>NC_139554.1:24385692-25046143 GCF_965112155.1 Podarcis liolepis
TCTCTGTTTTAAATCTACCATCACCTGCCCTGAGATTAATTTATGTCTCAGTTCAGAACATCCTACAGCTCTGGTAGGACTGGAAACTATGGTTTGTTTATACTTCACTTTGGCAAAATATAGAAGCAGAAAGCTTCTAATCTCCTCCTGTGATGTGAAGGTTGGAATACACAAGGCCTAAGTTTACTGTGGCTTTTTCATGAATCTCTAAACTATGGGCTGGATCTAGGCTTCCCATGAGTGTAGTTTCACTCATGTGACATTCCCACTGAAGGTCATTTTCATCCATTCCTCCCTGTAAAACTGATACAAATGATTTGGGAACCATCTGGAACAGCTGGGAGGTGGTGCTGGGGTCTGACAGGGTAATGAGAAATCAATTAAAATTGCCTCCCCTTTTCCACACAATTAAGAGTTTATGCTATTCCAGGAACAGGAGGAGTCCTTTGGTTCATGGAAGGGCATATCTAGATCTAAACCTATAGTTGGAAGGATTGTCCGAATTAAACCATTGTGTTTGTGTCATATAAAACCAGTTCCTGGGTTCACTGCTGTCACACATAGACATAATGCAGTTAAGGTCTGGCTTGGTCCTCAGAGTTGTCCCCATCAATTTCCCTGGAACAAAAACAATCAATCTTCAACTTGGGACACTGTTAAATGGGCAAGACTTGACCACTCCTGCACATGCTGTGTGACTTTCACTGATAGATGTGGGGTGATGGATTACAATACAAAAGCCCTTCCTTAGCTGTCACAATGTCAGACATTTAGGCAATGTATTCAAAATAAATTAAAATATCCTCACTCCTCTATCTGAATCCTTCCCATCTTGTTGATACCTTTCTTCAACTGTGAGCACACTATAAACCACAACACACCAAATTATATTAGTAATGAAAATAGTGGCACTGCTGCTACCTAAATCTTGGAAGCAATGCTTATGATAATATAGCCTGAAGTGGTACTTATTGTTGTTCTCTCTTACATTCCAGATGTACCTTGTTGGCTCATGTTCAACAATAATTCTCTCTTCAAGTCTTCAAGCGCTATTGCCTAGCTAGAACATCTCCCATGGTGTATGTAGACTTTGTTCGTTGTTCTCATGGCTAACATTTTACATTTCTCTTTTGAATTCTCTCAAACTAACCTTCCAATTTAACCATGTTTAATCAGAGATGAGCCCTATTAAATTCAATGTGACTTTCTCTCATCAGTGGGGTTAGGAATGCATTTTAAATTATCATCTGATATACTTGCCGATTTTTCCAGTTTACAATGCCAGCAAATCTAATAAGTGAACAGTCTCCTTCACCCAAATAATTACTGAAATTATTCCCTCCAAAACCAGATCAAGAGTAGAGCCTTTCTGAATGCTACTGAATATTTCTTTTCAATGTAACATCATACCATAAAGTATTTAATCTTGTATTGCTTTCTTAGAAAGTTCTCCGATCATCTTACAAGAGCACCTTCTAAAGCATAATTCTCAAACATAGTTGGGAAGAAAGTACTCTATGCAGAACTATGTCAAAGGTTATCCTGTACTAAAAGTAATTATCAAAGGATACTAGGTAGTTTGGGTGCAGTTTGTTCTAAATAAAATCTTACAAATTACTTATTTTATAGATTATAAAGAGAACCAGTTTGTCTCAGGTTTTTGTGGTCTTTTCCATTCTCCAGTATTTCGAAGTTTGCTTTGTCAAAGAGGTTCAGTCTACTTATTTAAAAGATGCATGGGAAGAGGTTGACACAGTTGTTGCTAAAGAACTTGTAAATAATCATGTTAATAACTAATAGGAAATCATGAGCTTGGATGAAAAGAAAGAAGCTTCCATTTCCATGCCCTCCTTTTCTTTTACCCTATTTCAAAACTAACCACTTTTGTTATAAAGCTTCTGCCTTCTGGAAGAAGGTACAGGGTTATAAAGACCAGCCGCCTGAGAAACACTTTCTACCCAAATGCAATTCTGGTTTTAAACGCAGTATAAGGAGTCTCTATAGGAGTATACTGTATTTTAAAATGGGGTTTCAGAGTTTTTAGGGGTTTTTGAATGTCTTAGGTAGATTTTTCAATTTCATCGTTCTGTATGGGACAATGACAATAAAGATATCGTACCGTATTGTATTGTATTGTATTGTATTGTATCGTATCGTATCGTATCGTATCGTATCGCTACAAACAACCCTGTGGCACCTTCAAGATCAACAAATTTATTATGGCACAAACTTCTGTGAACTTCAACTGTTCATTATCCAGAGTTGCAGGTACATGCACAAAATGCTTGGGGTGTGTGTGTGTTAAAAAGGGAGGTCAGATGGAAATAAAATGCATAAAAGTACAGAGAGGGTAATCATACACTTTTTTAAAAAAGTTTTGTGAACTGCTGCTGTTAGCTGACAAGACATTCCAGTATTAGTCAGGCAACTAAGCCATAAAATGTGTTTAAAATCCCTTGTCTAAGTTTCAGCCTACAAGTGGAACCGCATCATTCATGACACCATGGAGCAAAGAAAGCTCTTTGTATCTGGTGCCTAGAGTCTTCTTGTCAAGGTGTGCATATTGCTGACGTACACAAACAAACAAACAAGAGCAAGAAGTGCAACAGGCATAGCTGTCAACCTTCCATTTTTTTGCGGGGAATTCCCTTATTTCAGCGCCGTTTCCCGCTGCTATCCCGGATTGTTAGATACCCCGTAGACTGTCTCCGGGACAGGTGAGGCTGCTGATCCCTTATTTTCAAATCCGAAAGTTGACAGCTATGGCAACAGGCAGTCTCCCACTCCTATGCAAAATGCCGGCGCGTGTGCACGGTAAGGGAGGGGACCTCCAAATGCACAAAGAGCCATTTTTATCTTTTAAATCTGCCTGCCCACGGGCCCATTTTACGTCCTTTCCCCCCGGGGACCCAGCACCCCACACGCCCACACCCCGGCTCTACCCGACTTGACCTGGTCGCCGGGCTCCTTTTCCAGCAGCTGGGAGCAGAGATCCGAGCAGAGCTGGAACTTCCTCCGCCTGAAGTAACTCAAGGCGTGCAGCAGCGGGTCCATTTCCAGCCCCATTGCGGGCCGGAGGCGCGGCGAGTCGACGACGAGAACAGCGCGCCTCCTTCGGCGTCGCCGCGCTCCCTTCTGCCTAGGCCCCGCGCCCCAACTTAGCTTTGCCCAGCAACGCTACAGCCAGGGTCCTCGCCGGCGTGTAGTCGGCTAAGCAACTGCCTGCGCAGGAAAAACAACAACAACAGCCGAGTGGGAGCCTTAGCTCTCCTCGCTGCTCAGCCCTTCCCGCTCGCCTTGCGTGAGAAGTAGAGAGAGAGAGAAAGAGAGATGGTTGGCCTAAAAGACTCTTAGGAGTCGCCTCCCATTTCTCTTCTTCTGTGCTCTATTTTGTTTTGTATTATTCCCCCTCTCCTTTGCAGGGAATTAAGGCTGCCGGTTGCTGGCAGGGTTCTTTCCCCAGGTGCTACTATATTATTGAGAATTTTTGTGTGTGTTTTTTTAAAGAGCAAGCTTTTCACAGCAGGAATGTTTCGACTGTTTTTGTTTGTTTGTTTGTTTTGACTGCAATGAAGCTGCTTAAAAGCTCAAGAGCTCTGTCCGGGGAGCGAGAGGGCAATCCTGTATTTAGCAGTGACTGAAGAAGAAGGGACGTTCTTTTCACTTCTCAATTCTGGTGGGGTGGTTCGCCTGAGTCCAGCAATGAGGAGCTTGTGGCCCTCCAGATGTTCATAGCATCGTGAAATTGTACAGTTGGGAGCATAAGAGCTAACCTCCCTCCCCCCAAGTTGATAAACATTGCCATTCAAACATGTGTGCACACCATATCATGTGATCAGTTGTGTGGGGCGGGGCTTACCTGGGCCCCCCAATATTTTATTCAGGTTGGCACCCCAGGTCGGAAGAGACCCCGAGGTTCATCTAGTTCAACTCCCAGCAATGCAGGAATCTCAACTAAAGCATCCCTGACAGATGGCCATCCAACCTCTGCCTAAAAATGGCAAATGAAGTCCACCAGCGAGTACACCAGCTTCTGAGGTAGTCTGTTTTACTGTCGAACAGCTCTTACTGCCAGAAAGTTCTTCCTGATCTTTAGTTGGAATCTCCTTACTTGTAACTTGAATCCATTGGTTCAGGTCCTGACCTCAGGAGCAGGAGAAAACATCCATGAGGCAAGGTGATGCCAACACCTTGGGCATGCAGGATCCACCAGGGCAGCAGATCCAGTCTCCGAGGAGTGCATTGCCTGCTGCTGCTTCTGCGGTGGCAGTGACAGTTGGATCTGCCGCCACCTCGTCAGCCTCCTCCCGATGCCGCTACTACAGCAGCCTCTTGGCAAATAGGAGTTGCTGCTCGTCTCCCACTTTTGTTCCCAATGTAGACCTTTATTCTCCCACTTGTTCCCGATGTAGATCTTCACTCACTCCTTTTCCCCTGGTGGGCATGGGTGCCAATTTGAATAAAATATTGAGGGGGAGGTAAGCGCCACCCCATAATATTGATCACCAATGCTATTTTTCTAGAAAAAGAGGTGCCAGAACTCACCATAAACACTTCCCTTGTTCTCTTATAACAGCAATGGCACCCACCTGAGAGGTGCCAGAACTGAGTTCCAGTGAGTTGCGGATGAAAAAAAGCCATGTTGATCACAATGCGTGGCACACACACACTGTTTAAATGACAGTGCCTATCAACTGGGGGGGGGGCTGCCCTGCCCTCCTCAAATATTTTATTGGGGAGGGCTGAAGGGACCTTGGCTCCTAGGAGGTGGCTCTTCTGGGACACCATTTTGTGGTTTGCCACAGGTGTCTTGGACCAGCCCTCTAACCAACAATCAGCGGTAATGGGAGTTGTAGTCCCAGAAGTATCTGAATCATTTCTTTATTTACTTCCTGTCCTTCACCCTGAAGGCCCACAAGTTCCTCTTGCCTGGTCTAAGTTGGACTAGGACTGAGGAGACCCAGGTTCAATGTCTCACTTGCTCATGAAGTTCACTGGATGATCTTGAGCCAGTTACTATCTTTCAGCCTAAGCTACCTCACACTGCTGTTGTGATGATACAGAAAACTCCTCTCTGAAACCCAAATGAACCATTGGCCTGACTCCATACAGAGCTCTCCATGGTCTTAGATATGCTGCCTTGAGCTCCTTTGATTAAAGGTGGGGTATAAATATAAGAAGCAAATAATAAGAAACTGTGTGAGGTCTCATTATTATAGTATTATTATTATTTGCTACCGCTGCTGTTGCAAGGTTTAATAGTAAAAGCAGGGTGGTGCTGTGTATAAAGTCCTTAGGAGCTAAAGAAAATCCATTTTGTGCTATGAAATACATTCATCATAATCCACTTCCTTTGCAAAGCCTTTCCTATAAAGTCAGTCTGACCTCTGCTTTGCTAACTACCAGTAAATCCCCATCTCTGCTACTCCATTAGCAAGCCCAGCACCCTCCCTCTCTCTTCTGTCTTATGTGGGATGTGATCCTGTGCATATTCACAAATAAATTCAGTGGGACTTACTCCTTGGTAATTGTATATAAGATTGCAGCTTGTAGTCACAAGAGTAAGGTTACCAGTTGTCCCCGTTTCCCAGGGACAGTCCCTGGATTTACAAATCAGTCCCCTGACAATATCTATTTATTTAGTAGGAAGTTGAAAAGTGTCGCCAGATTCATTGAAAAAAAACTGGTAACCTTACACAAGAGTCCTAATCCTGTTCTTTACAGGGCAATCAGAGAGTTGATAGGAAGCAACAGCTATTTAATATGTTAAACATGCTCATCTTCAGTATACCGTATTTTTCGCCCTATAGGACGCACTTTTTCCCCTCCAAAAATGAAGGGGAAATCTGTGTGTGTCCTATGGAGCAAATACAGGCTTTCGCTGAAGCTTGGAGAGCGAGAGGGGTCGGTGCGCACCGACCCCTCTCGCTCTCCAGGCTTCAGGAAGCTATCAGCAAGCCTGGGGAGCCCGCGGGAGTTCCCGCAGGTCTCCCTAGGCTGCAGATAGCAGCCTGCCGCCTGGCGTGTGTGGCACCCTAAAGCAGAGCACCCCGTGCGCCGGGCAGACATCCGCAGCCTGGGGAGCCCTGCGAAAACTCCCGCAGAGCTCCCTAGGCTGTGGATAGCAGCCTGCTGCACAGAGCGCGGGGTGCGCTGAACCAGAGCGCCCCGCGCTTTGGGCAGACATCGGCCAGCCCCACAAGCTCGGGGGACAGCGGGGAAACGCAGCGCCGCCATCCCGCTGTTCCCCAACCTGGTTTGGAGGCTGGCGCTGGGGAGAAGCGCGCTTCTCCCCAGCGCCAGCCCCACAAGCTCGGGGGACAGCGGGGAGGTGGAGCGCCGCCATACCGCTGTTCCCCAACCTGGTTTGGTTTCCCCGACCTGGTTTGGGGGGGGGGAATAAAGGGGGGGAAATTCCTTTATTTCCCCCCCCAAAAAACTAGGTGCGTCCTATGGGACAGAGTGTCCTATGGGACGAAAAATACGGTATATTACCTGTGATAAACTATGAAAAAACATGTTCTGTCTCACATCTGTGCTGTGTCCTTTCCCCCAAAAGGACCTATTTGTTCCATTGTATTATTCTTAATTCCATCTGTGTGCTACTGTGTAACCCTCCATCTACAGCTTAAAAGATGTGGGAGAACAAGGCAGCAAATCTTTAAAAATGCTCAGCTGCTATACAGTCATCAGCCAGTCACAGCCAATACAGTGAAACAATCTGCATTTCATGTTCACATTAACTCTCTTGAGAACATGCTGTAGCACTATGGAGAAAAGCCTTAAATTATTTATTTATTTAAATACTATGCACAATTGGTTAGATTATTTATTTATTATATTTTTTTATAATAATTTTTATTTTTATTAATTTTCCAAACATATAATAACACAAATAATAAAACAAAACAATACAAAACATACAAACAAATAAACACGTATAATTTCTTCAACTTGTTTTCATACACCTTGTTTCCCGGACTTCCCCATACCTCCCTTTTTCTGCATCCTTATGTTAACCCTTTCTCAGCAACCCTTCGTTCAATTGATTCGCTCATTTTCATTTTACATTCTTTAAAGTTATGATTTACAGCTGCAATTCTCTAATTCTTATGACCATAACATCTCAGCCATCATCAATCTTACAACAGTCTTTAAGATATTTTTTAAATTTCTTCCAATCTTCTTCCACCGTCTCACTCCCCTGGTCACGGATTCTGCCGGTCATCTCTGCCATTCCCATATACTCGATCACCTTCGCTTGCCATTCTTCCAGAGTGGGTAGCTGCTGCGTCTTCCAGTACTTTGCCAAAAGAATTCTTGCCGCTGTGGTAGCGTACATAAAAAATGTTTTATCCTTCCTTGACACCAATTGGCCTACCATGCCCAGGAGAAAGGCCTCTGGCTTTTTCAAAAATGTCCATTTAAGGACCTTTTTAATTTCATTATAGATCATTTCCCAGTAGGCCTTTACCTTCGGGCAGGTCCACCAAAGGTGATAGAAGGTACCTTTAGTCTCATTACATTTCCAACATTTGTTACTGGGCAAATGATAAATTTTTGCAAGTTTGACTGGGGTCATGTACCACCTATAGATCATTTTCATTATATTCTCTCTCAATGCATTACAAGCTGTGAACTTAATACCTGTATTCCATAACTGTTCCCAATCATCAAACATTATGTCATGACCTATGTCTTGTGCCCATTTGATCATAGCTGATTTTACTGTTTCGTCTTGTGTATTCCACTTCAGCAGCAAATTGTACATTCTCGACAAGTTCTTAGTACTGGGTTCTAACAATTCTGTTTCTATTTTCGACCTCTCCATCTGGAAACCTATTTTCCTGTCCTGTTTAAATACCTCGTTTATCTGACGGTAGTGGAACCAATCTCGTACCTTAGACTTTAATTTGTCAAAACTCTGCAATTTAACTCTTTCACCATCTTGTTCTAAAATTTCACAATACTTTGGCCATTTGGACTCCATATTTAGTTTCTTTGACTCATTAGCCTCCATTGGTGATAACCACCTGGGAGTTTTACTTTCCAGTAAATCCTTATATCTTATCCAGACATTATACAGTGCTTTCCTAACAATATGGTTTTTAAAGCCTTTATGCAATTTTACCTTGTCATACCATATGTATGCATGCCAACCAAATCTATTGTCATACCCTTCCAGGTCCAAAATGTCTGTATTCTCAAGAAGTAGCCATTGTTTCAGCCAGCAAAAAGCTGCCGATTCATAATAAAGTCTCAAGTCCGGCAGGGCAAAACCCCCTCTGTCTTTTGCATCAGTTAAGATCTTGAAGTTTATTCTGGGCTTTTTGCCCTGCCAGACAAATTTTGATATGTCTTTTTGCCACCTCTTGAAACAGGCCATCTTATCCAAGATCAGATTATTTATTTATTATAGCCCCAGATATGCACATTGGTTTTTTAAAAAAATTAGGCTTGTTTTATATGCCTTTTGAAAATTGTTATTCAAAATGTTGCACTATACATATAGAACTGCAGGTGAACAAACCCCGTTTCAGAATTTTTTTACTCCTTGTTGCAATGATTTTTGCCCAAGACATAGATCCAGTAGATTGTGCCCTCTCTCTTTAATTCTTTAGTACTACACATTGTGTTCGCTCCATAGTATTTCTTGATAGGTTTGCATCTCAAGTTGGTTGTCCAGTAAAGCTGTTTTACAGTCATGTTCTATAAAGTATAAGATACTGGTGTAGTGCATATATATGCATCAAACAAACATTTAAAAATGAAAATATTAGCCTGCACTAATTATAAAAAAAGATATTAAAAACATACTGGAAAACACTGCAGATGCAGTTTAAATGCATATAAAGTATTGCTTTATGTCATTTTAGATCACATCATAAGATAACCAGTTCTGCAATTGCAGTCACAGAACTAGAATTTTAAAGAGTTCTATATTTAGTTCTGTTGTCAGTTCAAAATCAAATCAAGCTGAGACACAGAAATCAAATTTTCAGTGAAAGAACATTTGTAGGAAAATGAAGCAATTTAATCAGCCTATTTTTGTGTGTTTCATTTATGCCATCGAGGCTTTCATATACAGTACTGTACACTGTGTTCAGTATAAGTTAGTGGTGCTCAATACAGAGTATCTATTTCAACTACAGTGGTACCTCGGGTTACATATGCTTCAGGTTACAGACTTCGCTAACCCAGAAATATTACCTCGGGTTAAGAACTTTGCTTCAGGATGAGAACAGAAATCATGCTCCGGCGGTGTAGCAGCAGCAGGAGGCTCCATTAGCTAAAATGGTGCTTCAGGTTAAGAACAGTTTCAGGTTAAGAACAGACCTCCAGAACGAATTAAGTTCTTAACCCGAGGTACCACTGTACATGGATTATATCCACTTTTTTTAAAAAAAAGCATACTGTGCATTATGAAAAGGATGCTACATGTATATGGCAAAATTCTTTTTGCATCTAGTGCACCTAGTGGTTTGAAGTGTGCTGTATGGGTAAATGTGAAAAGTGCTGGGTGATTCTTGTCACTGCTAGATATTAGTAGCAGGTGTTATAAATAAATATTTAGGCAAAGGATGTTGTAATCATGTTTATAATTTAGAACTTAATTTTCAGTGGACTGTGGAAATACAGAGTTTATATATCTTTCATAATAACTCTGTTAATAGGTTGCCTTTAGGGGTATGATATACACAAGATGGCTTGCCTTATGAAAATATATATATTATTATATTCATTACAACTTTTCTGTATTAATTGGTAATATTAATAGCTATTAATGGTACTCCATTCCAGTGGCACCATAGAGAAGTGGATATGCGACTTCACAGATCAATGCTTCAGCTAACAGAGCAGTGCCTCAACACAACACAATATAGTCAGAGCCTCTGTTTCCACGTAAGCATAAAACATCAGATCTAATATGTGCTCCATCACATATGTTGTCTCATTGCACTTCTTTACTCTGGTTTTTGACATCTGAGGTACATATTTTAGGATCCACTTTATTTTTGTGATTGTAAGTTGTTTCAAACTGTTTATAATAGTGTGGAGACTTCCGGGTTAGCGCCATCGGCTAATGGCGGATTCCCTCCCAGCTCCGGAGGGAATTGGCTCTGTAGGATCTGGGTCTTGCTGCTGCGGCAACGCGGGGACCCTTAAAAATCACAGGCGATGAAGCCTGTGAACCTGGTGACTCGGCGGGCACCATTTGCGCCCCTCCGACCCGTGAAGGAGCCTTTTTAAAGGCTTCGGAATGGGGGACGGGGTGAGTGGCGCGGTGCTGAGAGTCGACTGCTTCTCCTACGGAGTGAAGCCGCATGCCATGGTCGGAGAGCGCTGACTTCTTCTTGTGAACAATTGGATCTTAAAGCAGCAACCCGTGAGTAGTACGGAAATTGGATCTCTAAAGAAAAATCTTTTTTTGAATTAGGCACGATCGGGGAAGGTGTAAACAGGAAGTCCGTCTCCCCGTCCTATAAATAATCTAAAGCAAGGACTAACTAACTAAGGTCGAGAGGAATTTTTCCTTCTTATTGGGCAAAGGATATTAATTTCACGATTTGGCAGTTTAAGTAATTTTTACTGGAGGATAAGAGCTAATTTTCGGAGCTGAAGTGCCACCCCCCCGGACCCGGGAGTGATCTGCGAGAGAGCCTGTTGGAGAGATATCGAAGAGCTTGACAGCTGTCAAATTAGCTGTCAAGACGGAAAAAGCGAACTTTGTTTCCTATTGTCTCTGCTGGTTATATTCGTTACAATTTAGTTATACTTTGTTGAAAATAAGGAAGAACTGATACAAACTAACTTGATCTTTGGATTTGAACTGGAAGGAATACTAAGTAACCAAAATCCCTCTAGAGGGGGTTTTGGGACATTACAAGAATGGCTGAAGGAGGGAAAACTCAAGCTAAATTGGACAGAATTTTCTTTCTCTTGGGAAAGTTACAAGGCCAAATTGATGTTTTGGCTACCAACGTTGCAACCCTGGACTTAACAGTAAATAAGTGCATTGAATTTGATAAGGATTTGATCCGGGAAGTTCATGCAGTTGGACAAGAGGAGAAATTTGAGAACTTTGAGAGTGTGGAGAAAGAGACACATGTTGTTTTTGAGGAAAGGGAAGGAGGAGATGTGGTGTTGCAGATGACAAAGGAGAGCCAGAGTCCTGACATGATGGTTACAAAGGAAAACAAGAACTTGATGATGGAAATCTGGTTCAAATTGGAGATTGAAGAATGGAGAGATCTCCCTATGTGGAGATCTGAAGATCTAAGGATTACAAATTTGATTAAGGTGAAAGCTGGAGCTTTGGGGACATTTGGACATGAAAAGAGCAAGAAACAAGATTTGGGCTCCACTTTTAAGTATGGTGGTCTGGCTGGAGGAAACAATGTCCCCATCGGGCCAGAGCATCTCCGAGACTTGGTGTTTAATATTAAGGACTACCAAAAAAACCGGCAGAGAGGAACTGAGAGACAGTTAAGAGCCTCGGAGGTGAGATCTCCAGGCTGATAGCAGATTAAGACTGATGGACATTTGGGGGATTAAAACCGGGAAAGGGGATGGGGTGGGGTTTGGGGATCCAAAGGGTGTATAATTATAATTTGTTTTTCTCTTTTTATTCTGTTTTGTTATCAGTATGAAAAGTGGGGAACTCGTGGAAGGGAATTGGGGTCGACTTTAGAAAAAAGGATTTAAGAATGAGTACTGATGTATAAATTTTGATGTCTATAAGGTAAAATCGGGTTTTTTAAATGAATTATATATAAAAAGGTTAAAAATTGGGGATAAGAACTTGTTGAATTTACAATTTGAATTGGAATATAAGAAGGGGAGGTGCGGGGAAGTCAGGGAAATATGTTATAGAAAATAAGGACTGTAAACTGTATATGTTTTTAATTTTTCTTTTTGTTTTTTCTTTTTGGCTTTTTAAAATGGAAAATTCTTAATAAATATCTATTTTAAAAAAAACTGTTTATAATATTGTGTTTTAATGTAGTAACCTATGCTGGGACCTTAGGGAGAAGGTCAGGTAAATAATCATTATCACCATCATATTCTGATCACTATCATGGATACCAAAATTCTAAACTCTGTTGTAAATCTTTTTCAATTTTAAGAGTTCATAACTGATTTTATCAACCAATGTAAATTATAACATTCCTATTGACTTTGTCAGGATCTTCAGTTTCAATTCATTCAATTTTAGCCTATTTTTCTCAGTTTAAAGGAATCCAGCAATGTTCCTTAAACAAATATAGTTTTTTATAATGATCTTGGAAAATGCATATGCAAATTGCCAACATAACTCAATTAGGGAAGAGTTTTAAAAGGCAAAATCTTTACCAGCTGCTGCTTGAGAAAGTGTGCTCTGCAACATACAACAAGCAAAACTAGTAGCGTACACAGTAGCTGTGAGAAGTAAATATACAGTGAATCACTAAATAAGAATCACTCCAAGTTAATTTGTGCCAATGTTTTTGATGGAAGCAGAACATAGGCAAGTACCATATTTTTCGTCCCATAGGATGCTCCATCCCATAGGACACACCTAGTTTTTTGGGGGGGAAATAAAGGGGAAAAAAATTCCCTTTATTTCCCCCCCCCCAAAAGCAGGTCGGGGAAATAGAACCAGGTCGAGGAACAGCGGGATGGCGGCGCTGCGCCTCCCTGCTGTCCCCCGAGCTTGTGGGGCTGGCCGATGTCTGCCCCGCGCGGGGGCGCTCTGCTTCAGGGCGCCCCTCGCGCTGGGCAGCAGGCTGCTATCCGCAGCGTGGGGAGCCTTGCGGGGAACTCCTGCAAGGCTCCCCACGCGGCGGATGTCTGCCTGGCGCGGGGGCGCTCTGCTTCAGGGCGCCCCTCGCGCTGGGCGGCAGGCTGCTATCCACAGCATGGGGAGCCTTGCGGGGAACTCCTGCAAGGCTCCCCATGCTGCGGATGTCTGCCCGGTGCGGGACGCGCTCTGCTTCAGGTCGCCCCGCCCGCCGGGCGGCAGGCTGCTATCCGCAGCATGGGGAGCCTTGCGGGGAACTCCTGCAAGGCTCCCCACGCTGCGGATGTCTGCCTGGCGCGGGGGGCACTCTGCTTCAGGGCGCCCCTCGCGCTGGGCATCAGGCTGCTATCCGCAGCCTAGACATCCCTGCCGGACCTCCCTTAGGGCTGCCTAGGCTGCGGATGTGTTCCTGAAGCCTGGAGAGCGAGAGGGGTCAGTGTGCACCGACCCCTCTCGCTCTCCAAGCTTCAGCAAAAGCCTGCATTCGCCCCATAGGACGCACCCAGATTTCCCCTTCATTTTTGGAGGGGAAAAGGTGCGTCCTATAGGGCGAAAAATACGGTATTCTGTCACGTTACTTCGAAGGAGCAAGCTGACCAATGAAGAAGAGAAGAAGAAGAGTTTGGATTTGATATCCCGCCTTTCACTCCCCTTCAGGAGTCTCAAAGCGGCTAACATTCTCCTTTCCCTTCCTCCCCCACAACAAACACTCTGTGAGGTGAGTGGGGCTGAGAGACTTCAAAGAAGTGTGACTGGCCCAAGGTCACCCAGCAGCTGCATGTGGAGGAGCGGAGACATGAACCCGATTTCCCAGATTACGTGACTACCGCTCTTAACTACTACACCACACTGGAGTGCTCCTGAATCTATTGTTAAGATTGGAGAGCCAGGTTTTGATGGCATCCAGCAAAGTAGTACCGTAAATTGCTAAGTTTTTGGGTGTTGGACTTTGCAACAGTTACATCTCTGTAACCATGAGGTGAGACACAAGGTGCTTCTTTGTGGCTATTTGGTAACTAAGCTGGTGCAGAATGTGGTAGTCTGCTTTCTGAGAGTGGACCACAGAGAGCAGATAATACTAGCAGCCCAGTTTCCTTTCCAATTGGCTATCAGCATAGACTGATTTCTGGCCTATAAAGCTCTTCATGTTCAGACCCTATACTGCTGCTTCTCCCATCTCCATACTGAAACCAATTGTAATAATATCAACACTAAGTTTTCCAGTGATCCTGTTTATGCTGCCAAAACAGCATTACCCATGCACAAGACAGAAGTATCAGCAGACTGAGTAGCCCCATATTATGCATAATAATGAGAGACTAGGGAAGGCAGGAGCCTGGTAACTGGGTGGGGAGTAGCTATGGCAGGAGGACAGATGCAAATTGATAAAGGGTAGAAGTAATTAATCCTTGCCTGGAAATGTCATTTCCTGGTTTATACTGAGAAGCTGCTTTTAAACGTTGCCAGAGACAGAATTGAGGGTCACCCATATCAATCAATGGAGAAATCCAACATTTTAATGTAGCTTGGAATGTGCTCCAGTACCTCATGCCTCCCCAAAATTGCCAAAAATTGCACCTGAACAGAATCTAAGGCTCTGAGTAGGTAATTTACTTATTTATTTAACTGCAATACACCATCTTTCTGGCCCTTTTAAAACGTTACAAAACGAAGCCAATGGCTACTTGTCAGGCTAACAACCGTTTGTGGATAAATTCAGCACCATGGAGAGTTATACAGAATCACGCCGCGTTCATGCGAATTGCGCTGCAACGAATGCCGAGAAGAGAAATAGTTGAACAGAATTAAGGCTGTTCACTCCAGATATCTCTCTGTGTTTTTGACCTGTTTGAGTTTCGATGTGTCGATTTAAAAAAAAACCAAAAAAAAAAAAACCATGCTTTGAAAAGATATACTAATGAACGTCCACATGCACTCGGTTTACAGTACAGAAGGCGAAATGTAGTTTGGCGGCATGTTTCCATCTGAATCTGGCTCTGAGGTGAAACGGAGCAGAAGGTTTCCGAACCACACCAGCCGGCAACTGAATTAAACGACAAGAGACGGTTTTATAAGGTCTCGAGTAAGATAACTAAGCAAGGAAAACTATTCGGTCAGGGAAGGAGGGACAGCTGCATTCCTCATGCGGTGAAGGTCGTGTTTGAAGTCTTGAAGGGAAGCTTTTAAATGTTCGATGTTTTATTGTGTTTCTATATTTTTGTGGCAGCAGCCCAGAGTGGCTGGGGCAGCCCAGTCAGATGGGGGCATTTCATTAATAATAATAATAATAATAATAATAATAATAATAATAATAATAATAGCGTCGTTTGGTCTCTCTGACTTAACATTTTGACCCATAGCCGCCTCCCCTTTCCCCTCAGGTAGCCTCCTCCGGGCTGCTTCCCCTCCCCCACGCTGCCTCCCCGTCCTTTTCTCCTCAGGTGGCGCGAGGAAGCCGCGAGGACAAGGACGGCCATTACGCCTTGAAAGTCCACTTTCAAGGGCGGGGAAAGCTGGAGGGGGGGGGTTAAAGGGAAAGGGACATCTTCCAGCTCATGGAAAGGGCGCCATGAGGAGAGGACGACGACGACGGCAAGAAGGGTGACAGACTGCGCATGCGCAGAGTACAGGGAAAGTGTGTGTGGTGGCGGCGGCGGCGGCTGAGGATTGACGTCGCGTGAGGCGGATCTCGAGCCGACGGAGGCAGAAGTCGGAGCGCCGAGCGCCCGGGCTGCTGAGGCGCGGAAGGGGCTCGGGGTCCGTCGCCGGGCTCGGGCTGGAGTTTTCAGCCGCTGCGAGGGGGTGACCTCCAGGCCCAGCAGGTGGATGGTAGTGGAGGAGCCGAGGCCGAGCCGCCGCGCAGCCATGTCTAGCAGGAACGGCGGCGGCGGCGGCGGCGGCAACAGCAGCAGCGCTGCCAGGCTGAGGCGAGCCCAGCGCGTCCCGCGACGCCTTCTGTGAGGAGGACGGACGGACTGGCGGCTGTTCGGGAAGGCTCCATGCCGGCGGCCAGGGACTGAGCGAGGGGAAGACACCGATCCCTGGGCTTGAGGGGACCCTTTCTTTCCACCCTCACCCCCACCTACCTACCCACCCACCCCGCTCCGGGGCTCCGGCAGGAAGGACCCCGACCTCCAGGCGGGAAGGGGAAGGCGGGCCATGGCTGACCGGAGCCCCCCGAACTGCCACCTGAGGCTGGAGTGGGTTTACGGCTACCGGGGCCACCAGTGCCGCAACAACCTTTACTACACGGCCGCCAAGGAGATCGTCTATTTCGTGGCGGGGGTCGGGGTGGTCTACAGCCCCCGGGAGCACCGGCAGAAATTTTACCTGGGGCATCAGGACGACATCATCAGGTAGGGGGGAGGGGACACCACCCAACCCCGCCGGGAAGCCCTTTCCTTCCTTCCTTCTCTCCCCCTCTCCCTCCCTCGTTTCCATTCCCAGGTCTCCTTTAAGCGCCGTCTCTGCAGGAAGACTTGACAGAGGAGGAGAACGCGCTCGATCGACACAGACAAGCGCTGCCTTTCCTCCCGCCTTGCGAAAAACAGCAGCGACAGGCAGGCGCCCTCCTTAGGGCATCAGGGTCCTCGTTTGATCCCAGTCTACAGAAGCGCCGTATTAATCTGGGATTTCCCCCCACCCCCACTCCCCTCCCTATGCAATATTATCTCTCTTCCCTATTCAAGGAGGGTGTGTGTGTGTGTCTGTTTATTATTATTTATTTACTATCCTAGGGGCCGACCAGCTCTTCTTCCGCGTTCACTGCAGTTTCACTCTCTTTCGTGATCTGGATAATAGTAAATGCCCGGGAAACAATCTTCTCTCTAGTTGTCAAGGGCAGTTGTTAATAGGCGGTTATCTCCTTCTGCTCTCGGGAGTAACGGAAAAGTTTGTTAGGCTGATGCCTGGGTATCGATCTTCCTTCTTTCCTTCTCTTTCTTGCTTCCAGAAAACCCCATAAATCAACATTTTTACCTTATAAATACAGATAGGATTTCCTGTATTCATATCCCAGCCCCCACTCTGTCTTTCTCACAAACACATCTGTTATCTGAGATCTGTACTGTTGCGATTGCTGAGATCAACTAAGGGTGCCCTCTTACCAACACTAACCTGCCTGTTTCACTCAGCCAAAGGCACATAGAGAGGTGTTCTCAGGCTGCTGTTTGCACCCTTCATTATGAAACTACCTCTCCTTGGGAGTTTACAATAGTCCAAGCTTAAAATCTTTCTGCAGCATTGTAAGGTCTTCAAGTATCTTTTCTGACTGGCTTATGTGAGTGAGGAGTAGTGTGTACTCTATCCCTAAAACACAGGCTTGAATTCTGACATGTATACATTTTGCTCCATTTCCGCAAAGTACACTGTGTAAATCCAGTTTATATTTGTCCAGTTTGCCAAAAGCAAAATCAAAACCTAGTACTGCAGCACAATATACCCACATCTCACCTCTAGGTAGCTGATTTTCTTAAATCTCTCTTATTTATTAAAGTCAATACATTTATAAATATTTACTGTTGGTAAATTATATAACGTGTGACCCACTTCTGCAGCTTTAAATATTTCTTTATTTGTGTTCGGCTGTTAGAAATCACAGTTTTACACATTTAGTATTGGTGCTCATAGTTGGTAGAATTGCCAAACAATTTTTAGAAGTATCAGTTTTGGAATCTGTTTAGTCTTAGGGGTGGCAATTGATGAGACTAAATCTAAATTTTGAAGCAGTTTTGCTTTGGTTTGCTTAAACATTTTATTTATTTTAGACTGGTGACAATGGAATTTCCCACAGTAATTTGTTATTTTTCTCTTGAAATTGTATATTATATACACAACAAATGGCAGTTGTGGATCCCTAATACGAAAAAGGCATTGCTTCCTGTTGAATTCTGAACTTCCAGTGGTCTCATATTTTTTCCTTGAATGTTAAATTTCTGAACAGTTCTTAAACACCGGGTTGGTATTTTAATCATGGTGGCGTGTGCTGACTTGGCATTCATTACTGAGACTTGGTTGGGGGAGATGGGTGTGCCAGATCGTTCATGGCTGTGCCCCACTGAGGACTCAATGCAGCACCAAGCTGGCTTAGAGAGCCAGGAAGGTGGAGTTACCAGAGTTCATTCTCCCTTACCAGGAAACCTCTCTACCGTGGCGGGGGTCTAGAGCAGGCATAGGCAAACTCAGCCCTCCAGATGTTTTGGGACTAAATCTCCCATCATCGAGGACCAGTGGTCAGGGATGATGGGAATTGTAGTCTCAAAACATTTGGAGGGCCGAGTTTGCCTATGCGTGTTCTAGAGGGTCTGTATCATACATTGAGTCTTAGATTAGGGATGCTGTTGTTGTATTGTGTTGACCAATAGCTTCCCTGACAGAGCTGGCTGAGGTAGTCTCAAGCATGGCGTTAGAGGAATCTCAAACCATAATACTGGGTGACTTTAATACCCATGCCAAGGCTGTCATTGGACCAGCACAAAGTAGCATGGCCTCCATGGCAACCATGGGTCTGTCTTAGGTTGTTATAGGACCCATGTACAGAGCAGGATTACCCTTGGTCATTACTCCAGGTGGTGACAGGTGTGACGAGTCAGGAATTGGGGTAGCATCTGTGACTCATTTATCATGGTTAGACAACTTTCTGATGAATTTTGGACTGAAGGCAGCTATCCTGCTCTGCAGTGATGGGACCAGTTATGATGGCCTGCCTCCAGAGACTTATGGATCCTGATGGATTCCTGAATACTTGTGGGGACTTGGGGAGAGGCTCTTGTTTCATTGTTGAATGGTGAGATGCAGAGGGCATCCTGAGCATTCTGTGCAGTGCTGCAGGTACTGATATTCTAGGACACTATGAGTGATGAAACAGGCTGGATGATGGCTAGAGTGCCAGTGGTTTAGATCTCACTCTGAAGCTGACTGAGCACTGATTAGAGAGCATAATTGCACCTACTTTGTAATTTAGATACTATGGTTATGGTTCCAGTTCCAGCAGAGGTGTCAAATGCTTTGTCTTTTCCAATTTATGGGATCAATTTCAGTTTATGATGACATCAACGGAGTGCTAGCAAGAATGTGCCCAACTTTGTGCCCTCCTGACCCCTAGTAAAATCAAGCTGGGGGATTGATTAGGTGGATCCAGAGTGTGGTGAACACATCTTCACATGGGTAGGAGGTTCTGCAACTTTAAAGGAAGCAGTGGTGCAGCAACTACTGAAAAAGCCAGCCCTGAACCTGGTTGCCTCCTTTCTGGTGACTGAGAAGCTTGTGCAGGATCAAGTTTAAATTAATTTTAAACTTATAAAGAATTTTTTTTATGTTTATGAAGAGCTCTTTGTACTGTAAGAAAATGCTAGCTATGCTGGTGGAGTGAAAACTAAATTATTTACACAAGGAGGCATTATTAGTATTTGTTTTGGATATGAAGTACCACCCCATATCATGCCTAATGTGTAAAGTCTAGAAGGCATTGTGGGCTCTTTTCTTTCTTTGTCTTTCTGCTTATAGTACTGCATGGGCTTGAAAAGTTGTAGCTTGCATTTGGATATCTGAAATGTCATGCTCTAGAAACAATACATGTTTACAATGAGGCTTAGTAAAAGCATTGGCTTATGGGCTGTGTCTTTATATACAACAATAGGCTACAATATCTGTAATATGTGTGATTCTATGCACAGTTATGTAGAAATCACTGGAGTATACTCCTGAGAGAAGATGGATAGAATTACATTGTAATAACACTGATAGTCATAGTGCTGAAGGGCACAAACCTGTAGATACTTTTTGCATAACTGACTTGTTTGAAACTCTGAACCTACACTTAAAATCTCAAATTTGCTGCAATCTTTATTAAAAATTTAAAAGGATAATATCTATTGTCAGGTGCAATGTTTTGTAGTTGAGAGAATATATTTTAGCTACCATTCCTTTGATGGTGAGAGCTACAAAAAAGGCAGTTGTAAGCATTTAGGTGGGAAGGGTCAAGGAAGAGTTTATTTGTCATGACTTTCAACCTGAGGAACTTGCAGTGTGCAGCAGAAGACTCAGATAAGGACAAGGTTCAGGCTGTTTCCCTGACAGAAGAACTACCAGAACCACCACAACTCATATGATGAGTCCCCTGCAGTACCTCTATCATCCTCAGCCTCACAAAATCAAAGTCTGCAAAATAGGACAAATGTCATTTAACCACCTTGCCAACCAATTGCACTTCAGATCTTATTAGCCTTTAGAAGACTTCAGGTGGCTAGCTCCAGCAAAAACAACATCTTCCTATATATGCCTTAGTAGCAGGACACTTCAGCCAGCAGGGCCCCTGTGGAGCTCTCTAAGGTCTTGTTTGTGACTGCTTTGGCCTGACTTGATTTGCCTCCAGCAGCCACTGTGTGCTTCCCTTGCTAGCCTTTCTACTTCTCTTTCAACTTCCCATACCCACTTTAAGAGGACCAACTCACACTTTGAGGATGATCTAGAGCAGGGATGGCTAATCTGTGGCCCTCCTGTAGTTGTTTGACTCTACCTCCCATTAGCCCCAGCTAATATGGCCAATGGTCAGGGATTATGGGAGTTGCTGTCCAGCAACATCTGGAGGGCCATTAATTAACCACCCCCTGATCTAGATCCACAGCAAATTCATTTCCAAAGTACATAGTTTCCCACACTCTAGGCTTGGTTCCTCCATTCCAAACTTGCTTTTTGTATAAAGATTAGAAACACTGACCCCAGACCTTCAAAGCACTAGTCCAATGGCATGATCTGTTAGTCTTTAACACTTTAAATGTCAGATGTATAGTGCAGGTTTAACCACCCCACAATAGAAACAAGTGTATAATCCTTTATTTTCTTCCATAAAAGTGTGTGACTACCAATGCATAAGGAAAAAAGTGAAGCACTGAAATTGAAGGAAGTAGAAATCTTTATTTGTTGGAGCATTATGTCATGCTGCTATGCTAAAGGTTTTATGTTTAAGTTATAAGGAACTGGAGGAGTACACTGTTATTTATTTCTCTTTCCCTCCAAAGAGCAGCATAAGAAGCTGGTAGATGGAGGTAGGTACTATCCACCTTAATTTCATCCTCTTGTTGACACATCATGCATGCCCTAGTACATGTTTTTATGTTGGACAGTGGAGTGCAGTTGACAATTACTGTTATTGGCCATGTTTATAAATAAGACATGGATTGTTTAGTTCAAATGTAGTTTGTTTGTACATGTGAGCCTGTTCTGGCAAGTTAATGATAATTAACCCAACAAATCTCTGTATGAAGCCATGATTTGAAGTTGGCTTATGAATGGTAACCATGGTTTATTGTTACATCTGAACCTGCAGTCTTGGGTTAATCATGGTTAGTTTTAGTGTTCAACCAAAACTGCTCATCCAACTACAGATTCATGAGGCAAGAGTGGCTAGAAAACAAAACCATGCCCAATGCTAAGTGACTCTTGCTGATGCTTTTCCAGTCCTTGCACTCCTTTCTCACCCATCCTGGTAACAGGCTCCTTTCACTGCTCACCTCCTCCCTGGCAAATTCTTGGTCTCCAGTTCGTATGTTTACCAAGAGAAATTTTAGAGAGGAACTGACTATTTTGTTAGCATTGGTTTAGGTCTAGTTGTTGAAAGCACAGCCCTACACTTTGCTGGTTACCCTAATTTTTACACACACGAGGAGGAATTCAGTGCAGTGTGACACTAAGGAGATTGTTCTGTTGCAGTAGCTGAAGAAGTCCTTGTGTGGGCTTCAGCTAGTGGGATCAGTTTAATAAATCTGTCCCAAGGGAATTAAAATAAATACTTCACATGGAGGAAACAGCAAAATAAGGGGCTTCTATTTAGGATTCTAGTCCTATAGCCACTTACATGGGACTAAGTCAGTGGGGATTACTTCTAATCAGACATGCAGAAATCTGCAGCAGATGACAGGTCCCCGCCCCAAGGAACTTTTCATCTAAAATTCAACACAGAGAAAACAGCAAAGGAAAGGTATTCAGTTCAGAAGTCTAGATCTTAACCCATTTATGTGGGAGCAACTCTCACTTTCTGTTATAAACTATAACTGCATTGTGCCCTATTATTTATTTTTAAAAATGAGACTTTTTTTGTAAGCTCGGAGTAGTAAAACTTAACACCAGCAGCAACACAATGGTTGTCTTCCACTCTTGCATGCCCCTTGGGCTATTTAACTAAATTCTTTTTGTATTTGTATCTTGGGGTTCCTACTGATGCCTCCCACTTGTGCATGGATGGTGCCATTTTGGCTACACAAGCAGTGACACTCACAACCTTAAATAGATGTTGAAATCATAAGAATACAGGTCCCTGTCACAAGGAACTTACAATTTAAAATTCAAAACTCAAAACAGAGGAAACAAGAAAAGGAGAATCAAATACTGCATCTTGTTCATAAGAGTAAGTACCAGGCAGACCCATGCAGAGCCTGTCTGAGGCCTGTGGCAGGAGTCTTGTTAGAATAAAGTTATAAAATCAAACAAAAAAAGCAGCCAGTCCCTTGATATCCTCCTTGCCAGGTTAGCCCTCTGAGGCCCGGGGCTGCCTACCCCGTTTGCACGGGACTGGTATCATTGAAGTCAGTGAGGATTACTTCTGAATAGACATGTATTTTGTTGCACAGGAAGACAGCTCTTTTCTTTGAGATGTTCACAATCTAAAATTCAACACAGAGGAAACAAAGGGGATTCAATTCGAGATTCCAATCCTGTACACAGTTACATGGGAGTAAGTTCTACTGAACTCAGTGATGATTTCCTCCAAGTAGTCATGTAGATATTTGCACAAGAATACAGGTCTCTGCCCTAAGGAGTCTACAATCTAAAATTCAACATAGAGGAAGAAGGAAAATAAAGACCCAACTCCTATCCTCACTTTTACACAGGAGTAAGTCACACTGAACTTATTGGGGATCATTTCTGAGTAGACATGCACAGAGTTGCACAGAAAGACAAGTTTTGGCCCTAAGGAAGCACCAGTCTTTGGGGAGGGATCCCAAACCTGACCCCTCCTGTCATATTTTCTACTTGCAGAAGAGGATCGCTGCTCACTTGCAAATTCCTGGGTAAAGAATATGCAGGAGGTGCGCACACACCAGTCTACTGTCTCTTGGGATTTGGGAGTTCTGTGTTTCTTTGTCCCAGCTGACTAAGCTGATGGACTACCACCCATGGTTGGGCCAGATAGCCCAGAAGGTTGAAGAAAGGCAGACATAGAAAAATAGAAGCAATACAGTTAACAAGATGGAGGGGTTGGTTTGGCTAGTACGCTTGCCTTCTCTCTCATGGAGCAGGCTACAACCTGTGTCATCAAGCTGGACTTCATGGTCGTTGTAACTTTCACAATATGCCTGCCAGTGGCTCATGTACAAATTTAACAGGATACAATGACAAGATTGCACTTTGTGTGATTCTTTGGGGAAGGAAATTGTGAGGAATTACAGAGGGCTGCTGTCCAGGATCTCTTTACCATAGCAATGTCACATTTGGAATACTGTGTATAGTTATATTTGTTCAGTTGCATCTCTAAGAAATACCATAGAACTTGAAAATGTGCAAGTAATAAGAAACACCAAGTATATAAAGCTATATCTTCTGATGGCTGTGCAAGAATGTTGAGACAACTTGCTACTTAAAACCCATCAATGAAGAAGACAGACAAATCCAATTTGGGAGTTCTGTAATCTCTTCACTCCTGCTGAAAACCCCCAGTCCTGTGTAAATTGTCCACTACACCTCAGATAATGAAAGGAAAAGAAGCAGGGCCTCTGAATATTCTCTGAGTTGCATGAGTAGGTTCATCACTAGTTCATTCTGCATAGTAACTAAGGCTGCAGTCCTCCACGTTTAGTCACAGTAAGGCCCATTGAATTCCATGGGACTTTCTTCTGAGTAGTGTACATAGAGTAGTAGTATAGGATTGCACTATAAACTTTGGTACTCGTGCTCATTTTAGACATTGAAGAAAATGTGACCAAGCTTATAATTTATAAAAAAGCAGTAGCTACCACTCAGAGTGGCCATCTTTAATACTTAAAGATTATAGTAATAGACCAGAACAAGAACCACATGATAAAAGAAACAAGTATTTTTAAATCTCAGCCACACTAATTAAAATTTGCCCTTCTTTATTAAAATCGAGTCACACCTATTAATCTGCTGATTAACAATGGAATCCTATACACTTTTCCCTGAAGTAAGCACCATTTAACTCAGTGGGACTTACTTCTGAGTATACTCTGCTTAGGGCTGCAGTGTCAGTCCTATTGGATGCACTGCAACTTCTGTGTAAATGCAGGCTAGCATTACACAGCTTGGAGCACTAGTTTTTCTGGGAGGACACCTAAATTAATTTTGAAATAAAACACAGTCCCCTCCTTATATCTTTGTGTGCATTTTGTTTCTGTTGAAAATGCTGTGAACCTTCATCAGTATTAATTGATTGGAAATGTGTTACCTTCTGCATGAAATGGGCAATGATATGGTAGATATAGATGAATGGCTAAGAAAAACCTGAGTATAATGTACTGAAATTCATTAATTTGTTTTAGGTGTTTTATGAAACAGTGGCATGGACAACCTGTGAAAAAATGGGGGAATATTCCTCATATATTTTTACTATGTGTCTTTACACAATAGACTGAGTACTAGTTAATTTAGTGAAAGGGCATACATTGGAACCTGACAATTGAGTTTTAACAAGAAATTCATATATATGAGAGAGATGGTAATTTCTTACTTATATTATATAAAAAAGTTAAAGAAAACCTTGTAGTGAATTTCATTAGAATTTCATTATTAGACTTTAATTTGGATATATTCCTTTTATCACAACAGTATTCACACAGGATGAATAGATTAATTTTACAGTGCAGTTATCTGACAACAAAATAAATGTCCTCCTGACTTTTAGAACTATGTCAATCCTTGTTCTCAGTTTATAATCCCTCAGCAAGAACAAGCAAGGTGAATTATGCTTTATCTTTCATCAACACAAGGTTTCAGACAGTGTCTAAATGATTTATGAAGATTTACTAAGATTAGTCTGTGAATTTTTAAGCTTGATTTCTTTTTAGGACTCCAGAATAGGAGAATTTGAAAACCAGAGTTTGAAATTTTGCACTTTTATATGATACTGCAGCCATATTATTTGATCATTTATCTGGTGTTAAAATGGTCCTGAAAATAAGGTTTATTGTGGCAATCTAACCTCCAGAATATCGCCTTGCCTGCCTGGATGTTCCTAAAGGCCTATTCATGCACTACTTTGTTCCTGGTGAATCTGCCTGGCATGTTAAAACATATCACCTTGGTAAATGGACATCAGAAGGACAGTATATAGTGCATTTTCAAGCCAAAAGCACTGCTATGCTTTCCTGCTTGGTTCCACAGTGTGCCAACATATTCATGGCTTTTCTAGAACAATGCTTCCTCTGCTCCTATTCACAAAGGTATCTCATCTATCTAAGATTGATGACATTATCTAGGCCACAGGTAGGAAGGTCTTGAGAAAGTCCCCTGGGACTTCCAACAATATTCAACCCAGCATCACTCTGATCTTGGACCAGTCCATGCAGCAGATTCACATTCTGCATACTACTGTGCAACCACACAGTGGTTATTGGGAACTAGGGATAGAGGAGAAACTGATTCAGTTTGCATTTAAAAGTGAGCCTACCTAATTTGTACTTTCTGAAACAACCCAAGAACTGAAACACGACCTCAATCAAAATTCACACTGAATTTTGCAATGTTGTTCTCCATCCAGGTAATATGAGTGAAAACAATGTACAAAAAAGCATTATATTACAGGAATTTGTTTGGGGGGGGGGAGTATATTAGGAAGAGGTAAGGTAAGGGTAAAGGACCCCTGGATGGTTGAGTCCAGACAATCTTGACTATGGGATGCAGCATTCATCTCGCTTCAGCCTGAGAGAGCTGGAGTTTGTCTGCAGAATTTCATACAAACATATTGTGCTGAGAAATTTGCACTAAATTGCTTGTTGTTATTATTATATTTATTTATATCCCGCCTTTCCCCTTCAATTTAAGATTTGAAAAATTGAGCAGAACTAAAATGGACAGATTCACCCATCCCTACTGCGTACAACACATTAAAAAATAACTATCTTGCAACTAGCAAGCAGCTCACACAGCCTTTCCTTGATTCTCACATGCCCACAAGCAGAGCTAGAACAAATCAGAGCCACAACGAGTGGAATTAGACCACACCGAGAGCCAGCTCACCAATAACTAAGGGTGAGACAGCTGCCTTAAGCGGTACCTGAAAGAACTGGCACCGAGGAGGAAGAGGAAGCTGCCGCCGTGCTGCTGCTTTACATAGAAGGGTTGCCATAACTGTGTAAAGTGGCGGCAGCAAGGCAGTGGCTTCTCTTTCTCTTCTCCTCCAGATGCTACACCTCTCTGGGTGGCTTCACAGCCTATTATGAGAACCTATTTGCTGAGTGCCTAGATAGCAGCAAGCCTATAGGAAAGCAGCATGCTACTGCCCCTCTGCTGCTGCCACCACTTTATACAGCGACTACAGTGACTATGCTGTGCGAAGCAGCAGAAGTGGGGCAGCATCTTTGTCTTCCACCTTGTCACCACCTTCTCCTCCCTTGGCCATGCATTCCCACAATATGGGTCCCCTCCCCCATTTAATCCCCACAACACTTCTGTGAAGTAGGCTTAGGCAGAGAGAAAAAGCTTCATGGCTGAGTGGGAATTTGAATTCTGGCTTCCCGGGCCCAAATCCATCACACTAACTACTACACCATACTGGCTCTTCAGTGGACTGTCATCTTTGACCATTGGTCATGCTGTCTGGGGGATGGTGAGTGCCTGGTGCTGTACAACCATGTGAATGTTTTTTGTTCTGTATTATAATTGCTACCAAGTGCTCAGTGCTGTAGAAATTCAAAAATATTACTATCATCATCATCATTGCTGGTGAGTGCTTGGTGCTGTATGAACATGCAAAATGTGCTAGTAGCGTAGCATAGCAGGGAGGGCGCATTCTGTGGTTCGCCTCAGGTGCCAAACTGTATTGGGCTTGCCTTGACCACACCAGACAAGTATCAGAGGAAAATGGGCCCCTCAAAGGCACATTTGATATACCACAAGTATCCACCAAATAAACTGAACATGTTGATTGACAGGCCCAGACTGGTACCCAGGAACTATCTACTGCAATAGGGCTTTTTAACCTGTGGTCCATGGACCTCTAGGGTCATAAAATTTATACACCATTTGATTATAGAAAACCTCAAAGTGGTTTACAAAAAAGGAAAATCTATAAAATAGGGAAAAATTTACAATACAAGAAGTTAAAATACCAAAGCAGTTTAAAATTCACACTAGCTCTTATGAGCATCTGGATAGCCTTGACTAAACAAATTACAGGACCTAATAACATCATACACTGGCTTATCTTCCAGTGCAATATATGCCCTCATCTGAAAGCAGTACCATTCTGCTTTCTACATGCTAAAAAGACCAGTTCAAACCAAAGTTCAAAGAGGATAGAAGTGAAAAGAGCTGTGAAGAAGAAACTGCAGGAAATTAATAAAAAATCGTTTGAGAGGCACAGGGGAAGAGGAAACTATCCAGTAGATAGCAGCTGGATTTCTGATGGGCAGTTTCCGAAGGCATGGGGGAGCCTTTAAAAGAAAAAGGGGAAAGGAGATTTAGAGGGATTGTGTGTGTTTTATCTGCTGAATTTCCTCTTTTTCTTTTGCAACCTTTAAGGCTAGGCTTGCCCATTGACCTGAACTCCCACAGGCACTCCACTATGCCTGGCCTCAATTCTATATAATTTTAGACAATTGGTTAAAGTGCACCTGTTTTGGCAGGTTTTTGGAAAAGTGACATGATTAGATAAATTGATTGGCACTGCTGTTATTAATAAATTGTTATGTGTTTCTATAATTGGTTGTGGTGTTTTCATGGGGTTTACTTTTTGTTTTTATCTTGTCCGATTTTGTTGTAAGCCCCCCTGTAAAGGGAGGGGAATGAATGAATGAATAAGAAAGAAAGAAAGAAAGAAAGAAAGAAAGAAAGATCTTAAGTTTTAGATGGGGAAAATCTGGTGGAAATATATTTTGTCCTCATTTGACAATGGAAAATATGATTTTGGACTGCACTGCTCTACAAGATTCACCTAGTAATATACAGTACCTTTACGTTTTTGAGAAATCAGCAGGATGTAATGTTAGGTGCCTAATTTAGGACCGCTGCCATAAACACTAAAGCAATTATGTCAAGAAATTAGGATGTATAAGCTGTGTTCTGCTGCTATCTGAATATAAGAAATTCCAACACTCATTCCTATAAAAATTATAAATGTAAATAGTTGTTCATCTATTTTATTTGGCTTAGGTAACATCAATGTATAGTTTGTTGTGTATGGTAAGATCCTGCAGATGTAATAAAATGACTTGATTGAGAGTTGCTGTACTTTCTATTTAATGACACTATTAACTTTCCTTGGTAATCAGTTTTAGCACAACAAATGGATAGCCATTTCTCATTTGTGGTGTGCAGTTCCAAATTTCTTCCCTTGAGTATGATTTTTGTTGTGGGGATATTTTTTTCTACCAGAGAATAGCCTGTTACTGGATTTTATTGTTTTTATTTGCTGTAAGCTTCCCTAAGTGAAGCAAATTCATTGGAAGGGTAGGAGTGTAATAATAATAAAGTGCTGCTGTCAATTCATGAGTTTCCCTCTCCTGTTTTCCTAATAATAACGTGTAGTTTAACACAACATGCTATGGGTGGGATTCCACTTGCACAATGCGGCTTAGCCACCCCCCTGCACCCCTGAAATTGGCTCTGGGGAGGTTAGGAGAGCCCACAGAACAGGTGGGGGGATCAGGGTTTGTTCCATCTGGCAAGCTGAAGAGTATGATGTTGAATTACACCCGATATGCTTCTGTACCTTGAATATCAACAGCTGGTGATGTGATGTGGGCATGGTGAGACACACAGCAAAATGTATGTGGTGCTACAGTAGATGGGATGTTAGATGGGAAAGAGACATATAGTGGTAGCAGTTCCATGTCTCTCTTAATGTGATTTTGAGTTCCACCCTGTGTTATATATACTCTAGTGTCCCATAGTCTGGGTTTCTATAGAGAATATTAGCCCGTACTGGCAGTTTCTTCCACAAAGTGACAATGGGATCAGAAATTAAAATGTTTTCCTTACTGCACTGATTCTTATGACAATGCTCCCCTGCCCCATTCAGAATTATTTTCTAAATAATGATTCTTAATGATTGTAGAAATAGAGCAAGAAAATGAATGTGTGTGTATGAGTCAAAGACAATGTCTGTGTGCAATGACATGTTCCCTATTACCATTGTTGTGTACCAAGAAATAGTTAAGCTGGAAGATCACCAAGCTGTCACTAGGCAGCTTAACTAGATGAATCTTGCCCTTTAATGAAGGCTCTAAAAGTGCTTCTTTCTTGAGGATATACCAGATAGGGGTGCAAGATTACAACCTGCAGAATGATGCAGTGGAAAATTGTGCAGCTCATGTACCTCTCATCTGATTTTTCACCTGGCTCCTCTTCCCTTGCCTGCTATTGAACAATATTAAAGTTCCATTTTCTAAGTAGGAGAAGGACAGGAGGAAGGTGTATAAGAGGACTGGAGAAGGAAAGGCAAGAAGGGATGGTGGCTGCACAATCTCCCACAGCCTTGTTTGTTTGCTTGCTTTAATAATCTTGCTTTAATTTGCATTTTGTTAGATTCTTTGTCCTTCCTCACTTCCTCACTTTTGGGGCATCAGGGGCTGTCACAGCTGCAGTAAAGAAACTGAGATGGGAGAATATATTTTCCAATAAAACATGGCAAACATGAGTTTACAAGCTTGTGTTTTCTGCGGTATTGTGAATGTGGTAACAGATGGGGTTTTTATAGGGGAGAATAAGCTGTTGGGCTGGCATCAGGGGTTGGTATAATAGGGTATGTACTAAGGCTCACACCCCAGTAGAGGGCCCATTACCAATCCTTGGTGTCTGGTGGTGACACTGCTTCTCCTTGATGCTTTCCTGTCCTCAGTAAATGAGCCCACTGTGAGAATAATGATAAGAAGCAGTACACTGTATCTGCTTTATTCCCTCTTCCTTCAGGAAGTGGTCCTGATTTGAGCCCAGAAGGAGAGGCAGTAGCAACAGCAGGGAGGAGGTAGACCCATTGAGACCATTGTGCCCAAATGGGGAGCCAGCCCTGGCAGAAGGAAGTGGTGTTGTTAAAGGAAGTCTCAGTGGGTGGGTATTACCATACATTACACCCAAGGTCTAATGGGGATTTGAGTAGTCACAAAACAATTTCCTCTCATGTCACTATGGTTAGTGACCCTGGGTATTTTTTTATTCAGAAATGTGCAATGGTTGACTTGCTTGACTCATTCTGTCTTATTTTTTCTTCAAACACCACTAGTATGTTGCATCTTGTTCACTGAACTTCTCTCCTGCTATTTGCTTGTGGCAAATTGTGGTTTATCATGCATTTAATCTGTAGGGAATTATGTCCAGGGGATCTTGCCTTAGAGGAACTGGACAAGAGGACTTTTCTTTGCCGCTATGATTCTAATCACTTACCCTACTGCCTTTTGTAGCTACAGTCAAATATTTAACTAAAATGTAAGAAAGCTGCAATGTTAAAAATAACATTTTAAACTGAAGGAGAGGGAAATGGGCCCTTTTTGTGTAATAGTATATAAGCCATCTCCTTGATAATATATTACCAGTGCTTATTTCTATGCTACCTTGCTCTGACTGCTTGACCTTTTTTGTTTTATGTATAATATACAGCTTTTCTTCAAATAATTAATCTTGCCCAAAGGCTATAAACAGACCATCTGCCTAAGTACTTAAAACTAGGTCATATATTCTGCTTATATTTTAATTATAGAGGTTAGTTCATTTCTGTTGGTCTTTTTTCTTTTATTCTTAGCTGAGCCACACAGATTATTATTCACCTGAGCTGAGGATTTAACTGCTCACAAATTTTCTCTCATTAGTCAGTCATCTTAGCCAGTTGCAATTAGTTTTCTATTCTATATTTAGATACTATTAGCACTGAAGGCAGGGAAAAAGAAGAAAAGAAAATGAAAAATAAAGCTGTTGAAGCCTAATGACCTGGTTCCCTCTTCTTTCTTTTTTCCATTCTTCAAATATGTCAAATTTGCCGGGAAAATCTGAAGCCTCCCATATTAAATACCTTCTGGAGGATAGGTCAAATGATATTACACTCACTGTGGCAGTTTCTTTTAGAGGTCGCAAGAAACAAAGACCATCATGCTCTAAGCATAACAAAATGACTACCTCGGTCTCTTTCGCCTGTTGTTTGGTTGTTTTAACTGTATAGTGTTTTGAAACTGTTTTGTGGGTCTATGGACCACAATAAAGAGAGAGATATATAATATGTCTAATTTCCTGCTCTGTATGTGCGTGAGTGCGTGTGTGCATGCATGTGGACCATATCCACCCAAGGAGAGGAACAAAGCTCAACAATAAAAACACAGTAACAAAATATTAAAATTAAAACAAGTACAAACATTCAGCAATATATTAAAACATAATTCAGTAAGTTATATTCAGCTAGAATAAAAAATAACTTTTATGTCTACAGTAATGATACATAATTAAAACAACAGCATGACCAATAAAACACATCAGTTAAAATCTGTTTGAAAGGTGTTTTTAAAAAGTCTAAAACTAACTAAATGTAAAGACAGTCCATTAATCAGGGCCTTCAATACTAATCTTAAAAACAAGGCCAGCCCAAGCCATTTGGCACCTGTGGCGGACCCCAAAATGGCACCCCCTTCTCTGCCAGGGTGAGAGACAATCTACATCAGGGACAAGGGGGAAGAAAGATTGAGATCAGGATCTTCCGCCCTGTGGATCATGCCGCCTGAGGTGTTTGCCTCACCTGGCCTCATGGGTGAGCCAGCCCTGTTTAAAGCGCAGGTATAGAAAAAGATGGTTAGACATATTAGCTGTAGCACCTTTGAATGAAAGATCAGAACTGTACTTATTTTTTATAGAAAGTTTTGTTGCATTCAGAACGCTGAACAGCTGTTTTAAATTTTAATAACAACTTTCCCCTATGTTTCTTTTTTCCAAGTCTTGCTTTGCATCCTGAACGAGTATTGGTGGCAACAGGTCAAGTTGGGAAAGAACCGTATATCTGTGTTTGGGACTCGTACACTGTGCAGACAATATCAGTAATGAAAGATGTTCATACACATGGTATAGCTTGCTTGGCATTTGACGTAGATGGTCAGGTATGTGTATGTGTTTAGTTTTCTAGTTTAATGAGTGCATGATATGTATCATTTTGCTATGAATTCTGCTGTACATACTGAGTTTGGGAGACAAATTAACCAAAATGCTCATATTTTTTTACTTATTTTTATAGATATTTAAAAAATATGGACATGAGATAAATTAAGGCACATTTACACAGCTAAAATGGGTCATGTCATTCTAAAAAACAGGCAGCAAAGTTATTGCATGTGAGTGGCCTGGTAAGGCAACCTATGGCTTACTGCAGTTGTGGTTAGTGGGGTGGTACAGGTGGTACAGGATTGCTTGCCTGCTTTCTGCTGTGCTGTAGAGTTTGTTTTTGTGTTTTCAGAATGAACATTGTAAGTATACTGATCACCCAGGGCCATGCAAATGCACCCTGAAGCTTCTGAAAGAATACACATTATGTTATGTTTTCTGCAGTCAACAAAATCTAGCTGGGGAAAAAAGAGGTTTCAGTCCTCTTTTGCATAACTGTATAACTGATGATAGAATGGCCGCTAGGATGTCCTTGCAAACAGATTGGAATAAATGTGTGAATTCTAGTTATTATTTTTTTCAGTCTGTTTGCCCACACAAATTCATGTTAGTCATTTGTGGCATATTGACAGCTTGAAAAGAAATGGAGGAAACCCTTGGCAGTTTACAAAAACTTTCCTGCCTGGCCACATACAATAAATTCTTACTCAACTTAGGCAAGCACACAAATGACTTTCTACAAACTTACGTAATTTAAGGTTCACAATATTTGGGAGTTTATGACAGGGTTATTAATTAATAGGTTTTTTACTGAGACTCTTGCTTTTATATGAAAGAAACATTAACCTTATGGTGGTTAGTCGCCTATCACTGACATTCAGTGGTCACTGGGAAGCACATATTCAAAGTCAATGTGCACTTGAAACCCTTCCAGGGTAGGATAGGGAGTGAAATGAAAGGAAGATGGTTTTAAATAAAAAATGGCAAGCAGAAGAAGGGTCAAGCGCACACCCACACATTTCACACACCATTTTTTGATTCCCTCACCCCAAAGTGGCATTTCATATTCTTTTCTTTGTGATGCTGTTAGACATTTGTTACTGGTACAGTGCAATATTTTTCATTTGAGACATACCTCTAACTATCAAGAGCGTTTTGTACAGCTTGTTTAATGTCTTTCTGGTAGGGGTGACTAAACTTTGTTTCCCCCAGATGTTGCTAGACTAAAGCTCCTAACATCTCTAACTATTAGCCATGCTTCCTGGAGCTAAGAGAGTTTGTATCTAACAAAATCTGGAGGACCACAGCTTAGCCACACCTTAATAATAATAATAATAATAATAATAATAAGCTTCTAAACTTTGTTTTGAAAGGCAGTACTTACAGCAATCTTTGAAATGTATGTAAACATTATTTTCCCTTTGTGAACTGAGAATCTGATGTAGAAAAGACAGCTGCTATTTCTGTTACTCCCTTTGGGCAATAAATGTAAACAGTTTTACCAGGCATTCTGCATAGCAACTCATCTACTGATATGTTTATGGTGCAGGATTCTGCTGATCTGTGTGGTGCAGGTAATGCTGCTACTTAATTGCAATAAAGAAAAATTGCCAAGAAGAAATAAAAATCAAGGAACTGGATTAAGGGAAAAAACCAAAAACTTAAGTGGGAAGGAGGAGAGTCAGGAAAGGGAATACGTTTTCTCAATAGACGGTTTTGAAAATATCAGTAAGGTACAGTTGAATTATACACAGGAAGTCTTGTGTATTTTCAGTGTTTGCTAACCTCTGATTGAGGTGAGTGAGTACAATCCTAATTTTTATAACTTCACTTGGCCCACTAAGATCTTGCTGCTTAAGGACTCTGGTATGGATTTTAAAGGCAAAATTTCCTTAAATTTGAGCATCAGAATAATAAGTCTTGCTGAAGGAGAAATAAAATGTTTTTTTTGCAAAGGTAAATTTCTCCATGGGTCACGAAGAGTCGGACATGACTAAACCACTAAACAACAACAGCAACAAGTTGATTGAAACTCTCACAGCATGTTGATAGGTGCAATCCAATAGACATTGTATATTTGGACTTCTAGAAACATCTCATCAAAGACTCCTGAAAAAACTTAGCAGATGTGGGATAAGAGGATGGGTCCTAACAGTAACTGGCTAAAGAATAGGGCACAGAGAATAGGAACAGATAGTTCTCAGAATCAAAGGAATAAGGTGTGATCTGTTATGTATGTAGGCATTGTAGGCTGAAGCCAGGCTATATGCATGACATTACAGGCCTAGGCCACAATGCCTCCTGGAGCTCAGAAGCTTGATCTGCATAACAAAAGACAGAGAGGATTCTAAAACCCTCCAATGACATATGCTAGGAGCTGGCAGGCAGCTGAAATAGGGCCAGTGTTATGAATTGCCAATCACTGCATAAGATGATCTTTCACAGGAGGGGAGTGCCCTTGTTTGCCATTCTACTCTTCTAGTTCCTGATGTTACAATAAATCCTTTTGAGCTGAAATCTGGTCTTGGGTCATGCCTGAACCCACCGACACTTCATGATCTGTATTGAGACAGACACTTTTGAACTTGTTCATAAATAATGAGTTAGGAATGAGCAGCAAGGTGACCAATGGCATCAAATTATTCAGGGTGGTAAGAACAAAAAGGATTGCAAAGAGCCCCAGAAGGATCACTCCAAAATGGGTTGAGTGAAAAAACCATCCCATATGCACTGGCAGAATTGGAACTGGTGGCAACTCACCAGAAAAAAATAAACCATGAGGTAATGGTGGCTAGTGCAATAAAAAATCAATCTAGCAGCATGTGGCAGGGTAAAAAAGCAAGTTCCATGATAAGAATTCGTAGAAAAGGAATCACAAAATAAATCTCCCTGTATTTTAGTGCCAGGTGTGGGCACACTTGGAATACTGTACATAATTATGGTTTCCACATTTCTAAAAGAATATTGTAGAGTAGAAAATGTGTAGAAAAGGGTACCAAAATGATCTGGCTGCTTGAGAACTTTTCCTTTCATTTGGGGCTTGTTAGAATAGAAAAAGGGTAAATAAGGGGGTGGGATGTGGTTGATGTTTTTGCATGGTGTGCAGAGTTAGAGAAACCTTTCCTCCCTCATAATACTAGGCCTGAGGGCTATCTAGTTAAGCTGATTGGCAGGAGAAGAAGGAATAACAGTGGGAAAGGACTTTTGCCTTAATGTCCACCTCGTGTGCTTTCCAGGTGCAACAAACTGACTACTATGTAGTCAACAAACTGACTACAGACAGCTGGACTCAATGTTTCATGGAACAGGGTTCTTAAATTTCTAGGTGCTTGTGTGTCATTCTCTGAGATCCTCTATGCCAGTCCAGATATTTGGCTATGGGTTAACCTAAACTGCAGAATGGATAGTACAAAATATTTTAAAGTGATGTCTGATGTCATGTACTGTACATAAAGGGCTTGCTTGCATAGTAAGCTCAGATATTGTCGTCTGTAGAATAACATAGAGAAATGAAAGGAAGATGCTTGAAAATATATTAAAAGAAATAAGAATTATTGGCACAATTTTGAGTTTGCACATCACTGCTGATAATTTGCATATATGAATAATTGGTTGTCATTGCTTCATGTGTTTCCTAACTACTAGGAACATAAATCTTTGATAGAATTTAGGAACAGCACACTGCACAGTACTGGAAGATGCTAATCCCAGTTTAGTGGTATGTAAAGATGCTTTGGAAGGTTGTCAGCTTCTGGACTGGCCTAGAGGATCAATAAGGAAATGGGATTATTTTTTCTTTCCCTTAATTTTTATTCTTTTAGATTCTCTATGCCAGCCTCTATATAGAATCAAAATAACCTTTGTAGAATTAATTTAAATTAATTACATATAAAATATGTGAAGATAATTCAATAAGATGTCATGTTTCACAAGAAATATGGGCTGTTTTCAAAATGTTGTGGAAGCTTACAGAATTGGCAAGCCCTTTGTATACAGGCAATGATATTACCCAAAAGGATTTGTGTACTGTTTCCATCTGCTTGGCAGGGAGGACCTATATACAAACATTTGGACTGGCATAGAAGCTCATGAAGAAATGAAACAATGAGGTAAGGAATTATTTTCATACCCTGAAAAGCTATGCTTTCTTCTACAAACTACTGTGAGTTCAAACTGATTTCATCACCAAATTTAGGCACGAGATTAGAACAAATAAAACGCTAATAAGCAAGGCAATGTAAAACAGAACCATGCTTGTTCTCAGTTGCCAGCATGGTATCATCTAACTCTGCACTGTAATGCAAGGGTAATAAAATAAATCAAAACTATCAGCAAAAAATTGCATTATGTTTATCTTCAGAGAAAACTTTCCTGGTGGCTCCACAGCCTACATTAGCTCATTTTATGACAATCCTAAAATGGACCTTTTCTGTAATGGCACTGGCATTGAGGAACAGACTTTCCTCTAGAACTGGGCAGACATCTACAGTGGTCTGTCTTCACCACCGATTAAAAACATGCCTACGTGTCAAAGCAGCATACTATTATTATTATTATTATTATTATTATTATTATTATTATTATTGCTGCTTCTGCTGCTGCTGCTGCTGCTGCTACATTTGTATACTGCCCTTCATCTGAAGATCACAGGGCAGTTTACAACATAAAAAATAAATAAAAACAAAATACATAACACAGTAAGGAAAAGAAGCCCCACACAAACATTAAAAATGCCATAGATTGCTTAATTAGCTGAGGGCTTGGGAAAAGAGGAACATTCTTGACTGATGCCTAAAAATATGTAATGAAGGTGCCAGGTGAGCCACTGCAGAAATTCATTTTCTCTCTTTATTACTGAAAATGCTCTTTCTGTTCTTTAAAATATGCACTTTCTTTCTGTCAGAGAATACATTTGGGTAGGATCCAAAGAACCCATGCACAAGTGCTTCCATCTAGATTGCCAGCTTCCTGAAAACCATGGTTTGCATCCCAGAAGCCAACCTCAGGAACTTGCAATCCCCTCCTCCTTCCTTTCTTCCTCTCTAGAGCAAATTTACTATCCTGACCCTCATCTGCTTTAACTGTGGTATTGTGTTATATCTGCACCAGTGCTAACACTGGTTAATGTTCATTCCATATTTAGGCTTTCAAACATTTTTCTAATCCTGTTGAACCTGTTACTGGTTCTTTTCTTCTCAACTTCTTGTTTTTCATCAGAGGCTATTAATGAACTCCTTGTTAAGAAGAATGGCAGATGTGGAGAGGAAGCTCTAACCCAAATACAACAACCCTATGGCTCTTTGGATCCTAGCCTCTGTCTTTAGGAAGTTTGTAGTATCTGGCTGACTTTTTCAAATATGTGTGTCATTAGATTATCATTTGGTTGAATTCTCCCACTCACAAAGTACAGAGCACATTGTTATTTTAAATGTTAATATCTTCTTTTATTCTCTTCTAACATTTTGGAAACGTTCAGCGTTTACTTTCTGTTGGTTTGGATTCAAAAAATACAATCTGTGTGTGGGATTGGAGAAAAGGAAAGATGTTGTCTATGGCTCCTGGTCATACAGACAGGGTAAGTTTAATTTTAAAAATAAGAGTGTGTATCAAATTTTGGGTTGTCAAAACTTTTGCATGTATTTTAGGAATCTGTTTTCTGAGTGTTTCTTTATGTTGGTTAGAACATATTTTGATGAATATACTAGAACACAGAGGGTGGTTTTTTTGTTTTGTTTTTTAAGTGAAATGGCAAATTGAGTTTGCTGCTCAAAACATATTGGTATTCTTGGAATAAAGTAAATAAGTAGCACCTTAATATTTCATCATAGCATTTTTGTAATGTTATATACTTGTACCCCTTGCTTTTTTATTTGTTTATACACACACACACATACACAGACTTGCCTGGTTTGGTATGTCTCAACCCAGTGATCCCATGTGCCGACACAAATCTTATAGGCCTGCTTTGGAAGTACAACCACCAGTTTGCTAAAACATAGATTAGCAATCTGGGAATGGGTACCAGGCCTGCACAGGCACCTCATGCCATAGCTGTCAACTTTCAGATTTGAAAATAAGGGATCAAATAAGGGATCAAAAAATAAGGGATCAGTAGCCTTACCTGTCCCGGGGACAGTCTACGGGATATCTAACAATCCGGGATAGCAGCGGGAAGCAGCGGAAAACGGCGCTGGAATAAGGGAATTTCCCACAAAAAAGGGAAGGTTGACAGCTAGGCCCCAATCTCCTTTATTCATGAGTGTGACAATCCTGGTTAGCTTAAACTACAGTTCCCTGTTACATCCAAAACAAGGAACTTGGATTTCATGTCGGTTTTCTAACTAGGATCTTAAATGACATTCAGCCTGTGATTATTCATCTCTAGCTTTGCAGATTTAAGAGTATAAGAGATTCATTTGTCAATCAGATGAAGGTCTACTCAGTTCAGTGTTCTGTTTCCAATAGTAGTCAGCCAGATGCTTCTCAGCACTCACAATTAAGTTGTGAAGGTGGTTCTAACATCAATTTGTATTAAGAAGTATACAATCCTCAATACCTGAAATTTCATTTAGTTATAGCTAATACCTGAATTAATCATCTTAGATACACATTTTATTTTTATTACGATGTTTAAAATACTGGTGGCATGAAGCAAGTTTGCCTATTTACATTACAATTATGTCTCACAGATATGTTAGTCTGTGATGTTAGTTACGCTGAAAGACAGTGACTTGCCCAAGATGACATAGTGAATTTCATGGCAGAGTCCAAATTTAAGCAAGACTATGCCATGGGCACAGAAACCATGGGAGCAACTCGGGAGACAATTATTAAATTATTAAATAAAAGTATACATTAGTATACTTCATATTAATATATTATTAATTACCTTAAGATGATCAGTTACCACTGAAAATAATGTAAAAGCTTTAACATTGCACAGGTCATTGGAAACCTATGGTGAAATTAGATATAATGATCACCTTTCTCTGTTCATTGATATTTTCAGATTAAATAAAATACATTTTCAAAACTTTTGATTATTTTCTTCTCTCCCTCCTGTAGATATTTGATATTTCTTGGGACTTGTACCAACCAAACAAACTTGTCAGCTGTGGTGTAAAACACATTAAGGTAAGACAATATATTTTGTCTGAATGGTATTCAACTGTTTTATTCAGAGTTCACCTGTTAAAAATATTGGACCAAACTTAGTTATATTCCTTAATTTCAGTAGGTCTACTCTGAGTGAAACCTAGTTGACTATTGCCCTATAGCAGGCATAGGCAAACTCAGCCCTCCAGATGTTTTGGGACTACAACTCCCATCATCCCTAGCTAACAGGACCAGTGGTCAGGGATGATGGGAATTGTTTTCCCAAAATATCTGCAGGGCCGAGTTTGCCTATGCCTGCCCTATATGTTTTATTAATTTTTCAAACAACTTTGTAAATTGAATAGCAATTTCAGCCAGCTGATCAATGCTGATAGCAAGCCCCTTTGATTGACAGATGGATGGCCCCTTTCAAAATGGCCCATGGGGTTTGTGGAAGGTAGGGATTCAGGCTCTTGGTTGGAAAAGGTTCCCTACACCTGTCATAAAACAAATCCACAGGGCAGAGCTGCAGTCTCCCAAAATCACTTTCTGGATCTTCTCCACCCCCAGGTACGACTGGAGCCACATCAGAACTTTTCCTCCAGTCCCATTCTGGCAAAGCAGTCCAGAAAGTTACTTCAGCTGATGTATCAAAATCTTCAGAGAGATCCAGGAGAATGAATAGGGCTGTACTTGCCCTGCCTATCCCTTGACAAAAGTGATTAAGGGTGTTTTATTTCCCAAACCAGATTGAAAACCAAACTGAAAAGGATCCATATATTATTGTGGAGATGTAGTTTAAGTTTTCTAGGTGAAAAGGCTTTTATTGAGCTATGGATAACTTGCAGAAATACCATACTTTTGAGAGTCAGTAAAATGCTATGATTTTAGGAAGTTTGTCAAGGGGCCGAAACAGTAGAATATTTCAACTATTTGAGAGAATACTGTCTTGAAATAGTAATATAACTAGAAATGCTAAGGAGAGTTAATCTGATAAGCACTGGTTTGTTTTTAAAAGTGTAAAATTTTTACACACAAAAACCACTTATAGTGTATGTTCTTTTGGTACTTACAAATTAGTCAAAAATTGGTATGCTAACTAAGTTACCAAGAAAGTGGAAATATGCATGGAGCTAGAAACAACAATTAGATAACATATATCCTGTCTGGAGATAACATTCTTGAAAATTGAGTACTAAAGACTAATTGAGGTCATGAAGGATCACTGACTAACTGGACTGTAGTCAGCAACAAATGCATTCCCACTTAGCCTAGTTACTTCTGACCATTAACCCTCTTGTGGCTTGTCCTGATAGTAGCAGTCAAGATACAAAATGGTAATGAATGGTTAATGCTGCAGATCTAGAGTTAATAAGGATGTATTCCTGCTAAATTATGCAGCTCAATCTAGTCTGTTTTATAGCAAAGATAAACTGTGGTAACAGTGATAAAGATTTGTCATGGCAAATAGAGTAGCAATGACAGGACATGATACTTCATAGGCTCTCATATTGCAACCTGATGTCTTTGAAGAAAATAAAGTGATTATCTTGTCAGGTCCTAGGCAGTCTTGTCTTTAGGACTCATTGCAGTGATGGATTTCATTCTCCTAGTGGGGGTAATCTGCTAGTCATATGTATCCCATGCTGATTGTCATAAAATGGCCATGTTGCTGGGATAGTACAATAAGTCTTGTTCTGTCCTTTGTATCCAAGTTGCCTCCTTTATGCAATTCAGACAGGCCAAAGCAATGACAGGAGAAGCAATTACATAAATTTCCTGCACCCACTGCTGACTTTCCAAACAGGTTTTAATATGGAATTTTGGGCGGTAAATTCAGCTTCAAATATCTATCTGTTCCATGAAATCTAATAACATCCGGGCCTTTTTGGTAGCAGTAACACAGAGATGGATTTCCTTCGGGTAGGACTGAATCAGGCTATTTCTGGTTATGCATATTTACTTTTTTTCCTTGAGGCATGCCTGAATAGCTTAGGAGAGTCTTTAATAGGTTTTTTTGGGGGGGGGGGTTAATGACAGCATAACACAGTAGCAAGGGTTTGAATTAATCCTGGAGAAATTGATCTACAGTTATCTTAATAACAAATTGTATTGTTACACGCCACCCCAATCTCTGCCAAGTGGTAGCAAAATTCCAGAGTTTCCAGTCACTCACCCAGAGTCATGCTTCCATGGGAATTCAGGTCACAGTGGAGGCTGTGGCTTATTTTACACCTATACACAGTTAAAGCCTTCCATGGGGTGTGTGCAGAACATTATGGCCCAAAATGTCTCTCATTACCCTTCTCATAGCTTCAGCAAGCTTGGGGCCAAAGCAGCAGTCAGTCATAGCTCCTGGTCTCTTGGTGCACCCTCCTCCAGCAAGTGCCAATGTGGTTCTACCCTTTATTCCCCCCCACAAACTCTGCTTCAAGCAACTCCTCCTCACCCTAAGCATAGTTTTTTAGAAGTACATTTTTCCTTGTGCGCCCAGCCTGCCCCCTTCCTATTACCTTGGTAATCCCTGTCCGCCCAGGTTCAAGGATTCCCCTTTGATATGGCCATCAACACTTTTCGTTAACTCCTCTATACCAGGTGAGGTCCCGGCATTAGAAAGGAAGTTTAGTTTGTATTTTTCCACTCGCCTGGAATCTTCCCTCCAATACTCCAAATAATGACATTCATCAATTTATTGGGTGTATGGGGGTTCTTTCCCCACCCAAACCTGCAACAGTAGTTAGAAAGACTGCCCTTTATGTACTGATCAGAGGTAACAATTTTCCATTTCTAATATAATAAAACGAAGTGTATCCATTTGGTTGACCTTGGGCAAGTCAGTTCTCAGTTCAGAGCAATAAAAAGGCAGGTTTAAATCAACATTTTCATTGATACTGCTACATACATTTTGTAAACAAAGGCATAAATCTGACCAGCTAATCATGTTAGTTTACAACTAGAGTTTGTTATTTTCAGGAAATGCGGTTAGTTAGGATTGCAACCTACATCTGGAGTTATATGGTCCCTGATTTGACTGTAAATCACATTGAACTCATCCTCTAGGCTAAGGCAACATGCATCAGATCACACCATAGTAGCCAGCAGTGTGGGGACATTTACCTAAGCTCCCATCACTGCTGCTTTTGCAGCTTACTAGAAGGGAGCGAAGGAGGGGCAAGGCACTGCAGTGTTGACATGGTGCAAATGTACCAGTAGAGCCAGCCCACTCCTGCATCATGCCAGCCTCACCACTACATCGCCCCTCTTCTTCCCAGTAAGCTGTAGCAATGCAGATGATGAAAGGTCAGGTAAATGCCCCTGTTCTGCCAATCACTACTGGAATAAAGTTGTAAATCTCTTTTTTCTGCTCCTTATGAAACAAGGGGGGAAATGCTGCATAGCATCAGGGCACACATCGATGTTACTAGACCCACATAGCTACTATCAATAATAGCAGCTCTGCAACTACTTTTTTCAACTTTCCTCATAATGTCTACTATATTGTGACATTATCATGCTTCAATTTGCCTTCCCTCCACAAATAGCTGTCCATTAAGTGGAGTTGGGGAACAGAAGCATGAAGTGCAATGTCTGGACATGTGAATGGGTTAATTTCCTTCATGAGTGTAAATCACCCCATGAACAAGCTAATCACAGATGCAAGGTCAGCCAAGCCAGCCGTTATGGTAACAGCCCAGTGCCCTGACTTTATCTGTGATTAATGAATGTCAGCTCAGTAGTTAGTCTGTGAGCAACAAAGATACTTTGTATGTATCTATCATGCCTGTATCTACATCCAGAACTGTTTTACTGAGCCTTATCTTCTGCAACAGTAAACTATTTGTACTTTAAGCTGCTTCTGTGTGGTGACTGGTACTGGGACCAATTTCCACTGCATGGGTATCTCACCTCAGATTTCCAATAATTAGATTGTCCATCAAGAACCTCAGCAATTTTCAAGTGGTCTGTGGTGTGGAAAATTTAGGAATTGTATATAGTTACATCACAAAACTTTTAGTTGTAATTGTTTAAAATGCTCTGTGTGGTTTACATTAAATCACTTTATCTTGCAGTTCTGGAGTTTATGTGGCAATTCATTGACACCAAAGCGTGGTGTTTTTGGTAAGACTGGTGATCTCCAAACTATATTGTGCCTCGCCTGTGCAAGAGATGAAGTAACGTATTCTGGTGCACTTAATGGAGATATATATGTATGGAAAGGAATCAACCTTATCCGAACCATACAAGGAGCTCATGCTGTAAGTATCATTTTCATATGAAAACTGATTGACCAGTGAAATACCGGTAAATTAAGATTTTGTGTCATACACAGATTTCTAAATGGATTGCATTTTGGTTAACTAATATTAGCAGGGGACTTTATCAGATGTTGAATGTCACAGTTTAACTTCTGGCAGACCCTTTCATAAGTTTCTGGCTAAATATACCAGAAAATGCAGAAATGAGGGCAACTTTGCAGTCTTTCCTTATCTTGCAGATTAATGTTTATGGGTTATTTATCTAGGATGGCTGAAGGCTAAGTGCATTTGTGTTCAGGAAGGAATCTTCAGCTGTATCTGTATGACTTGTGTGCTACTCCCAGGATGTTATTGCTTCACTCTCGGAAGGGGAAAGGCAAGACAGATGGATTTGTGTGCAAATTGAGGAGTACATCTCCTATTCACAACTCCCAATAAGAGAGTTATTCCATATAATTTTCATCTGAACACCTGTGTGCAATTTATGGAAGCATAGTGTGGTGACATTTCATTGATGGGTTGTATTTTATATCCTGGTTTTCCTTCCAAACGGCAGAGTAGCTTGCATATGGCTGTTATGTAGTATTTCATACAGACACTGCACAGGGCCCTTCTCAGTATTTGAACCTTAGCATATGTCTTTTCTGCAAAAAGGAAAAGGTATGTGTTCCTTTTCATCATTCTTCATTCCACATAACCTGTAAATAGGTTCAGAACAATGGGAAGAGGGACACCACTTCATGAAACCCATTAAAAATTTTACGAGGTGCCAAAAAGTCTTAAAAACATGGGCCAACATTCAATGTTTCACAAGCAAACTTCTCACCACTGCAGCCAGTTTAAAAGTAATGCCATTGCATCATCCTAAAACTACCAACAAAATGAAAGCTGGAATAAGTGGGCTTTAAAAACTTGAATTTATGTCTGTGTTGTATGTGTACACACACACACACACACACACACACACACACACACACAGAAGGTCCAAAATCCAAGCAGTTGTGGGAAAGATAACATTGTAAGCATTCACTGCCAAACCTGTGATGGAAATATAAATGTATATATTGAACCACTGTTGTAGCATGCTTTAAACCATCACCTTGCCAACAAAGGTCCGTGTAGTAAAAGCTATGGTTTTCCCAGTAGTGATGTATGGAAGTGAGAGCTGGACCATAAAGAAGGCTGATCGCCGAAGAATTGATGCTTTTGAATTATGGTGCTGGAGGAGACTCTTGAGAGTCCCATGGACTGCAAGAAGATCAAACCTATCCATTCTTAAGGAAATCAGCCCTGAGTGCTCACTGGAAGGACAGATCCTGAAACTGAGGCTCCAGTACTTTGGCCACCTCATGAGAAGAGAAGACTCCCTGGAAAAGACCCTGATGTTGGGAAAGATGGAGGGCACAAGGAGAAGGGGACGACAGAGGACGAGATGGTTGGATAGTGTTCTCAAAGCTACCAGCATGAGTTTGACCAAATTGCGGGAGGCAGTGGAAGACAGGAGTGCCTGGCGTGCTCTGGTCCATAGGGTCACGAAGAGTTGGACACGACTAAATGACTAAACAACAACAACAACTCTATACTGCTCTACGGTCTTCAAGGGCAGCTTTGTTTTAGAGCAGTAATGTAACCTGAAATAAATGCAAAAGTCTTGAGTGACCTTCCCAAGCTATAGAATAGTGTATTGTATATCAACATATGATATCTTCTTTTGGATTTAGAATTTTAAAAATGGATCCGTTTCAGGAACTGGATATAAAACAGGAAACAAGTAAACAATAACGATCTTGGTCTTGCATGGTTACACTTGGTAGGACTTTTATATGAGGAATGTATATACTACACCTCCTTAGTGGGTGAATAATTTATTTCAGTATTCTTTAACAGAGGTGAATACTCAAGTTGTGTGGATTGAAGCCAAAGCTGAGGTCAGATAACAGGCACCCTGTATAAAACATCACCATGTTGCTTGGGCAAGTTTTAATTAAATATAAGTGGAAACAATATAGCAAACTTAAATGAGTGCTTTAACCCTCTTGTGAGCCAACACAGAACATCCACTGTTTTGTTGTCTCTCTTTACAAGTGTAAACCAGAATGGAACACATGGACTTCCAATGAAACTGAATGTTGGGAGATTCAGGAAAAATAAATAAAAGTACTTCTTCATGCAGCACATAGTTACACTACGGAACTATCTCCCATAGGAGGCAGTGATGGCTAGCAACCTAGAAGGCTTTAAAAGAGGATTCAATAAATTCATCAAGGAGAGGGCTATCACTGACTACTAGCCATGATTGCTATCCTCTGCCTCCACAGTTGGAGGCAGCAATGCTTCTTAATACTGGTTGCTGAAAAACAAAGGAGGGGAAAGGGTTGGTTTCTCACAGGCATTTGGTTGGCCACTGTGAGAACAGAACAGGGTTCTCTTCTCAATCCAGATAGGAAGATGACACGGGGAAGAGTGCAGACTCCCTGATCTCCCTGTGATGGTGATTACCATATGTTTCTGGACTTGGTTTCAGACTCCTTAAAAGGGACGCTACAGAGAGCCTTTTTTGGCAGCAGCTCTTAAGGGCAGCATTTTCACAGAGCTAGAGTGGTGAGAAAGGCTCAGGCTTGGGTACTCACAGAAGTGTGGACTCATATGCATAACATTTAAACTTCTATTGCTGTATTTTTTCACTGAGTTAGCATGTAGTTGTGTTAGTGGATCTGTGATTAGCTTCTTTATCCAGTCATGGCGATTAAAGGGAATAAAATTATTTGAGGTGCATTGCCTTGATATGAATTTAATTTAATTAAAGAAGAAAATAACCTGATCATGAAGGTCATGTATCACAATATTGGATCATTCAGAGACCAGCATTTGGAAGGTGCAGACAACAATTTGTATAATCGTTCAGCTACGTGGTTACACAGCAATTAAGTGAAACTGTCAGATATATTTTGCAGTTGTGTGGTCTAGTTGCATTCATAAGCAGGCTTTCTTAGAAAAGCAGATCAGAGTTTTATGTAGTTGTTCTTTTCAAATTCTGATTATTATTTTTTAAAGACAAGAGTCTGTTATTTGTATAAACACACAGTGTATTCTAAAGGAAAACACAGGAAAAATATTTTGTCCCATGTGATTGTTTTTAAATAAATCATCATTAATGCAAGTTGTGTACATCCTTAAATATGCTCTTTACTCCTCTTTAGGCAGGAATTTTCAGCATGAATGCCTGTGAAGAAGGCTTTGCTACTGGTGGCAGGGATGGCTGTGTTCGCCTTTGGGATTTAAATTTTAAACCAATTACTGTGATTGATCTCAGGGAAACAGACCAGGGATATAAAGGTAAAACAAAACAAAACAGTATTTTAATTACATTATCAAAGGAATACCTTTTTCATTGCCCATTGTCCTTCATAGCCCTACTCATAATTGAGGAGTCATAGCCCTACTCCAGAACAGCAACGCTGGTATGGATTTTCTGAGTATTATGGATGTTGTCTGTCATGTGAGCAGGGGCCTATATTAATGGATGTCTGTGTGTGGAGTGCAATGTTAAAACTTCTCTTTGCACAGTAGTGGCACTGTGTGGTGAGAAGACCCATGCATTTGGTGGTCTTGCAGGGTAGGTTTCGGTCAATGTGTTCCCATAGGAATGCTCGCCTAACAAATGATTTCCAGGGAACTCATTGTGTTCAGTAAGCAGGACCTGCATGTACTGATTTTTGGGCTGCTATAAATAGCACGTGTCAGAAAGAGGAAGAGACAGCAAGAAACAGGCGAAGAAAGAGAGAGATTCTTAATTACTGTGCGTGTTTACTTGAAATAAGTTCTACTGAATTCATTTGAGCTTACTCCCATATGACTGTCCATAGGATCATGAGCTTCTCCCAGCTCATACATGAGCTCCATAAAAGAAAAAGGAGCAGAAGCTTCCACAGCACACTCCCATCAGTCAATATGGTCCTAAATGGTTGTGGTAGAATCGTAAAGAAACTTGCATACTCCAGCATGAGCAACCTTGAAGCTTTTTCTGAAATAAACAACAAATGGTTTATTTGTAAGGATTGTGACAACAGCTGAGGATAGGATAGACTGATGAAGGAGGGTTGATGCAGTTATAGTTTCTCCTCCATTCCCTTTTAACAAAGTGCAAGGCGCAGATACAGTTAAATTCAGTTGGACTTAACTTATGAGCAAAGTAGTGCTAGCCAAAACATTACTGCAGGCCTCTAATTTTTATTTATTGTAATGTAAAAACAAAATTTGTCATTTGGGGTAAAAGGGGGGCTTGCCTCAATGTGTACTATGTGATTTAATTAACTTTCTTCCATTTTTTTCAGGAATATTTTATGATTTCACAGTAAATTTTTCTTTGTTAAACATATGCATAATAAAAGCTGTATATTTACTTTCCACAGGTCTGTCTGTGAGAAGTGTTTGTTGGCGAGGAGATCATATACTAGTTGGAACACAAGACAGTGAAATCTTTGAGATTGTGGTGCATGAACGCAATAAGCCTTTTCTTATTATGCAAGGGCACTGTGAAGGGGAGCTTTGGGCCCTGGCAGTTCATCCTACAAAACCTTTGGCTATGACGGGAAGTGATGATCGATCAGTTAGGTTAGTTCCCATGGATTCTCAAAAGACACATGAGCATCTACAGTAAAACATACTTTGAATTTTAAAATGCAAAACCATTTGTTTGCATTTGTGATAAGTTATCATCTGCTGCTTTGGTATGTATTTTATTCATCAAAGTATTTACATGAATTTTATTCATCAAAGTATTTACATGTATTTTATTCATCAAAGTATTTACATATGATCCTCACAAAACATCAGGACTGTGTGCAGAAAGATAAAAGGCGTTTAAAATCAGTACAGAAAAATAAGTAAAATGACTGGCCACTTAAGAAACTTTTAGACAACTGCATAGCCCTGTTATTAAATTATGGAAACAATTGTGCTAAAGCCCCAGGGGTGCCAGTGTGACTTCAGTAATGTTACTGTATTTTAAATCTTAAAATAGCAGTGAGACTGACCTTGGCAATATAATAAAACAGTTGACTGTGTGCTAGATGAAAATGGTTCTGCAGCCTGATAAAATAGTTAGATGGCACCTTGCCATACAGCCAACCATATTGGGTTCTGAATGCTCTGTGACACTCAGAAATGTTTTGGGCATGTGTGAATTGGATCTGGGCCTCAATCCAGTCTTGGAGTACAGGGTGCTAATGAATATAAGTCATATGCTTTTTTTGGGGGGGGGGTATTTTTTAAAAAGATGAGACAACCCACTACATTTTTTTCTGCATGTATGATAATTGTATTTTGTTTACCGTGAATACTTTCTTGCAGAATATGGAGCCTTATAGATCATGCATTGATTGCACGGTGCAATATGGAAGAGCCAATTCGTTGTGCAGCTGTTAGCACTGATGGAATTCATCTTGCACTTGGAATGAAAGATGGTTCCTTCACAGTACTTCGAGTTAGGTAGGTTATGCAGTGGCGTAGCGTGGGTTGTCAGCACCCGGGGCAAGGCAAGTAATTTGCGCCCCCTAACCTGTGGAATTTAGCACTGATTTTAGCACTGCGAGTGCGAGCGTCCCCCCCGATGTTGCGCCCAGTGCTACGCCACTGAAGTTATGCATTGAAGACATTTAAACAAAGATAAACTTTGCCATTAAGTTGCTTTTACAATGAATTGTAAAATTCTGCCACCGGCTAGTATTGCATCAGTGCCAGATAAATTTTCCCATGGACTTATTTGTAATGCATTTGTTTGTGAATGCACGTGTGCCCCTGTGGATCATAAGGCTGGTACTTTTGAAGATATCTGATTATTGTGGTGTTGTTCAATAACTTGAAGAAATGGTGCAAACAATATTTTAATGCAAGCCCATAGGCCTTCTGCTGTAATCTGAGTCCTCAGATGGGTAAATGTAAATAGAGGCTTCCTTATTAATGTGTAGATGTCTGTTATATATTGCACTTCTAAGTAGATATTCCATTTGCAAGGCTTTTCTTCACTTGATGGGAGTAAAGCTGGATTTCTTTGTACACAAACAATGACTAAACTATATATTTTTCTTTTTCTGTGTTACAGAGATATGACAGAGGTTGTTCATATTAAAGATAGGAAAGAAGCTATTCATGAATTAAAATACTCACCAGATGGAAATTTCCTTGCAGTTGGCTCTAATGACAGTTCTGTTGATATTTATGGTGTTGTTCAGCGGTACAAAAAGGTTGGAGAGTGTATTGGATCAACAAGTTTCATCACTCATATGGATTGGTCATTGGATAGCAAACACTTGCAGACCAATGATGGCAGTGGAAAAAGGCTTTTTTACAGGATGCCTGGTGAGATAATCTACTACTATTACAATTATTCAAGGAAATAGGTAGTGGGTTCTGTGCTTAGGTTGCCTAATGCTGTTATAACATAGCACATTCCTGGTAAAGTAGTTGTAGTGACTGCAGCTAGTCATTTCTCTCCAAACAATTTTAATCAGTGGGCAGAGGAATCTTAGACTGCTTGCAGAAGATAACTGATTTTGACCAGTTCCTTCCTCCTACTGCACTTCCATAAGACATATCCCTCTAGAGAGGCTTTTATGGGGGCAGGGGTAGGATGGGCTGCAGGGAAGGGAGGGGGAAGAATTGGTTGCACAAACAGCCTTCTCCTTGTGCAATATTGAATACAATCCAGTTAATATGATAATTGCCCGTATAAATCGAGTGAATGATTAAACAAGTATCTTTCTATATCTAGGTGGAAAAGAAGTGATGAATAAGGATGAGTTAAAAGGTGTCCAGTGGGCTTCATGGACTTCAGTTGCAGGCCTTGAAGTTAATGGAATATGGCCTAAATATTCAGAGATCAATGATATCAATTCTGTAGATGCAAATTTTATGGGCCAAGTTCTAGTTACAGCTGATGACTATGGAATAGTAAAATTGTTTCGGTATCCTTGTTTAAGAAAAGGTAATTATTTAGTGTGTGCTTGGAATGTAAATAACAGAATACCCAGGATGGAAAGATCTCATAAGTTAGAATCTGGCTTTTTAAATCGGAAAAAAAAATAGTGGAATTTTTTTCTTATCCAAATGACTGTTAGCATTTGTGACCCTTGTTTATGTTTCAGATAAGAGATTTGGGGGTCAATGAGATGCTGCACTCAGATAAGCCCCCAAAGTCCAGATGTCACATTCTGTTTTCCACAGAGTAAAAGGATATGGTGGAAGTGGGGGGGGGGGGTGTTACAGTCAAATATCCTTGACTGGCTGAAAAGGGTTTCATATACAAAACAGCAATGGTTGATATAGGTAGCTTGTTGCTCTTGTCTAACAAAGTAGCACAGTTGTAACTGACTGGGATGGCATCTCAGATATTCTGCAATATACTCAGTGGGATACTACAAACCTTGAGCAGACTTTTACTTGTGCAATGAGGTTTTCCTACCTCCTCCACCCCAGTACATTTGCCTGGAAAACCTGAAAATTAAGGTGCCCCTCAGGGACAGTATTTGATGGAATGAAACTGCAGAGGAACCATTAGCAGAAATTGGGACTCACCTCTGGCATAACCAAAAGCATACCGGTATATCTCCTTAGGCAAGGCACAACTGGTTATAAGCCATGGTGTAAAACAGCTCTTTAAATTGATACATAATTTGACACATGATAAAACTGTTTTTTTTTTAAAATAGGTGCAAAATTTAAGAAATACCTTGGTCATTCAGCACACGTGACAAATGTCCGATGGTCGCATGATTATCAGTGGGTTATTTCTATTGGTGGAGCAGACCATTCTGTTTTCCAGTGGAAATTTGTTCCTGAAAGGAAGCTGAAGGATGCTCTTCACATAGCACCACAAGGTGAGTGATGCATCATTTGATATGAGTTGGAAAATAATTTAAAATATTGTTAGTGATATGCAGTGATGGTTGGGACTTCTGCTTCTTGATCTGGATGACTGTAAATACTCCAGTGTTTTCTCAGTTTTGGTTTGACTTTCTGTTTTCTGTTGTTTTGGTCCTGGACCATTGAGTACAAGTGGTGGGAAATTACTATTTTTTTATTTAGGCATATATATCACAGTTGTTGTCAGTAACCATGCTTAGGACTGTGCAGTTAACAGAGTAATTTTATTACCTTTACGTTGTATCTGCTGTTTTCAATACCTACTCATTTATTTATTTATTTCTCTATCTATCAAAGAAAGCCTCGTTGACTCTAATAGTGAAGAATCTGATTCTGATCAATCTGATGTTCCAGAGCTGGACTCTGAAATTGAACAAGAGACACAAATCACATACCGTCGACAGGTATTGTCTTATATTATAAACATAAATATGCTAATACACCCTGCTGCAACAAACCCTGTGTATCACTCACAGACTGTATTAGAACTGATCAGAACAGTTATAATAGCTGATGGCTGGGCCGAATGCCGAAATAAACCAGATCCGGCCCAGGAGCCAAAAATCTCCCCCACCCCTGATGTACAGGGAGGAGAGCTCTGGCAAGGGTACAGTGAGAAGGGTTTGCAAGGGTTTAGAAAGGGCCTGGTGGGTTGGTAAGTTAAGCAAGCAGAGGAGCCGGCTTCTGGTATGTTAAAAATTTGTACTTCATCTTATAATTTAAACTTTGTAAACTTTGTAAGGTGTTTTACAGCGTTTAATATGAAAACAGCAATAAACAAATAATGATATTAGAAAACAACAGCGGCACCCTATGGCTTCCTGTTTCACCAGGTGTTATTATAATTGCTCTAATCAGTTGCAACCAGCATTGGCAGTTGTTGCTCCACTCATATTTCATGCAGTATACTGGTTCCCTGTTACGTTTAGGTTTGCTGAGACATGGCTGTATGTCCAGTTGCTTCATCAGAGCTGTGGGTCATCTTAATGCTGTCCAATATTACCAATGGGTTTTATGAACTCTCTCATTTAAACCTCTGGAGCTAGTAGAAAGATTGTCCAAATACTCTGATTATATTATGTCCAAATACTCTGATACTATTATAGTAACAGAAAAAGCAAAGTTTCAGTTCTAATATTGCAACCATGTGGCATATGCAGTTCATGTAGGAAGCTAAGAAAATTATCTATCAACCTCTATTCCTCAGAGAGATTTGCTTTTCAAATATGCACAATTACAGAGAACTTTATATTCTCTGCTAAGGTTTACAAAGAAGATCTACCTCAGCTTAAAGAGCAATGCAAAGAAAAACGAAAAACTGCAGCTTCAAAAAGAAGAGAACGGGCTCCAATCAATAGTATAAGATTACACTTTGTTCATGGGTTTGTAAATTTATCTTTTTGCCTAAAAGCAAGCAAATCAGATTATTTTGTTTTACATGGATTTAGACATTTAAGGGCCAAACTAGATGTGATCTGTGATTGGATATGCCACTTTTTAGTTTTAGAAAAACACAGTGCTGAGGGGAAAGCATGTCTCCTTCCCTCAAACTCCATTTTTTTCTGATTTAAATCTCCCCCTTCCCCAAAAAAGTACTATTTGCTTGCAGGTGAAAACATAGAAAGACCATACTGGGAAAATGTATTATACCTGATTTGCCCTGAGGGTAAATAGCAGTTTTTTGGGGAGGAGATATAACTAGGGGAAATGATGCAGGGTAGAACACTTTAAACCTTTCTCTTCCAGCACCACGAGGTCATTTCAAACCCTCCCCATACGCAGTAATATTTATCCTTAAAAAAAAACCACCTATGCACAAGACAGAGAAATTCAGTTGCAGCTTTCTGAATATCATAAGTAAAGAATTTGCTAGATTTGTGAAAGTTTTGTTTGTCTAATTCTTGGATTCAATGAATCACTAGGACAAATTAAGGATTCTTCTAGTAAATGGTTAATTTCTGTGGGTTAAGGAAGGGTTAACTGGACATTCTTCTAGTAAATGGTTACTTTGGAGTAACTACCGTATTTTTCGCCCTATAGGACGCACCGACCCATAGGACGCACCTAGTTTTTTTGAGGGGGAAATCAAGGGAAAATTTTTTATTTCCCCCCCAGGTTTGCGCAGCTATCCCCAAGCTAGAAGAGGGAGGCGGAGCGCTCCGTCTCCCTCTTCTGCCTTCAGGGACAGCTTGCCCCGCTGTCCCCCGAGTTTGTGGGGCTGGCGGGGGGAGAAGCAAGCTTGCTTCTCCCCCCCCCCAGCCTCTAGATCAGGTCGGGGGATAGCGGGATGGCAGCGCTCTGTCTCCCCGCTGTCCCCCGAGTTTGTGGGGCTGGCGGGGGGAGAAGCAAGCTTGCTTCTCCCCCCCCAGCCTCCAGATCAGGTCAGGGAATAGCGGGGTGGCGGCGCTCCGCCACCCCGCTATCCCCCGAGCTTGTGGGGCTGCAGGCTGCTGCCCACAAGCCTTGCGAGCCCGCGGGACATCCCGCCGGGCTTGCAAGACTTGCGGATAGCTTCCTGAAGCCTGGAGAGCGAGAGGGGTCGGTGCGCACCGACCCCTCTCGGTCTCCAGGCTTCAGCGAAAGCCTGCATTCGCCCCATAGGACGCACACACATTTCCCCTTCATTTTTGGAGGGGGAAAAGTGCGTCCTATAGGGCGAAAAATACGGTCGTTCTATGAGAAATGGGAGAAAGAAGCAGAACACACCCTTGAAGTTCAATTGGCCTTCATTAGGCACTGAGCCTTTAGTGGCAGCCTGGCCCTGTGGTACCCCTTACCAGTATAGGTTTGGCAAGAACTGCCCCTGCCTCCTTTCAGATATCTTATGAAAACTGTACTGCTCATAGAGGCCTTCGCAACATCAATTTCTTTTTACAACCAACCTGTATCTACTGGTGTTTTTTAAAAATTATGTTTTATTGATATTTATGAACTGCTTTTATTACATTTTGTATGTTTTAAGCTTTTTTACTACAATTTATGAAAGTGCAGATTAAAACTATTAAATATTTAATTAAATAAATAAACATTTTAAAGGACCAGCTACATAATATTCTTAGTTTATCCTCCAGAAACTGAGAAAAATATTGAAATATATTTTTAACCATACAAGTTATTTTCAAATTTCTTTATGCCTCCTACAATCATCACTTGAAGGGGGAAATTGTTGATGCAACCTTGCCTGATTTACTGTTCTCCCATACTAGAGATATTTTTATTTTTTTGGAGTACTTTTGATTGAACTATCAAAATCATTTTGCAGTATGTAACTATATAAACTAAAATATTTAGTTGATTGTACTGTGTCATGATGCCTAAATGTCTAACTGTTTTATTAGTTACAGAGGCTATGACTGTCGCAGTAATTTATTTTACACTCAGACTGGAGAAATTGTGTACCATGTTGCAGCAGTGGGTGTAGTATACAATCGGCAGCAGAACACACAACGTTTTTATTTGGGTCATGATGATGATATTCTGTGTCTTGCTATTCATCCCTTAAAGGACTATGTGGCAACAGGCCAGGTAGGATTCATGTTTAGGAGAACTAGAAATCCTGTGTTGTTTTAGTGAGCTTATAAATTTATATTTCATAAATCTGTGGAATATGCCTCTGTGAAAAGCATGTGAAAGCAGTACAGTTGTAGAAGACAGGTTTCAGCTTGGTTACTTGAGTAAAAACAAGTAGGCATAGATTTATTCAACTATGAAAGAGCTTATGCTGGAAGTGTGAAACAAAGTCTTGTGGCACTTTAAAGACTAACAAAAATATCTTTTGTTTTTGCTGCAAGAGACTAACATGGCTACTATCCCTCTGCAAAATCTTTATACCTGCATCATGCACTACTGCATACTTCTCCCTGCAAGAGTTTTCCTGCCTTCTTCTATATAGAGGAATGCTGTTTTCCTCTTTTGGGAGATTCCTCATTACATGACTTACATCAAAGTATGCTAAAGCAGCTGCGTGTACATTAGTGCCCTCGTGTGGACACTGGAACTATTGAAGTATAGAATGGCTAGTGTTTATAGAATATCTGAAATAGGAGCATTCATATTTGTAGCTATAGTATAGAATGTGCTTGATGAAGATACTGAGAAAATGTGACATTTTGCAAAAGATTGAATTCAGTTGAATTAACCCCAATTTGATTAAACAAAGGTGAAAAGGGTGCTCTTTTAATAGCCCTGCATATTTCTGCTTCTTTATACACATAGCTAACATTCAGAATAAGAACATAGTCTGAGACCTGTGAACCATAATTTTATTTCTTGTATCCAAATTAGTGTTATAACCATGTGAAAGAAACATGAAATGGATGATATGGACAAATAAGCATTATACCTCTTGGAGTTCTTTTAGTTGGTTAGTTTTCTTTCCGCATAATGTGTTCAGTCTCTTTTGTTTAAGGTTGGTCGTGATTGCTCAATCCATATTTGGGATACAGAGACAATCAAACCACTGTCTGTGCTAAAGGGCTATCATCAATATGGTGTTTGTGCTGTTGACTTTTCAGGTATTTATGAATGATCATCTTTTGACTTGGAAACTATAGTTGTTGGAAATGTGACACAGCTTTTTAGGTCCTAAGAATAGATCACTATTACATTGCTATAAGAACAAATGCAATATTTTGCTCTTAGCTTTGAGGAGATTAGCCTCATTTTCAGGCTTTCCTCTCATTATGCTGTAGAAAATCTGACTTGGGCTTGAAAAAAAAATGATTGTGGTAAAAGTCACTAATAAAGGTGCCCTGTGTCCTTCGAGGTTGGGTTAGGGGTCATATTACATAAATTTGTGGCCAGCACTGGAATGTCCCTGTCTTTGGTACTCATTTGCCTAATTCTAGGAGAGTACAGTCCATTCAGAACCAGTTGACTCCATACAGATCAAAGGCCTATATATATGTTTTGATATATATTTTAATAGTGTCCAGTGATTGCTAGTCAGTATGTAGAAAGCCTAGAAAGCAGGGAATGGAGAATCAAACATCCAATTTTGGAGGGATTCTGGAAAAGTAGTAATGAGTGATATTCCTAATGAACATGAAAAAGACATGAAAAGAATAAATATGGGTATACAGAGTATACCCTAATCAACATAGCTGCTGCTTAGATACAAAAATGAGTGAGAATGAGGATTTGAACATGAAGGAGATTTCCATAGAAATTAACACATCCTGCTGATTACAGAATTATGATTATGCCCATCATTCTTATAATTTTCTTTTATAGCGGATGGCAAACGGTTAGCTTCCGTTGGAATAGATGACAATCACACTATTGTTCTTTGGGACTGGAGAAAAGGAGAGAAGCTTTCATCAGTCAGGTAAGAGTTTAGCTTAATTATGGAAACTAATCAAGGCATAAGTGGCCAGGAAGAAAAGTACAAGTACTCTTGAGGAGGTTTGAATGACCTTCTCCTATACACAGTGCAGAAGTGAGGTTGTGTCTTCTTGAGCCATTGGACAACAAAGTATGGATATAGCACATGGGTAGGCAAACTAAGGCCTGGGGGCCAGATCTGGCCCAATTGCCTTCTAAATCCGGCCCACAGACAGTCCAGGAATCAGTGTGTTTTTACATGAGTAGAATGTGTCCTTTTATTTAAAATGCATCTCTGGGTTATTTGTGGGGCATAGGAATTTGTTCATATATTTTTTTTCAAAGTATTGTCCGGCCCTCCACAAGGTCTGAGGGACAGTGGACCGGGCCCTTGCTGAAAAAATTTGCTGACCCCTGTACAGCATGCCTAGGGCATAGGTGTGAATTGCATGAATGATACCCTACATTTAATCCAGGAATTGAAAGCGCATTTTGACTTTATATGTACATTATACAGTCAAACCTCAATTCCCAAACATCTCCATTATTGTACGTTTTGGCTCCCAAATGCCAAAAACCCAGAAGTAACTGCTCTGGTTTTCAAATGATTTTTGGAAGCTAAACGGCTTCCAGGGAGCCCCCCCTTTTTTCTCCATTGATTTTGCCAACTGCCCTTTGATCTTCGATTGTCGAACATTTCGGAAGTCGAACGGTCTTCTGGAACAGATTACGTTCGACAACAGAGGTTTGACTGTATGTGCATTGGACCCACTCACAAAAGTACTACATTCCCAGGTGTACCCAGTGGGAGAGTACCCAGTGGGAGGCCATACTTTTGCGCCCCCACTCCAATAAGTGCAAGAAGATAACCAGATCTGCGCTCTGATACATGGTGTTTCATTTAATAGTCATCTTGTGGATCTGGGCCCTGTCCAAAAGGTGTAGTCCATGAAGTGAGTAAATAATATGAATAAAAGGGCTGATACTAGAAGCCACCATAACTCATCACCCCTGTGATGGTCAGAAGTCTTATAGCCTTTATTAACAAAGGAAGGTGTTATATGCGTCATTTAATGCAGACATAGATAACCGTTTCTTAGCAGGCTGAGACCTGCTTCATAATGCTATTTCTCAACACGATTGTGTATTCTGATTTATGAGTTTGTGAACTAGGCTTTTTAAAGTAAAAATACAGTGTCAACAGAGCAGAGGTATTCTTAATACTGAATATAGGCTAGTGAAAGTAGTGTTTCAGAGTCTACCATACCAGACTATACCATAACTGTATTGTAAACATGATTCAAACCTCTTGAAAAAGTTACTGAAATATAACTGAATATAATCGTTGTGAACCATTTAATTCACATGTATACAATAAAATCCAAAAATAAAACACCGCATTGTGTTGGATCAATCTTCATGTTTTTAAAAGTAAAAAATAGACAGTTCTTCCATTTTCCCCAACACAATGATTCACTACTGAGTGTGAACAATTCATAGAATGGTAGAGTTGGAAGGGACCTCAAAGCTCATCTGGTCCAACCCAAGACTTTTGTTTTCCTTAACTTTATTGCCATGGAGAAAGCTTTCCCCACAAATCAAAAGTCAAAATATTTTGTATATTGTTCTAGGGGGAGCAAAGATAAGATATTTGTCGTCAAGATTAACCCCTACATGCCTGATAAACTTCTTACAGCTGGAATGAAACACATAAAATTCTGGCGAAGAGCAGGTAAGACAAGTCAATTTAATTACCGTATTTTTTGCACCATAACACTCACTTTTTTCCTCCTAAAAAGTAAGGGGAAATGTCTGTGCGTGTTATGGAGGGAATGCCTACGGGTGGCATGCCTACAGATTTTCCTCCTCTAAAAACTATGGGCGTGTTATGGTCGGGTGCGTGTTATAGAGCGAAAAATACGGTATTTGCATCTCTCTTGTAGTAGTGGCCACCAACTTGGATGCCTCAGTATCAGTTGCTGGGGAGCACAAGTGGAGAGAGTGCTCCTGTCCTGCAGGCTTTCCATGGGCATCTTTTTGGCCGTTGTGAAAACACGTTGCTTTGGTCAGACCCAGCAGAGCTCTTATGTTCTTATCTTATCCTTAAGTGTGCATAAGACTACAGTCATAGAATCGTAGAGTTGGAAGAGACCATGAGGGTCATCTAGTCCAATTCTCTGCAACGAAAGAATCTTTTTGCACAACATTGGGCTTGAACCCACAGCCCTGAGGCTGGATCTAAACACATCAAAGAAGTGTTTCAGTAAAACGCGTTATAAATTTACAGGTAGAGAAAAACTGGACTCCACAGTGACATCTGGTGCCACAATGTTATATCGCATATACAATGCATAAAAATCGCCTTTACTTTACTAATCTAGCTGAGTCCTAAGAGTCTCGTGCTTTACCAACTGAGCTATCGTGCTGTCTTAAGTCCATTTGCTTATGTACACATTTTCTCTCAATTTTGGAACAAAAGAAATTGCATGTTTAATAAATTTAAGTGACAAAAAAGAAATTAAATTTCATTAAAAATGTTTCTGTATCGTCTTTTAGAAAATTACATTCATAAAGATACGTAGTTATGTTCATAGAGATACTGAATAATTATTTTTATTGTTATTATTTCATTTTAATTTTAACTTAAGGTGGTGGACTGATTGGGAAAAAGGGCTATGTAGGTCCAATGGGGAAGATTGATACAATGATGTGTGCAGTTTATGGCTGGACAGAAGAGATGTCATTTTCTGGAACTTCAACGGGGGATGTATGCATATGGAGAGATCTCTTCCTCATAAAAACTGTGAAAGCACACGATGGCCCTGTGTTCAGTATGCATGCACTAGAAAAAGTGAGTGGCTTATATTGAAAATGGATCAAAAATAATTTATTGTATTTTTAAAAATGTATAGCCAATATCTAAAGAGCTACTTTAGGCACACCTTGGTGTTTTGTCAGGCCCAATAAGATTTCTTTTTTTTTTAACAAGAGAACCACCTGCCATATAATGAAGTGCTTTTGAAAGCTTTCTAGTGCCCCCTAATGCTGCACAGTCTAATATGGATGATGTTTTTTTACAATGAAGAAATTAACCAGCTTGTTTTAAAGTAATACTTGTGCAAATAAATTGAAAGCACACAGGTAGTCCCACTGTTCTCAGGACAATTAAGGTTAAATCTCTTTTTTGGTGATTTGAATAGAATTTCTAACACATTTTAGAATGAAGCTGGAATCATCACTGAAATATCACCCCTGCTAATCTGAGTTAAATAATATGCACCTTGGCCATATTCATATTTATTTACTGTTCTACATGACTTCAGAAGTATGGATAATGAGGATTGCTATAGATATGCTGTCCAAGATTGCAGTACTGGGATGATTGATGAGCAGGATTCATATTTAAATAACATACTAAAGTTTACTGTACCACAGAACTTTTCTGCTGTTCACTTTCTAATATTTCTAATGTTTTCAGGGATTTGTAACTGGAGGCAAGGATGGAGTTGTGGCTCTTTGGGATGACACCTTTGAACGGTGTCTCAAAACATATGCCATCAAAAGGGCTGCCTTGGCCCCTGGCTCCAAAGGTAACATTTATTTATTTAGTTCATTCATCATGCCTCTGAACTTTTGTTAAAGCTTAGATTGCTGTTCTATATATTGTTTTCTGTATATTATCATGTGGGTCAAGGCAAAATTGGAAACAGGATTCAGCTAAGACATCGTTTATTTGGTTTTGTTGTTGTTGTTGTATTCTACATCATGTTAAGGAGATGGTTCTATCAATGCAAGCATCTCTGCTTGACTGATAAAACAATCTTCCCTTTCCTTCCCCCAAGTGCTGTTCTGGGGGTTCTCCTGGACCTCCAGAGAAGATTGTGGGGGGGGGGCTTGGGGGGAGGAGAATATGGCCCTTTGTAACTGTCAGGAGGAAGATGTTTAAAAGTGGATTGAAGAGAGAAAACCCATACATTTCCACTCCCAAATAAGTTCTACTGAATTCCACTAGACTTATTTCCAGGTAAGTGTGCACTAGATTACATACCAGAAGCCAAAGATAAGAGAGAGAGACTGGGAAGTCTGAACTTTCTGTTCAAGCCAGGATTATGTCAGAAATTAAACAAGCAAATAATAAGCTTTCCAATTAAAATAGTGATTTCATCCAAAATTGAGCTCTTATATATATACATATTTTCATTTAGGTCTCCTTTTAGAAGATAACCCTTCTATACGTGCCATATCATTAGGACATGGTCATATTTTAGTGGGCACAAAGAATGGTGAAATACTGGAAGTTGATAAAAGTGGGCCAATAACATTGCTTGTTCAGGTACAGTAAATATTAACCATATATTTCTCTTTTTTAAAAACATTTTTAGTTTTGAAATGTTAAAGTACAGCTGCTATAATAATGTTTCATAATTGGTGGCGTAAAATGCCAATTTAGGATCAATGTGGTAAGGCTGTGGCTGTGTACAAACAAACATTTCCGGCTTTCTCCTGCCTTCAGCATTTGACAAACTTACTGATTGGCAACTTGGATGCTGGTCCAGTCATCTCTCTTGTTTCCCCCCCCCCCCCCATGTTCATCACCTTCAGAAGAAGAAAATCCATTTTAAAAGATTGGCAAAACTGTGCAGGGGATGGGGATGAGGTGGGTTTGTTTGATTGTCTATTTGGGGCATTTATACCCTGCCGTTTAGCCTAAAAGGCTCTCAGAGCAGCTTACAAAAATCACTAGTAAGATGGTCTCTTCCCTCAAACTCACAGTTGAAAAAGACATGATGTATGAGGAAAAAGGAATGGGAGGGAGGAGGGAAAAGCAAGCTCAAGTAGAAGTTCTTAAAATATAGAACAGTTACATAGTAATGTCTGTGTCAGGAGTGGAGAACCTTTAGCTTTCCCAAGCTAGTGTTGTATCTATAGGGTGGGGGGTAGCCAGGTTTTTTGCCCCAGGTGAAGCCTCCAGAGGGGTGCCATTGATGCTCCCAGCCTGTGTGTGTGTATGTACGCAAATGTGTGTTGGGTGTGTGTGTGTGTGTGTTCCAAACTGGGTCTTTGACTTGGGTGAACTAAAGCCTAGGTTTGCCCCTGTACCGAGCCCTTGAGGCTGTTTTAGTCTAGTCATGCCTAGGTGTGGGGCAGGTAAAGCTGGAACTTGCAGAAAGGGGCTTTACAGGCTACTGGTATTGGTAGTGTCTTCAAAGCACCTTGAACAGCACTTCCCATGGGCCACCAATTGGCTTGGGAAGCACTGTGAAAAAAAGTTCAGATTTTTTATTTACAATCAATAAAATATAGTAATTTACAGTCCTCGAACTCATAATAATTTTTAGTGTGGTTTAATAAGTTGGCTGCATCCTCTGTTGTTTTTAAATCAATTCTTAATTCTTGTTTGTGATATAGCAAATTGAATTGAATTGTTTTTGTTTCTTATAGGGTCACATGGAAGGAGAAGTTTGGGGTTTAGCTACCCATCCTCATTTACCTATTTGTGCCACTGTAAGTGATGATAAAACCTTAAGAATATGGGATCTGTCCCCCAGCCATTGCATGCTTGCTGTTAGAAAACTGAAGAAGGGTAAGATGATGGTGCTTTTCATCAAAATTTGCAAACATTTTGCTGTTCACTCATATTAGAATCTAAATGAAGTTGCGTTAAATAATATTAGTATTAGAACAATAAAATGTAAAAAAGATTTAAACCTTTGAAAATGTAATATGGAAATACGTTACCCAAATTTAGATGCGAGTTGTGTGAGGAGTTTGCAAATAATAATAATAATAATAATAATAATAATAATAATACCCCTCATACTGACTTACCTTATAGAGATATAAGGACCAATGAAAGTATATGTAACAGTTTGAACACTTTAAAGTGCAACACAATAATACATCACATTTTCCATCAAAATAATGCCTGCAGGCCTCCAGTTAGAACTAAAATATGTTTCTTTGCATTTGGCAGGGGGAAGATCTTGTTGTTTTTCTCCTGACGGGAAGGCATTAGCAGTAGGTCTCAATGATGGAAGTTTCTTAATAGTAAATTCAGACACTCTGGAGGATCTTGTTTCTTTTCATCATAGGAAGGACGTTATTTCAGATATACGATTTTCCCCTGGTAAGTACAGGCAACCCCCCATTTACATAGGGGTTACATTCTGGGTCATCATGCGCATTAGCGGAGCATTTGTAAGCCCACCCTGCCCTCTTCCAGTGTCAAACACAGCGGTTGTAATCATACATGCATCAAACATACACAAATTGAGAACTGCCTGTAATCGGCTTCAGATAAGTCACTCAGAATTGTAGAATGCCATTATGACATGATTTTTCCCATTCAATTGCTGTCAATTTCAGGCCTTTTCAGAATTAAGATTACTATGCTGTAAGGGTGCTGGCTGGGAAAGTGTTGCAGACCTAACACATGTGCACTTATTTGAATGTTCATGTAGCTATATGCTTGGAAGATTTTCTGGACATAATTGGAAATCTTGAATCACACCACTTTGGGGAGAAATTGTCTTGGTTGAGTCCCCAAGTGCTGGGTTCACATATCAAAAAGAAGCTCTATTATACTGAGCCAGACTATCTAGCTCAGTATAGTCTATATAACTAACAGTGGCTACCCAAGGTTGTAGACGGGGCGTTCCTCAGCCCTAAGTGAAGATGCCAGGAATTGAGCCTCAGACTTCTTGCATGCAAAATATACATTCTGCCACTAACCTGTATCCTTTCCCCAACAAATGCACAGTTAAAGACATTTTTTTATTTTAAAAAATTGTTAATAAAATGAACCAAAGAAAAGAATACAAAGTACTGTGGGATGCGAGGGAAAGAAGGTAATAAGGCCACTTAAAATTTGAGGAAATAAATATTGGACAATTTAAAAGCTCCTTACATTTACATTGTAATGCTGAGCGAGAGAAGAGATCTTTAAGAAAGTGGATGTTGGAAAATGTTGGCTCTTTTGGAAAGAGCTCTTGGAATATATTGGAATTAAAGGAAGCCCACATTTTACGTGCATTAGATTTTAACCCTTGCTGGATCCCGGATCCCGGTAATTACAAGGACATCATGAAGGCACCATGAAGGCTGAACACCCCCCCCAACCCCCTGCATAACATTATATTCATTAAACACTTTTCAAAGTGTATGAATTTGCCTTCTGAGATTGGCAATAGAATGCTTTTGGCCTCATGAACCCTTTTTCTCTAAGTCTGTACCCCTCATAAATTACTTCTAGGTTGGGTAGTAACTGAAGATTAATTAAGGTTGTATCTGCATCTGCAGTCCATGTCACATTTTGTTCTTCATAATATTCTTCCAGATGGATATTTATTGTGGGATGGGTACTCCTCTTGCATGCAATAACATTGCTGGTATCAAAATGCCAGCCTGTATTCCCTCTTCCCCATTAATCAAGATCTGCTCTTCCTGGGGGAAATTGAATACATTAAAAAAGTAAAATATTTCCCAATGACATATTATAAACAACCCATTTACAATAATAAGGCTTATCTAGAGATACCCATTGCCTCAGTATTTATCCTCACATGTTTTCCATATGTAATAGCTTTTTTTTTTTTTTTTTACTTACGGGCTGCTCCCCCCCTCCCCTTGGCATAGGTTTGCAATAATTTGCAATCAAATGCTAACAAGATAGCATGAAACATAAACCATACCTCAAAACTACAAATAAGACATTTCCAAAGATTATGTGATTCACATTTATTTTTGTAGAAAATCAGGTTACTTGGGAAAGTATTCATCTCCTTATGATTGCATTTTAGGCGCTGGAAAATACTTATCTGTAGCATCGTATGATACGTTTGTAGATATCTACAATGTAATGAGCAGTAAGCGGGTTGGAATCTGCAAGGGCTCTTCCAGTTATGTGACACACATTGACTGGGATGTAAGAGGTAAGAAATACAATTGCTGCAAAATGACTATATTTCTGTAGCTTAGAAAGTGTAAACTATGCATGAATTTTGTGCAGCATTTCCAAATGGTAGTGATGAATTTCTCACAAATTTTCATAAGAAGTTAATTAATAAATATTGTGTAAACAAACTACAAACAAAAAAGTCTTCAATAAGATTTTGTATTTGGTGAACATTTTTTTAGGCAAGCTTTTACAAGTCAACACTGGTGCTAAGGAACAGTTGTTTTTTGAAGCTCCTCGGGGGAAAAAACAGATAATTCCCAGTACTGAGGTAAGAAGATTTTCCATTCAGTTCAAATACAATTTTGTAAATAATATCTGTATTTTCTTTTTGTCATTTACATAATTTTGAAGGCACTACAGGCAGCCCCACATTTACGTAAGGTTACATTCCAAGGCACCACATGCATTGGTGAAATCGTGTATAATTGAAACCTATTGAAAAAGCCTTCAGACAACCCATTACGTCACCACCCTGCCCCCACCTTTTAGTAACGTTTCAGTGATACATTTATGACATTTCTGGGTCACTTCCTGGTTCGGTATGATGTGCATATACTGTACAGTACACGGTTGCACACATACTGAATGTGTGTAAAGGGGGGGTGGTCTCTGCCTGTATGTTATTTGCTTGTGCATGTAAGATGACATCAGGTGGGACTTGAGGTCCACCTAGTGGTACAATGCAAAAGTTGCTTTTCTAAAACTCCAAAGCTTCTGGAACTCTAATACCTTCAGTGAGCGACATCTAAATTCTGCCTTACCAATTGTGATAGTGTTTTTGTGACCTTGGCAGACTATACGGTTCAGTCTTATTGTTTTGGTCCTTGTCAATATGTAAAAGAAATTGTGGAATTTCCTCCTTATATATATTTCTTTAGTGAAGGACAAAGACTTAGCCACAAAAGTAAATCCTGCAGTTTCTCTTTTCAAGATATCCAAAATTTAAATCCCAATACCCTACTAGGCAGACCTATTTTACAAATGTCCTATCAGATGCCATTAAGGATAGAGTCTTCATTTGCAATACCAGCTCCCCCCCCCCTACAAAATCTGAAAATGCTTTTTATCACCAAATAATTTTATTTCCTTGCTTAATGAAATTGTTGTCAATATCCCCACCACCACCACCAAAAAATCCAGTATTTCTGCTTAATGCTGTGGTTTGTTGCATTGTTGTGGCACACTGGTCAGTATTCCTCAAATGAAATGTTTTCTTAGTGGTACAGCAAGTCTTGGAATCAGACTATTAGAAACTAAGAACAAGCAATGAAATAGATTTACAAGACCAGAATAGATTAGAATAGAATAGAATAGAATAGAATAGAATAGAATAGAATAGAATAGAATAGAATAGAATAGTGAGTATTACTGTGTTGCACTTTCAGGGAAATTAAGAAACTCACCTATATGAATTAAATTCAAAAGTATGGTTTATACTAATCACCAGCAAGACACAGGAAGTCAAGGTATGTCAGGGAATCTTTAAGATTTCCTTATATAAAGAAAACCTTCCCAAATTATGTCCTACAAATAGAAGTGAAGAACACAAGCACATTAAGGCTTCAGTCCTGTGCACACTTACCTGAGAGAAAGAAAAACCTCTGAACATAACTGGGCTTACTTCCTAGAAAATTTGCATAGGCTTGTGCTGTAAGTAGTGTAAATTATTCTCCCTGTTCTTGCTGTTGGATATGGAAACAATAAACTTTCTGCATAGCTAACAGTAGCAAATTCCTGTTTGCATTTATGGTATTCACATGCTGGCTCTCAGCCTTTAATTAGTCAAAGTAACTATTACAACCCAAGTGATAAAAAAAAATATTAAGCTATTACTGTACAATGGGAAAGTATCGTTCACACAGTGTTCTATCATAGTTCAAAACAGTATTAATGGTCATAGTCATATTGTCAGACATGGGAAGGTAAGAAGATTAGAATGTAATTGGAATAAATTTTCTCAAATACTGGGTGATAACACATCCTCATAAAACACCCATATGATCCTCCTTCAAACTGAAAGCATTTTGTCTGCAGTTGTCATAGGTAACATCTAATTATTTCAGTGGGAGATGTGAAGAGTGTATACCTCTAGGATAACAGTGTTTGCTCTGAGATCAGATGTATAACTATGGATAAGTATCCTTTCTCAAACAGGCTATCTTTATAGGCAGAAAAGATTTCCTGGACATCCTGGACAAGTGTTCTAGGCTCCTGCTGTGAAGGAATTTGGCCAATAATTGGAGAAGTTACAGATGTAACTGCTTCGTGCCTCACCAGTGATAGTACAGTTTTGGCAACAGGAGATGATTTTGGATTTGTAAAGCTTTTCCGATACCCTGCCAAAGTAAGTAAATGTGCAGTGTTTGCATAATGAGTCTTAAACGAAGTCCTACTGTTTTCATACCTACAATCATTGAAAATACACTTGTATTCTTATCTCTCATTGGTATATGTGAATCAGCTTTAACACAGATCAAAACTACAGATCAAGCATTCATATTGTACCACATTTTCTCAGACACAATGCAATTCAATGGAGACAATTCACATGCTCATCTGTAAGTCAACATAGAGTATATTTTCTGTTAAATATTTTTTTATTGTTTTTCACAATTTAATTCCACATTAACATCAATAAAAAAGAACATTTTTACCCCCCAATCCCCATGTATAGCAATATCTTTTCAAAACCTTTTCTTCGAGATTCCAGGAATCTCCAGACTTCCCTCTATCCCCTCTCCTGGTTCTTTATATAAACAACATTCTCTTACATTTCCATGCCCATTTACCCAATTTTCTAATAATTACACATAGTTAATCAAAACTTACTAACACTTCAAATAATTTACCAGTATTTAACACAGATATCGTTTAAATGTCTAGAATATTATTTAAAACAACTTTCTGCATTCTACATTTGTGCTTAACTATTATTTACCCAATTTTCTAATAATTACCCAGAGTTAATCAAAACTTACTAACACTTCAAATCATTTACCATTATTTAACACAGATGTCATTTAAGTGTCTAAAATATCATTTAAAATAAATTTCTGCATTCCAAATCTGTGCTTAACTATTATTATTTTCTTCTAATTTTATCCCCATCTCTACTAATTGCAAGCGTTTAATCAAAGACTGCTAATGTACCAATATCTACAATATTTTGCACACAAACAATAACCATTTCCAAGATTATTTCCCAAAGTTTTCCTAACTTTGGCGTACTTAAATTTCATCAGAAGACATCTGTCAGTTGAGGCAAGTTCCAAATCCAGCTCGCCTTTCCTCCAAATTTCTCTCAGTATCAGAGATTGTACTTTCTGCCTCGTTTTCTCCACCACAACCTCCTCAAGTGTTTTCAGCCTAAACCACAAAACTTCCAAATCTACCCTGTTCTTTTGGACTTCCTTCATATCAGTCATCTTTTCCCAGTTTTCAGGCTTCTGCTCCAACTTTTGCCTAAGAACATCCCCTTCCTCAGCTCTCCCTGTCCAAGACTCTATTATTTCAATCGGTTCTGTCACCCTTTTAATGCTTTGATCCATTTGGGTTGTAAACTCATTTGTTATTTTAGCCATTGTCAGGGAACTGCCATCGGAGCATCAGGTGGTGGAGGGACTCAGGGAGGAAGAAAGAGACTCAACAGCTGAAGCAGGGACCAGCAGGGGGAGGAGTGGGTCTCTGAGGGAATGCGAGCAGGAGGGAGGGCTCAGGGAAGCTTCCAGCGAGAACAGTGGGGAGGTATCTGAGTCTCCCATAGGGAGACCCACACATCGCCGGAAACTGTCACGCCGTGAGTCCAGGAGACGCGTTTCCGTTAAGGAGCTCCTTTGCTGGAAACGCTTCCGCAGACAGCCACTGTCGGACTCTACTAGTGACTAGAGCAGACATGTCTGAGGAGCTCCGTCACACACGGAGGTTTGTGGGGTCGCACAAACTCTGAGGGAGCACGTTTTTACGCACAAGCAGCTAATCAATCCCTAACAGCAGTCCGACAGTCTCTGTACGCTGCCTGTGCAAGAGAAAGCATCATGAGCGAACCAACCGGAACCGGAGGAGCGGGGGCTGGAGCTGGTCCAAGCTTGGAAGATAGATACCGAGCGTTGGAGGTCCAACTGGCGCTGCAGACGGCGAGGCTGGAGGAGAGAAGGGCTCAGGATGCAGACAAGAAGGGGAGAGCCACTCAATTCCCCAGAAAGGTACCAGGATTGGTGCAAAAATTTGGGGGGGACCCCAAGGATTACCATGCCTTTAGGACAGAGATGCAATATGCCATTAATGTGCAGTTCGATGAGTTCCCTGATGAGGAATCGCGAGTTGCTTTCGTAATTGGGCATCTTGAGAAAGGGGCGAGAGACTGGGTTCGACCCCTAATGGCAACGCACAATGACATACTAAAGGACACGAGGAAGTTCTTTCGTGCAATGGATATCATGTTTTCCAGCGATATTGAGGAAGGGGCGGTGCGCAGACAGCTAATGGCTTGTAAGCAGGGAAGTCGATCTGTCCGTGAGTACTGGACTGAGTTTACCATGCTGATTCACAGACTGAGTTGGGATTTATCGGCGGCACCCATTCAAATGCTATTTGAAGAAGGTCTTTCTTCGGCGGTGAAAGACGAGCTGTCACGGAGCCCCAGGGCGGAGTCTATGGATCAGCTGACCAAATCTGCGCTGACCATAGGAGCGCGGCAGGAGGCAAGAGCCTTGGAGAGGCGGGAAGGGAGAGGGGAACGTTGGAAGGAGTTCCGCATTCCAGACATTCCTGAGCCAGCTTTCCCGCCGGCAGAGCCGATGGAAATCGGAACAGCGCGCGCGCGCGCATTTTCAAAAACCAGCGAGGGGGCTAAGAAGGAGGGAAAGGGCCCCCGGAAATGCTATCTCTGCCAACAGCCAGGCCACTTTGCCAGAGTCTGCCCCCAGAGGAAGGAATGGCAAGGGATGGTGGGAGCTGTTGAGGGGGGAGAACAGGGGGGAACGGAGCAGGTAAAAGCCAACGCCTGGTTGCCACAATCGGGGCACTGCAGCCAGGCCAAAGAGCAGTGAAAGTGCCCGTGCCAGAAGCTCCTCGACCTGCTCTAGTGATTGAAGTGTCGCTAGAGCTGCAAAATGGGCACCCCCTAAAAATAAAGGCGCTATTGGACTCAGGCAGCTCCTGCAATTTTATGAGCAAGGAGTTTGCTGCTGAACACCAGATACAGACTATCCCTTTAAGCAACCCCCTGCAGGTGACCACGATTGATGGCAGGGAGTTGTTGGGAGGAGGAGTCAGCTTGCAGACTGTCCCAATGATAATGAGGATGGCAAGGCACACAGAACTGATAGCGTTTAATGTGGCCACCCTGGGAGGCGCTCCCATTATTTTGGGAATGAGCTGGCTAGCTCTACATGATCCGCTGGTTGGCTGGCATCAAAGAGTGGTGTCCTTTGGTTCAGCACATTGCTTAGAACACTGCAAAGGGGAAAAGGGTTCAGCAGGGGCCCAAGCCACCCTAGCAGGGACTGAAGTAATGGAGAAGGTGAAGGTACCACCACAGTATGCAGATCTCAGCGACGTGTTCAGCGAGAAGGAAGCTGACCAACTACCACCTCATAGACCCTTTGATTGCCAGATCAATTTACTCCCTGGAGCACAGCTTCCCGTGGGCAAGTTGTATGCCATGTCAGACAGAGAAATGCAGGAGTTGCGAGGGTTTATTGACAAGAACCTGAAGAGAGGCTTCATCAGAGAGTCCAAAGCAGCAGGGGGTAGCCCAGTGTTCTTTGTGGACAAAAAAAACGCGGACAAGCCGAGACTTGTATGCGATTTTAGGAGGTTAAATGCAGTGACTGAACCGGTGGCTTTCCCTATGCCCAGAATTGATGATATTTTGACCAGGGTGAGGAAGGGAAAGATTTTTACAAAGCTGGATCTAAGGGGGGCGTACAACCTGATACGCATAAGGAAAGGGGATGAATGGAAAACCACCATGTTTACCCCTTTGGGGGCATTTGAATACCTCGTTATGCCATTTGGATTACAAGCAGGCTCAGCGTGTTTTCAATCTTTTATGAACCACGTACTGGGCCCTTTGCTCTACAAGAATTGCGTTGCTTTCCTAGATGATGTGTTGGTGTATTCGGAGAATGAGGAGCAACATGTGAGAGACGTCAGAGAAGTGTTGAGCAGACTGCAAGCCAACAGGCTGTGGGTCAAACTGGAGAAGTGTCGGTTCCATACCAAGGAGGTGGAATTCCTGGGGTACCGCCTGTCAGACAAGGGATTGGCCATGGATCCCGGCAAGGTACAGGCAGTGCTGGAATGGAAAACACCCAAAACCAAGAAGGATGTGCAGAGGTTCCTAGGGTTTGGAAACTTTTATCGTAAGTTCATCCGCAACTTCGCCCATCTGATGGCGCCCATCACTGACTGTCTCAGCAGTAAAAAGAAGTTTGTATGGACGGCGGAGGCGGAGCAAGCGTTTGAGGAGCTGAAAAGGGCCTTCGCCTCTGAAGAACAACTTCTGCATGTGGATTTACGAAAGAAGCTAAGGGTTGAAACAGACGCATCTGACAGAGCCATAGGGGCGGTGCTTCTTCTGCAGCCGGGGAAGGAGGAGTCAGAGTGGCGACCATGTGCCTTCTTTTCGCGAAAGCTGAACAAATCCGAGAGGAACTACACGGTGTACGACCGAGAACTTCTTGCTATTCATGAGGCGTTCCGGAGATGGAGGCATCTGCTAGTTGGTGCACAACATAAGGTGCAAGTGTGCACGGACCATAAAAATCTAGAGTATTGGAGAACTGCGCGAGTGCTCAACCAAAGGCAGTTGAGATGGGCCCAGGAGTTCTCCAAATTTAACTTTGAGATTTGTTACGTGCCAGGCCCAGAGAATGTTAGGGCGGACGCTCTCTCACGCAAACCTGAATATTTGGAGGGGGAGGGAGCACCCGAAGAAACCCATATCATTCCAGAGGACCGCTGGGTGTGTGGGGCGACTTTGGTGGGGCAAAGGGAATTGGTAGAGGGTACGGTGCAGGATGCATACGCCCAGGACAAACTCAGGGATCTCAGGAGGGAGGAAGACAAATCCGGTGGTTTTGAGGAGAGAAACGGGGCATTGTATTATAAGGGAGCGTTATATATACCTGAAGGGGAATTGAGGGAGAAGGTACTCAAGCAGCTGCACGATAGCCCCACAGCAGGGCATTTTGGGCAACACAAGACCATGTGGCTGGTTACCAGGGAATTTTGGTGGCCCAAGGTCAGGGAAGATGTGCGGGAGTATGTGAGAGGGTGTGAACAATGCCAAAGAGCCAAGGGGGAGAGGCGGGCGCCGGCTGGTTTATTAGAACCACTGCCCACACCTGAAAGACCGTGGGAAGCAGTGGCAATAGATTTCATGACTGATCTGCCAAGGTCTAGAGGGAAAACAGCCATCATGGTTGTAGTAGACCTGTTAACTAAAATGGCCCACTTTATAGCCTGCTCACATGCGGTCACAGCAGAAGAAACAGCCAAATTGTTTGTAGAGAATGTGTTTCGGTTGCATGGCGCCCCCTTGAGGGTGGTTTCAGACCGAGGGAAACAATTTACTTCCAGGTTCTGGAGGAAGCTCATGAGCTTACTGCATGTAGAGGTTAATTTTTCAACGGCCCGTCATCCAGAAACCAACGGGCAGGCGGAAAGAGCAAATGGGGTTCTCCAACAATATTTGAGGTGTTATGTTAATGACAGAGAGAATGATTGGGTGGAGAAGCTGGCGTTGGCAGAATTTGCCTACAACAATGCAGAGAACGTGTCCACGGGGATGAGCCCCTTTTTGGCTAATCACGGGTGCCATCCCAGAGCCTTCCCAGGGGGGGAGGGGGAGAACTGGAGCGTTCCAGCTGCAGAACAGTTCGTTGAAGAAATGGAAGCGATCCATCGCCAGCTCCAACTCAACTTAAACAGGGCTAAGGAGGAATATAAGAGGCAGGCAGACAAAAACCGAAGGGAAGGTGAAAGCATCAGGGTGGGGGACCAGGTGTGGCTGTCAACCCAAGGGTTGCCGTTCAAAGGAGGTTGTAAGAAATTAAGACCCAAAAGGCTGGGTCCGTTTGAAGTCATGCAGCAGGTCAATCCAGTGGCTTTCAGGCTCCGGTTACCGAACCACATGAAGCTGCACCCAGTTTTTCACAGGTCGTTGCTGTCACCGTATAGAGGAGACAGTGAAGGGAGGGTCACTAGGGGACCAGCAATGGAGGAGAAGGAACACAGCTACCATGTAGCGGAGATCCTCGATTCCAGGTGGAAGGGAGATCAAGTAGAGTATTTGGTAATGTGGGAAGGGGAACCGGAGTCGGAAAACACCTGGGTTAGGGCAGAGGATGTCAATGACGAAGTTTTAATAGAGACTTTTCATCAGAGGTTCCCACGTAAACCTCAGCCTGTAGCGAGGTTCCGAAGGGAATACTTTGCCACCACCGACGAGGAAGAGGAGTTGGAGGGGTTCCCAGATTCTGAAGAGGAAGAGGATTCAGCGAGCCAGGACGACGATCGATGGAGGGAATTGTTCGAGACGTCGGAAGATGAGGAAGATTCGTTTCGGGGTTTTAGCCCTTCACCTCCCAGGGGAGAGGAAATGGGAGGGGGTGAGGGGGCCCCTGGAGGGGAGGTGGATGTCAGGGAACTGCCATCGGAGCATCAGGTGGTGGAGGGACTCAGGGAGGAAGAAAGAGACTCAACAGCTGAAGCAGGGACCAGCAGGGGGAGGAGTGGGTCTCTGAGGGAATGCGAGCAGGAGGGAGGGCTCAGGGAAGCTTCCAGCGAGAACAGTGGGGAGGTATCTGAGTCTCCCATAGGGAGACCCACACCTCGCCGGAAACTGTCACACCGTGAGTCCAGGAGACGCGTTTCCGTTAAGGAGCTCCTTTGCTGGAAACGCTTCCGCAGACAGCCACTGTCGGACTCTACTAGTGACTAGAGCAGACATGTCTGAGGAGCTCCGTCACACACGGAGGTTTGTGGGGTCGCACAAACTCTGAGGGAGCACGTTTTTACGCACAAGCAGCTAATCAATCCCTAACAGCCATAATTTCCATCATCTCTTTCATAAATTCTTTTTTCAATTCAGAAAAAAGATTCACCAATTCAAATTGAGATTTATCCCCTGGGTCCTGTACTTGGGCCTTCTGTCCAGACTCAACTCTGACCGTTTAATCATTATCATATTTTCGTCTTTCCGTTGTTCTCAAAACAGCCAGTTTTCACCACCACCTTATCAGTTTCAAGGCCATTCCATGTAAGTTCCCAGTAAACAGTAACAGTTTCTGTGCTTTCACACTATCCCTCTTCTTTCTACCCGTTTACTTTATACACATATGCAATTTAACATAAAAACCAAATTTTAAGTTGATATTCATATATAACAAATATCTACCTTTAAAAAGAGACCGAAACAAACAATATATCCATAAGAGTTGCCACTTAATTGTCCAGGAGAGAGAGTACTAAATTCAGTATCCAATTTTCTGAAATGTCTCAGGGTGGATTGAAGAGTTGCAGCACTTGAAGATCCTTATAAATAGGTATGTCAACCTCTCTTGACAGTTTTTTTTTTCTCCTTAAAATTCCAATTTATATACAGCAAACTGAGTTCAGTGCTCTGTAGGTCCCTCCAGCTGAGATAAGTCTTTCTTATATTCCCCCAACAGAGTACTTTAATTATCTTAATCCAAATCTCCTCTGCTGAGTTCAGTTTTAATGATGGCTGCAGTTCAAAATCCAGTTTCCACTTTTATACTCCAGTATCAGTAACAAGCCAAGAAGAGTAGATTTCAGTTGCCTTAACCTTTCCTCTCCGCAACCGGGGAAAAGCTTTGGAAGGGCAGCATAAGGACTTTCAGATGTTGTCGGAGTCCTGGCACCACGTTCCCTTTTCCATACACAAATACCAAGTCATGGCCAGCTTTAAAATACTGTAGCAATGTCAAGCAATAAAGAATGGGTTTCAATTACTTTCAATTCTCCCATCAGCAGGCCCACACTGTAAATATCAAATAAGATAATAGTTTTCCACCTGCACTTTTTTAATTACCCAGAAGATGAAGAATAGACTTCCTTTTTAATCCTTCGTCTGGCGCCGAATTAAGCTTAATTAATTTCAGTAGTTAATCTTTTTACGTTCCCCTTGGCTTGAATGTTGGTTACGGAAAATCTCTGCTGGTGGCTGGAGCATGTTGCCAAGACTGCACTCAAGCCTGCTTCTTTCCCCCACTCTCCTGAGCCTTTTGGTGCAGGGGTCTGGGAATTGCGGGAGAGCTCTTTGCAATATGCTGGACCCCTCGACATCTTGAGAACCCTCTCAAGACTTTTGGGGGGTATGCCTTGGCGTTTCCCCCTGACTCTCCGCAGGGCTCAGATCTGTTGGAGCAATCAGATCTGTGCTCCGTTCACCATCTTGCAGAGATCGGAAGTCCAACATAGGGTATATTTTCAAGTGATGTGTATGCATATGTGTAGCAGGCCTTAGTTGTCACCATTTTGATTTTGTTTTACCCTTGGGTAGGGAACTTCTGGCCCACAGCCTAACTAGGTCTAACAGATCTTTCCACTTGGTCTGCCAGGCTGTTACATTCAAGTTGTGCCATTCCCACCTGTCCTACAGGTGGTGTCATATATGATGACAGGGCTTGAATGAAAAGGGCTTTGCAGGCACTGCCAGTCAGCAAATGGTACTTGGAAAGTACTATGCACAGTTTTTTTGCCCAGTTGGTTTGATTTCAAACTGCATGGGCAAAAATGGTTTACTTGACATCATTGTGACTCTAGATGATACATAGATACACCTGTCAAACTTGGTCCATGGGGGTTTATAGAGCTAAGGTTCCAGCCCACCGGTTGATTCTAGTACCCCACTCCTAGTGGCTATTTCAGGCAGAAGATATTCATTTTAGAACATGTATGTATTTATCAAATCAGAGGCTAGTGTGCTAGACTTGGACTAGAGACACCTGGGTTTAAAGCCCTTCTCTGCTGGTATCCAAAGGACTCTCTTTGAGTCTTACATACCTCACAGAGTTGTTGTGAAAATAAAATGGGAGATCTCTCATGTAAGAACTCCTTAGCTCCTGGACAAAGACAGAAATGTAAGAAGAATATGATTGACATCCCTTCATACTACACAATCCCCCATTCACATGCCAACAACTCAAATCACACATCTAACACCACATTTCCACTCCACAGCTTTTCCCACCAATAATGCTCCAGGATTTTTGTTCTAACAGTTTAAAAATAAAATAAAATGGGGGGGGGGAGAATGAAAGTATGAGGTGTTCCAGTAAAATCTTTAGTCATCTTCCTCAGGCCATGCAAGCTCATAACCCAAGTAATGATATTCCTCTAGCATCACATCTCAGATGGCTTTGCAACACATGGAGGCAAGGCTACAGAAAAAAAGTGGATGACTATTTCTTCCCTTGGGTTTGCCTCCAGCAATCTTAAGGAGTCAGGGCTAGACAAAGGGGAGCAGTGTCAGACTGTGCCTTCAAATGTTTTCTAAATGTTGTGTAATTTTTTATCTCCCTGACATCTGATGGGAGGGCATTCTACAGGGAGGGTGCCACTGCTGAGAAGGCCCTCTGCCTGGTTAATTTGTGCAGCAGACGTCCATGTATATGCTGGAATGTTCATAAACATTCCATAACACCTCAGCAGCTGAGACAGTGGTTAAGGGTTGTTCATTGGAGTTCGGAGTAACTCTGGTACTGAAAAAAGGGTATTAATGTTTCAAATACTGCAGCCTGTAACTACCCCGTCATTGTTTCCTTTTGTTGAGTTTATCTGATTTGGAGATAATTTGGCAAATTCTGTTTCTGAGAAATTGTGTGTTCTATACTTTAATTAAACACTCCCTTTGTCTTTGTATGGCCATAATTGAAATACTTTCTTGTACAACTTGTATACAGTGAGATTACACGAGCACCCCCCACTCAGCTCTCTTAGTCTTAATTCCCCTCGTTTACTGACGCATACCCACCAAACCCAAAAGTCAGTTGCCCTGTTGTTATCTTTTCATTCAGCAGCCTAACAGCCCACGGATAGAAGCTGTTCTTTACCCTGTTGGTGCAACTAATCATGCTTCTATATCTTCTGCCTAAGGGCAAGAGATCAAGAAAGCACCAGCCAGGGTGTGAATCATCCCTGAGAATTTTCCTCACTCTCCTGAGGCAACGTTCTTCTGCTATTTCATCCAGCAGATTCACGGGACAGCCCATAATATCTTGTGCTGTATTTACCACCCTCCGTAGGCACTTCCTATCAGATGATGTCAAACCAGCATACCACACCATGATGCAGTATGAAAGGACACTTTCTATTGTTGCCCGGTAGAAGGAGATCATCAAATGTTGATTGACATAATCGTAGCTATGTAGATATGTAGGATAACAGTAGTGGATAGTGAGGAAGGGCTGTGCTCTCAGCTGACCTCCCTTCAGCTGCACTGCTGTTGCATACCAGTTTTGTTTTGCAACAGTGCCAACAGGAATGCTGGACTGTCTTTTTCCCATTCTGATATGCAGCAGCATTGCAGCCAAAGGGAGGTCAAGTAAATGACACAGATGCACCAGGCCCTCCACTACTGCCCAGCATATTGTTCAGTGTTACTTTGACCCATATATAGATGCTTTGTAGGCTTGCCTAAAAATGCTAATGAATGAAATGTTCTACATTCTTTGTATATTTCATATTCAGGGAAAATATGGGAAGTTTAAGAGGTATGTGGCTCATAGCACACATGTAACAAATGTTCGCTGGACTCATGATGACAGTTTATTAGTCAGTGTTGGAGGTGGAGACACCTCTTTAATGCTGTGGACCCATGAGATGGAGGGCCATCGAGAAACCAGGCAGTGTGACAGTGAAGAATCTGATCTAGATTCTGAGGAAGATGGGGGTAAGTAACCGTTTTAAGATAACTTCAATCTTATAAAGCAGTGTTGATTCTTCCCATTATAAATGCAACTTCCATAATCTGAATGTCAGTTTGAAAAGTCTAGGGGTTTTTTTGTGTATGTGTGCAAATTAAATATTTAGCAAAACCAGTTTACTGTTTTAAATGCCTTTAAAAATCCTAAGTAAATTATATTTATTGTAATTTTATGTTATGTTGGCTGGGATCCAAATATCCATTAACAGAGCTGTGCTCATGGAAGTGGGGGAGGCAAATTTCTGATTTCTTGTGCCCACTAGAAATCTACACTCCTACACCCCAGTAGTGTAGGACATTGTGTAGGTGCTGCATGCAGTGAAGAAACTGGCAAAAATTCTACCAGCAGGAACTTTCACAGTATTGCAGATACTTCTGCAAACACTCAGTGCCAGGTGGCATCCCGTTTTGCCACCTGAGGCAAAATGGGAATGTACCATTCCCTGACCTCTCGCCATGCCCCCCCTCCACTGTTGCCAGGTGCCCCCCTCTTGCCAAACTCGACAAGAACCAGAGCACTCCTCAAGGTGTTTCTGCGTGTCTTCTGTACCCTGGGTGGGTGGAGGAGGTGATGGGGGACATTCTGCTGGAAGAGGAAGCAGTGGGACAGGTGGGTGCTTCACCCTGCCTCATCAGTGGGCAGGCTCTGCAAAGTGCTTTCCCATGAACTGAAGTACTCCTTCAACTTACTGAAGGGCTGGTCTTGATCCTATCTACTGTTGTTTGTTGTCTCTGGTGCACTTATACACAAATAGAACAAATTAATAAATAATTCACCTACTTCTTAGTTCCAATAGTTCTTGTGGTTATAAATATTTTACTAGGATATGACAGTGATGTCACAAGAGAAAATGAAATTAATTACACCATCAAAGCCTTATCAACCAACATCAGACCTATGTTTGGAATCAAGCCTCATCTGCAGCTAAAAGAGCCTTCAGTTGATGAAAGGTAACTTGGGGAGGAAATGTGAAATTTTATGGCATACTGTAATAGATAGAATTTTAAGGGGCATGTGTGTGTAAAAGGGGCTGAGAATTTTTTTCTATTTGGTTTTGAACCATTGTACTTGAATATTGGATAGTATTTCCATTTAACTTTTCATGGACTAAGAATATTGGCCAAGAGTAAAAGATTTTCACATGTAGTAGTAAATAACACACATACACTGCTGCTGAACACCAGTAGTAGCAAACAAATAGTCAGTGATAGCTTTGATCCTCTGTTGTTGGGACAAGGGTGCATGGAATAATACTTCCTCACTGCCACCACCACCACCAGGTGATCAGTGCTATTAAAGCTGACAGCACTAACACTCATGCAGTGCTAGATGTACTCCCTCCTCCCCGCTATACTGTGATCTTGTGTAAATGCAGGCAACAGTTAACATGTGCAAATTCAATGTTCATTGTTTAAATAATGCAAATTAAAAGCACAGAAGGAGGATAACTTAAAAACTCTTTTGTGCAGGGTTTTACCTATGCGGGAAGAGCTTTTAAGCTCTCAGACTTGCTTACTGAGCTCTCGGAGGCTCTTGCGAAAACTTGAACAACCCTGCAAATTTTGCAAGAGCCTCCCCAAGCCCGGTAAGTTCCCTGCCTTGCTGGGCAAAGAACGCTAAGACCCATTTGGGTGCACTGGCTTTGGGAGGTAATATTGCTCATGCAGGGGCAGTTCAAAGAAGCTGGCTCAAATATATCCAGTTTTGTGTATATGTGCCTTCCCCGGAATGTAATCCTTGATCCGAGTTACCTGTATACCAGAACTGTAGGCAGGCAGCCAGGCACTGAGATATTTGAAGATTTGAAAGGATGGAATTTTTGAGACGTAGGTAGGGTTAAACAATAATTTTAATAATTGCCAAATAATTTTCGAAGTGTACACAAGAGGCATCTTCAGTTCTTGCATCTAAGTGGGCATGTTTAATTCTGCAGCTTTAAATATTTGTGGGCAAATTTTCACTTAACATTTTGAACTGTGGTTGAACTGAAGCAAACATGCATGCCAGATCCATCTTTTGGAAAACGGTCAGAAGTGACATCCCGGAAAAGAATATTCCTCTGCTTACAAATATTTTACAGAGACATGCACTGAATTTTACACACAAATGCCTTTAGACTTGATGCATTTACTGTATTTCGTTCTTGGGTATTAATGCCTATATACGAAATGTGAGTTTAGAATCGGCTAACAAATATTTGGCCCATTGAATTAATTTCAGTTTTCTTTATCCTAGATTTCTGATATATATTGTTCATATTTTAATATTCCTGCTTAATTTTTATGCTTCCTGTGAAGGCAAGGGGTTGTAAGGTAAGATCTTACTTACATATATAAAACATTCGCTATAAAGTATATTTTATCTGATTTGGAAAATTATAACCTACAGAAGCGTCAAGTAATACATATATAGATAAAATCCTAGGGAATACAATGATGCAATGAATATACCATATTCTTCTGTCTATAAGACTCTTCCATGTATAAGACACCCCCTATTTTGGGGGACTCAGATTTAAGAAAATGTATCTGTGTAGAAGACGCCCCCTAATTTTTGACATTATTTTTTAGGGGAAAAACCTAGTCTTAAACATGGAAAAATACGGTACTTCCTTTTTGCTATTGGAAAGTTTCTAGAGCAATCAAATGAGGCTGATAAAAAACAGAAAAGATACATTCTTCTGATGGCAGTTTTTGTGTCCATGAATCTACATACCTTATACATCTTCTGTGTGCCATAAAGGGTATAGCTTCTAGCTCAGCACCAGACAGGAAACTTGTCATAAGCAGTGTCTATAAGCAATGTCTATTAGTTTCAGCATTCTGGAGTTGACTCTTCTTTCCTTCATTCTTTTTCAATTGCTAGCTTCAGTGTCTAAGGAGCTGATTCTAGAGCCAAACTAGATGTTAAATGTATGATATATCTTTAACCTTTTTTAAAAGAATAAGTGTGCATGTGCAATCTGCATTAGGATATTGGCACAGAAGGAAGGTGGTTAATTACTCCCCCTTGCCTGTTTCTGGAAAATCACATCACTCTCTCCAACTGATACTGACTTTAATCAAGAATCTGCCGTAGGTGCCTATTGCAGTTTCTGTGTAGAGCAAATAGAAATTTGTAGAGTATTGTGATTTTCATCACAAAAGCAGCAAAGGAACAATGACAATTTATTGATAAAAGCTGGTATCTTAAAGAAAATAATCTTGAGGAATTACATGTTCAGATTTCACCGATAGCCTATATGAGTTTGCATATATTTGATTTTTTTTCAGTCTCCAAATACAGTGTTGTGATTTATACCTAAGCATAAACAACAAAGCAGGATAACTCTTTTCAAGTCATATATCTGTTCTGTGTATTTCGGAATTTGTATGAGTTCTTTGAAAAAGATTTATAAAATAATAATATAATACAGAGGGGGAAATAGACTCAGGACCAGGTCATCAAAATTACTCATACAAGAGTTACATTATTATGAGTTGTATTCAAAGTAGTGATAAGGAGGCTGTTCCGTCAGTGCAAGCATTTCTGCTTACCTGATGGGACTATGTCTCTTCTCCTCCCTGTATGTGCTGTTCTGCTGATCCTCCAGAATTGGTTCTGGGGAACTTGGGGGGGGGGGTGGAGAAGGGGGGGAAAGCCTCATTGCACTAGTGAGCATCATTGCAGTGTTTTCCACTACTGCTGTGATTTATTTGAATATGGCCCAATGTGTACAAGCCGTTCCTGCTAATGCTTGTGATATAAATGGCAACAGTATGCTAAGGTCTTTGTTGTAAAACTTTGATTTATTTCCCTGTCGTGTCTTGGTAAATACAGTGGTACCTCGGGTTACATACACTTCAGGTTACATACGCTTCAGGTTACACACTCCACTAAGCCAGAAATAGTGCTTCAGGTTAAGAACTTTGCTTCAGGATAAGAACAGAAATCGGGCTCCGGTGGCGCGGCAGCAGCAGGAGGCCCCATTAGCTAAAGTGGTGCTTCAAGTTAAGAACAGTTTCAGGTTAAGTACGGATCTCCGGAACAAATTAAGTACTTAACCCGAGGTACCAATGTAAATACTTATTTAGAGGATTATCACACACCTCCTGCCCCACTCACTTTCTTGGCCACTACTTCTTCAGTTCCCCATTGCCAGTGTCATTCTGAATGCAGTTCTGCTTTTCCCAGTTTCAACCTAAGAGCCTTGAACACGGCATGTGGCTCTGGACTGCCTTTGTTGGATAGTGCTGAGTCTGGTACAAGTGCAGCTCTGCTTTCCCTTTTTCTAGCCTCCAAAACCTAGGGGGAGGAGTGATTGTATCCTGTGAGTCTTGGGTACAGTTTTCTGCTTGGGTTTTCGCCTGGGGTACTTGCAATTAGCTATATAGGAGTGAAAAAATTACAAAGCTGCCTCATTGTTAACAGGTGAAGACTTATGAAAAAGTAATGAGAATTTGATATGAGAATTAGTGACTAGTGTAATGATTAGAGGAGCATCCCAGGCATACCCACAATAATTTGATCCAGAAACTTGGTAAGCAGGCAGAAGCATGAAAAAATGAGTTTTCCAAACCATCCTTTTCTGTACCAAAAAGCTATATGAGCAAATATTTTCTGTCTTATTTGCAATTATATTGCCTTTGTTTAATGAAACCTGTGGAATATCAAGTTAGACATCATTTTCCTGAAAGCTTGTAAAAGTTCTTCTCCTGCTTCACTGTTCTATTGTGTGGTGTTGGAGCATGCTTGATGAGCCTTCTTTGCCAAATAGAGGAACTTGAGTAAATAGTTAGCAACTTACTCTTTTGTGCCCCAAAAGAGGTAATATATTCCTTCTTATTTTCCTTACACTGTGGACTTTTCCTCTCCCAATACTCCTTCACTTTCCTATTCCTTTTCTTTATGCTGCCAAACTACTCCTCTCTTGCAAATCATGTCTCAACGTTTTTTTTAAATCCCTCTCCATCTTATACCTGTAAATATTACCTTTGTAAACAAAAAAACACAACCACAAAATAAAATCTCTTACACTTGGATATTGCCAGAGGATCAGTTCAACACAATTCTACATAATATCTTTTCTGCTATAAAATAATTTTAGATGCTTGGTTTTCTTATCTTAAAACACACTTTTCACCAATTCATCATTAAACCAAACTGGAATAAGTAATCATTCTCTCTTCCTTCTGCTGCTGAAAAGAGGTTCCAGGTAATGCTTTTACTTTGCTAATGTCTTTTTCATATTTCAGCACCATCTTCCATTTCCACGCAAAGCTGTCTTGTCATTTTGGTGTCCCTAATACACATATACATGTTCCTACCAGCCTTCAACATCTTGCTGTCATGCTACTTTCTGTACATATATAGAACTCTGAAAATGTAAACACTTCTATTCACCTTGACCCTCATTAAATTTGCTAAATTTAACAATATTTTAAAAATACTTAACATAAAATAAAGTAGAATTACAAGTTCAAGAAAATATTAAGGACATTTTCATATGATATGCTTCCATAGAAATTTCTATGAATCTAGTTAATTTATTATTTTGTTTATTAGCACATTCATATCCCACCTCAAGATAGAGTGCATGGTTATTCCCACCTATTTTAATTTCACAGCATAACATATTTAGAGAGAAGCCTTATTTAGTAGCTGGCTAAGCAAAAACCTGCTGGAAGTTCTCTTTGCCTATAGGTTTGTTACCTATTTAGCACTACACTCTTCAAAGAGATATTAGTACTATTTCCTTCGTGTACTGAGGTATCTGTTAGGACCTGTTTACTTCATCATCTGCTGCTTTTCAGAATCTCACTCACTGCTTTGGTGAATCTTCTGCTTTTCTGTTCTCTTACATTGTCTTTCTGTGTCTACCTCACTGACATGGGCGCTTATTTCTGTCCCGAAGCTGTTATTTCTCCTGTCACAGAGCACAGTTTTCAGATGCAGTTTTGACTTCTTCATTTAAACCATGTGCAGCTGCTACCTTAAAATGACATCAGAATGATAGATGTCACTATTATTTTCAGGTTCAGTGGCAAATCTTGAGTCTGCTGTGAGGAATAATTGGTAACTTGTTTCATTATCATCTATGCTTCCCAAACTAATAGAGTATGTTTAAAGGTGTAGGATGAGGGCTGTACTACCTCAATATGGAAGTGGGAGGATTGCATGCTTGGGATTATACCACATGCCCTCACCAGAGCTTGAATCAGCTCTTAGCAAATGAAGTATACCTATATGCATAAATCCAATATATTAAGTAGAAGTGGAACCACCTTAAAAACCTTGGGGAAGTAAATAATGGTAAGTTTGGGACCCCTTTCCCTTCCTTAGTATGAGGCTGTATCATTTACTTGGCTGAAACTTAGGACTCAGCTACACGGGTTAATTATAACGTTATATGTGCCTTATAACAATGTGGCACCAGACGGTGCTGTAGAGCTGAAATCCAAGTGAATGGTAAATTGCATTGGGAGCTTTTATAGCGGTCTTTTTTCATAGTTCTTTAAAATATCTGTGTAGATCCATCCTTATATCTATCCACGTGGGTTATTGTTGGCATATGGGTGTCATGTTTGTGTCATTGCCCAAACAAAGCTTTGGGCCTAATGCAACTCTATGCCAGTATGACAGTTGCTTCCAGATTTCTCCAGAGATGCCCAGGATTCCAAAGGTGAAATCACCATCGAGGTGGATTTTTTTAATTTTGAAAAATGTCCGTTTTTTGGGAGGGGGCGCACTAAGGGAGCAGGCGAGCAGTCTGTCTGTCAGTCTGATGGGCATCTGGCTGACTGAGCAGACCCCACTTCTCCTTGCAAAGTTAAGAGCCGTGTTGGGCCTCCCGTCTTCTTCTTCTCCTCTCCTCAGTGGCCTCTGGGCCCAGGCCTGGCTGGAGGCCCCGCCACTGCAGAGCCACTCACCGGAGGAGGAAGCTGTGGGACGAGGAGCCTCCCTCACAGGTCTCCTCCCTCCTCCTCCTCCTGCTGCTGCTGCTGCTGCTGCTGTTCCGGGAGCACAACGTATAAGCAGCCCCTTTTCTTGCTCCCCTTCCCCACAGTGACCACAGTTGTTCCTCCCCCCCCCCAAAGCAGATAAGCAGTCCCAGCAGATGCCCCGTCAACCCGAGGCAAGTCCAATGCACCCCTGCCCCACAACCTTCTTTCTGAAAAAACATAGTTTAATAAAGCCCTCTCAAAGCAAGAGCTATGAATCTTGTGTCTAAAAAGTATACTCTTTTCAGATGATAGCTTATTTAAGATTGCATAGTTACTGGAAGTGTGCCTCAACTGAACACAGTAGGGCATACTTCCATAAACATTCACTTTTTATAGTTTGTGAGGGGTTACTGATTTTCTTGTTCAATGAGGTTACCTTGATATCAGTTCTGCAGTATCCAAATAAAACATGTGTTTGTACCTGCAGCCTCATTTGTGTAACTTTAGATTTAGCATCATTTTAGAAATGTTTTAATTATGTGAATTGGTTCATCTAGTTTCTTAGAATTCTAGTACACTTTAGAGAACAAATCTACAGCTAGCCATAACAGGAGGGGTTGCCATATGGTTATGCAGTTTTGGAGGCTTAACTCTTATTTACTTCCACTACCATTCCTAAGTATTGAAGGAAGAAGGGGGGTGGGAATCAATTTAAGTATAGGAATTACTAACTTGTACTTTATACCAACCCTGAGCACAGGAAAGGTACTTATTTTGGAAACTGATTTCATTTCACAAACTTAGCTGACATTACTTATTCTGCTGTGGCTTCCACAACATTGTGCTTTTTAGCCCTCTGTTATATACAGTATGTTCACTGCCTGTGCCATGTCATCATATCATTTATGTTTAGCAGGGATCAGAGTGGTCTCCAAGATCTCTGCTCCATTATCAGGAGCCTAGTAATAGTATACAAATCCCCATCCTTTCACTCAAAGCCCATGCCTTGTCCTCTGAGTCCAGCCCCCTCCATATTGCTCTACCCCCATACACTGCCATCAGTCTCAGAAGTAGTGCAGTAAGACTGGAGATCTTTATCAGTGGTCTGTGTTACATCACCAACCTGCGCTTGTCAAATTGTCTTCATTCTTTGCTTTTGTCATTAAAGTAATGGAAAGTGCATGTCATGCAATGTTTTAAAATTTGATGGTACTGAACATTAAAGTGTGTATTATAAAATACAATCATGATTTTCTGGTTGGGCCCTTGATGCCTTTGGGTAGCTGGGGCACAAATATTATTTATTTATTTATTTCATGTTGCATATACACCATACATTTAAAGCACATTTAAAACAAAGAATATTGGGAACTAGTTTTTTTTTTTTAATAGGTGCTGGAAACTATACCTCTGTGAGGGATAAATTACAGTTCCTAGGATTCTTTGTGGTTTGCCAAGTGCTTTAAATGTATTATGAATGTATGGTGTGCATGCATACAATAAAAACTGTACTGACCAGATAGTAGAACAACAATGAGGGGATTAGGAACAGAGGAGCTATGAATGCTATAAAGCAACAGAAAGCTAATAACTGCTAATAATAATAATAATAATTTATTTATACCCCACCCATCTGGCTGGGCTTCCTCAGCCACTCTGGGCAGCTTCCAACAAAATATTAAAATACAGTAATGCATCAAACATAAAATACAGTAATGAATCAAACATTAAAAGCTTCCCTAAACAAGGCTGCCTTCAGAAAAGATAGCTTTGCTGTGAACAAGTGTAGGAAACAAACCAGTGTGGGCTTAGCATTTCATGTGAATCTTATGGTTTGTGTTCTTGCACAATACAAGGAGATGGATGGGTGTGCTCATTACGAGCCATGACTTGTAAGATCATGTATTCCATCATGTGTGCACTGCGCCATTGGATTATTACTTTCCACATGGTGGAAATATACAACATTGATCAAAAGAAGTAATAAAATATACATAATAAAACAACTGTTTATAAAATGGTCCCTATGGTACAAGCACAGCCTTGTTTTTAAGCACGCGTCTGTCTGGTGGCCATTGGTGACCAGGAATTGCACACCCAAGAGTGAATGGAATCCCATGCAGGTGAGTAACTGAGCTGGTCGAAGAGGGATGAAGTACTCTGTTGACTTCACTGTACCCAACATAGTAACGAAGGGACTGCTAGAGGAGGGTAGCCTCTTCCTCCTCAATTAGTATAGAAATAAACCTCTCTGTCCCTTCTCTGCCAGCCCCCAGCAGACTGGTATCATTTCTTTGTAGGGTAATAACTTTCAGGGTTTGTTTATAAGGCTGTCCTAGCAAAGTATCTTACAGCTTTCTCTACCCAGGCGACAGTTCAGAAGATGCTGTTTTAGTACTGAATGGGTGACAGACAACCTTTTCTTATTCACAGTTCTTTGTTTCAGACCACCAGTTAGTAGGGCATTGCCTCAGCCTGAAAAACTTCAGACAAATAACGTTGGCAAAAAAAAGAGACCTATAGAGGTAAGAAAACGTGCTATTCTTATTAACATTCTCATTTAAACTTCATTATAACCAACTATATGGGGTGTAATAGAAATTTAATTAAACAGCTTCTGTCAGTGGCGTAGCGTGGGGGGTGCCAGGGGTGCCGGCCGCACCGGGCGCAACATTTTGGGGGGCGCGTTTGGCCGGCCCCCCTCGAGGAAGCGGGAACCTCTCCAAGGCACAGCGCGCCGTCGGTGGAGGAAAAGAGCCGCGCAGCAGCAGCAGCAAAGCCGGGAGGAGGAGGAGGTGGAGCGAGCCTGCTAATTGCTTGCTGGGAATTACCGTAATTTTCGCTCCAAAACACACACTTTTTTGCTCCTAGAAAGGAAGGGAAAATGCCTGTGCGTGTTACAGAGCGAATGCACTCATGCTTGCTTTACAGCCAGGAGGAGGGGGTGGAGCTGAGGAGGAGGGAGGGAAGGAGAGCCATGCCAGCAAAGCGGGCAGCAGCCGCTTACACGCGAGGAGGGACAGACGGGAGCCATAGCGAGCCGGAAAAAGCGCTGCGTAGCCAGCAACAGCTGCTGCAGCCTCAGCTAGCAAAGGTCCGTGCGCTCTCTAAACGGAGCAATGAGGCTGCAGAGGGACGGCAGGGCACAGGAGGGCTCTGAGCCACAAGCGCAGTGAAAACCAGTAAAAAAGTTTTTTAAAAGGCTGCTGGGGACAGGAGGGCACGGGATGAGGGAGAGGGGGAAATTACAATTCTCCCAGCGTCTCAGCTGATCCGCTGAGCAGGACTTGGGTTGCAGGGGATTCACCATTAGCTGTGTAAAGCAGCAAAGAGGGAGAGAAGGAGCAAAGCGGGAGTGGAAAGGAGCTGCTTACACTGCTGTAAGTGGCTGCTGTCCGGTTGGCTCCTTTAAAGCAACAGTGCTCTTTCCCTCCCCCCTCCCCGCTCAGCTCTCCGAAAAGCTCCTTCTCCACCCACCCCATGCGAGCTCCTTTTCCCCTTAGACCCCCCTCCTGCATTATTAGCCACATCCTTCTCCACCCACACCACGCGTGTTCCTTGTCCCCTTAGCAGTGGCGTAGCGTGGGGGGTGCAGGGGGGGCGGCTGTACTGGGCGCAACATCTGGGGGTTAGGGTTAGGGGGCGCAAATCCACGGGTTAGGGGGCGCAAATTACTTGCCTTGCCCCGGGTGCTGACAACCCACGCGACGCCACTGGCTTCTGTAAACAAATGCCTTGTGGTCAAACAGGCAGAATAAGTGATAATTTATTCTGCATCTATTTAAAGGGATCTTTCAATAGCCTAGACAGACTGGCAGAATAAAAGGGGAATTTGGGGGCAAACTTGTGGGCTGGTCAATACTGCAAGCAGAATATTCCCTGTTTACCCCCAATATATACGTGGTGAGTTATAGGATTTTTCTTGATGCTTTGGAACACTATTAAAAGGAAAAAAATAAATTCATTAAACTGCTTGTACAGTGCTGTTCAAAGATGAAATCATGAAATAGCTTTTATTCACAAGGAAGCTGGTGGTGATCATAAATCTGTTTTCTTAGGATCTAGTGCTGGAGCTGGTGTTTGGCTATCGTGGTAAAGATGGCAGGAACAATGTGCACTATTTGAATGATGGTGCTGATATAATTTATCACACTGCATCTGTTGGAATTCTGTACAATGTGGCAACAGGTAGGAAACATATACAGTAGATTCCATCTGGTGTTGATACAGTGTTTTTATTTTCTCTCTCCTTTTCTTTTCCCCTCATAGATGTGATATTTGTACTTTAAATAATATACCGTATTTGTCTCTGTAGGCTCTCAGTCTTTTTACCAGGAACATAATGATGATATTTTGTGCCTCACTATAAATCAGCACCCCAAGTTTATCAACCTTGTGGCAACTGGCCAAGTAGGTATGTTTGTATTTTTTAAAAAAGAAATTAATATATATGCATGAACAGTTAGTCATGTGAATTCATAGATAGAAGAAAGCATTTGCTTATGCTGCTTCTGTTTGTATGAATGTTACTCAGTTACCTGTGCCAATTATATTTTTTCTTGTAACACTGAAAATTATTTTTAAAACGCATTGATGCTTAAGGATGCTAATGCTATATTTTATTGCAGATTTATCAAAATGATTTTTTAAAGCTATTGAGCCCCATTTAATCACAAAACATTTTCTTTTTTGATTCCACACCTGCCACAATGTACACTATCATGTCCAGCATACACAACACAGAGCAAAATGCCCATTGCTGTGAGATGGACGAAGGAATGCAGGGACCCCCTAGGGGTGCAAAGCAGGTCTGAGTGCTTTGCAGATAGATGCATTGTGTACAAACTCCACAATATCTTCTGTGAAGACTGAGAAGCTATAGCAGTGTAGGTTGTACCTTCACATCAATACTGAGCCCATGTAGGCTAGTAAACAATCCTGCCAACTCTGCCACCCTAGGATACCTTGGTCCTCTGTAACATCCTGCCAAGTGCTAAGGGCTGGATTTTTTTGGTTTTTTTCTACCATGCACCCAGTGCAGCTATGTGATAAAGTATTGCCTGTTACAGCATTATATTGTTTTCAATAGACATTGATGATCATTCACTTATTTAGGAGAAACGAAGAGGAAAATATACAGTACACTTTTGAAGCAGAGATAATATAAAAAGATTGAGCTTTCAAAATATATAACAAAATCAAAATCAAAAGTGCACTAATTGAAAAGCAGTGATCATAAACAATCCAGCGCACAGTAATCAGAACAAATTGTCAAATGGGTTGATTAAAGTTGTGCAGGGATGAAAGTGGTCCCTTTTGTACAAAAACCATTGCCAAAAGCTAATCATATAATTTGGGGTAGGAAAGTATTTCTGCAATTTGATTTAAAATGATGCTAAATATGTACCAGAACACAAGGTATTTAGCCAGAACAGATGGAATTTTGAACTGCAGTCTGGAAGATTCTCAGATCCAAACATGATATGGTTTAAATGACAAGTTTAAGGTAGATGGCATGATCCAAAAATTGATTCTGAGAGTAGGTGCACCAGTGTATGCACAGAATTCCCTATACTTCTCATTCGAGAGAGGGAGGCTTCTTTAAAAGAATGTACAAATAGATCTGCTCCTTTCATTTAAATGAGTGTTGAACCTGCATCCTTGAGATCTCCTTCTGCATTCAAGAATACGTATAGAATCTGTGCTATGAACTTAATATCACAGAAAATATGTTAAGAGTGGCAATTATGACAGTGGTCATTGCTAGATCTATTACGTTTTTGGATGTTGATACTTTTTACAAACACATTGAGTTGGTTAAGATCTAACAAAACATGGATTGGACGATCAGGAATGTGCTGTGGACTTGTATTCTTCCTCCCCATGTCTCCAGCCCTCGCAGGCTCGGGTTTGACTACTTACTTCCTGTTTAGCACAAAGAATTTGCCATCATGTCTGAACGAAAAACTGTCCTTACCAATTCTGGATTAGAGGGCAAATGTAAACCACCATTCTGCAAACTGTGACCTATTTTAAATAAGAAACTACTAACTGAATCTTAATGCAGAAGGGGAGAGAGGGATAAGGAAAAGAAAGTAGATGAGTCCAAGGCTCACTCGTGTAATGTGAAACCATGGCATTACACATAGTCCTCTGCTATTTTTTCACAACTGCTGAAAGAAAGATTATTTTAAACCATCTCTAACCAAACAGTTTTGCTCTCCATGCAACTAACTGAGAATTCAATATCACTCAAGTTTGTTTAATTTCTAACTAAACATTGTTCAAGAAAAGGCATCTCCATGCCACTCTGCATATTCTGTTAGTGGAAGCAATAACAACTAACTATATAGGGACAGTAAGTTCCCGTTTAATATACCTGCCACAGAGTTCATATTGTTAGACAACAATTCTGAAACCAAAGCTTGTACTTTATACCACATATATTTTAGTTATCATTTTCATTCTGGTTGTAATTATTTTTCTGCTGCTTTTCCATTACAGGAGACACAGCAGATATGTCAGGTAAGGGAAACTAAATTTTAACACCTTCAGGTATAACTAGGTTCTTTGACATTACGCACAGTACTGTAGGTAGGTTAACTGAATATATTTCCATGATATCAAATGCTACAACATTAGCACTAAACACAAAATTCAACGATATAAATATGCAAGATTTCCTTTAGATGAAGTCAAAGAATAATTTTAACACATTCTAAAGTTTGTTGTATTATACCCACCACAACCACCCCAGTGTTTTGATAAGTGATAAAACATTTTATAACCTATTTTCTTATTTATATAACTTTTAGTTAATTCAGTTTCTGGAAAATCATTGGGGCTGACAACAAATGTTTCTGTTATAAATATTATTTTGTTTAGCTATTCACTCAAGAGGCCTTGGTGACTGAGTTAATAAAGAAATCATCTTTCTCATTTACTGTATTGTCATGCAGTTTTTACCAGCCATCCAGAATGCTTATCAGTGCTATCAAATCCATTTTGTGAAATATCATTATGTTCCTTTGAAAGTCATAGTCTCAGCTGTGATCTTGTATAGTTGTTTTCATCTTGCATGAATAGGTAGTCATGTTACATAGTTGTGTATCAAACAGCTGACAGAAAAGGATAATGCACATGCTTGCCTATGTAGAGCAGTTGTTGTTGTTTCTGAACTCTTATCTATGTGATTCCCTTGATTATAATGTCTTGTGCCACTTGTGTAGCCTATAGTGAACAATCAGATATTATGTCTTATCATAGTATGTTCCTCCTAGGACATGTGATGAGGATAGAAGCCCAGCCTTTTAGATTTCCACTGTGGTCCTTGTTGACCATTGTCACATTCCAAAACAGCAGCGAGCACATTTCAGAACTGGCAGAGTGTGGCCTGGGATTATGTAGTACTGAAAAATGCACTGGAAAACATATTTCCCTCATATATTTCAGTCTTCTATAGACTCTTACCACCCATGAATGCCCCTGTACCATATAGATTTCTTTACTTTATTGCACAAATGACTTGTTGGGTTCCTACCTGGCATTCATACAATGTATTACAAGCAAATTCAGTGTGCATGGAGGTCCTGCCAGCAGAGCACATTCAGGACCAGAATCTTAGACCAAGATTCCTATTTCATAAATAGTTTAATAAGTTCAGGATGGCCCATATCTAAAGACCAGTGAGAAGTTTATTTTTTAAAAAATTAGATTCACAGTACAGGCCTCACTCTGTCGTCTCGGAAGTAAGTCCTATTGAATTCTGTGGGGCTTACTCTCTAGTAAGTGCACTTAGGATTGCAGTCTAAATTGTAAACTTGTGAACTGCAGTCTGTATTCACGCTTTGTTCCCTTGTCATTAAACAAATGTAAGGGTGTGTATAACTTTATATAGATAATTTAAAATTCAGTTTTTTGTTCTTGTGTTAAGGGGGAACTGAATGAGACTTAAGAAGAAGGTTCTGCTGTTAGATGTATCTTTTCTAGATTTGGGTAATACTTTCCCAAATGAGCACTTTTTGCAGTGTTGGCTTCAGAAAGCAAGATTATAATTTCAGGTTTTGTTCTTTTAACTAAAGTTAGTTGAATTATTTAAGTGTTACAAATCCTATAAGCTTTAACTAACAAAATAATTTACTGATCTTCTTATATTTGTACAGCTACAGCACCTTGTATTCACGTATGGGATGCAATGAATAAGCAGACATTGTCTGTGTTGCGATGCTACCATTCAAAAGGCGTTTGTTCAGTCAGTTTTAGTGCCACTGGCAAGCTTCTTCTGTCTGTAGGGCTGGATCCTGAACATACCATTACCATTTGGAAATGGCAGGAAGGTAGGAAGGTTTTTGTTTGTCTAAAACACATTTATCTTGTTCATTAATCACTACTTATTGGTACAATACAATTGTGTATATGTGACTTTAAATTACAATTAATTCTTCCTATTAGGTGCCAAAATCGCTAGTAGAGCTGGTCATAATCAGCGTATTTTTGTAGCAGAATTCAGGCCTGACTCCGACACGCAATTTGTTTCAGTAGGAGTAAAACATGTGAGGTTCTGGACACTTGCTGGAAGAGCACTTCTAAGTAAAAAAGGACAAACAAGTTCAATAGAAGATGCACGAATGCAGACTATGCTATCTGTAGCATTTGGAGCTGTAAGTAAATAAACATACTCTTTACTACAGTTACTCTTTTTACTGTTGATGTTTCCGTGTTTTCATTAAACTATGACTGCCTTTAGTACTTTAAAAACTAAGCAGCTCAAACATAAGTTGCATTATAGATTTTGGAAGCCGTTGAATAGTATTTAAACACTTCGCCTTCCAATGCAGATATTTTGTATATTTAGAAAAACTGATTTATTTAGAAAAATATTTTTAAAAACATTTGAGGGTATTGAGGAAGGTTCTAGTAGTGATTCAGACTTCTCTGATAAAGACTAGTTCTGGAGCGAATGTTTTATGAGCAGTTACCAGTATTGTGCTGCATCCATAATTCACTAGAATCTGATTGAAACCTCGGTTGAGTACCAGATCTGAACATTTTTTCCACTAAACTCAGAACATTATTTGTTTGTTTGTTTGTTTGTTTGTTAAATGATGTTTGAATCTTGCCAGATTGGTCTAAGGCAGTTTTAAATGCAGATACAATAAAATCTAATCAGAACCAGCATAAAACTCACATAAAAAACAGAATAATTGTGTGTTAAGGTAACAGGTAATTGTGTGTTAAGATCCCCAGGAGCTTCCCAATAAATAAAGACACAATTGACACGGAATTTAGTTTTCAGGTTATTGGCATAATTTTGGCCACAACTTTATTGATTACAGATAGTGAGGGGTTTGTTTAGGCATTGGTTCCCGACTAGCTGCATCTGACCACAGCAGGGCAGCACTGATGACTGGGCCCCACCATATTGTCAGTACAGGTAAATATCGTGGGGGAGCATTGGTCCAGAATCAGACTCAAGCTCACCCCAAATGCTCCCAGGCACTCTTGTGTGGCCCTACCCCCCGAAAGGGGTCAACAAAAACATGCCAAGTCTCTGGATTCCTTTAATGGAATACCTTTGCGCATTGGAGGGGACAGGTGCTCCAACCCCCCCTCCAGACCACCTTGAACCAATGCCTAACTGCCAAACCTTACAAAGTTGTGATAATTTGCTACACGGCAGGCAAAGCCCAAGTGACACAAGCCAATCAGCCAAATGGGGAAATTCCTACTGGGCCCCTGTCCCAAAACAGACGACACATGATGGCATAGCAAGGTCATAGCAAGACCCTAAATATAGGGAGGGTGGGCAGGTGATCCGGTGCACAAAGTGAAAAGAGGAAGCTTTACGCAACATACAGTGGTATATAAAGGTCCCTCGGTTAATACACAAAATTCCCCGTTGGAAAGATTTGCCCAGCAACGAAGGGACCACCAGTCAGGGTTGTTGTGGCTATCCAATCGCTCCCACCCACACAAGCAGTGAGGTCAGTCCTGATGATCTCACCGCACTCTTCTGAGGAGGACTCGATTTACGAGAAAGTCTCCAATATCATTAGAAAGCCACTGAAGTGCAACAGAACAGGACAGACTTCTCCTGACACCTAAAAAAATGTTAAGAAGGTGCAAGGCAAACCTTTATGGGGAGGGAGTTCCATATTGATACTACCAGAGAAAATGACATTTTAACTGGCTTTGAGAACGGTAAAACCTGGACAAGGGCCATCGAGGACTGTCTTAATTGGCAGGCAAGTTCATATGGGAGAAGGTAGTGCTTTGATTCCAGGCCATTAAAGTATTGAAACCGTAAAACCAATATTTTGAACTGAAAACAAAAATCATTTTTCTGAAGATATTTTGAACTGGTAAAAAAATGCTTGTAGCAGTTAGCCACAGTTAGTACTCTGTCCACTGTGCTCTGCACCACCTGTAGTTTCATTATAAATATATGCATTTTCCCCTTTTGAAATCATGTGATGAACACATTCCCTCCCTCCTTTTCAGAATAATTTGACATTTACAGGTACAATCAGTGGAGATGTGTGTGTTTGGAAAGAACATATATTGAATCGAATTGTAGGCAAAGCTCACAATGGGCCTATATTTGCAATGTACACAACACTACGAGATGGCTTAATTGTAACAGGAGGCAAGGAGAGGCCGTGAGTCTGGTTTTCTTACAGATACATTTTACAAATATATTAATGAATGCCTAAATGTGTTGAAGTAAATTACACTGCGGTAGTTCTACTTTTAAGTATATACAATTCATTATTTGTACATAAGTAAATTGACAGCCTAAACCTATTTATCTCTATTAGCTGTAGCAGAGCAAGTAGTGACTTTTACTGACACAGCAACCATGGCAACTCTTGTTAAATGTTAGAAAAATTCCCTACCTAATTATTTACAATGAGTAAAACAGGAAACTGAATTCAATGATTTCACCTGTTTCCCACTAGTATTGCATGGTTTGTTGCTAGACTCAATCTTCTTTAGTTTAATACTAATAAGCCTTTCAGAAAAATAATCATTTCAAAGTGAGTGACTGACTTTAAAAAATAATCTTGTATTCTTTATGTTTTCCTATATTCTTACTGCAACAAAATGTATTATAAAGTAAAGAGTATCCTCAGTCATTTTCTCTTACATAGGAAAGAGTTAAGCATGTACTAGATTATGTCTAAGATTAGGGGAATGAATACCCAAGTCAAGGAAGTGAAAAGTTGAGCAGTCACGCTCTCACTGGCTAGCATATTAGCCTTAACTACAATGTGACATGAAATAGTTAAAATAACAGAAGCTTCTACAAAATAGTAAACATGTGCTTAACAACTATGACAAATGTGGAAATCTAAAAATTACATACTCTTAAGTAAGCTAAAACCATTGCAAAATAGTTTGTGGATAGCAAAACTGACATAATATTGTGTATTTTAAAATAGCGGTTTTAATTATTCATTTGTGAATCTCAACTGTGATATCCATTGAATGAATGGAATATGGGATTTGAACACATGCATTTTACACTGAGTGATTTTATCTATTCTTTCTATAATGTTTCTTTCTTTATTTTCACTAGATCAAAAGAAGGTGGAGCAGTTAAACTATGGGATCAGGAGTTAAGGCGGTGTCGTGCCTTCAGATTAGAGACAGGACAGATAATTGACTGTGTTCGCTCTGTGTGCAGAGGCAAAGTAAGTGCTGGTCTCCTTAAAGAGATGACAACATCTATCATGTTGGTTCATATTGGTTTTAGATCATCTTTGCTTATTTGTCAGCAACCTATCTTTTCTGTTTGTTTCTAAGCATCACTGCATGTATACTCTCAATCTTAGCTGTTAAAATTCTATTCAAATATTAGATAAGAAGAGCCTGTTAGACAAAAGGCTTATGTAGTCCAGTGTTCTGACTGTGGAGGTAGCATATAGCCATCAGGATTAGTAGCTACTCCATGTAACTACTCCATGAATTTTGTCTAATCCCCATTTAAAGCCATTCAGATTGGTGACCTTCACAATATGTTGAGGAAGCATATACGCATGTTGGCATTTTTGGTATTTAGTTTTTTTGTTGTACCTTTCAATGCTGTTTCTTGACTTGGGCAATACTCTAGCAATATTGAGATCCTCTCTGCTGCATGAAAGTACTGAGGACGGGAGAGAAAGAAAAGAGGAACACTGAGAGCAGAAAAGTGGCAGTTTTCACAATAGGAGAGGTTTGAGCAAAGAGGGGCTGGAGGAATACTGAAAGAGAAAAAGTGGTGGTTTAAAGCAATGTGAGAGATCTAATTAGATTGGAAAGGGAGCAACACTGAGGGTTATCTTTTTGTTCTTTAAGTTTTAACAAGCAGAAAGAACGAATGTGTCTACAACACAGAAGCACAAGCTAGCACCAAAAAGCTAACATGAGTACAGCACAGTCTTTCCCAATTTCCTTCTTGCTCTACTTCTTTCCCAATGTTTAAAATGAGAGTGTGTGTGCAAAGGGAGGTGGGCTGCAAAATAGAAGAGAGAAGGAGGAGGCATGGAAATGGAGATGGTCTGTGTGCAAGGGACACTTGAAAAAAGGTGGGAGAAGGGGGATAAGGAGGTAGAGGTGAAAACCAGGCAGTGCAAAGGGGTGTGAAAAACAAGGAGGGAGGAAGAGGCATGGAAATGAGTATGAAGGTGAAAAAAGGAGTACAGGAGGCTTCAGAAATAGGACTGGAAAGGTGAAAAGGGAGCTTAGTAGTTGCAAGGGAAGCTCATGGTTAACATGGGGAAAATAGTAGGAGGTTGGCAATCAGAGTGAGCAAGGATCCTGCCCCCCTAATATTTAATACTTTCATGATTTCAACACAGATAGGTAGCCGTGTTGGTCTGCCACAGTCAAAATAAAAAAATTCCTTCCAGTAGCACCTTAAAGACCAACTAAGTTAGTTCTAGGTATGAGCTTTCGTGTGCCTGCACACTTCTTCAGATACACATTATTATGATTTCAACAATTCCTTTAGTGAAAATATGTTCATGACTTCTAAGTTACTATGCATGGATTCATGTTACCCCTCATCAACAGATGCTATTTTTAAAATAGTTTTCATTAACTGAACATTGTTCCAGGGGAAAATTCTTGTTGGGACAAAGAATGCTGAAATAATAGAAGTTGGAGAGAAAAATGCAGCATGTAACATTCTAATTAATGGCCACATGGATGGGCCTATCTGGGGACTAGCAACACACCCTTCTCGTGATGTTTTCCTTTCTGCTGCAGAAGATGGGACAGTCAGACTCTGGGATATTGCTGATAAAGTAGGTATAAAAATTACAGTAAGACTATATACCGTAATTGTTTAGAAAAATAAATCCACTGAGAAAACTTGTACATATTTTCTTTTAAATGTATTTCCAGGAATTAAGTAAACGTAAGAGCTAAAAATAAATCATGACATATTCTTGCTATGCTATATTCATTGTACATAAATGGAAACATTTAATTGTGCTTCCTTTTAAAACCCAATTCTCACAGAAGATGGTGAACAAAGTAAATTTGGGCCACGCAGCACGCACTGTGTCTTATAGTCCAGAGGGCGACATGGTGGCTATTGGCATGAAAAATGGAGAATTTATTATCTTGTTAGTGAACTCTCTGAAAATATGGGGGAAGAAAAGGGACAGAAGATCAGCCATTCAGGACATCAGGTGAGATATCATGTTCCCTTACCTGCTGTGGTTCTGGATTCTCTAAAAATTATAGATGTCAAAGAGATAAATAATTACCTGACATTCAGAAGACATCTTAAGGCAGCCCTGTTCAGGGAAAATAAAAAAAATTCCTTCCAGTAGCACCTTAAAGACCAACTAAGTTAGTTCTTGGTATGAGCTTTCGTGTGCATGCACACTTCTTCAGATACATACATACAAGTGTGCATGCACACTTCTTCTGTGTATCTGAAGAAGTGTGCATGCACATGAAAGCTCATACCAAGAACTAACTTAGTTGGTCTTTAAGGTGCTACTGGAAGGAATTTTTTTATTTTGACTATGGCAGACCAACACGGCTACCTGTCTGTAACTGTTCAGGGAAGTTTTTAATATGTAATGCTGTACTGTTTTTAACACTGATTGGGAGCCGCCCAGAGTGGCTGGGGAAACTCAGCCAGATGGGCGGGGTATAAATAATAATAATAATAATAATAATAATAATAATAATAATTATTATTATTATTATTATTATTATTATTATTATTATTATTTCCGCATCTTGTTGGATATGGTGGATGTGCATGCATGAGGATGCAGCATTAAGAACATAGGAGTACCCCTGCTAGATTAGACCAAAGTCCCATTTATGCCAGCAATCACTCCCCACAGTGGTCAACCAGGTACATATGGGACGTCCACAAGGACATGAATGCGACAGCAGGAAGACATGAATGTGACAACACTCTGTCCAATCATGTCCCCAGCAAATAACTATTAATCTCAGGGTCATGGGTCATTCCTGTATTGCAGGGGGTTGCACTATATGACTTTTATGGTCCCTTCCAATTCTATGATACTGGAAGTTCACAGCCCACAACCATCATGATCTAGTTATTGATAGCCTTATCCTCCATGAATTTGTCTAAACTCCTTTTTAAGGCCATCCAAACTGGTGGCAATCACAACAACTTGTGGGAGTGAATTCATAGCTTAATTATGTACTGTGTGCACACTACTGCCTGTCACCATTTTTTGAAGGGAACAGAGTGATTTAGGCCCCTTTAAGACACACAACCTGTAGCAGCCAGTGGGGTGGGGTGGGTCTGCGTTGCTGACCTGGCTTCCCAATGCTGCACATCTCTGCCAGTCAATATGAGGGGGGGGGGCAAGGCAGCAGGGAACTTGGCACATTGTAAGTGGCAAGAGCATTGGATTGGCTCTGCCGCTTCATGCCCACTGCACTAAGCTCCCCACTGCTTTGCCACTCCCCCTCATGGTAATCGGCAGTGATGTGTGTGAAGCCAGCTCAGCAATGCTGTGCTGTGCTGCTAACCACTACTGCACACTGCTGACATAAACAGACACCTGTTTGGTGGGTGCATGTGCAAGCCAGAAAGACATTTTTTTTAATATATATATATATATATATATATATATATGCACATTTTGCAAAGCCCTAGTGAAACCCCAAGGTTTTCAAGAGCTTAAATTACTGACAGTTTCAGTGGTGGCATTTGCAGAGTCTATGCTTGAGGTGCTGTTTAACTAAGGTTTATTCAGAGTAGACTCACTGAAATTAATGAACATGACTAAATGAGTAAACATGTAGTTGAATACCATCCTATGTACAGATGAACAGAGAACTAGACAGGAATAGCATAACATGTAGAGAAAAGGATGCTATTTGACGTGGAGAAAATGTTTGAAATGGAATAAAACCATTTTGTGGCAGAGAAAATCGTTAAGAAATGACCAAGTTTGATTTGGATAGGTTCAGTTAGTGATTAAAGGGGGGGGGGATACTCCACTTGATATATACTATGAAAAAGGCATGATCTGATGACATTGTTACTTAGAAGTAAATCTCACTGTGTTCAGTGAGGCTTCCTCCAAGATAAATGTATGTAGAACTGCAGCATTGAAATGTCTTTTATTTCATATTTATATAGCATATGCTTTAAACCTTTGCTCCATTTTATACCACAATCATTTTACAAAATATCTGGCATAAAAAGTAAATGAAAAAAATAATATTTTGAGATTTGTTTAATGCAATGTCATCAGCAAGAACTCATTTAACCTGTTTATCTACATAGGTTCAGTCCAGATTCTCATTATTTAGCAGTGGGTTCCAGTGAAAATGCAGTGGATTTTTATGACCTGACATTGGGGCCTACTCTTAACCGAGCTAGCTACTGCAAAGACATTCCTAGTTTTGTAATTCAAATGGATTTTTCAGCAGATAGCTGTTATCTTCAGGTAAATATAACTGGGAGCTTTTTTTTAAAATTAAACTTGTTTCATAAACATTCCCTTTTAAACTGGGGGGGGGGTATTGCTTTTGTTTGTTACGATGGTATGTATTTTTGTGTTTTTATATTGCAAACTTCCCTGTGATCTTTGGATGAAGGGCAGTACAGTGGTACCTCAGGTTTCATACACTTCAGGTTACAAACTCCGCTAACCCAGAAATATTACCTCGGGTTAAGAACTTTGCTTCAGGATGAGAACAGAAATTGTGCTCCGGCGGCGAGGCAGCAGCGGGAGGCCCCATTAGGTAAAGTGGTGCTTCAGGTTAAGAACAGTTTCAGGTTAAGAACGGACTTCCGGAACGAATTAAGTATTTAACCCGAGGTACCACTGTATAAATATTTAATTAATGATAATAATAACAACTATTTCCAGTATCTTACTCTGTTTATCATCTCTCACATGCAAGTAGAAATACATATTGGAACCGATGGTTAGTTTATGTCCAGGAATTAAAAACTCCTATTTGTTTCATGTGTTACACAGGCTCAGACATAACAAAGAGCACATTGGGAAGGCGCAGTGCTGCAAATGGGCTTGCAACATAGAAGCGCAGTTAAGCAAAGTTTCTGTTTGTGAGCACCAGTGCCTCATGTGTCTACCAGGCCACCAGGATCTGTGTACAGTGGTACCTTGGGTTAAGAACTTAATTCGTTCTGGAGGTCTGTTCTTAACCTGAAACTGTTCTTAACCTGAAGCACTACTTTAGCTAATGGGGTCTCCTGCCACTGCCACACCGCTGCTGTGTGATTTCTGTTCTCACCCTGAAGCAAAATTCTTAACCCGAGATACTATTTCTGGGTTAGCGGAGTCTGTAACCTGAAGCGAGTGTAACCTGAGGTACCACTGTAATTTGTGAACCCCTTTTCAAGCCATTGTTATTATGCCAATAGCCAGCACCCACATTTGCAACCTCCATGCAAAGGTGCTGATTCTCATGAATGGTGCCACTGTCTGAACCAGTTTAAAGACAATTCAGCTTTTGTGTTGTGTTGTAGAAATGCACTACTTTTTATATTCCTAGAATATTCTGTTAAGTATTGTTACCATGACAAGACTCAAGCGAAAACCAAATCCGAATAAGAATAGGATGATTGACAGGATAGCATAGGACCAGGTTTTACTGTTGATTTTGAAAATTATATTGATTAGTATCTCTTGATATGTTGACCTATTTGTTCCTTAACAGAAACGTATTTCAAGACAAAAATATCTTCAGAATATCTGCAACTGTATCACTCTATACTAATTCTTATAGGTCTCTACTGGGTCTTACAAAAGGCAAGTTTATGAAGTGCCTTCAGGAAAACAGCTCCTGGATCAAACTGTGATTGATAGAATAACATGGGCCAGTTGGACCAGGTAAATCCAGACATACTGAAGCTTTCTTAAAATATGCCACATCATTTCCTGCCGAAATTTATGCAATTCCTGTTTTATGGATGTATAAGTAGTTTTTCTGACACTATTTGTGCTGTGACATAATTGCTGTGCACCATCCTGTACTTTTAATAGAATAAATGTATGTAAACACTTTAAATAAGTAAATAAAATTACATCAATCCTCAAAATGTATTTCTTTAAATGGCTCCATTTCCTACCTTTTGCTTCAGCATTTTAGGAGATGAAGTTGTTGGAATCTGGTCCAGGCATGCTGAGAAAGCCGATGTAAATTGTGCCTGTGTTTCTCACTCGGGAATCAGCCTTGTAACAGGCGATGACTTTGGCATGGTCAAGCTGTTCGACTTCCCTTGTCCAGAAAAATTTGTAAGAACCTTTTGATTGAAGATTATGAGAGCTCCTTTACTAAGGTGAACCACTGTAAAATTGGAGAAGGAAAATTGCAGGAGATTTTTCTTTACCACCTAGTTTTCTTCAACAGGACCTCTGGAGTCCTTTGAAGACGGAAAATGAAAGATACAAGTATCATTGCTTGCTTGGTGGTTTGAGTCAATGGGACAGTCCTGACTCCATTCATACAACTTGCCACTAACCTGTTGCAAGTAGCTGTTGTGTGCCCAGGTGCTGCAACCCTGCCAACCTGACCCAGTACAGAAACCAGTCAAGACTCAAGGCCACAACTGTATTGATTCCAGATGTAAGAGGTCTGACATGGCCATTGGCTAATTTGGCAGGTAGTTTTCCTGGCCGTCAGAGAGCCATTTTGGTTCCCCGCCATCTGATATTCCCCCAACAGAGGCAGCCCCTCATCGGGAAACATTGGGCAAGGTAGTGCCAGCCTGCAATGCTGCCCCACCTTCTAAGATGTAAGCAGATTTGCATGCACAGGTGCTGTCTGCAACAAGTAGCAGTTGCAGCCCTTTGTGGACAGTTGAGTAGCAGACTGGACTCAGCCTAGCCCCAGAGTGCTGTTTCCCAGTGGAGGAGCACAACACTGAGAGAACAAATAAGAGAATGCATGTGCAACTGCTGTATCACTGTTCTGCAGTTCTCTACCTAGAAACAGAAGTGTGGTTCAGCAGCTGGATCAGTGCAAACTTCAAATTGATCCAGCTGCTGAACCACACTTTTGTTTCTAAAGGGTCAGGAGAGATTGGGATAGTGTGGCAGTAATGTGAATGGTAGCAGCATGTTGTGGGGGAGACAGATTAAAAATCATTCTACATATGCATACTGTGGGATTAGGGGCTCATTTTAAAAATAATGAAAATGACATGTATATTTTGTTTTATTTCAAAGGCAAAACATAAACGATTTTTAGGTCACTCAGCCCACGTGACTAATATTCGTTTTACAAGTGGGGACAGATATGTTGTTAGTGCTGGCGGAGATGACAGCAGGTATGTAAATCTTTATCTAAATGCTAGAAAAAAATCAGATTAAAGCAAATTATTTTCTGCTTTTTCTGAAAATGGACTCAGTGTTTGTATCCCATTCCCTCGCTGTGCAGACGTGTGGGAATGTTTTAATCACATGACTGTGTTTTACATCCAGCACTGATTGTTGGAGTCTTGTGAACAGAAGTTCCGTTCTGTATTGCTTTTATGTTCTCTCTTCTCTTTGAGAGCAAGAAGGAGATGAGCCATGTTTTCCTTTGTCCTGATTTTGTATATAAATAAAGTAGCTTAGTACTCACACCCCAGAGCCTAGCTTCTGCTGATGTCGTTTCTCTGCTAATGTGTGCTCAGTGTCTCTGGACATGAGTCACAGAATCTCATTGGGGAAGAAGATTGAGGAGCGGCACGCAGATAAGAGTAATGGGCTGGCACATATAATGTCGTTGCCTGGTCACCCGCCCTGCCTGCCGGCAATTACCCCGACACTCAGATGCTTGAAAGACAAGCAGTCATGTTGAACTAGCAAAAAACCAAGCATAACAACTTTAAATATACATTGAAATTACTTTTAAAATCTATCAGCTTGCTGTAACTTTTATTTCTTCTCTTACTTTCTGTTTGAAAATACAGCATATTTGTCTGGAAATGTGTACATATGCCACATTGAGAGACATGGAGACCTTCCAAAGAGGACACTACTGAAGAGGCATCAGTGCCCCACAATTGCAAAGAGACATTCTCCAGTGTCCAGCATGCTTCGAGAAATGGTGCTGATAAAAACAGACAACAATCCACCTGACTGACTAGAGTCTATCAGAAGGATGGAGCACTGCAAATGTATTGAGTCTAGTCACATTACTGCAGTATCAGATATCCTACATCTGTTTCCCACTCACTGCCAGATGCTGAAACACATGGAAAGGAAGAAGTGAGTTTTGGCTCAGTGTACAGTTTCCCAATAAGATCCTGAATTTGTAATCAAGAGATGTTATTTCTGACCTAGTGCTGTACATTGCTGTGTTTACTTTCAGCATGAATGTTTAAGTACTGGGGATTGACTCTCACTCAAATAGAAGACTCCTTATTTTATTACTGAAATGAAAGCCACCTTGCAGCTCTTAAACTATAATATTTTTTTAAATGGGTGAAAATAAAATAGAAAATAAAAGGGATAAACCAGCAAAAGGTTTATCTAGTTCACAAAAAAGTCCCAAGAATTAAGTTTGTTCCTAGGACCTGCAGAATTCTATTGGTTTTAAGGCTTGGGTTGTAATCATGTCTGGTGAATGCTAGTAGACATGCGTGAGCCCATTCTTCAAGGCTGATTTAGTGTTTTTGTATCACAAGCATTAAATTAGTTCTGTGAGCAGAATAACATTTGCTCACATTGTGAGTGCCTTGCCCACAACCTAAAAGTCTAACTCTGGTTTTTGCCTTGTGAATAAAAGTGTTCTCAATGAAAGATAAATCGCTGTGTTTGCTTGCAGAGCTGTGCTGGAAATGAGGACCAGGCTGCTCATGTTAATGTTTATACAGTTATGAAGCTGTGGGGTGCCATTAGATGCAATAGGATTTATTAATTGCATTTTCACAGCATTGATTAGTAAATTCAAAGTGAATAGATACTTCAGATACATTTTACCAATTATTATTATTTTGCACAGAATAAGACTCATTGAATCTCTTGCTCTCCGGCTAATAATCTTACAGCTAGTCCATTCATTCATGCATACAGGCACCCACAGATTCCACCTCAGAAGGCACATTTGGGATCATTTTTTCTCAAAGCAACCCCGTGTCAAAATCGTATCTACACAGGGAAAAATTACACGCAAGTTGGCGAGTTAGATTTTTGAAATGCAAGTGCCTGTATGTTTGAAATGGTTCTAACAACCAAATGTAAGCATCAAAATAAGCATACATTCTGAATACACTGGTTTGTGCTTCTTAGTACAGGTATAAACATGAGAATTGCAGGTGACAAATGAATCACTTCTGTGACATTTGTGTCCCTGGCACATTCCACTGCATGCACAGTCTTGGCACCCCTCTTTTACTTCCCTCACTGATTAGTACTGAGATGCATCCTGACTCCTGTGTGAAACATTTTAGATCTAATTTGAGGCCAGGCACGCCCATTCCCTGTTTCTCTGAACAATGAGAATTCAGCATCCCAGCAACCATGCAGCCTTCTGCTGGGTTCAGGTTATCTAAATCAGGGTAATGTGTATATCCTGTGCATTGTGGGACATCAATATAATGAGATGCAAAAATAGAATAAACTCTGCCCAATGCAACATTCACAAAATTATGTTCTAGTTTTCCGCAAACCCTAATGTGAACACCAGATCTACCCCAAAGCATGCTTGAAAGTGGATGGGGAGGGGGAAATCCATCTTTTGACATAACTATGCTGATTAACCATTCAGCAGAGTGTTTAACTTATTTGGGGGTAACTAAACAACATAAAATTGTCTTGATTATTGTCTAGAATTATTTTTCCATGTACAGTAATTATACACGGCAATCCAGGAAATGTAACATCTTTTTTTAAAGCCAGTTTGATTACATATCATGTCAGAACTCTCTTCTCATAACCAAATACATGATAACACCCATAACCCATGTTTTGAAGTTGGCTTATTTAAACCATGTTTTGGGGGGTTTGGACAAAATGATGAGCTGCAGTTAATTAAAAAAAACACAAAGAGAAGTGAAAGCTTTCAAATTCCACCTCCCAGCTATGAAGGAAGAGGAAGAAGGAGGGGGAAGTGCGCAAGCCAGAGGCTCACTGCAGCATTGTGAAAAACCTCTGGCTTTTTGCCTCCCAGCATCCACATTCATACAATGCGGATAAACATGTGAGCATGCTAAACCTACTATGCACTCACCAATCACTGTGATACAAGCAAACCAAATTCTTCTCCTGGTTATGTTACTTTAGACCTTGTAGAACAAGCCCCCAAATTCCATTATCGTTGGCCATATTGGCTGGGGTTGATGGAGTTGGAGTCTAACAACCTCTGGAGGCCTCCAGGTCTACCAGCCTCCCTCTACCAGATGCCTTGGCTTTGCACTTTTAACACCTCATAAATTAGAAGGGATTTAACGAGAGACCATATTTGGATGGACTAATTAGGGTTTATCTGCATGCTTACCCAGCCAATGTTATTTTCCGTGTTGGAGGGAAGAGCACGTGTCATATTTCCACTATTTGCATACAATGTTGTAACACAGGTGCTTAAACAAGTGTTTATTTCTTCTCCATCAAGAGAAGATCATATGAGTTGGGCCTGCACTACATTTTGTTTCATGAGCATGGTGGAGGGATATGTAAATAACTGTTGTATCAAAGGCGTTCAGCAAGCTGAAAGCTCAGATTGAAATAATCGCAAATGTGTCAGTTTATTTTGAAACATGAACTGTTGATACCACTCTCCATGTATAAGCATTTGCATAAAATAGAGACTATGGTGAAATGTTCTGGAAGCCAAGCTAATTGAACAGTTACAAAAATGAGTCCCCTTTTCCAAGCAGGCATTTCAAAAACCACAAAATACGGTATATGTGTGAATGACAGTTCTATATTATGTAAGAACAAATATTAGGCACCCAAGTAACAACTTGTTATTAAAATTTCTATCCCACACTTCCTCAGTAAGGAGCCCAGGGCAGCAAACTTAATACATCTTAATACTATGAAAAATCAAATTCAAACATATTCAAACATTAAAAACAATAACAAGATCCAACAACATTTTGAAACGTCTAAAAGCATTTTAAAACAATCACATTCACAGCTTGTAGTTATAAGGCTGTCCGGAACAGTACCTTTCAGCTGTCAAATGCCTGGGTGAACAGGAATGTTTTTAAGTTCCTCCTGAACGTTAATAATGAGAGAAACAGATGCATCTCACGGGCATTCCACAAACAAGAAACCACCAAGGTTACTTCATAGGTTAAGGCTAACTGGGCAGCAGCTCGCAGCAACAGCAGCACCAACAGTACCCCTCCTGCTGATCATAGGGCCTGTGGGAATGGAGTCAGAGAGTCAGATGGCTGCCTCCCCTGTGCTATTTTGTTACCTGCACAGGTGAGGTCACGTCCACCTCTGGTCACATGTAAAGGAAGCCCAGGAGGAAACAGGAAGTTCTGACTGGCTGGTCCAGACATCCCCTTTTTATGTCCACTCTAGGAATGTTGTATTTGATTGCTCTGTGTTTCACACCCCACAGCGTCCTGTATGGTTGTTACTTGAGCAGGTGTTCTTTTGGGTACTGTTTAGAGTTTTGTGCTAGTACTAGCACCTTGCATTGAGCCTAGTAGCTCTGACAGCCTGAGCACTGCTTTCAGGACCGGTGACACATGGTCCCATCCAACCTAGCAGCCATTCTGCACTAGCTGCAGCCTCAGATGATCTTCAAGGGCAGCCCCATGTATAGAGCATTACTGTAGTTCAGGCAGGAGGTCACCAGAGCATGGACAACTGAGGTCAGGCTATGCAGTGCTGGAACAGCTAAGCAGAGCATAAGCACTCATAGCCATGGAAAACTCTTGAGAGGTTAGCAATGGCAGACTAGGGAAACCATGCTCCAGATTCATGGATGACAGCTCCAAACCATGTCATAAAGATGTTAAATAGTGCAGGAGACAGCATAGCCCCTTTCAGCACCCCACAGAACAAAAGCCGTGAGGTTGAGCAATAGTCTCTGCCAATAGGGGTGAAACCACCATAATACGGTGCCTCCAACTCATGCTTCTGAGGCATTCCAGAAGGACACCATGGTCAATGGTGTCAAAAGCCATTGAGAGATCAAGCAAAATGAATAGGGGCACAGTCCCTATAGGACAATCAAGACTGTTTCAGTGCAGAAACAGGGCCTGAAACAAGACTGAAATGGGCATATATAACCTGCTTCCTCCAGGAATATCTGCAGCCGGTCAACTACTAACCTCCTGATCACCTTGCCCAGAAAGGAAATGGCTCCATCTTTATTACAGCAGTAAATAGTAATGTATAAATTGCATACTCTGTGAATACATCCATTTCAGTGGGTCTTCTGGTAAGGGGCACACAGCACAGGCAGTTAGTGACTGTGCCATGTGCCAGCCCTCCTTCAAGCCTGGGAAATTGTGGTTGTCCTATCAGCAGACTTGGGGTCTGCAGCTGCTATTGTTGAATGCCAAGCCAGCTTTGAATAACACCTCTCTCAACCATGATTTGATTGTGGATGAGGAGGCTGATCTGGTCTGTTACAGATCAGGATGGGTGAGCAGGATGGGGTTGGTCTGTACCAGATCCAGGAGCTCTTGGAGGAAACTGATTTTCTAGATCTATTTCCATCAGTGTTTAGGCCTGGTTTTCGTACAGAAACTGCTTTGGCCGCGTTGTATGATGGAAGCGAGGAATCACTGTTGGAAAAGAGACAGGGGAAATGTGTCCTTGTCAATTCTCAACCTCTCAGAGGCTTTTGATACCATTGGACATGATATCCTTCTGGGGCAACTGTCCAAGCTAGGAGTGGGTGGCGCCGCTTTGTGGTGGTTCTGGTCTTACTTGGATGGACTTTTCCACAGGGTGATGCTTGGGGACTGCTCATTGGCCCTGTGGAGCCTCAGGGTACAATTTTATCTCCAATGCTGTTTAACATCTACACAAAACCTCTGAGTGGGGTTATCCAGCCTTTTGCAGTGCATTATCAGCAACATGCTGATGACACATAGCTCTACCTCTCCTTTATGGTGTGGCAGATTGGACCATTGTTTTGTCTCGGTAATGGACTGGATGAGAACCAATAAACTGAAGCTCAATCCAGATAAGACTGAAACACTCTTAGTGGGCGGTTTGCTAAACCAGATGGCTGTGAGGTTGCTTGCTCTTCATGGGGTTACACACTCTCTGAAGGAGCGGGTATGTAGCTTGGGGATACTTCTAGATCTTTTGCTGTCACTTGAGGCTAAGGTGGCTTAGCCTTTGGCTGGGGGCCTAGCTGCACTCCTGGACAGTGATGGCCTAACCTATGTCATCCATGCTGTGGTAACCTCTAGGTTAGATTACTGCAATGTGTTATGGGGCTGCCTCTGAAGGCAGTTCAGAAACTTCAGCTGGTACAGAATTCAAGGCCAGGTTGCTCATCAGCGAAAGGTGGTTTGAGTTTATTACACTGTTCCTGGCCCAACTGCACTAGCTGCCAATTAGCTTTTGGGCCCAATTCAAAGTGCTGGTTATAGCTCAGGACCGCTATAGCTCAAGGACCATCTCTGTCCATATGAACCTACCGAGATCCTCATCTGATACGCTTCATCGTGTGCCTCCTCCTCGAGAGGTCCAGAGGTTGGCAACACGAGAACAGGCCTTTTCTGCAGTGGCTCCCCATTTGTGGAATGCTCTCTCCACGAAGGCTCACCCGGCCCCTGCATTACATTATCTTTAGGCGCCAAGTGAAAATGTTTCTCTATAACCAGGCCTTGGGCTGATTAACACTCTATGGACTTTTAAAGGTCTTTGTGGGTGGGTGGGGGTTTATTGGTTTGTTTTTATTATGCATTTTGTGTTCTCATTTTGTATTTTTATGTTGTGAACCATCCTGCGATCGCTGGGAAAAGGGTGGTATGCAAATTTAATAAATAAATAACAATGAAAAATATTGAGTTTAACTAATTTTGAATACCACCCAAATGCATTTTACAGCACGGCAACCTTTGCACATAGTGAAATCTCTGGGAAGGAGGGCCCTAATGCCAAGCGCAGTTCACAAACAACACACTTAAAGAGCTCCAAAAATCCAGTCTGTGGAGTGTAGAGGGTCTGTAGCTGGCTGCTATTCCTTTATACAAAATAGGCAGCTGTCCCTGGACTGGTATCCCCCCTACCCACAAGCAATTTCTATCTATTATGGTTGCAAAATGAGAGACAAATTCTAGCATAGTACCAAACCCAGAAGTCCATACAGACTTGTTCTTGCGTAGGTATGCAACTCATAACAAAAATGGCAGTAGAAAAACCACATAGGAATGGGAGTGTGTAGGGAGCTGCCGCACAACTTAAGGAGCTCCAGGAGTGAAACAAAAACTTATGAGAAAGACATATCCAGCCAGAGGCGGACTTTGGTAATCTTTTGAAATATGGCAAGGCCTGTGCGGGGCCAAAATTTAGTGCCTCCAGATGGATCTTCTTAGATTTGTGCCCTCTTGGCTTGGCGCTCTGTGCGGGGGAACCATCCGCACTGCCTTAAAGCTGGCGCAGCTCTAGCACTGCAAAGTCTACAGGCTGTGGCACACAGCAGCTTTCTGTATTGCAGATTCCTAGCCTGTTCCTTCTCAGGTTCCTCCTACCCAGCTCTTGGAAACTCTCTGGCAAATGTTTGTGCCCCCTAGAGGCACAAGCCTCACACTTCCCAGAACCATGAGATTTGGATAACCACCGGTATTTAGTCTGAGGGGACATTGATTTCATTCATTTGCCCCTAACTAAGACTGTATTTTGCTTTGCATCTAGTGAAAAGTAGCCATTTTAGAAATTCAATTTTCATGGATTCTCCTAAATAGGAATTACCACAGACCATCCTTTAATAACTCCCTGCCCCCTGAAGAAAATATAATTCCATAATTAAGATTTCTCGAGAGTCTGATGTAAAACACTATTTTTTTAAGCAAAATGTGTTGAGTGTAGAATTCATATTTCAGGTGCATGAATGTTAGTTTCTAAACTCCAGACTGTATCCTGCTATGGCCATGAAGGCTGGTGAATATTTTGAGAATTCTGTAAATTATTATTTTAACCCCAAACCTAAATGCATGAAATCTTGCACAAACTACATGACTTTGTGGTTCACTTTTTTGAAAAAATCTTGGTGCTTTCAACGCTTTTCCATAATGATAAAGCCTGGTTTGTTTTTGTTTTTCATTTTATTGCAAATATTTCATTATGATTGTGCTTTGGAGCCTTGGGGCATCTAAAGTAATTTAAAAGAACAATTGTGTGGCTAAATGTAAAGCTTCACCTTGCTGCAGTGTTCTCGAATACAGAACCTTGGCTTAGAAAACATTGATTTATTTGCACACAATATAACGTTTTAGTTGCTTTTTCTTGTAAGTGTGACTCAAGATAATAAGGGCAAAACTATAGACTAGATGATGCTTACTGAAAATTTATAATTGTAGGACTGAACAGACATCCTTTTGAACTCATCCAGTGTCTGTCTGTCTCTCTCCCTCTCTCTCTCTCTGTGTGTTTGAAATTAATAGGGAATACAGTTTTAACAGCTGTCACCTGGTAAAGTGACCTGTAGTCCTAAACCACTTGATAACATTCAATAAATTGGTCCCAAATCATACGATGTACAAAGGAAGGCAAATTATGTATTTAAATGGACCTATACAGTACTCTGTATTTAGAGATCAGCTCTGTGCCACATCTGACCCCCAACAAATCCAGTCCCAACAGCTATGTTTGGCGACCCACAACAGATTTGATATACCAAATTTTCTGCTTGCACAGGAAGGCAAAGAACCACGCAAAGTAGAGGAAAGCTGTCAAGCACCTAGCATGTGGGTGGTGCTGGGCTGGATTTGACCCTCTGTACAGGACTGATACAAAACATGCAAAGTTTGGAAAACTTTGGCATTACAACAAACAAAACATCTGCAGGGTGCATTGCAAGTGGTAACAGAGGATGCATTATCCGACCCACTATGCTGGTGAAACCTAAACTTACCCACTTACTTGACGTCCCTTGTACTACTTACTTTGAAGCAAGCTGCCCTGAAATCAACAGGACTTGCTTCCAAATAAATGTTTTGGATCTCAGGCTGAGAGGCACCGGAAAGTGTGTTTAGAGGGATTTATTGATGCTTGGTTTGTCTGAAGCCAGATTGGAGATGTGGGTGGAAATTGGGTCAACAGAACCTTGTTTTCGATTTTGCCAGTGAGCACTGGCAACTGCAGGTTAAGCTGCACAGTATTAAAGGTCAGCTTCTGCCACAAAGGGCTTAATATCGCCAGGCTGCTTCCAGCCGTTTTAGGCCACAGCCAAACAGGGCTGGCCCAAGACGTTCTGGCACCTGAGGCGGACCACAAAATGGCACCTCCTTCCCTACCGAGGAAGAAGGGGTGAGAGGAGATCTCTATCGGAAACAAGGGGGAAACAAACATATAAAATGGGATGTGCTGCCTCTGTGTTTCTGCTGCTTGAAGCAGTCGTCTCTCCTTTTCTCATGTGAGGGCAGCTCCTGGCTAGTTTTGTCCTCAGTGAAACAGGAATAGCTTCCTGCAAATTGAAAGTATTTCCATAAACAAGGTTACAAATAAGTATTTGAATAGGCGATTTCCAAAAGCCCTGAAGTATTCATCATTATGAATTGAAAGCAGAAGCTTTTATTAACTAGAAATGCCATGCTTTGTCACTGTTCCTATTTTTTTTAACACAACACGCTTTTTATGCCCTTCACTGTCTGTTTTACCACATTTCACTGAAATTCCTGGAGCGATTTATTTTCTAGGTCCCCAATATCTCACTCTAACGTGTTTGTCAGATGATCCATTTTGCTTTAACAGCAGCAACAAAATGTTACGTCCAACTATAACCCAAAGGTGTATGTTAACTGTGACCTTTATTACAGTAGCAAATTGTGTTCTCTTTTGGGTTTTCATCATAAAGAGCTAATCCCTGTGATCAAATAATCTTAGAATTTGTTATTTAAAAAGTGTATCAGTTAAGCCTCTTTTTTTTTAATAAATCGTTTTTTATTTAAAAAAATCTGAAAACAGAGATTTCGAAATAATTTCCTCGGTTGTTAAATTTCAGAATTCAAGAATATATTGGTCAAACTTGAGTTTAAAATGTGGAGTTAACTTTTGTTTTCCGATATCTAATGTAAATATTTGTACAGAATATTATCTTTTGTATATTTTTGTGAAAATGTAGTTCCCCAAAAGATACAAAAGATTTAATAAAAAATACATTTATGTTACTGCTTAATCTTTTATATTATACCCTAAGGAGCCCAGAAGAACACCCATTTCTGCCATTTAGATTCCAGGATATACCTTATAGTAAAGTACTGTTTCAAGGAAAACCAGTACTTCAATACACAGACTTATTAGCAGGCCTGCCCATACTCCTTCGCTCCTGAGACTAGCCATCTAGACTAACTGCAATGAAGGCAACAGATACAATTTAGGCCTTTCCTTAAACAGCATTTAGAAGACAGAATGCTCTTTCCCCCATACAAACTACCTTCCAGGAGTGAATTCTAAAGCAAAGCTGAAGGATTCGTCAACAACTTAACAGCTAGCCAGACTGTACCTTAACCAGGTTTACAGTCAAACTTTAAAATCTGGTTTCAAATGCTAGCTGTAGCAAGCTTTGACACCAATTTGAATAAACTGGGAGAGGGAAATTCAGTCTGTTGGGATGGGGTGCTGACAGCTGACCTGCAGTTATATCTCTCCACCAGCCTGATTTCCATTCAAGAGAGTTCTATTTAATTTATTCCATTTATATCTTGCCTTTCTTCCCAGCTGGTCTCTCATTCAGGCATTGACCAGACCCAGACCTATCATAATCCACATACTTTAGATGTCATTAAATTGGTAACATTTCCCTACTTTTAAGAGCTTTTTTCTAGAAAAGAAATTTAAATGGCAAAAAAGGTGAGGTAATCTATACTGAAGATGATGGTTTCTTTAAAGCACATATGAGTTATATTACTTTAACAACGATTTCCCAAAACAAACAGTTTCTTTGTAATGCAGTAATTTTTCCCAGTCTTGGAATGGATGCTCCAAAGGAGATTTGTAAAATTGTGAGCAAAAAGGAGAAACTTACTGGCCCAGCGTAAGTAGGACAATAATTGTGCCTTGACATTTTTATTAGTGTTAAAGCAAAATCCTCTTCCCTACTGACATTTTTACAGTAAAAATATGTAAAACCAGTTATTAAATATACAAGTTTTGAAAATTTCACATTTCAAGTAGGCAATCGACTTCATTTTATGAAACAATATAGATTCAAGGCCTGGCATATACAATAGCTTTTACAGCATCTTGTTCCATCAGTGAGTATCCGCCCATCATTGTACAATGGTGAATTATGGGTTGTGCAAATTATTCACTGGAAAAAAATAAATACAGAAAATTAGAAAATGTGTCATGATAATTATCGTTCTGCCCTAAAAATCACCAATCCCCATATATTTCAAAATTAGGGAGGGCAAAACTCTGAAAAATGAGTTTTCAACATATAATGAAGAACTGCTCTTACTCAAGTTTCTTACAGTTTTTGCCTAACAGCTTGTTAAGCAAAATGATTGTGCATTTTCATGTTTGATTAGCATGTGCAATTTAACAGAGTAAGAGAAATACATTACCTAGTTTGAGTTCGGGTCCATTTTAAGGCATGACGTGGTGGTACAGAAACAGAAGGATGGTAAAACGTACAGTCGACTCTGGTACACTGAGTGTTAAACCTGCAATGCTAAGTAAATAACAGGATTGAGAAAAGGCAATGGCAAGGGAGTTCAGTTTTGCCTGTTTAGTCGAATCCATAGAGTGTACACTACTTGCATATTTCTATTTGAAGTATGACATACATTTAATACAAGCTTTCAAATATGTGACTTGGGTTATCTTAACATAGGGTGGAAGATTTCTACGGTCGATTGACTACTACAAATCCTAGGACCAGTTCAATAAAATTCACTTGATGAATAGCACCTGATGAACATGTGAACTGAGTCAATGTAAAAACATTGTATTTATAAGGTGATATGAAATTCCCATCTGGATTGTTATCGACGGTTCATTCACAGATGCATATCACCACTTGATGCTGCATACATCAAGGAATGAATATGCATACGGCAACCAAATCCTACAATGGAAGGGGAAGTCCATTTTCACTTATTTCCCCCTTTCCCCCGGTGTCCCCGACCGCTGTCCCTCAAATCTGCTCCAGAGGGTTGGGGGATCCTTTGGACAGCAAGGGACGAAGGGTGGAACAGGAGAAGGGGGACACAATTGGATTTGACAATAGTTAAAATCTAAAATAAGGTGCGAATAAATTGCAAACTAGGACTACTTCTTGAGTATAACAAGACCTGTGCTTAGCCTTCCTTCCTGGTTGATGTATATAATGCATGTGTGCATGTATGTACACAGATGTTGTCAAGCGCAGCGTAAGGTACTCTTGAAGGCTGGAAATATTAATAGTGATTATTTAACGAGGCTGGGCTAATACTTCATATTCCCTGGGCGCAGAATGAGTTCCACTTAAAGCTTCGGCCCAACTTTTTGAAACTCCCCTGCAGAGGAAATGAAAACATGGTACTTACTTTGGGATGGTAGAAAGGGCATTCCATTTTCTTACAAGCAGGGAAGAATCGACATAGTTGGCTGTTAGAAGATGTTGGCGGTGCTGGAGGTGGAGCTGCAAAACCCATTAATGGAGGAGGGAAGTGACTGATACCAGACAAAACAACGAATGGTTTCACGTGTACTGACAACATTTAAAAAGACTGCAATTTCAATTCCTAAAGTTCAACAGCAGGAAATTGTTCCTGGAGGCAAGTGAGACAACCACCTTGCTGCACTAAGATGGTCTGGATCTGGTCAGTGTCTGGATGGGAGACTGTAGGATCCATTTGCTGCAAATCCCATAAGATTATGACAGACCAGATATAAATATAATGGATAAATAAGCAGTTCAAAACCAAAATTCATATTGCTTCAGAAAGAAGCAACATTGACAAAAACACATAACCATTTTTCCATCTGTGTTCAAAACACAGCTTTCTGCAAAATTTCATGGTCTGTGAAAGGGGAAAACACAGCTCAAATCATGTTGTGCCACAAAGTTGTTTCCAAGCTGAAAAGCAGGGGGAGGGGGGAGGAGAAACAGAGAGACTGGGAGTCTTGGGTCCTCCAAGGAGGACAAGGAAGTGGCTAGCCATAACATTTGCTGGAAGCGGCAGCAATGAGCTAGGCAAAGAAGGGGAGCACCTTCCCATCACCCCACAAGCTGCTGTCAGTCCTTGTGGGACAGGGCTGAGTTCAGAGACCTGGACCTGCCTCCTCTTACATTAAAAAGACAACTTCATGATGTCTTTTAAATTATCATTCAGCAGCTTGCGCTGCTTCAACCAAATATTATGAAACATGCATACTGCAGACTGCAATGGACACAACTACCAATGGTTGCAAGATGATTCTATCTTATACATTCGCCATTGTTTGCAATGCACTGGTTGGCGGAGCTGTTGGCCTGGCATATTTTGTTTTATGCTTTTTTTGGCGGTGGTGGTAGGGGGAAGGCAGAGCTGTCGAAGAGCACTGCAAACTTTTTACGCTGTGGTTTGGCACAGCGGATTTGCTGCTGGACTTTTCTTTTGTCGTTAGCAAATGGCAAGTTTGGTGTGCCGCTGTGCTACTTTGTTGCATTTTCAACAATTGTTTCAGCCATCTGGGAGTGGGGGGGGGGGAGGTCAGAATCAACAACTGACCCAACTGATAGCAGAGGCAGGAGGAACCTAAGAAGAGCCCTGCTCCACCAATCAAAGGTCCATCTAGTTCAGTATCTTGTTTCCCAACTTGGCCAATCGGATGCCTCTGGGAAACCCACAAGCAACCTGCCTTTGGTTTCGCTAGATCAGATTCTGCTGTCACCAGCACATTCTTCCCAGCAAGCCCACATCAAAACCTGGAATAGCAATAAATCTTTACCTGGTTTAGGTGGCAGTGGGGTCCGACGACTGGCATGAGTGTAGGGGCAATCTGGCTTGGTGCACTTGGCATCGTATTTACAATTTGGATGGATGAACAAGCATTTGTCCGCAAATTTGCAGTTGGGAAAGACTCTGGAATGTGAAAGGGAAAGCTGCTGGGTAAACTTGTTAGAATGCATTCACGTTCAAAATAATGTCTATGTTTACACCTCAGTCCTCACCCCTGGCATCAAATACAGTTTTACTTAAATCAAGACACTGGTGCTCTTGGGCTAGAATTCTAAAGGAAAACCTCAATTCCGATTTTTTGAAAAACCCTCTGGCTTCAAGTGCTTTCCATGCTCAAATAATAAACGGGCAGAAATCTGGAAGCCAATTCTAGAGAGTTCAAAGCAACCAAAAAAGTTACATGTGTGCCAAAATCAAGGTCTGCCAAGTTGGTAAGGTCTGGGTTTTTCCAATGAAATCCCCAAACTCTAAAATGGGCATAAAAAGAGCCAAAATGGATCCCAATGATGTCAGTGGACATACTCAATACTGAACTGAAGGGGGGGGGAAGGTTAGTTGTCAGACCTCTAGAGAACTGATCTGATGTTTGTGGATTAAGAACTGGACTGGTGGGGAAAGGGGAATCTCGTCACTGCCACATCATCCTGAGCACTCAGCCCTCTGCAGTGACCCCGTTTCATTCTATGTTTTGTGGATTTTTTAGATCACAGATGAATTAAATGCTCTGAGAAAGGGCTAAAGAGCTGAATAGTGCTGACATAAATCTGCTCGAGGGAGCTGCAGAACAATATATGAAGTAGCAATGCATTCTGAAACACTAAAAACAGCTTTTCAGCTCTTCCCCCAAACCTCGCTGTACTATATATCTCACAATATTAATTGTATTCTCTCTTTTCATAAGGATTTGCCTCTATCACAATTAAATATATACTTCTATAATGTATATTTCTCACAGCTATTTTCTGGATGTTGTTAGCCTGCATCTCCCATCACCCCTGGCCATGCTGCTTTGAGCTGTAGGGTCCTTCAACTTTAGCCTCGGTTGGGTACACGAAACCCTGACTACGCTACCCGTTTGGCTACACCTGTTCTACTGTGGTGATGCAAGAAGCCAACCAAATCCACAGCTGTCAGGAAGCAGAGCTGGAGACCCAAGAGCAGACCCACCTCCCTTCTCTCCCAGAAGCTTTTGTGCAGTGGCCTGCTCAATCAGACCCCATCTAGCCTAGCATCCTGTTTACTGCTGTAGTCGGCCAATGGCTTTTGCGAAGCACACAAGCCTGGCAGAAAGGCAATTGCCCTTCCAATATAATCCCTCTACCTGGTCTTCAGAAATGAACCGGCCTGACCCTGGAACTTTGATTAGGCGTTATGACAAATAACCAGTGGCAGACCTCTCCTCCTCTTTGCCTCTGTCCAATCCCCTTTTGCCCTTTAAGCTAGTGGCCATTGCCATAACCCGTGGCACGGAAATTTCATTCCAGTGCAGTGGAGGCTTTTGCTCAGGACTAATACAGAGGAGAAGACAGGGGGAGAAGCTAATTTTTGTGAAAGCTGTGCCTGAAGACCAGGAGGGCCAACTGCATCAAGAAGCATTTGTACCACTAACTTGCACGGCAATGTGGGGTGATGGAAGGCACATTCGTCTCCATTTTTGCAGGCGGGCCAATACTTGCAGCGCTCGGGTACTTTTTCCGCTTTGTGCAGGGCACCAACTTCCTCCATCTCCACTGCAGAGAGAAAGCAAAGAGGCTCCAGTTGATCTCAAGTGGTTTGGCTGTTCAAATTTAAGACCGTTTCCATCACAGGGATTATTTACCCACATCAAAACCATGCAAATTTGAGACTCTAAAGTGTCAAAATGTAATGGGGTGTGCTATTTATTTAAAATATTCCTGCCCCACCTAGGCCTCCAAGTCAAGAGAAGAAAAATAAACAGAATATTTGTTTAAAATAAAAAACAATAATTATAAGGCACCAGCGATTGAAAAATACAATACACAACCAGCTGCTGTTACACATGTGACATGGGGAAATCGCTCCTGGCTCATGATTTCATCTCTGGGACAGAAGCATTTCTGTCCTAGGCAACTGTATAGCCTGAGGCTTCTGGCCCAAACAGTAGAGATGATCATAACTGGCTACCCCCCAGGATTTAGGAGTCTACTGTTTGCTGCTTCAATCCCAGATGAGCTTTCATTAAGTCAGGAACGCAGGGTTGGCAAAAGTGGTGATCCCTTCAGATGTTGTTGTGCTCCAACTGTCCTAAGCCTCATCAGGTGCATGGCCAATGGCCAGGGATGATGGGAGTTGTAATCTGGCAATATCTGCAGGACTGCAACTCCCCAACCACTGCCTTAAATGTGGTGCATCCAACCAGGGCCTGTGCTGTTTGCTAATTATGCTTAGACAACGTTGAGGGTGGGGATCAGAGCTGTGTTCTTCCCATTGTGAGAGGTCTATTAGAAAAGAACCTGCCATGGGAACTTAGCCTGCAGTTCAGTCACTGCATTCCTTCCTGCCTTGTGCTCAGCTCAAGTTGCCCAAAGAAAGCAATGCAAATAGAGAAGCTTTGCAACGAAGCTAACAAAAGATGCTTATCCACTGGGGATGGACAGTTACCATCGGTGCTCTCCAGCTGTCTGGATATAATGTGCATCTGTTGCGCACGAAGGCTTCTTAATCCCTTGTTGGCTGTTGCTTTGGGGGCAACTGGCCTTACTCCTTCCATGAGACTCATTTCCTCCTCCTCTTGATCAGACAAGTATCCTGGCGGGCTGGGGACTCCGTCCAAGGTGACTATGAACTTGGGACTAGCAGGCTTCTCTGGCTGCATAAGCTGCTCCCTGGGATGAGAGAGGGGAACCCAGAAGGAACATCAGAGCTACTGAAACAGAGAGCAGACTAAATGTGCGACAATACAACACCCAATTCATGACAATTTGTGAAAGTTTTCTGTTGACAAAAGACCAAACTTTGTTTTTGTTTTTTAAAAGTACATTCTTATCTCTAAACCACTTTCCTTAAACTTCTGATAACTGAGATATGCATTTTTTCTAAGCTAAAATAGAAAAGATGCTCCCCTCTCAGTTTGTGTAAGGAGAGAACGTAAGATTCCTGATGGATCAGACTAGAGGCCTCTCTAACTGAGCATCATCTTTCTCAGTGGCCATCCAGATGCCTCTGGGAGGTCTCCAAGCGGGATATGAGACCCGAAGGATTTCCTGTCCCCAGAGGCAACTGATTGGCTGAGTCTGTATGAGTCATTGCTCTTCCAATCAGAAGGCCCATCCAGAACTGTGACTCATGAAGGGTCACAGTAAGTAGGCTTCTTGCTACCACAAGGCAGGGTGATGGTCACCCGTTTAAGATGGTTTTAAGAAGGAATTAGACAAGTTTGTGAAAAATTAAGATTGTCAGTGGCTACTGGTCACAATAGCTGTATTTATGATCAGAGGCAGCATGCCTCTGGACACCAGTTTCTGAGGAACAAGCAAGAAAGGGCTATTTTCCTACTATCTGATTGCAGCCAATAAGGACATGGCCTGCCCTCAGCTGCTTTTGTAGGTGGATCCTTTGGGCTCATTCGATCAACTGATTTATTGCAATGTGCTAGCAGTTTGTGAATTATTGGACTAAAGTAGCCCTGTCACTTAATGAGCCATTTGAAGGCAGGTAAAAAAAGCCAGGGAGAGGAACTAGGGCAATTCACCATGGCTCTCATTTTTAGAAAAGGAGTAAACACATCTTCAAAGCTAAGAGACCTAATTCACACAACCCCTTTGACATTTCCCTATGTATGATGCGACTGAGCACCAAAACACACCACTCATGTAATCAGGTATGCCAGTTGCTGCAACTAGGTAACTAAGCTTGAGTTTCTTAAGCCTCTTACTGAATTTTTAAGGAACAACTTTTTACCTTGCCTGTATGAGCCGTCCTGAAAGTGCCTGTAAGGCCTCCGAGGCCCTCTTACCCACTTCCAGATTCTGGGGCACCATTATCTCCTCGGACAGCTTGGGCTTCTTTAAGATAAATGATCTGGTGTCTGTGTGGACCATCGATTCCAAGTCATAGTAATCTAAGCCAGAGAAAATGGTAGAAGTGTTCAAATCAGGCTGTCGTAACCCAAGCACGGGGACAAGTGTGAAGCTCTTTAATGAGGATAAGCAAAGTCACACAGCCTGCCCAGTTGAGCATTAAACTAGCATATTTTCCACTGCAGCAGGAACAGAATTGTACAGGTATCCCCTCACTTGCGTGCGACCACATATACACGCGGCACCAGGAAATCAATCAATCAATCAATCAATCAATCAATCAATCAATTCTAACCTGAAATGGTGGGAGATCTGGAAAGTCCTTGTGGCTGGTGAGGAGACCCTCCAAGAGCCCAAATAGGATGCTAGTGAGCCAAAAGTCTAGAAGAAAAGACTCCAAGGGCCCCAAATGGCACACAGGAGCTCTCACTGCTGCCACACTACCCTGCTCAAGCGCTGTTAGATGGGAAGCTGCACTTACTGCAGTGGGCTCCCCACTAACGCACATTTCACTTATGTGTGCGAGAGTTTAGAATGTAACCTCAGAGTAAGTGGGGAGTTGCCTGTGCAAGCAGCCACTGAAGTCAAGATGCCACTGCACTAGATAGGCTGCTAATTCAGTTCATATGCTCTCGTCACTCCTGGCCCAGCGGTCCTTTAATGGATACAAGAGCGGCCGCAAGAAACCACGCTTGCAACCGCTGCAGCACACAGTGTTAAACGTGGCACAGCGCTATGCACATGCATAGTCCTATCCCTGCTGCTAGCTCTGCACCAGGAGAAGCAACTAGTATCGGATGTTGATTGAGCAAGAGTGGCATTGGTGGGGAAAGAGAAAGCAAGCAAAAGAGGGGAGCACAGGGTGGATGGCCAACCCGTGCAGGCCACTGCATGACTGCATTAACAGCATCTCTTAAGTACAGGGGATGTTGTGTAGAAAGCTATCTAAGATTCATTGCTTGAACAAAGGTGGCTATTATAGTGCAGTCAGAATGAATGCCTTTGAACTTAGGCAGGAAACCCAGATGCACAAATATAGGATGGGGAAACACCTGGCTTGCCCCCAACCTACATTTGCAATTCTATGAGTACCATATTTTTCACCCTATAACACGCTCCCAACCATAACACGCACATAGTTTTTAGAGGAGGAAAACAAGAAAACAAATATTCTAAACGAAACAGTGGATGTATGATTTTTGTGGTTCATGTTGTGGCCACAGACATGTGATCTGATGGTGAGTTTGGGGTAGCCCAATGCAAAGATCCTGAGGAGCCATGTGGATCCGTGCTTTGTAACCACGTTTTTGCACCACTGCGGCCCCAGGCAACAGTAGGTGCATGATTTTTTTGGTGCAAGCTGTAGCCATGGACATGCTATGTGATCTGATGGTGATTTTGGGGTGACCCAGTGCAAAAATCCTGAGGATCCATGTGGATCCGTGCTTTGTAACCACGTGAATGAAGGAACTGTCAGTAATGTATGGTATCTCCAATACAGTGATGAAGGAAGTGGGGGGGGGGGAGCTCACACTTGTCCTAGGCAAAGCAGCCAACTCCTATAGGCCTAGGGGCCTTCACCCCCTCATTAAATATTTGAGGGAGTCATCCTCCCCCCAAGCTGATGCTTTGACATGACCCATCAGGAATTTCCCCCTGTGCAAGTCTCCCTGAAATAAATGGTGCCAGCCCAATAATCCACCTGCTTGATTCCATTTATTTAAACAGGACTTTCCTCAGAGAATCTCCCAAGAGGGCTTTCAAGGCAAACAGAATGAACGGATGTGTGCTTCAGAACACTCAGTCAAATGAAGGCCTTCAAAAGTACTCCACAGTTTGCTACAATCTGAAATAAAAGCAATTTAAGCTTCCTCCAACACAAAATTAATGCATCAACGTCGGACATAGTAACACAAAGTCCACTCGGGATTGGCTTTAAAAGCAGGTGACAAAATTAAGTACCTTCCCATTAGCAAAACACTGAAGGGACTTAAGTTTTTTCAAATAAGATTTGGACTTTAACCTAATAAAAGTTAAATGGCACCGTTTTTGGCTGTTAGTGGATTTGGGAAGCCTGCTTTCTTTTTCATTAAATAACCACAGCTAACCTTGTGCCTTTTGTAATGCTTCTCCAATGGCGGGTTCAATCTGGAGACGGGAAAAGAGCTGCCTTTGCTGGGTTCCTAAAATAAATGTGGAATGAAAAAGTATTTTACTGCCTGTGCAACTCAAATTAAGGGACAGCTGTGCAGTCACTTCCTGCAACTCTATTCTTAACAAGTGCTCTCCCACCCTCCACAAGGCACGGGATTCTCTTACAATCAGCTTCCACTTATTCTAGTCATCTGCACAATTGCTAAGAGATTTCTGCCTCCTCCTCTATGGACCTATTTGAGCAATACTTTACTCTTGGATTCTACCTAGAGAGACTGGAAGTGGACTTTGGGCTTCTGCACTGCCTCCCTGCTCTGTAGATGGTTTTATCTCAGAGTCAACATTACCTTGGGTGCCTTTAAAAGGGGATTAAGGCAAATTTAAGATGGATACATAGGTCCACCCTTGACTAATTGGATGGCTACCCCATAATAGCTAATTGGAACATCTCCGTTTAGAGGCAATGAATGCCACTAAATTCCAGTTGCCGGATTGGTAGGAAAAGAGACTTTATGCCCTGCTGGTGGGCTTCACAGAAGCAGTCCAGTAACAGAAGATGTGCCCCCCCCCCATTATAGTGAGGAAATGAAAGAGGAACACACAAGAATCTGAGGCTTATTGGGTTGAGATTCCTGTTCAATAGAGTTATATGTGCCTGCAGCATAACGCACGTTTTTGGGCTGGAGAACAGAATTAACCTCTCCTTGAGAACAGAGCACTTTCTTCAGTATCACCTGGAAGTCTCCCTAATGCTTGTTCCTTTGGCTCCTCTTCCTGTATCTGGGAGTTCCCTCTGGACGGCCGGCTCTGGCCATGTATCACTTCCAGAAAGGTTTCCTCTTGAGATGTCCGGGTTCTGGGAGCCACAGGAACTGTCTGCTTTGCTGGCACTTTCCACAAATAAAAAAGAAAAAGCCATCAAAGGCCGATATGCAAAGAACAAGTGATTCATCATCACAAAAGTTAATTGCATTCTCTAAAAATCCAGACAAATAGGTCAAAAAAAAGCAGCAATTTCTAACCTCATAAAAGTTTGGCTTTCAGACGGATTTCTGGCACGAAATTAACTCGAGACATTAATTAATAAGCTACCCCTTTATCGCTCCACGAACCTTCTGCTTTTGTCTTTTACACCAGCTATACTTCTGCTTTCACTTGAATGTGTTGGTTTGGAGAACATTTGTCTCAGTCAAATGTTAGCTGACACACTGGCTAGACAGCCAGCAGAGAAATGATAAGCTGTCTGGTTGCACTGATGCTTCCATCTGGCTGCTAATACAGTATCATCATCTAGGGGGCAAGAACATTTGCCAGCACTTCTCACAGTCCTTTCTTACTTGAGGGGGAGCCACTGAAGGTCCTTCCTGCCAATGCCAGAAGATTACAGTGGGCTTTAGATTCTCAGCAAGGCTACAATGCTAGAACATTAATGTGTGGTTTCAGTGCTCCATTTCACGGGTTGTTTTTACTATTGCAATGTAGTCCTTAAAGCTGCAAGCAACCTTGAAAACCTTCTGCTAGGAGAGCTGGAATGTAAATCCCATCAGGGAAATATAGAAATATTTCAAAGACTTAAGGACCGATCTGCACATTGAGCTTAAAGTAAGATTTATACCCACTTAACCATCATAGTTTTCCCCAAAGAATCCTGCTAATTGTACTGAAAATTCTGTGTTGGGTACTTCTAGTTCCCTCACAGCACTACGGATCCCAGCTTTAGCCTGCAATCTGCACTTCCCTGGGAATAAGCTTCCATAAACGTGCAAATAGACATGTCTGGGATGGCATTGTTAGTCCAGGGCATAGATAGGGCATAAGGGAGACTGTGGGAGCTTTTCCGTAACAAGTGGGGCTTCTGTTCACTTGCAACACCATTTGGTGCCAGCTATGCAGCAAACATCTCACTTGTGAGATGCTCACTTGCAATGAAAACTGACCTGTGGGGCTGGTGTCTGTAGCGTCAAACCAAAAACCATTTCCAGAGGGGCAGCCATGTTAAGTTAAAACAACAAACAGTGGCACCTTAACATGGATGATGGCAGGATTTTTCAGGGACTAAAGTCCACCTCATCAGATGCTCGGTGTATTGCCTGATGTTAAAACTTAAACATATGCAAAATATGCATGGTTAGCATTCACAACAGATCTTAAGTTCAATCCTTTGTGTCTCGCGCCACTGGAGAGTCGCTGCCAATCAGGTTTGACAATACAATGGACCAATAGCCTGACACGATAGAAGGGCGCGTCCTATGACCCTAACAGCAATAATCGAAGATAAAACAAACATCCTAACTTAGAACACCTGCAGTTATAGTAAGATAGCAAACCATTGTGACTCATGCCACAGGTGGTGGCAGTGATCTTTTGGATATGTTGCTGTTTAGGTTTATCTTCCTGTGCCTCGATTCATTCGGGCTTACTAAACTGGGCTTGGAGCTCACGCGTCCCTGTCAAACTACAGTCACTTACCTGCAGCATAATTTGTTGTCTTTGTAACAGATTCCTGGGCTTCAGAGATAGCCTTCAATATTAAATTCTTATTGGCCTGTTTGTTAGGCGGCAGCGAAGGCCTGGAGGGATTGAACAAAAAAAGATACAAGGAAATTAATTTGTCATTGTAGAAGAGTGAAGTATTGCTAAGCTGTGTTTTCAAAAGCTTGGCCGAAATCCTCACGAGTTGCACAGATGAGAATTTTTGGAGTTATTTGATCATCCGCCACCTTCTGTTGCATCCGCCACCTTCTGTGCTACTCTGTGAGCCACGCATCCTATTACTGAAATAGGACTGATTTCTCTTCTCCTGGCATTCATCTCCACACAGAGGGCACCCTTCAATATTCTGCAATCCCCTACCATACATCCAGTGACTGTAGAAGTCACGCTTCTGCTGTGGCGGCCGCAGAGGCCAATATGGATGCGCTCCTGATCTTCTGTAGTCCTCTCTGACCTCATTCCCTTTTCTGCAAACATAATGAAATAACTGTTGGATACAACTTTTGGATCCACAGCAAAATACACCTTGAGATCAGCACTGGCCTGCAAGGTACTGCCGGGAAAACACTGCAGGGAAGCTAAGGTGGAAGGGAAGTCCCACCTTGGTTGTTGGCCTGGGAGGCAGAGGACACCCTAGTCAGGACTTTTTAACATGTAGGTCACATGACCTCCTGACACCAGCAGTGTGCCGAGTCAGCAACTGTGGGTTCACACGACCGAGGCATCTCCTACCCATCAGTTTCTGGTTCAGTTGGCAATTCCTCTCCCCACTTGATCACCCTGCAGCAATGGCAGCAGTTCCCACTAGCATGCTGCTTCCAGGGCTTGCATTTGTTTTCTCCTCCGTAAGCAATCATTTACTGTAAAAGCCAGGCCTTAAATACAGTGGTACCTCGGGTTAAGAACTTAATTCATTCCGGAGGTCCGTTCTTAACCTGAAACTGTTCTTAACCTGAAGCACCACTTTAGCTAATGGGGCCTCCTCCTGCTGCCCTGCCGCCAGAGCACGATTTGTGTTCTCATCCTGAAGCAAAGTTCTTAATCCGAGGTACTATTTCTGGGTTAGCGGAGTCTGTAACCTGAAGCATCTGCAACCCAAGGTACCACTGTAATCAAGCAATACGATGGCAACAAAATTACTTCTAATGTATTTTCCTGGGCATATGGCATCATTTGATCTTGCCATGTGGCCCAACACCCGGAAACAACTTAGGCACATCATGAACTCAGGACAATCTATTTTGATGCTTACTTTCTTTGGCCTAATTCAAACCCCACAATTCTTAGGTACCTTCTCTCAGGTTTTGCAGGCACAGAGACGCTGCTGGAGATGCCTCCCAGACGGAGTCCACAGTCTTCCTCTTCCTCCTCCTCCTCTCCATCGTTGCTGAACCGTTTCACTCGGACTACAGAGCTTACAACTGGGAGTTTTCTCTTCCTCAAGTTTTCTTCCTGCAAGCGATACAATAATTTATTTGATACATTTTTGTTTGAGAAATTTGTAGCATCCCCTTTAAGGCAGGCATTTCCAGGACAACTATCATTGATTTTGCTTTGAAAAAGAAAAAGTGGCTGGTTTTCCCAATGTCCATGCCCAATGTGTTTTCCATGCCTGATGGTGAGTGAAGCCTGTTAACAGGCAAAAAACAAAACAAAAAAACCCCACACCATGTAACTGAAGTAATCACAATTATACCCCTGCTTGCTCCTGACTCCCTCTGGGGTTTTGCTGTGTTGAATTTCCTAAACATCATGTACATTTGTTGGTGAATATATAGAGAAAGGTATGGTTATGTGTGTGTAAAACTTTAAACACACACACACACACACACACACACACACACACACACTGGGACAACTGGATGGATCAAAAGCATGTACTTAATCTTTGAAGAAACATGATGTTTTCTAAAGTGCAACATAATAATAATAATAATAATAATAATAATAATAATAATAATAATAATTGTACTTAACAAGCTGTTAAAATTCCAGAAACAGGACTCAGATTCACAGGTACTATGCAGTGTTCAGGCCTTAGTTCCCTTCACCCCAAGAGTGATTCAGATGATCATATTTGCCCTTGCTGTACCACTCAAAGCCAAAATCTACCACAGCAAGTCCTCGCTTCTTTCTCATCCACCTGCCCCCTCCAATTTTGCTTCGGAAGGTTGTTTTGGAATCAGAGAGGTGGATGGTTCCCAGTGGATCAATTAGTCGAACTCCCCACACTATATTTAAAAGCAATGGCAGGTGTTCAGTTGACTTTTTCTTGGGGAGCTGAGCTCATTTTGTTTTGTTTTGTTCCTCTTCCCGTTACCCCAACCTGTCCCATTTTCAGGATAACCTCAGGATCCCACCGCAATAAGAGGTTCTTAGCACAAAGGGGGGGGTCAGGTTGGGTTTTCAACCTTTATTTATCACATTCCCATCCTGCTATCCCCTCAAGGAGCTCACAAGAGCAGGTGGGTGGTTTCTCCCATTTTATCCTCACAACAGCTCTGTGAAGGAGGGAAAGCAGAGTGTCAGTCACTACGGTTGCCCAATGAGCTTCGTAGAATTTCAATCTGAGTCCCCTTTGTTCAAATCCACGACACTTTCATCAGCAACTCACGAAAGGAAGAGCTGGAGGGAAAGAATGCATGCAGGATACAGCTTTAAAAGCAAAACACACAAGAACAAAAAAGGGCAATCACCTTCATCAAGGCAGCTTGCATTTTAAAAAGAATCCAAATTCTAAAATTATTCACCAAGAATTATGGATGCTAGGGCAAAATTTGTGCAGATTTATTGGCTGACTTACTGTGAAAGTCAGAGGCAGTGAGGTGGGAAGAGGATAATATAGAGAGGAAGAGCAGTGAGAGACAGAATGAGTGTTTATGATTAAGCATGAAGGGGAGACTGGTCAAACACTAGAGGCTCATCCACACTAACCTTTTGCTCCACACTTCCTAGGCACAGATCCAATCTCTAAAGTACTGTGTCCGAGTGTGTTTTTTTATGTCCTGGCCCTTTTCAGTGAAAACCTGCTTTTTAATGCAGGATCAGAAGAAACAGCAATTAGGGCTTTCTGCAGATTGCTCTGGTTCAGGGGTAAATAGCTGGTTTGGGCAGGGAAAGTGCCAGGGCAAAAAAGAAAAGAAAAAAAGGACTTGGACACAGCACTTTAATACACAGGTGTGTGCCTAGAAACACAGCACAAAAGGATATCTGGATGAGCCCTAAGATGGAAAGCCAGAAACTCATGTATGATAAAGAAATTATCACCTGCTAAATAACAAAAGTTATTTGGCAAGTCCTTCTTGCATTCTCTCTCTCCCCATCCCCACAAATCAATGTTCATTCACAACCAAGGAAGTTAGAAATTTGCCTTCTAAAGAAAACAAATTTATATTTATACTCCCAGCCACTTACTCATCCATACCTAAGAATGTAATGCTTGATAGTATCCTGCCCCCTTGACACAAAGGGTGAGTGCAGAAGACACTAACACATAGCAAAAAAGGACAGGAGAGTCACATCCATCATGGAGGAAAGGAACCAGTAGCTAATATCAAGACAGCCCAAAATATGGTGAGATTAGCTAGATGTGACTGAGAAGAGCAGGTCCAGAGTGAGATTCTCAATTTTGTATGATCAACTGTTAAGAGTGGGGGATTTGTTGAGAAGGGCGCCTACAACATGTGTGACTTATTTTAATACTTTGCAATAAGCTAGTGCTGGTCCCTCCAAAATAGTCCACTGATGTGTTTATTTTTAAAATAACACACTACTCAAGTTATAAAATGGATTGAAACTGTAGCCTGAGGAAGAACTCAGAAGCCTCCCACTTCCCACTAGTGGTTCAGCTTAGCGCCATCAATGTATGCACTGATATATAGAGTGACGTGTCGGGGTGTTTTAATGTCCCAAAGGCTTTACAAGGAGGAGACAATGGGAAAAGGAGAGGCAGACATGACAAGGGGCGGTATTTTATTATTTATTCATTTAAATATTTATATCCCGCCGTTCCATGCCTTTCAAAGATACAACACCAACACAATGTAAAATACAGTCTTAGAAACGACAACAACAACATTGATAAAACGCACCAGCAGACATTATCTGAAGGCACTTGACTAAAAATGGTCAGCTGGCCTAAAACAGTTTGATGTGCATGCTCATTAAGGGGGTTGTTCCAGAGTACTGGTGCCACTACACCAACTGCAGCTCCGTTGATGGGAGGACAGTGAAAGTGGCCTTAAAAACTGAGCCAAGATCTCATGCAGGTTCAGAGGAGAAGATGATCCACAAGGTACATTGGCTTGGTCCCACGCCAGTTTTGAAGGTCAAGGCCAGCGCCTGGAATTGAGCTTGAAAGCAAATTTGTAGCAATGAAGCTTGTACAAAACAGGCGCAAAATGGTAGACCCTACGGGCCCCAGCATTCTGAATCGCTTGACATTCCTGGATTGCAGCTCCACATAAGGCACATTAGAGTAATCCAACCTGGAAATAACCGTGCTAGATTTGATTTCTCCTGGAAAGAGCACAGCTGGCAAATCAGATGGAGTTGGTCAAAGGCAATCCAGGGCACTGTTGTCACTTCCACATGAAAGAGCACAGACAGTTCTAGCAGCACACCCAAGCTGTGAACCTGCTGCTTCTGGGGAGGGTAACCCTATCCAAACAAGTTGATCTCGCCCAGGATCATCAGCACCACCTGTCCAAACCCTGAGGTCATCTACAGAGGCCCTTCTCAGTGCGCCTTCTCCATTGGAAGTGCCTCCATCTTGAAGGATGTGCTGTCTCTAAGGAAGCTTTCTTTGTCATCCTTTTGCCACCAGGCTAAGACTTTTTTATTCTCCTAGGCCTTTTTAAAGATTTCATTAGTTTAGTCCCTGTGCTACAGTTGATAGTGCTAACTGCAGTATTTGCTCACTGTTTTCAGCTCATGTGGTCTGTATTTTCTTTTATTGGATTGGCCTTTCAGTATTTCTGTTTCTTGCCGTGTTAGTTTTTTTAAGATTCACTGAATTATTATTTTATACTGAATCATTCTTATATTTTTAACTGACTGTATACAATGCCTAGAGAACTTGTTTTATGAAGGGGGTCTAACAAATATGATTAACAATGAATACATACAGGCATACATATGTCTGTCTTGTCTGGAGTTTCAGTTTGTTCACCCTCATCGACTTCAAGACTCCCAGACACAGAGTATGTATGCAAAAATTCTTTCTCCTTTGGGGCTATTGGCTACGACAACTTAGGTCAGCGGACCACATTGCTGTCTAGGTTATCTTCCAGTGGTCCCATGCCAGAAGTGGGTGAGGCCAAAGGAAAAAGCTGACAAAGCAAAATATGAAACTATTACCTTTGTACAGTAGGCTGGTTCCTTCATGTAGCCCTCTCTATCCAAGCAAGCACCCACTGCAGGAGGGTGCATAGAAGGGTTGCTGAAGCAATTGATCTCAGAAGGGTGTGTGGCCTGGGGAGAATCTCAGGGCCAGAGGCAGAGGCCTGGAGGGACCCAAATGGCCCCTGGGCCTGAGGTTCCCCACCCGACTTGAACCAAAGGCTTCCAACATGAGGATCCCATTGTTCGTTTAAAATGAACAATGATACTTATATGCCCTTCTAAAAGATCTGGGGTGGAGGAAGCAGCTGCCGAATGTGTAGAACAAGTGGTCACAAGGATATTGTCCAATTAGAATATGGGGCAAATAGGTACTGAAAGCCACATATCCATTCATCCCATTTCCTTTCTTACAGTGTGCTTTGCTCTACAAAAGACCCGAGAGCTAATGCTGGGATTGACCACAGGCTGATTAAGTGACAAACTCTAGAATATGCAGGGATCTGGAAACCAAAAGTCACACAACTTGAACAGGCAAGGTTCTAAGAACAGCAGCCAGATAAACTAGATAGTTGGTTTTACCCTCAAGTTCAGCTTAGTTTGATGATTTTCAAACCTCATTCCAAGGAACTCTCATTTTCCCTTGCAAATGTTCAGGGTTGCTCAGTGACAAGGTCAGCAAAGGCAGTCAAGCTTCTCTGAATGACAGCTGGCCCATCAAGAATGCTGGGTGTGAACTCAGGTGCACTCTTAGCTCATACAGTGCTGCAATCTGTGCCTATCTATTTATTACCCCTCTCTCTTTTCAAGGCACTTAGGTGTCATACAAGGTTCCTTCCACTTTATCTTCACCACAACCCTGTGAGGTAGGGTTAGGCTTAGATATGGAGACTAGGCCATGCTCATGATGAGTGGGAATTTGAACCTAGGTTTTGGCGTTCTAATCACTATACTACACTGACTCTCTGGGTAAGTGAAGACCTTAGGCCACTGGTCTTCAACTGGAGGGTTGGGAATAACCATCAGGTTGTGGCCTGATCTAAGGTGGGTCTCAACAGCACCATACAAATATGGAGTAAAAACTAAGAAATGGGTCTGCAAATGCATTACATTGGGCTAAAGGCGAGTCCTGGGTCTGGAAACATTGAAGACTATTGCCCAGGAGCATTCTCCAGAATATTCTACAACACAAAGGAGTTCCAGTCAAACACATCAGTGTGACAAGAGCTCCCCAAAGACAGGAAACTTGAAATCCTCTTATTTAGTATTAGCCAATGAACAAATCTAAGAAAAATGGACACCTAACACTCATGCAAGGCCCAGCTATGCCCAGGTGAGGGCTACAACTGCTACTCACCCTATTTAAGGCTAACACCACACACACACACACATTTTTCACCCCCTAGTCACTAAAGCAACTAGAATCTGGATGCCACAAGGTTTAGATGCCATGCGTGAGATATTTTTGACCACTCTTGCTATGTTTAGAACAGGGGACTCCAAGTGTCCATGGTGACCTCCGTTTGTTGAGTACATGTTAAATTACCGGCATAGCTTGGGCTTACATACTTACCTCACTGCTAATTTTATCAGCATTCCCTTTGGCAGTGGGCCTGTAACTCTCAGCCAAGCTGCCAAACACGTCTGGATCGCAGAGCTGGACGGCTTCCAGTGACCTGCCGCCCTGCATGTCGAGCTGCTTGCCAGTCTGTATGCTACTCTGTTGTGGCATTCTCTGAAAGTGCATGTTGCCTTCTGCACCTCGGCTTGCTGGTGGGCGGTAGATTTCAGCAGATGGGCGGGAGGAACCGTAAGTCACCGTCACGAGAGGCTTCTTCCGGGGCAGCCGATTCTCCTGCACAAAATTGAGGTCTTCATCAATGAGGTCATCCGGCTCAGGCTTAATGTCGATCACAGCTTCCAAGGGGGACAGCTCCCTGAGAGGTTTCACAGTTGACATCAGGAGAGATGGGGAGGTGTCTTGGCGAGGCTGCCTGCGTGAGAAGAGAAAATATTACCTCTACCTCATGTCAAGAAAATGCTTGCTTGAAGCCTCCAAATTGAGAAGGGAGCATAAGAATATGTTTGTCAAACTTTCACAGCTCTGTTCCAGGTAGTCCTCACCTATGAGGAGGCGTGAATTGCTATAAGGTGCTTCAGGGTCAACCCAATCCTAAATTGAATGAAAAATCTGTTTTTGCTTCTGACACTTTGGGGCAATTCTAACCCCACTGGAATGACTGAGAAGACCAGAAAAAACCCCATGTACATAGGCTACTAGAGGTCACAGTGACTGCACCAAATTCTCTAGACCAAATGAAAATTCCCCAGTGCAACTTATCCTCATTCAAAATGTTCAGATTCAAATTTTCCCATTCAAAACAATTATTTCCCACATCACAGACTTTATGCTGCTGCTTGTGTTGTTCCAGGTTGCCCTTGTGACTTCTGGGGCACAACATCCCTAACCTCTTTCAAAAGAATCAAAAAGTCCTCCAGTTTGATGATCAGCTTCAACACCAAACTATCAATGTGAGAGGCAAGCACAACCTATGGAATGCATTTACGAAGGCTCCCACAAGGCTTTATTTCATATGAGAATGTTGTTGTTGCTATTTAAGGTGCATGTGCACACACACACCACTTAATCATCAGTGTTTCTAAGTGGTGTTACAATTGTGCTGTTCAAAAGATAATGTCCAGTGCTGTTCAAAAGATAATGTCCAATAAGGCAGTATTACTGCTCTATAGTATTTATTTTAGCATTTCAAAATTGTAAATAGCAATTGGGTGGCTTGGCAGAAAAGCAATACATAAATGCAACGAACAAATGCGTAAATAACCACTATGTGTTACTGGTTTTTAAGACGTGAGAACCTTACCGGGAGGCAGCAATTTTCTGTTCCTGGGAGCTGGTTGAAACTCGAGAGTCACTCCTTTCTGGTCGAGAACTTGAGACTGTAAGGGGCTGTAGGACTTCCTCACCACTTCTCTCCCCATTTCCACTTGAAATGCTTTTAACAGAAGGCAAACTGCTCTCAAAGATGTTCGATTCAGAAGATTTTAAGTTGGTAGGTTCTGGAGATACAGGTATTCCTTATCTTATTTCAAAGTTCAATGAAGTATTAACACACAACTGTAAAATATGTTTCGCTGCAGATTTCGATAGAAATGCACTTCCTTCAGTTCACATTGAGTAATATATGCTTTCAAAATAATATTTTCCCTGTTTGCATGAGAATGTTACTTAAAATTCTAATTTCTGTACAATCATAACAATTAAACTCTTACATAACAACATGCAACAATAATTATTTTTAATGTCTAAAATGTAAATGAAAGCATACACACATTATCCCTTCCTGAAGATGCTTAATTTCCAAACAATAAGCCAGGTTGTCTTTCCTTTACTTACCTGTAGTTACAGACCGAAGCTTATCTAGCACACCATGAAGCCTGAAAAATAAGAAAAACATTTTAATGGCTAGCATCTGTTTCAAATGCAGTTTCTGAAGGGATATGCCACTTCGTTATGTTGAAATTTGGAATAAAGAGCAAATGACTTTCTTAATGCAAGTTATCAGCATGGAGGCAAGTGCAATGCAGTGTAGCACACTGGATTGGAATACTAGAAACCAAATTCAAGACCCTGCTCTGCCATCAAACTTTCTAGATCAGTGTTTCTTGAGCTTGGGTCTCCAGCTGTTGTTGGACTACAACTCCCATCAACCCTAGCTAGCAGGACCAGTGGTAAGGGATGATGGGAAGTGTAGTTCAACAACAGCTGGAGACCCAAGCTAGAGAAACACTGTTCTAGGTCGATGAGACCAAATCATCAACTCTTAAACTTGTTAAGGAATGCAGTTATTGAGCTAATTATCCATGAGTCAGCAGAGATTACTCATTCCCCACAATGCACCTGCAGGCATCTTGTGACTCTCTTATCTGTGTTACTGGGCAGATCTGTGGCAAGTAACTTTGTGTATATAAAAAGGGGCTTAGCGTAAAATATACTGTGTGAGTTGTTGGAAGCTGGCTGTTGCAGCACTGTGAAGTTGTCGAAACACTTTGTAAAGATTACAGGTAGGTAGCCGTGTTGGTTTGCCGTAGTTGAAACAAAATAAATAAAATAAAATAAAAAATTCCTACCAGTAGCACCTTAGAGACCAACTAAGTTAGTTATTGGTATGAGCTTTCGTGTGTATACCAATAACTAACTTAGTTGGTCTCTAAGGCACTACTGGAAGGATTTTTTTTATTTTTTATTTTATTTATTTTGTTTTGTTTCAAGTTTGTAAAGAGAGAGAAAGACCACACTTCAGGACTCACAAAACTCTAAGCTGTTGCAGGACTCTGTAAATTGACTTAGAACTTCATTCAGCAAGGAGTGTGAATCAAATACCCTCCTCTGGGCTCAGAGAGAGAGAAGACATATGTAACATCTGTAAATAGTATGGGTGAGTGTTGATGTTGGCTTAGTAAAGACAACTCTGCTACATGGCTGTTTCCTGTGGTGAGCTTAACTGCTTGACTGAGCTTCTGCATCACATATTCACAACCCCAGCAAAAGTAACATACAACCCAAAGTAATAAAACAGGATCAATAAAAAGTTTTATTATTGTTTCTGATCGCCGTTTTTATCAATACCATCAACTAAAGGCATATCCACATAGTTGCCTCTTGTGCTTTGAATTCAGCATTTCAGCGCAAAATTGGAAGAATACCAAACTGCACATGTATCACACGTAACAACAGCAGATGCACTGACCCATTTCAAAGGAGAATCCAGGAAATGGGTGGGTGAGGAAACTCGGAAAGCTGAGTTGCTCTCCCAGCAACATCAAGCTGGATGTTACACTTCATTTGACAACTAAGGTAAAAGCCAGTCATAAAATGACTCAGTGCATAGAACTAGGTCATGAGTTTTAAGATGCATCAGCTTTACCATTCAAATTCAGGAAAAGGAGATGGTCAAACCATAGTATTCTTTCTTCTGTGAAATGGAACCAGTTCTTATGCCACAACACTTTTGCTCAGCACCTGAAAAATAAGCTGAACCCCCTAGTCCTGGCCATTTCCACGAGCTCATCTGCCTTGGGTGGCTTTATTTTGCAATGTTGCACAGGTGAAGGTTATTCATGTGCCCTGGCCTAAGCACTCATCTAGACGTGGAGGTTTCAGGATCAGACTACAAAAGAATTATAGTTCAAAGAATTAGAGGGATGAGAAACATACCATACAGTGAATCTCACAGTGTTGTTTCCCAGAAAGAGGGAAAGGTCCTCCGTCATCTGCTCCTGGCTCTTCTTGTTGGCCACCATGACCATGATATAATCAGGCAGCTCTTCATCTGATTTAAAGAAAGGGAAATATAACTGTATGTTATATGTTTTAAGGGCAGCTGTAGAGTTTGACTACAAAACAGTCATAAAAAAGGGAGAGGGCAACTTTCAGATTATCCCAGGCATAGAACAAGAAAAGAAACAGAATCATTACAGGAAATGGCATGGACCAGAGACAGTATGAAACCATGTATTTTGGCCATTAGTTAGACTCCCAGGGGTACAGATTAAAGGTGCGCTATTAGAACATAGATGTTGCTGGTTGCAAACAGTAGCCCTGATGGCAAAAGGCCCTGCAGCACAATTCTATGTTTGCTTTAGTTGGGATTAAGCACCATTGAATTCTGAGGGACTTAATTCCAAGTGGAAGTGGATAGGAATACTTAATGTGAAATTCTGGGAAGGGTCTTCTTCCCTTCCCTCCTGGTCTTTCTTTTTCCCAATTTAACTTGTTTCAGAATATAGCCTATGTTTTGTTGTGGGTTTTTCTTTACAAAGTTTGTGGTACGGAATTTCCTTTTTCTTTACTTAATACCTGATTTTATTTTCAATGCCCACCAGTAAGGGGAACCATATATGAAGAAAAACATGGCACATCTGCTTTGGATATTTGCTCATTATTATTTCTATAGCACCTACAACCAGGCGCTTTACAATTAAAACAAAACACACAAGAGTTACACAGAAATGCACACCAAGGTTATTAGGGTCGCATAAAAGCCTTTCCCCCTGTATCCTGATGGCTACAGTGTGAGACAGGTTAGGCCAGGTGTCAGCAAACTTTTTCAGCAGGGGATTGGTCCACTGTCCCTCAGACCTTGTGGGGGGCCGGACTATATTTTGAGGGGGGGGGGGGAGAACGAATTCCTATGCCCCACAAATAACCCAGAGATGCATTTTAAATAAAAGCACACATTCTACTCATGTAAAAACACCAGGCAGGCCCCACAAATAACCCAAAGATGTATTTTAAATAAAAGGACACATTCTACTCATGTAAAAACATGCTGATTCCCAGACCATCTGCGGGTCAGATTTGGAAGGTGATTGGGTCGGATCCGGCCCCCAGGCCTTAGTTTGCCTACCCATGGGTTAGGCTGAGAGATGGTAGCAGGCCCATACCAAAGCTGATGAACCTGTGGCCTTCCAGATGCTGCTGAAGTACAACTCCCATAATCCCTTACTATAGGCAATGCTGGCTGGGGCAGATGGGAGTAGGATTTCATCTGGAAAGCCACGGGTTCCCCATCCTGGCTCAATGCCTTCACAACTGTGGAACAGACAGAAATTCAATAGGTGTTGTTTTCCTCAGCATGGAGATATAGTGATGGGAAATGTGGCACCTGCTTACATTATAAATCATTATGGGATACTTGGTAGTAATAACAAATGGTGAACAGTCTTTGTACATGTAAGAAAATAGCCCCAAACTAGATCTGCAATCCTATTCCCATTTACCTGGCAGGAAACCCCACTGAATACAATGGGACTTGCTTTTGAATAAAAATGCATTGTTGTGCCCTATTTTTACAACTAAAGGCACAAGAAACTTACCCACATATGCTCCCAGCTCCTGTAGCTTTCCTTTTATAGCACTCTATATGAAGAACAGAAGAGCAGCCATTTAGGATTGCACAGTTTCAAACAAAATGCATTCAGATGTTGCTCTAGAAGTCTCAAGCTCAAAACCAAGGTTTAAATGAGTTTGTTCTTGAGGGACTGCCTGATGTAAATGGCAGCAAAACATTATTAATTTAGACAGTGCCATCAGCGGGCATGGTACCTTCCAGCAGACAGCGCCCTGTCCTGAGGATCTTATAATCTAAAATTCAACATCAAGAGGAAAATGGAGTTGAAAAATGGAGACAGGCGTAAAAAGGAAAACAATATGCAGCTGTTACATGGGCTCAGATTGCATTTCAGTAGGTCAAGGGAGTGACAGACCCCAATATAATATTCCTTCCTGTGCTACAGGTGGGCTAATGTAAACACACTGTTGTCATATAAACACAAGCTACTAATATAAGTTCATCATTATACAGAGGCTTTCCATACAAAATTATAAAAAACAAAGGATAGCATTTAGCTATAGCTTTCATGGAGAGCTAAGGCTTTAAGACTGCAATCCTGCACACTCACATTTTACTTGCAAGCAACTTTTAAATGCAAGGATTCCTGCCCTCCTCGACAACTGGGCTCATGGCAAACATTTTACAAAATAAAGGATGATTTGGAGAGTCAGTGTGTTTGTTTTGTGAGTATCCTTACAGCTAGGTGGCATAGAAAAAGGACCGTTTGCTTTATACCTAGGTGGATAAAAATTACATATCGCTTCTAAAAATAAACATATTAAGTATTATTGACTAAAAAGTCTTAGAGGAAATCTGAATAAAAACATGTTAAAGCCTATACTTATAATATCTTAAAACTGGTTTGCAACTAACGGTATTAAAGGTTGCTTTTCTATGCTAGAGGAAAAACCTTGCGGGGGAGGGGGGAAGTATATGACTTCTGAAGACCGGCATGACCCAAAGTTGTGTACCGTGTGCTTACTATTGAATCCAGGGTCTAACAAGGTCCCACATGTGCTATACTCTGGCAGACACCCTCCTCCATTTCACGAGGATTATCCACTGATCTCTCCAACAACCTGATCTCTGCAGTGCTTTCTGTTCTCAAATCACAAATATTTGAAATTCTACTTACTAAACAACATGGCATTTACTGCACTTCCATTCCATGAAGAAACACTGTTTTGCCAAGTAACTATTAATCACTGATTGTAGAAGTTCTGAATATTTATTTATTTATTCTACCTTGAATTCTGTGATGAAAGGCAGTATATATAGAAATCAGTATTTTGTCTGTAAACAGACATAGTTCTGAAGTGCATGGGCTACATGTTCAAATATTTTAGATCATACTCCTAGGTTACATAAAGGCTCTTTGCATTTGAAAATCAGTATGTTTGAATTGTTACAGCAATCAGTTAAATGTACATGACTGTTCAGGAAATAGAAGATGTCCAGCACCATTTGTTTATTTAAAAGATGTTTATCCCTTCTTCTAGGTATTCACCCTAAAAACATTGAGAAACTTTACTTACCGGTAAATAAAATAAATTAGTCATGGTGGCTCAAAATTCATGATTTAAAAGCAATTCACCCATGCACAGCAAAATATTTTTACAAGGGAATCATACAAGCCCATATATTTGCAGATTTGGTACACTTCAGTTGAAGTAGTGCAGGTCTCCAAAATTTGTTCTGCAAATGGACATGAGGAATTCTGCATTATTGAACCACTTTATGTGGATTTCTGAGGTATTGTGCCATCTCTATTACTTTCTGCCTAATCAAACCATAAGGATGTTTGTTCTGTGCTACGGTTTCTATGGTGACTGAGCTACAAGTCCAGGTCCTGGGAGGATTGCCCTACCTTTAGGAATTGCGTAATGAATAAAATTATGCTGGGTGATTTTGGAAAATTCAGTTGTTTCTTCTCCTATCATGGCAGTGTTGTGATGGCAAACGCTGCATGAGACCCCAAAAGGCAACACTTTATTTTTGAGCGACTAGAAGTCGCTCCATCCTGCAATTTCTACAGAGAGGCATCTGAACTGAATAAACAAGCCTCCAAAATCAAGGGGGGCAATGTCTGGTTTTAAAATATTTATTTTATTTTACTCATTATCAATGGTATCCAATATGGCCTGCCCACTGACAGAAGGACAGAGGAAAAAACAATTTACAATCATTCCCACTCTCCACTCCGTCAAAATCTGCTCAAAGGTCTTTCAACCTTCTGAAACACGTAGGGGGATATTGGGGCTGCTTGGGCATGCGGGTAAATAACAAAAAATGCCCATTTCCCATTCTGATATTAGATTTCTTCTGGAGTAGACAATATTCAAATACCTCCTAATATCCATACCCCACATCTTTCATCCATGAAGCTCAGGTGACATTTACATGGCTCTCCCCTGCCCTTTTCATCCTCAAAACATGTAAGGCATGTTAAGTATGATAGGGATGGAGAGATAGCGACTTTGCCCAAAGTTACCCAGTGGGTTTTCAGTACTTAGGGGAGAACTTGAACCCGGGCTTTGTTGTTGTTTTGCCTGCTACGTAGAAAAACGGGGAGGAGGGGGCCGAGGATTTGAGAAAACAAAGCAATAAAGTTTTGGCCTTTTGCAGCGGGGGGGTGGATAAGAGGATGCGCGTTTCCATAGTATTATATGAGCTTTTTTTTGAGAGGGGGATGCAATATCCAGGGAGGCAGGCAGGCACAAATCTTCCCACATCTCTCTGCCCTACAAGTGCGTGGGGTGGGGTATCAGTCAGGATATCTAAATAGGCAGAGCAACCCCACAAGCTCGTGGGGGGGGGGGCTCAAATTTGTCCTGTGGGTCACACAACAAGCTCTGGGGGCTGGAGACGACTCCGGGTCGAAGGGCGTCGCGGGGGAAGGCCCTCCGTCGCCGCCTCCAGTTTGTGAGGAGGAAGGGCCTTGCCCCCCCCCCGAGCCCGCCCATGGGGTCCCCTGAAGGGGCGACGGGTCTGGGCCCACCCCGAAGTTGGGGGGACGGCACCCTCTTTTCCTTTTCACCCCGCCCGGCTTCCCCCTCCTCCTCCGGGCTGCCCTTCTCCCCCGCGCGGCTCCGCCTCTCACCCGGATCTTGCGGCTGATCTCGGTGCCGATCTCCATGGCCTCCGACCGGGCGCCCGTCCCGCTCCTGCCGCGCGCGGAGGTGGTGGTGGTGAGGGAAACCAAACAAGTGAGCTAGGCCCAGGCCTGGACCAGAGTCGGAGCCCGTGCGAGCGAGCTGGGCCGCGAGGGAGGAGTGGCCGCTCGGCGAGGCAGCGCCCCCTGCTGGCTGGAGGAAGCGAAGGCTCAATCCCCAAGCAGAGGGAGGAGAGAGCGGGGGCTTTCGGGGCGGGGCTCCTCTCCTGGCAAAACCGCACAGAAAGACATCAGCAGAGCCTGGCTGGGTCAGGCTGGTGGCCCCATTAAGGCCCAGCAGGCTGTTCTCACAGTGGTTGAACAAGCAGGGCCCTTGTGCAAGAACAGCTCCCGTCCTGTGGTTTGGGATTCATTGCTGCCTCCAGCTGGGGAAGGCAGAGCATAGGAGACAGCATGGAGCAGATCTAAGACCGCACCAATGCCAGGGGGATGCGGGTGGCACTGTGGTCTAAACCACTGAGCCTCTCTGGGCTTGCTGATTGGAAGCGAGATGAACTCTGCAACCGCATATGATCTTTGGCTTGATTAGTGTAACTCGCTCTATGTGGGGCTGCCCTTGAAGCTGCCCTAGAAACTCCAGCGGGTGCAGAATGCCACGGCGAGGCTCCTTACGGGGGCCTTGCCGCAGGATCACATTCATCCAGTGCTTTACCAACTGCACTGGCTCCTGGTGGAGTACAGGGTCAGGTTTAAGGTGCTGGTTTTGACCTTTAAAGCCCTATGCGGCCTAGGACCCACGTACCTACGGGACCGCCTCTCCTGGTATGCCCCGCGGAGGACCTTAAGGTCCACAAATGACAACACTTTGGAGGTCCCAAGTCGCAAGGTGGTTAGGTTGGTCTCAACTAGGGCCAGGGCCTTTTCAGTACTAGCCCCGACTTGGTGGAATGCTCTGTCACAAGAGACTAGGGCCCTGTGGGACTTGACACCTTTCCGCAGGGCCTGCAAGACAGAGCTGCTCCGCCTGGCCTTCAGTTTGGACTCAGTCTGACCTTTATGTCTTCCCTCCCCTTACGGTTTTGATTTATGGGCTACTTTTAAAATGAGGCTGCTTTTTAAATTGCATTTTAACCTGTATTTTAAATTGGGGGGGCTGGTTCCCCCACATTATGTTTCTATTGCAATTTTACTCGTGTTAGATGCCCTGAGCCCAGCTCTGGCTGGGGAGGGCGGGGTATAAATAAAATGTATTATTTATTATTATTATTAACCATCCAGGGGTCCTTTACCTTTACCTTCCCTCCAGCAAGCATCATCCAGGAGCCCCAAGGCACTGCTGCCCTGTCTCGTGGGGTAGGAGATCTGGAAATAATGCCAATATATTTCACAACTGGCACCCAATGTGCTCCTTTGGTTTCGGATAGTACAGTGGACCCTCCGGAGGTCTGTGCGCAACCCGAAAAGTCCACAAGAGGCAACACTTCTGCGCACGTGTGCTGCATGATAGAGAGCTGCATGACAGAGCACGCGGGGCGAAACCTGGAAGTATACAACCCAAAAGTTGCATTACCCGAAGGTATGGTGGCTCATTTACCAGAAGTAGTGTGTTTACTTATGGAAGTGTATACAGTGGTACCTTGGGTTAAGAACTTAATTTGTTCTGGAGGTCTGTTCTTAACCTGAAACTGTTCTTAACCTGAGGTACCACTTTAGCTAATGGGGCCTCCCGCTGCTGCTGCACGATTTCTATTCTGATTTTTATCTGTAAGCCACCTTGAGTCTGGGAAAAAGATATATATAATAACAGCAATAATAATGCTTGAGGTATATGAAAAATTGTCGATGGTGTGGACAGGGAGATGCATTGCTTCCTCTTTCCTACTGCTGCATCCAATGAAGCTGAATGCTGGAAGATTCAGAACAGACAGTGCATCGTTGGAACAAGGGGATTTCCTCCCCCAAGAGGCAGTGATGATCACCAGTTTGGCTAGTGTTAAAAGGGAGTTAGACAAACTGAAATATACTCAGAGTCGCAAAGTGATTTCATGCTCTTTATTCAGCTCATAGTGGTGAGGAGGAATGAATGAAAGTCCCCTCACAGTATCTGCTTTATATACATTATTTACACAATGGGCTGCACATGATTGGCTAATTCCGGAATTCTACTGAAAACCAATCAGCCAATCAGGTTGTGGATTCACTTCTATCTGGAGCAGGATTGGGTGGTTCCTGCCAACCAATCATACTGCTGCATTGTTCTAGGACCAATCAGACTGCTGCAGTGGCGTAGCGTGGGTTGTCAGCACCCGGGGCAAGGCAAGTAATTTGCACCCCCTAACCCGTGGATTTGCGCCCCCTAACCCGTGGATTTGCGCCCCCTAACCCCCAGATATTGCGCCCGGTGCAGCCGGCCCCCCCTGCACCCCCCACGCTACGCCACTGGACTGCTGCATTCTGAATCCTATTGTTCTAGGACCAATCAGACTGCTGCATTTTGGATCCTATTATTCTAGGACCAATCAGACTGCTGCAGTTTGGATCCTATTCAACTCAGTACATAACACAAACAAAGGCTGTCCACAGCTACTAACCACAATGGCTATGTTCTGCCTTCAGTGTTGGGGTATTTTCATTATTCATGAACCCTTTTAGAATTAATACTCTTTGCAATGGTGGTAACAATGCAGGTTGTAAAGAGGTTTCTGAAAATTGTCCCAGTAGGCTAGAGGTTCTCATGGCCACATACAATTAATGTGCAACATTTCTTAATGTACAGAGAGCAGCATTTGCTTCTCCCCCCCCCCCTGCATTTTTTCTCCTTCCATCCCCTGTAGCAAAAAGTCTGTAGTTGAGAGGGCAGCTGGATTTCTTTACGCTGTTATCAGTTCCTGCATCACAAGTATTTTTGCTTCAGGTCACAGATGTTTAAAACTACGCCCTTTGGTCCATCTGTACTGTCTGTAAACCTAATTATAATATTTCTGGGAGTTATAAAAATAACACCATTACACTTGAAGAGATTTTAATTGGAAAGGCTTAATATAAATGATCATATAATGAAAAAGAACTGATCAGCTGTTATTTCTTGTTTCCCCCATATGTATTTCTGCAATGTCCCTTTAGCCAAAGAAGCAGCTGTCCCATTGCTGACATTCTCCCTGTTAGGCGTTCCAACTTTCTAAGGTAATGACTGCAAGCACACACAATATTCTTTCAGATGAGTAAAATGGACACAGCATCTTCATGGCTCCTAAGCCATGTTTTCAGGCCTCAAATTATTCATTTGTGAGTCCCTTTCACCATTAATTTCCAATTACTCCATTCCATTGCAAAATTTCCATGCCTTACTGTTGCTCATTTTCTTTCATCTCCCACTTCAATGGGGCTTTCCTGCCTCCTCCCCATTGACGCCCCTTGTATCCTCTGAGAAGCCTCACCTGAGAGTCAGGGAATCTTCCCAGTTTCTGCCAATTCCCCCTCCCTTGCCACACCCCAGGCTTTTCCTGGGATCCTTGGACTCTCAGGATATGCTTTAGTGAGAGTGCTGTGTGAAAGGATAGGTAGAAAAGCCCCATTACATGTGTATGCTTCCATTCACACAACTCTAGAACCATCCCACTGTGTTTGCACAACAGCCCTGCAATGATGCTCACTATCCTATGACCTTCACATTTCCCAAAAGAGGCTGAGTGCCAAAGTCGATGTTGCATGTGAGTGCGTGTAACACTACTCCAGTTAGGAGTAGTTAGGACCAGAGAAGATTTTGTGGAGGAGGCATAGCATAACCCTTTCCTCACTTGCCACTTTCCTGCTTTAGTTTGGCCCCCAAGTGACCTTTCCCCTGGGTGTGAGCTCACTCAGGCTCTCTCTTATTTTATGAACCACTGACCCCATGGCTCCAGCCATTCCAGCTCAACTCCAACAATGTTGGACTAACTCAGCTCTGCTAGGAAGGAGAAACCTGAGGGTTTTCCCTGGACTCGAATGGGGAATAAACACAGAGACGTGAAATCTGATCTTTTGAGACTGTGATCTCTGTTCCAACTAGATCTGAGCTCTGTTTCACAACAGAGCCAGTATAAAATCCCAGACATTGCCTGCTGTCCACTCCCCCATGCCATTGCACAGTAGGTGCCAGCTGAGGAATATGTAGATTCCACACCAGCAGGACATTCAGAGGAAGGGACAGGAAGAAAAAGTTCAGGTTGTCTCTAAAAGAAATGGGAAGCTAGATAATAAGCTGAGTACTGCAGCCTCCCTCTCTGCTACTCTAGCTACATGTGCTACACGTTACTGCTCCCCAAAGCAGGTTAATCCACCTGCTCTGGTTGCAGATTGAAGACACAAGGGACCTATCTAACCTTGTTACCAGTAAATGTCTCAAAGGTGGTGATGCTGACATTTACTAGTAAGTCCTGAGATGTGAATAAGCTCAGGGGAATGTCAGAACACTTAACAGTAAATGTCAAGACTTAAATGTCCAGATATTATCCTCATCTTCAACATTTACAGATGAAAATGGTAAGAGGGTCATTTTATAGGAAAATGGCATTTGCCAGGCCATGAGTGTTGTTTTACTCACCCAACCTCTCTGAGCTTTATGGCAATCCTGATAGCTCTAATCACAGACATCTGATAGGAAGCCCACAACAGTGCAAATGTCAAGAACGTTGCAAGGATGTACAAATGTTCATCACATAACTATTTCTGACATTTCCTGTTGGTTCCCCTGCTTACATTCTCCTATAAATGTCAACATTCACCAAGTTTCTCACTTAACATCTATATGATGCATGTGTTCACAGTGACATTAAACTAGCAGGCTGCATTGTCACTATAAGGGACTGGAACCGAGGAGGCTGGGGAGAAGGGGCATTGATAGGGGAGAATTCTTGGTGTGTGTTTTTAAAAAGGGTGAGCAACCCTGGCCCTGCATTCTGCAGCAGCTGAAGTTTCCAAACTTTCTTCAGAGGCAGCCCCCTGTATAACGTGTTGCCATAATCTAACCTAGAGGTTACCAGAGTATAGACAACAGTTGATAGGCTGTCCCTGTCCAGATAGGGGTGTAGCCTATCTTTAAACCTGATAAACTTTGTAATTTATTTTTACTCTCATCATCCATATTTCTTACCAGGAGTTGGGTTTTATCTTTATTAATTTTAAGGCCTGCTATTTCTCCGATTGTTTAATCTCTTCTAGTGCTTTCGAAATTGCCTTTATTAGTTCTTCTACAGATATCACCACATCATCTGCAAAATATTTTAATTTATATTGCCTCTGTCCCACCCTTATTCCTTTAATTTCTTGATTACATCTGATTCTTTGCACCAAAACTTCTAAAACTATTACAAACAATAAAGGTGACAGTGGGCAACCTTGTCTAGTTCCTTTGGTTATTTCTTAATTCTCAGTCAGTATATTAATTACTATAAATTTTGCTGATTGTTCAGTGTATATTGCCTTTACTCCTTTCATAAAAATGTCTCCACAACCCATATATTCCAAAACCTTAAACATAAAGTTCCTCAAATTCCATTTCTGAATACACACATTGATTTTAATGGAGCTTTGGCTGCAGTTCAGAAGGAAAGTTCTATAAAGAACTAGGACATTTCTGTGTAAACATAGTGGACTGTTTGCTTGATACCATAATAACTAAGTGTACTAATGATAATGTTGTAGTGAAATCTGTGGAACCTATTCACAAGAAAGAAACTGTATGTAAAGATAAGCGGATTGGGGCCTGACCAGTTCCTGGACTGCAAACCCCTAGAGCCCCACATAAACAATGAGAACCGGTGTAATCACTAAGGGTGTGTGAGCTGCGAGCCATGCCACAGGAAATGTCTAGTTAAGATCTCACTTCAGCTATGAAGTCAGTATGGTGCTCAGCCTTCCTCTGCTCTCTGGAAATAATAACGTTGACCTACATTTCCAGGTAATTGAAAAGATTCTTTGCAATTATGTAAAATGGTTTGAAGGGTTTGTGTAAAGGTGATATGTAAATACCAAGAGTTGTGACTAAACCACTGTGAGTCTCATCGAGTAAGGTAATAACGTGCCCATTATCAGTTAACACCAGGACAGCCAATGCCTTTTTTCGGCTGGAACTCACCAGAACTCAGTTCTGGCACCTCTCAGGTGGGTAATAATAATAATAATAATAATAATAATAATAATAATAATAATTTTTATTTATACCCCGGCCAAAACCGGGCTCAAAGCGGCTAACATCAAATGTATAACACATTAACATAAAATCAGGCAATCAGTTAAAATACATCCTAAAATCAGATCAGGATCAGAATAAAATCCAGTCAGATGGCAACCCGCAGATTAAGGTTGGGGACCTTAAATGCTCACCAGGCCCAACTGTTTGTGCTAAATTTACATGAGCCTGTGAGAAAAATTGGGAGGCCGAAGGCCTGGAGGAACAGTTCCGTCTTGCAGGTCCTGCGGAAAGATGTCAAGTCCCGCAGGGCCCAGATCTCTTGTGACAGAACGTTTCACCAGGCCGGGGCCATGGCCGAAAAGGCCTTGGCCCTGGTCAAGGCCAGTCTAATCTCCTTGAGGCTCAGGACCTCCAAGATGTTATTTTTTGCGGACCGTAAGGTCCTCCATGGGGCATACCAGGAGAGGCGGTCCTAGAGGTACAAGGGTCCTAGGCTGTATAGAGCTTTAAAGGTTAAAACCAGCACCTTAAACCTGATCCTGTACTCCACCGGGAGTCAGTGCAGCTGGTATAGCACTGGATGAATGTGATCCCGCGGCGAGAACCCCATAAGGAGCCTCACTGCAGCATTCTGCACCCACTGGAGTTTCTGGGTCAGCTTCAAGGGCAGCCCCACATAGAGTGAATTACAATAATCAAGCCTGGAGGTGACCGTCGCATGGATCACAGTGGCAAGATCAGGACGAAAGAGGTAAGGGACCAACTGCTTAGCACAGCAGAAATGGAAAAAGGCCACTTTTGTAGCTGCGCCTCCATAGAAAGGGAGGCGTTGAAGATTACACCCAGACTCTTGACAGAAAGCGCTGCCACTAATTGAGCCCCTACAAGAGATGGGAGCTGCCCCCCCCCAGCCCCATGTCCTGACCCAGCCAAAGGACAGGGTTTAACTTCAACCAGCTCCCATGCAGCCATCCAGCCACAGCTTCCAAGCACCTGATCAGTGTGTCCGGGGCTGAGTCAGGATGGCCGTCCATCAACAGATAAAGTTGGTGTCATCAGCATACTGGTGGCAACCCAAACCAAAACTCCGGACAAGTTGGGCGAGGGGGCACATAAAGATGTTAAAAAGCATCGGGGAGAGGATTGCACCCTGTGGTACTCCACACACCAAGGAGTGTCGTGATGACAACTCCTCCCCTAGTGCCACACTCTGTCCCCGACTTGAAAGAAAAGAGCGCAGCCATTGTAGGACTGTGCCCTGAATCCCCACGTTGGGTACCACTGCCATTACAAGATAGCAAGGGAGGTTCTTTTTTTCTTCTAGGAAAATAGCACTGAGGACAGCAGAATGAGCATGCAAACAGGTCGCTTGGTCCCAAACTTCCACAAGATGGAGAGATGTATTTTTATTTAAATGAAAGGAATTATTTCTAGATATCCATCTGTACATATAAATTAGTACATGCTAATTTTATGCAGATTGATGGCCTCTTCTGTCTTCTTTTTTTGAGGATGTGTATCATGAAGATATATGTACCAAATAAGAAAACAAATACATTTAGTATAAGGATATGAGGAGAAACTGTAACCATGTTCTAAGATTGTTTTGATAGAAATAGAAATACTGTAATTCCTGGAAAGGGGAGTTAAGACTGTTAAATCTCTCTAGGATGCTTGGAGGTAATTTAAAACGAAAAAAAGATAGAAGCTCAACTAGAATATATACAGCAAAATAGGAAAAGTACTTTCAAATCCAAGTGCCAGCAGGGTTAACAATTGGAGCCAAAGACACCATAAATGGCAAGAAGGATTCTTTTCTTGCCCAAATGAGGAGAATAAAAAGGCACATTTTTGTATTTCAGAAGCAGAAAAACAGCCAGGGAGGCGGTTGGACTGCCTGTTGACAAAGGAATGAAAAGATTGCTAAAGGAGGATCCGGAGACTGCAAAGAAGCTGAACCAGTTATTTGCATTGGTATTCACTGTGGAAAATGCTGTACGCCTGAATTGATGTTACTGTAGTTGGGCAAAGCAATCCCATATTGCAATTACCATACATCAGGGTGCTGGTAGAGGGTAGGAAAGATGCCACCACTGTGCCAGTGGAACAGCTTCCATGTCCTATACATGCTCAGCCCAGGATGGTGAGGGGGAAACACAACAGAGTAAATAAGAAAATGAACGGCGTAAAAATGATGGACAAACGCCTCTGGAAATGCAACCAAATGTCACTGATCAGGGATTGTGCCAACACCACCACTGCTTGCTGCCCACACACAGTGCCAATGGGGACCCCAGTGCCCCCCATCACAACACACAGAACACCACAGTGCTCCAAATCCATCAACCCCAGTGTCCCAGTCACCACTGACTCCAGTACTTCCTGTCCCAGGCAGAGAGTGCACACAAGGACAAGAATATAAGACTCCACCCTGGGAGGGGAAAAGCTCCTTTGCCAAGTAGCCAAAAGAAAAGGACTAGGATAGGAAACAAGGGCAACCACAGAGATATGCATCAACAGCTGCAAACTCCAGCGTCTTCCTCCATAGTACATGGGGAGCAGCAGAGAATGCACCCCCATTACCCTTTGCATGCTGTTTAAAATATGTTAAAAAATAACCAACTTAATGCCTTTTTTAAAAAGAGTCTGGGTGAGCCAATATATTTGTTCAGCTAACTTTTTCCTAGCTAAATTGGAGGAAGCATGTTTAAACACAGATTATATTAAGTATAAAGAAGAATTGTTGAGGGGTTAGCATGGCTTCTGCAAAGAGAAGTTCAGACCCTTCAGGATTGTGAGCTCTTTGAGAGTGTCAGTATTAAGCATATGAATGAGAAAAACTCCAAAGTTGGGCAATGCCTTTATTGGGACCAGCCAAAATGTTGCAAAAGTGTGGCGATCTTTCAAGTTCTCAATTAACTTCAATGGGTGAGTAAAACATAGCTGAAATACAACCTGCAGAGAATTTTAGTGCTGCTAGACAACCAGATTGTTATTTTGCTGTGGTTGAGCCAGCCTGTGGATGGCTGTGTGTTGATGTGTCCTCCATTTAAAGCATTTTTAAACCAGGCTCATTCATCAGTTACTCTGCACAACCCATGTTTGTTTGTTTGTTTGTTTGGTGTTTTTTTAAAAAAACACACTCCCAAGGACACATTTAAAAATTATTTCCAAGAACTGTATGCATAAATTATATTCAGTCTGGAAGGCTTGCTTGAATTGGAAGGGATTAAAATAACTGAAATAGATTTAGCCCTTGATGCTCTAAATACACTTTTATTGACACATACCAAAATAATAATAATAATAATAAGCAACTGGCAGAGAGAATTGTTATGCTGTGCGATAACCCCAGCAAAAAATTCTCTGTACCAAACAAGCATTGAAGGGAATCTGAAACTCCCTTAACTGAGAAAAAGAAAAACAGAAAAATGTCCAGGAATGGCTAAACTTGTTTTGTTAAGAACTAAGGAAGGAAGACGAAAGTTTAGGCTGCTCGCCAACAAAAACTGACACTTATTTATGGAGCACTGGCATAACAAAAGCCCATCCGTCGTGGTAAAACAACAGAGTATTGTGCTGCCTTAAAGACTAACACATTTATTATGGCATAAGCTGCTGTATGTTATTATCATGAGTAAATCCAGGATAGTACTTCATATATCTCTGATGCAGTGGACTTTAGTCTACAAAGCCTTATGCCACAATAAATTTGTAAGTCTTTTACCAAAGGTGGGGGGAACCTCCAGCCCTCCAGAAGCTCTTGGGCTCCAACTCCTGCTCAGCTCCAGCTAGCATGGCCAATGGTCAGGGAAGATGGGAACTGGGAGTCCAACTACACCTTGAGAGCCACAGGGTTCCTTGTCTCTGCTTTATAGTGCCCTAAGGCTCTGTGGCTGCTTTTGCTGCAATGGGCTAATGTCCTCTGGAAACTATTGCGTCAAGTGATGCCAGGCGTCCAGTTTGTTGCCAATCTGTGTTACGCCGGTGTTCCCACGAAGAACCGATCTGTGCATCTTGTACAGCATCTTTCGATGCCTTAAAAGTAGACACACAGAACTTGTGGTCCTCCGTGTGCTGTTGGACTCCAGCTCCAGCATGGATGGCACTGGGTGGCAGGGGAGGGGGCAAGTGCCCACCATGCAAGGAGCTCATCCCCCACTTGCCTCACCCCCATCGCTGCATTCCTGTCAGAAACATATACTGCTATGTTTAATGTGGGACACAACTCGTCCACCTAGAAATATACTTTGCCCCTTCTGTGCCCAATAAATTTCCCCCCCCCGGTGTTTCCAGAACTCCAGTCAGCCCCAACCAGTATGCCCAGTAATCAGGGATGATAGGAATAGTAGTCCAGCAACATCTGGAGACAAGGGGTGCCAACTTAAATAAAATATGAGGGGAGATAAGCTCTGCCCCGCAGAATTGATCACATGATGTGGTGGGCACACACCCTTTGAATGGCAATGCCCATCAACTGGCCGCCCCCCCCCCGATCCCCTCAAATATTTTAGTGGGGGTCTGAAGGGACCTTGGCCCTTAGATCTGACTTTTAGAAGACATCTGAAGGCCGGCCTGTTTAGGGAAGTTTTTCATGTTTGATGTATTATCATGTTTTTAATACTCTCTGGGGAGCTGCCCAGAGTCGCTGGGGAAACCCAGCCAGATGGACGGGGTATAATTAATTGATTAATAATTAGATGCTGGCTCCTATGTCTGGAGGCTCCCAGCTTTACCTCGCCTCAAGACAAGATATAACTATTATTATTATCATCAGTGCTTTTTTTCTGGGGGGGGACGCATACCCCTAAACATTTTGCGAATCTCTGTACTTTTGTCCATTTACTGTAAAGTATTTATTTCCCCCCCATTTGAACGATAAAATTTACTGTACAGTATTTATTTCCCATTTGAACGATAAAACGGTCATTTTATTGAGTCAAAATGAGAGTACCCCTAAACATTTTTTAAAGGAAAAAAAAGCACTGATTATTATTATTATTATTATTCCTGGTAAGCTTCCATGGGCAAGACACTTTTGCTGCAGCTGGCTAACACGACTCGAGATCGGGGAGGTTGTATCTATTCCACTTTTTGGCGGGAGGGAGGACTATTTCGTTGTCGCCGCTGTTGTTGTTCCAAAGCGACGGGAGCTTGGCGGGCGGGCGTGCAGTTTCCTTATCTTCCTTTCTTGCCATGCCGCCTCCTCCCTCCCTCCTCTCCTCGTTGGAGCAGCAGCTGTCCCATTGCTGACATTCCCCCGGCCGACATTCCACATCTCTGAGGTCATGGGGCTGCAAACATAAGAGGGCTGTGCTTTAATGACCGCGCGCCGTATCCTTCCGCATGGCTGGAGCAAAGGGGAACGCCTCCCTCCGGAGGGGAGAGAAAGAAAGGAAGGCAAGGCAGGAGAGGGAAGAAAAGAGAACCCCGCGCGCTCTCGCGGCGCACGCACGCTGGCAAGCGCGGCGTGGAGCGAAGCGGCTGGGGGGGGGGGCGAGAGAGAGAGGGGGCGGGAGGCCGTCCTGTGCGCTCCAGCAGTCCGGGGGCTTCCTCTGTCACAGGAAGGCGGCTGGCTGGCTGAGGGGAAGCCTCCTTTGGCTGTAGTATTTCTCCTCCCTCCTCGGCCCCGTGGAATGAGCTCCAGCCTCGGCTTTTTCTCGCCTCCGCTGTTGTTGTTGTTGTTGTTGAGGCAGGAAGTGAGGAATGTTTTCGCTCTGAGAGGAGCAGAGAGATGCAGGCGGCTCTTCGCTTCCAGGGAAAGGGGACCCGAGAAGCCTTGCTGACCTTTCCACTCCCCTCAAAAATAAAAAGGAATACCCATGAAATGGTTTCATCCGGATTGCTCTCCAAACTGCGCCTGGATGGTTGCAGTTAAAAGTCCGCTTTCCTTGAATTGCTGCGACAGGTAAAGGGGCGGCGCGGGGGGGGGGATGCGGGGATGCTGCTTTTGTTTTTTAAAAGAGTTGTTACACATTTATAGTACCGGTTTTCAGGATCTTCGCCGCTTCTTTTCTTGAATCGCCCGGCCGGAGCCCTTCTGAAGGTGGCAGTGCGCAATGAAGCCCCCACGAGCGGATTGGTGCCCTCGGCATCCTTTTTGGGGATGGTGTTCAGAGCAAAACTTGGTTTAAGATCGGGCTGCGAAGTAGATCGCGGCGCCCTCGCGAAAGGATAAAGGACGAATGCCAAGGAGTCTCGTATCTCGGTGTCCTTGTTCATTTCTGTATGGCAGGGTCTTAATTGAAAGGAATATTTGTTTCTTTAAAACGTAAACGCCCCCCCCCCCCGTTTACTGCAACCCTCCCTTAATAAAGAATCGCAGCCAGATGGGCGGGGTATTAATAATAATAATAATATCACGAGGCTTCCTTTATTCGAATTATAACACTAAATGTAAGAAGTTAGAAGGATATTTTGCAAGCAAAATGATTTGTTTTACCCTTAGTACAGCTCTGTCAGTGAAACGCTTGCTGTTAGTTCAGTTGTTAAAAGGAGGGAGTGTGGTGGAGATGGTATAGTTTCGTGCATTAATAGGGAAGTTATTTTGTGGGTTGCTTGTACATGGGTAGCAAATGAATAAACAAACTAGTTTTCAGTCCCAGAGCAACTTTCATCCTTACCCCACCCCAAATTTCCAATAACATTCACTCTTCCAAATGATTTCAGGGGTTGATTGATAAAATGAGGACATAATCTTGCTTTGTGGATTTTCGCCTTTAAAAATTGATTGATGTATAATTAACCCAAAGGAAAAACCCTTTTCCTTTCTGTGCACTCCAGTTTTATTTTGGCTGTGTATGGAGTTTCTGGGCAACTGGAGAGGAAAGAAGTAGAAGTTAAGTGGGGAAGGTTGAGTCTTTGATAATACTTAAGTTTCTTTGAAAGTATAGGCTAAATCAGAATATAACATCTGAAGTGTTCCTAGACCTGCTAAATAGGGAACAATGATTTCAACATATGGTTGATTGGATTTGCTAGTGTTGGCACTAAAGTGCTATCGTCTTACTGAATGCAAACTCCCTTTAATCGTGCAGATAGACATTATTTTGAAATAGGCGTATGTGGCAGCGGTGGCGGCGGGGGGTGGGGGAACGACTAACATGACAGCAGCTGGTAGCAGAAAATAACAGCTGCTAAACAAAGCTTGGTTGTGCTGTGTTTGCAAGAATTGTGCTTGGCCAGCACGAAAACTTGTTGAATAGGTTTGAAGCATTATTCTCCCCTAAGACATTTTATAATTGCCTTTGCTGTTAATGTATTTAAGTGTAGCAATGCTGCATGTGCTCTCCCCTTTGAAAATGATTTATATAAAATTTTATGGGGAAAGTGTCCTGAATTCTCATTGGAGCAGCCTCAGGAAATATTCCCACCATGTATGAACATGATTTATAAATTATTGGGGGGGGGGTGGTGGTGGAAGAATTTATGTTTGTTTATGAAGTCAAAGCAAATGTTAGAGCAAATCTGATGGACTTTGAACATAATGGGCACAAGGCAGCCTGATCTCGTCCAGTTTTGCTTAGAAGTGAATCCCACTAATTTAACTGAAAACCAGGAGTTAAGCTTGCATAAGATTGAAGGTTTAGACTTTAAGCATTGCTTTGTTCTTCCATTGGAATCAGTGCAAGCAAAATTGCTTAACTTTTTGGATTGTTCCATGCAGTTGAAGGCTTCAGATGCCCAACGTTCACAAATCTTTTTATTATTATTATAAAGACCACCAAAGGTTTGCTAAAATGTCAAAATTCAGTACAGTATATGCCCTCTAACCTGGGAGCTTACTCCATTGACTCATTTCTGAGCAGACATGTATAGTGCAGGTTGGTCAGTGAGGAGACTAGTTTAAAAATCAAACGTTTTGAAAGAATGCTTCATCTTTTAAAATGTAGTCGTAACTGTTTATCCCATGGATAAAGCACTGCAACTGTCTGCAATGGAGAACTAAATGGGAGCCTCCTCAGTAGACTTTATAAGCAAGAAATGGGTTGTAATCTTCACAAATATTTCGAGAGAATAATCAGAATGAAGCCTGAAACTCATTTACTCTAGGAGAGTCATAAATAGAACTGCTGCAAAATGCATAAAGCTATGGATTGTAGTATTAGTGGGGTAAGTATTGTTTATTCATGAATGAATGAAGGTGCCATTTCCAGTTGGCTTTGTAATGCTTTCTTGTATGTTTTCACAGTAAAGTGTGTTGGTTTGTGGAGGGGGAAGACTGCATATGTGGAATCACTTTTTTTCAACCTCCAAGTCATGATGTCTAAGACCACACAGAATTAACATGAAGGAAGGTTCTGTTACATTCTTGTGGCATCCTTTAAACTTAGTAGTAATCCTATGCTTAGCACCAGGTTTATGTTAGGCTCTGTTTAGAACAGGCATTATTTCTGCATGGAAGAAGGCTTGCAATCTGCACTAGGTACTGCTAGGATGATTTAGGAAAGCCTCTGCTAGAATTTGGTTTTGAAAAGAATTTAGAGCTGCCTCCCCCCAATACAATTTTTCTGTAAAAACAAATAAATCAACATGTTTCATTTTTCTTGGCATGGAGATGTAAAGTAACGATGCATGATGATACGCTGTGCCTGTTGTGTTTCTGCCTGTCACACAGCCAGCCTACCAGTTCTGGCAGCGGTTTAAAGGGGTTGAGGCAATGTGATAGGATTGAAGTGGGTGGGAGAGGAACAGTGGATGAGAGCAAAAGTGAGGGAACAGGAAGAGGCACAAACAGCCTAGCAAGTAAATTAGCCAGAGGAGTTATCACCAATTGCAGTTCTGCTTGCCTGAACCCCTTTTCTCCTGATTTTATACATCGTGCATAACTCCTACTATTTTAACATGTGTTTAGTTTCAGCTGTGCATTTGAATGCTGTAGAAAATATGGAATTGATATGGTACCTGCCCAATAAATTAAAATATACATTAATATATACATTAATCTTGTAGTTTGCTATTCCATAAATGTCTCTAATTTCCATATAGAACATGGTTGTTTTTTTTAAAAAAATACCATTAGTTGCAAAACCCTTTTATCTATACAACATATACTTGTTACACCAACACAGATTAGTAAATCTTAAAGAGAGTTTGTGTAGTAGCTACAAATGTGAGCTGAGAAAGTTCCCAATTCCACCTAATTATCTAAGCCATGTATTTATTGGGGAGGGATAGATAAGCCCTATATTCTCAGTCTCAACCTTCATCTTCCCCACCTGTAATATGGGGCTAATAATATTGGCTGAGCCAACAAGTTTGTTGTAAGGATTCCTGAGATCACGTAAGGCAGGCATAGGCAAACTCAGCCCTCCAGATGTTTTGGGACTACAACTCCCATCATCCCTAACCACTGGTCCTGTTAGCTAGGGATGATGGGAGTTGTCGTCCCAAAACATCTGGAGGGCCGAGTTTGCCTATGCTTGATATAAAGGCTCTGAGAGTTGAGGAATTTTCTGTGTTGAAAAAAACAAGCTATACTTTTTTTCGGGCTAAGCTCGCCAAATGTGAATGGACATTGTGAGCTAAACCCATCTCTTTACATAAACTCCTCTTTGCTTTCTCCCTCCGCAGAATTTTCGTCAATGCTTCCTTTGCTCAGATCTTGGAGGAGGACCTGCCACTTTTTGATGGCTGCTGCTGCAGCTGCCGGTTGATCATCTGGGGACTTCATAGCTCCTGACTATTCGTGGGAGGCAAGGCATTCCTGGAAGGCTTTCGGTGACTTCTTGTGAATGTGCTAGGGAAGAAAATGCCTCTGCCTTTCGGGCTGAAGCTGAAACGAACTCGACGCTACACAGTGTCTAGCAAGAGCTGCTTGGTGGCCCGCATCCAGTTGCTTAACAATGAGTTTGTGGAATTTACACTGTCGGTGGAGAGCACCGGGCAGGAAAGCCTGGAGGCCGTGGCACAGAGGCTGGAACTTCGAGAGGTAGGGAACGTGGTGGCAGGCTTGTGGGACTTTCCATCCTGGGATGGAGGCACCATTCAGGGGTTCCTGTTCAGGGACATAGGAAGCTTATGCTTGGAGAGACTATTTGCCTACGCTGGAAGGGAGCAGCTTTGCAGGGGAGTGGGTAGAGACCAAGCCAGACCTACTGGCAACTGCCTCAGGTAGCATATATTGGGGGGCAGTTCCCTTCTTTGGAGGACAGAGCTGTGTGGGCCACATGCACCCCCTAAACTGATCAGCTGCCCTCAGCTGTAGGGGAGGGAGCTATTCAGTCACCAGTACCAAAGTCAGATTCAGCTGCCAGTCTAGCTGGCTTCTGTGCCTAGTATGGAGGCAATGGCGGGACTCCCTCTTGACTTTAACCTCAGGCGGCTAAATGCCTTGGGCAGGTCTGACCTTTCCCATTACATATTCTTTTTAACTGGAGATGCCAGGGTTAGGGTTTGGGTCAGGACTTGGAACCACGGATTGAACTTGGAACCTTAGCATGCAAAGCAGTTCTGTTCCCTCCTATGAACATGTCACACCATGCAGTCCTCTTTGTCAGCATGTACATGCACAGAAACAGGCTTGTGGAAACGAGAGATAAATTCCACAGGTATATCAATGTTGAATCTGTGTGATATATCAATGTTGAATCTGTGTTGCAGCCAAAACAACACAGAGTCTTGTGGCGCCTTGAAGACTAACAAAAACATTTAGGCACGGGGATTTCTGGATAAGATCCTGCTTCCTCAGAAGCAGAAAGTAGTCACCTAAAAGGTGAGGATAAATCAGAAATAAAAAAAAATTAAATTTCTGTTGGAATTTATGTATCACTTTGCTACTTCACTCACCCTCAAAGCAGCTTACATTCAACATGCAAATAAAAATATGATGTAATGATCAGTGTAAGCTGCTTTAAACTTTTTTTTTAATGTTGCATGGGATAAAAGTATAATAAAAGACACATTGCCTTCTCCAGTGCTGCTCAGCCCCTGAAATCTCGTTAAAAACATGCTGCTAATTTCTGCTGCATTCTGTACTTTAGAAGGCAAAGACTTTTGGTTACTCCATCCTGGCTTGTTGTAAAAACAGCCTGTATGTGCAAAACAATGTCAGGAACTCATTCTGCGCTTGGAGCTCTTGCCTTTCTATGTCCACTAAATTGGAAGAGTCCTGAAGATATATGAAAATAGGAAATGGCCCTGAGTCAGACCACTGGTCTGCCTAGCCCCTGTCTCTTGGCTGGTGGGAGTGCTCCAAGATCTCTCCCAGCCTTGTTACCTGAGATCCCTATGGCAGGGATGGGGTGGCCCTCCAGATGTTGAACTCCAGCTCCCATCATCCTGCATCTGCAAGTCATGCCAAATGGAGGAGGCAAAGGAAGCAGCTGCAATGTGCTTCATTTGGATCACAAAGTTGCAGGGTCCAACTTTTCAAAGTGCCGAACTGGAGTTACCTTGGTGCGGCGTGTTCTCTTTTGAACTGTGTGTGCACGTGGATCAGTCCTGTTCTCTGTAACGAAGCAAACCCTTGCGCATTGCTCCACATGGGGCACGGGGCATGCTTTTTCTTCCTTCATATCTCTCACAAAGTGGCCCTCAGTGTGTTCAGCGAAAGTGGAGTTCAAGATGAGTCAGCTCAAGGCGTCCGGTTGTTGACGGAGATTTTGCGTGCCTGCGAGCAAGCATCTTGCCTGCACGTATATTTCCTCATGGACTTACCTTAGAACTGTTGCCCCCTTAAGCTTTTCTTCCATTTATTTCCCATTTTATAAGTGTGGTGAGAGCAGAGAGAGAGAGAGAGAGAGGAAAGGGTGCCACATAAATAAAGAAAAGCAGGTCCCCACCCATTTTTGGCTCCTGTCCTGTCAATACCTGTTGCAGCTCTGCCAACCACTGCTATGTGGCATTCAGCAGATTGTGCGCAAGGAAATGTTACCCTGCTCTAACCACTACCCCACAGATATTTTTCCCTATCTGATCTGTGCTTCTGGTATCTAGGACAGAGTCAGAATTACGAGGGATGGCAGCAGTGGCATAGCTAGTGTTGCTGAGCGAAGGGTCTGGCCTGCTTTGAATGTATCCGAGTAGAGATGGCTGTTGCGGCACAGTTAAGGGAATATCATTTATGCTTGAACTGGTAGCGGTAGATCCTGCCCTTCCTGAGGAACCTCTTCTGACACTGACCAGTGCATGCACCCCTTATGAAGGACACTCCAGTCACCTGATCCTCTTTTCCATTTTAATTTGGGTTCTGGAATATTTTGGGAAATGGCAGGAACTCCTTGAAGTGACGTTAGTAAATCAGATCTAGGGAGTGCAAACTAGACTGCTGAATTTGAGCAGGCTTCCTCACGCTCTCCAGAACACATCGTTGTTCAGATTATTTTGACAAATAAATACTTGTGCAGCAAAAAAAAAGGAAGCAGAGCGATGATGGAATGGGATGGGATAGGAAAGGAAACAGAGATAAGGTAGAGAACAGCTCTCACTAAGTGTGAAAATAATATTCTTGGCAAACTGAAAACATGTTGTTTTGCTTCCAGTGCTGTTAATTTTTTTTAATCTGAAACGTTGAGGCAGTTATGTCCACTTTAAATATTACATAATTTTGGAAGACTGTTTACCACATTCCAGGTGTGGATTGCTTCTGAGGCAACCACCTCAGGCCTGTATTTTCAGCCATAAAGCCACCAGAGGTCTTGCCTGTAATTTTTTTATTCCATTTTTATCCCAGCCTTTCTCCAAGGATCCTGGGAAGGTATATATTTTATAACCTTTTTGAGTCCACGGCTCGCTTAATCAACTTCATGCTTTCTGCAGAATCCCTGTGGGGCTCAGGAGCCCCTGCCTGCAGAGCTGGCAGCCTCTCGCCCTTTTCTGAACACCCTCTCTTGTGGAGTGTTCCCTCAGCCTCCTTCCCTCTCCCCTCTCCTTGGGAGTCCTCCAGTCAGTTGTTGCTGCTGCTGCCATCCCTTGTCTCTAAGCGTCACAACTTAATTTGAACCCAGGTCTTCTTGGGGGCCTACTCCAACAGTCTAATCCAGGGCTGGGGAATTTACGTCCCTCCAGATGTTGCTGGACTACAATTTCCTTCATCCCTGACAACTGGCCTTGCTTATTTGAGCTGATGGGAATTGGAGGCCAACAACATCTTGTTCCCCTGCCCTAACCACTATACCACACAGTGATTACAGCAACAAGTCTCTGACCTTGCCTCCTTTGTTCTTTGCTGTCTGTAAGGCATCCTTGAGTTATCTTTGTAGCAAGATGAGTCCACATGGGCCATGGTAGCTCCTCCGGTAATGTCCTCCTTTCTGGGACGGACAGTACTATTGCTGGGAGGGCCTCCACAGGAACTTCTACCGTGATGCAAAGAAGTATTTTGCATGGTCTCCCATGCTGAGAAGACAACCTAAGGAGAAATAAATGGGGGGTTAAAATTCACTGAATGGGGCACCGACACCAAGAGGCAGGGAACAAGAGTTGCCAAAGCAAGTTGACGTTGGAGCTAAGAGAAAAGAGCAAGGAAAGTGCAGGAGGGGAGAATGAGGGCAGTAGGGCAGGAGGATGGAGCAGGGAGCTTGAGGGAGCAAGCCAGGGCAGTAACAGGAAGCAACCGGGATTAGAGAGAGACTGAGCCAGAAGGCGGCAGATATCCCTGGGGCTTATCGCACAAGCATTTAGTCCAGTAGGCTGGCACAAAATTTAGAATCCATTCAACTTCCAGGGTGTTAAAAGGAAAATGCAATGGTCTAGTGCAGGGGATAGGCAACATGGTGTCCTCCAGATGTTGTTGGACTACAGCTCCCATCAGCCTTAGCCAGTGTGGCCAGTGGTCAGGCATGATGGGAATTGTAATTCATCAACATCTGGAAGGCCACCATGCTAGCTGCCCCTGGTCTAGTCCTTATGGTTTTGGAGAATAGTTTAGTCATTACTTGCAGAAGGCTTAGGAGAGGATGAAACATGGAATAGTTTCTCTTGACAGTCTGTCCTTTTCTGCCTCTTTCTCTTCTACAACTGCTGTACCACTTTGCCATCTAACCAAAGTCACACCACTCCTCAGTTGTTCTTTCTCCATTAGTGAAACCTGCATATATTATGTAAAATAATATGTGCCTGTTCATCTGACGTAATTCAGCCCTGAAGATGTGCCTGTTTCTATGCAATAGATTTTTTAAAAAATGCCACATGTCACCCCTCCCCTTTTAAAAATTATTGTGCACTGTAAACATGATGGAAAAAGCTAGTTTCCTAAAGCAGGGTAGGCTAAGGCACATGTATTGTGCTATTTGCAGAATGTGAATTGCAGGGAATGTAAATACAATCTGGTTCTCTTTTGACACACCCTGGCTAAGAGGCCAAGTGGTAAATGCGCCTTCATTAAATTCCAGGAGTCAGTGTGGGCAGAGTACAGAGATGATTGAATGGAGCACAAGCAAATTTTGCTAACGTAGTGTGTTCAAGAGACTGAACACTCCCTGCAAAAATGCATCCAAAAGCATTTTATACTCAGTGTCAAACTATAGACAGGATGCCAAGTTCCATGTTTCTTTTTAATTCTCTCTTTTTATAGATAAAAAGTTGCCCTGGAAGATTGTGATCAGGAGTAGAGGAGGCAACGGGCTGCACAACCCCTTCCTCTTCTAACATTATTTGGGCCACTGCCACAAAGATTTTCTTCCCTCAAGAGTGAAGATACAGGCCCATTTTGCACATGGTTTCAAGCTATAATTTAGCATTATGTGCATTAGCAGCAGTGAGCCTCAGCTTGATGTACATCCTGCTCTCTGGTCTGTCTTCTTTACTCCTTTGGTGAAGCTGTGAAAAGATTGGCTCTTCAGATAACTAACTTTGAACTGAGGGAGAACTCTAGTTTAAACACAGGCAAGCCTGGGTCAAACTGTGGTTTATTATCCTGGCCTATCAAGCTACAGTGAAAACTAACAATGATTTCCTTCTTTTCTAACACAACAGGGAACTCTAGTTATTTTAGAAGTGGATACTTCCAATTTCTTTGTTGTTACCGCAGAAGAAGAGAGTATGTTCAGGGGAGTATGTGAGCTTGATTCTTCATGTTGCTCATGCACACAACAATAAGTTATGGTCTACATCCAAAACAGCCCCCATTTCCCCATATTTCTACCCCAAAGGCATATGAAGACAGCACAGGGGCAATATTTAATGGAAGAGTGGCAGCAGGTTGTCAGGGAACTGACATCGGAGCTGGAGGCGGAGGGAAGGCTCTCAAATGATGCTGGAGAAGGGCCCAGCAGGGAGAGAGGCAGCTCCGGATCAGCGCAACACCAGGGATATAGAGGGGCTGATGGGGGAATTGGCGAGAGGGCTCCAGGACTCTTCACCGGACACCAGCGGGGAGAGCATGGGTCCTCCGCTACCCACGCCCACCCTGCGCAGAAGACTTCCGCGCAGAGAGAGTAGAAGGAGACTGGGTGTCAAACAACTTTTATGTTGGAAAAGATTTAAGAAACGCCCACTGACAGATTCTGCTAGCGACTGAGGCAGCCACGAAGTGAAGGGCTGCCCAGACTGAAAGGTTAGCAAGGCAACAAAGCTTGGAGAGGCGGCAACTTACGCACGAGCAACCCATACACATTACACAGGTGAAAGGGTTAAGCAATACCTCATTTTCTGCTATTGCATTTCTGATCACAGCCTTGCAAGGCTATGTTCCCCATCCCCTCATTTTAGAAAAAAGACATTACATTGAGTAAAAAAGAGACACACAGTTCTGTGACATGCCTAGCATGGCCCTTTTGTGCCAAGCATCAGGCCACAAAACCAGGAGCCCTTGGGCTGCAGCTGAGGCCTAGCAAAGGGAGCCACTGAGGGTGATTTGTTCTCAGACTTGAGAGCTCTCTTGAGGAACAGAAGCTAAGAGGGATAGCCACCAACTTACCACATGTGAAAATGGTGCACAGGATGGTGAGACTAAAAGTGAAGTCCAGCAGCCTAGCTGTATGACCTGGTGGACTGTGGCAAGACCAACACGATCCAAACTTGAGCATCTTGGTCACCAGAAACAGGAAATGAAAAGTATGTGCAAGCAGATGGCCCCAGATGCAAATTTTCAGTCTCTCTAGATTCTGGTGTCTGGAAATTTGCAGATACTCTCACAAATCTTGCCTCCCTAGAGAAATGTCTCATTTGTCTGATGGGCTGGTGCTAATTAAAAGATAATCTTTTAGAACATGCATCTGCCACATAGCTAATTAGGTAATAAGTCAGTGTGAGTGTGATTGCTACATCAAACACTATTGCATCGTGGATTTATGGCATAGGCTATGATCCACACACTAATTAAAAAGACTTGGACGGAAGCCTGTTCCACTTGGAATAAAATTGGCTCCAACGTGAGTATTGTGACCAGACCTGTTTGTGAATTGCCCCTTCGCCTTAAAAGGTGACAAAACTGATCTCCATTTCAAAGCTGTAGGATTGCTCACGAGGACCGTGTATCTGCTTCAGGCAAAGTCTGAATCCAGAACTAAAATGGGTTGCTTAGGAAAAATTCAGACTTTGTCTTAACTTTACCAAGCATCAATGTTATGATAGTAATAGTAATAATAATTTATTATTTATGCCCCACCCATCCGGGTGGGTTTCCCCAGCCACTCTGGGCAGCTCCCAACAGAATTTTAAAAATGCGATAAAACATCAAACATTAAAAACTTCCCTAAACAGGACTGCCTTCGATGATGTCTTCTAAAAGTCAGATAGTTGTTTATTTCCTTGACATCTGATGGGAGGGCGTTCCACATGCAGTCATCACTTAATTGTGTAGGGCAAATAACTTAAATAAGCAAAGAAACATTTCCATGAAGATTACTACCACGTAAATCAACCAGTTCCTTCTGAAGGTGAATGGAAGAAATTGTCTATGTTCTGTATTTCTACTGTAGGTTAGAAACTTATGCCGAATTGTGGGGGGAAACAATCTCACTTTGACCTCATAAAACCCTTAGCTTATAAGTTATTTCCCCTCAAAAAAGGCTGTTTACCATATCCTAGCATTCCTCTAAAACTGGGCTGTAGTCACCTGTGCTTCTGCAGGCAGGTGAATTATTAACTCTTTAAAGTACAAACCCATATCTTCTTCCTCAAACAAATTTAGGAGAGCTACCCAAGCAGTAGGCATAGCATGGTGATCTGTTATCGCACCAATTTCTTGAAAACTGTCATTGGACTTTGGACAAATCCCACTTTGACGATGAGTAGTGGAAACCTGGCAGTCCCTCCAGCACCTTGGTGGGGATGAGGGAATCGCATAAGGCAACTTGCATGGTGCTGAGCACCATTTATGCACTCATTTTAACCACAATTTCCCATCTCTCGCTGGGATACAGTGGAGGGGGTGTTTGTTCCACGTATCTTGTTCAACCTTGTTAACGTAGGCTGAGCTCTTTTCCTTGTATTATTCTGAGACCACCTGGACTCAGATTTTAAGAGAAGTTGGTAAAGTTTCAAAACCAGTCCCTTCGTGCATCCATCACTGTATTTCACTATTTCCCCCCCCTCCCCCAAATCCAAGAGTTGTCTGGTAGCAGTTTCTCACATAGCACTTTTGTTCAATAGAAGTGGAAAGCTGCACTCAGAACAGTCAGGATAATTGGAAATCTCTTCTGCCAGAATGGGGACCACGTTTTCAAAAAAGTTGCAAAGGTGACATAGGACTTTATTGAGAGATAATCACTAATCTGGCCTGCTGAATTTAGAGCTGCTTGTAGGTGCTACAAGGGGCTTCTTCCTTGACTGCCATTGCTAAGCCTCCCTCTGCATCTGAGACGGCTTGAGTCAATCAGTCCTGGGCATCTGGTGTTTTGGATTACTGTTACGAAGTAATCTGCTACAAGATTTTCAGCTGTCTGGGTAGTATAAAAGTGTCTTCACCGGATTCGGCAACAATTCATGTTCTCAGTTTCAAGGAAGAGAGATCTAATAATTTTGCGTTTTACTTCTCATCAAAGTGCCTTGGACTATGTGAATACTAAATTTCATGGTTTTGAGTCATATGCTCATAGTTTTGGTACCTATTGGTGTGCCTAGGTAATTTTGAAATCTGAATTTAGCATTTACTGGTGTATGCACTTTAGATGGTTATGTTGTGTTGGTCTCGTATCAATTTATTTATCGCATCCATTACACATACCCTGGTGCATCCATATCACAAGCGCTGGAGGTTGTGGCATGGTATACAAGACAGTGTGAGCTTCCATAGCCTTGATATCCCATGATGCATGGACCATCCTAGATGGAGGGGGGTTGTTTCCAGTGTTCATCAGAGCAGGCCCATTGAAATCAATGGATATGTCAAGGTCCAATAACATCAGTGGTTCTACTCTGAATGGAACTTACTTAAATGCCACCCTTGGTTAGGATATAAACACTTGCCTAAATCCCGTTGAAATTAAGTGAAGTTCATGTTTCCTTTGGTGTGTCCTGGCAGTTGGCTAGAGAGACCAGAGATAATTATTCTGCTATTATATCAGCTGGGGAAGTCCCATATACAATGTATTCGCTTGACGACTATTCAGAACTTTATAATGTTCTCTTTGGAGTACTGGCCCAAGTCAGTCTTGCCTAGTTAAAAAAAAATACTGTTGCCATTCCTGTGTTCTTTTGAGGGAAATCTTTCTTTGCCCCTGCAGCTCAGATTTCCTTCATTCGGTGTTCTGTTCCCCACATATATTTTGTATTAGTTGCAGGGTTGAGTGCTACCCTCCCTCCCCACTTTTTCAGATGTTCCATGCGCATTCAATAATATTGCTATTTCTTGTACATCTAACAAAGAGGGCAATTAGCTGGAACATAACTGTGTAGAAAATCCACGGTCCTTTCTGTCTAGGGTTGATTTACTGCCCGGAGGTTGAATGATGAGTAAGTTGCTAAAATAAATAAACCTTGCAACAGTGTTAATCTCAGAAGCTTAACATATTTCAAGAGTTATGTCATGTCGTTTCTGCAGGGCTAGGTAATCTCTTGTGCTATGGATAGCTTTAGCCGTGATTACAAAGTGATTCGCTTTTAGCCCATTCAGCATCAGTGCTCCAGGATGCCTGAATGCCACCAAGAGCTTGCGAAACTGAAATATACCTTTGCAGCCGTGCGTGTGAGCTGGAAACAGCACATTTTATCCCAATTCTATGGGGAATCGCTTTTCCCATCTCAGGAGCTGTAGAACTGAAACACTAGAACTTTCTGGTTGTCTGAATTTCGTCCTTGTGTCCTTTTCTCTGTAAAGCCAAAGGGGTAAACAGGATTCTGCTGTATGTAATTTAGATTGTGTCCATTTTATAGTGGCAGCATCAATTCTTACGTTTTGTGCAAGTTAGAAAGGGGAGGGCAAGCTTGTTATCAATCCAGTATTGGCACAACAGTGGCATACGCTGTTGTTGCTGTTAGCATTAGCATAGCAAACCATAGCATATGAATGGCACATCTCTAGAAAAGGAACCACAATAACATTCACATTCATCTCTTCTTTTGCTTGCCTCTCCCTCCCTTCCCATGCACACGTGTCTACATTTAGATTGCAATCTCTGGCAGGCAGAGAACTGCCATTTCAGCTAGAAAATCTGAACCAATAAAATTTGGGCTTATTTTCTTATAAAGTAAAACATTGGCTCTTACATTTTGTGTTCACATTAATGGATACAATCTAATAGGACTGTAAGCAGCTCTGACATTTTCATGGGATTTCCAACAGTTGCAAACTAAGGCACTATTCCCAGTGACTCAGGAGCACTGCTATTTTTTCTGGCTCATGTGACAGGAGCCCATGCTACATCTCACCATTCACTATTTGGTGTTTTTTTTTGGGGGGGGGTACATTTTGCATGTGATTACATATATGAAACAGCTGGTCTTTGGTGCAAGGATGGTGATAATCAGTTGCTCAAGCACCAAAACGTCTCAGTGACCAGCTTAAATCATGGCACAGAGCCGAAAGATTAGCAGTGGTAGCCGACATTTGTTGCTATAACCGGCAAGCCTGCTAAATGCATTAGCACCTGGGCAGATAGAGATCACCTGCAGTGATGGCAGCTTTGTGTAAGAAGCATTATCATAACTTCAAGCAAGATCGAGTTCCAGTGACTCCCAAACTGTATGCCAAGGCACACTAGTATGCCTTGAGAGAATTGCTGGGGTGCTACAAGCAATTAATGCATTAATTAAAAGAATCCCATGAAACTAAAGTCCCTATCAACAGGAGAGGGAACTCAAGACGCAAGGGAGGAACGTGCTAAGAGGAAGGCATGCTTGGCAAATCCACACCGGGATCAAATCCTGCCAGGAAACCAATGTCCCCACTGTGGAAGGACGTGTGGATCCAGAATTGGCCTCCACAGCTGCTTACGGACTCATTGTTAAAACTGTTTATGGAAGACAATCTTACTTGGATACGAGTGATCGCCAAAGAAGAAGAAGATACAGATCCACTGTTCTGGCCTGGCCTCCTTCCAGTCAGCTGTCATTGGGGACTGTCCACCTTGCTACATCATTGCGCTGATATAATTTGATCATTCTCGGATGCAGCAGGGCTGCCATGCATCTTTGCACTGCTCAGTGAGAATGCTCAGATCAGTGACTCTTGCAGAAATGGAGCAGGTGGGAACACTGGAAGCTGCCTCATATGCCAAATAAGGCCACTAGTCCTTCTGCCTCAGTACTGTATTATTATTATTATTATTATTATTAGTAGTAGTAGTAGTAGTAGTAGTAGTAGTAGTATACTGCCCTATACCCGCAGGTCTTAGGGTGGTTCACAGGATAAAATCACAATACAAAATCACAAAATACATAATCAAAACAAAAACAACTATCCCCCCCCCAATTTTTAAAGTTTCAAATGTGGGTCGTCTTATAAATGAAATGTTTAAAATATTTCTTAATTTTGGGCTCAAAAAATAGGGGTCGTCTTATACACTGAAAAATACGGCATATTGACTGTCAGCAACTCTTCAGGATTCCTATATACAACATGTGCTCTGCTGCTGGTTCCCAGAGGGGAGGTGATTTTTTTGGCCTTGTTTTTGTCTGGTGTTGGAATGAAATGTGCCATTAATTTTGTTATCCTTAATAATAATAATCCTAATAATGTGCTCCTCAAACAGCAGAAGCTTGGGAAGCACCGCTGTAGAAACTGATTTTACTTTAATTGTATTACTTCGCTGCTTTGTTGCTTTCCCCCCTGGGCTCCTTTGCGAGGAAGGGTGGGATGGAATCTTTTAATAAATAATAATAATAAATTAACTGCAAAGTGTTACAGGTTTCAGTTTGGAATAACTGAGCTCTTCCTTTTGCCCTTTTCTCCTAGATCACTTATTTCAGCCTCTGGTATTTCAACAAGCAGAACCAGCGCCGGTGGATAGACTTAGACAAGCCTCTGAAAAAGCAACTGGACAAATATGCCTTGGAGCCGACTGTATTCTTCGGGGTGGTGTTTTATGTGCCTTCTGTCTCCCAGCTTCAACAGGAGATTACCAGGTGAGTGGTGCAAGCATGCCTGCCATGTTCTGCAATGAGGATGGAGCATCTTTTAGCTATCTTTACCTGGCACTTTACAGCCTGTAGCTTTCTGTGTATATCTTCTTTTCAGAACAGTGAGCATGACGTAGGTTGTTGAGGTTACGGTCTACCCATGTTCACTATAAGCCTTTCATTTTAACTAACCAAAAAGGTGTAGCAGGCAGGTAAATTATACAGTGGTGGCCTGCAAGACGAATGCCTCGCAAGACGGAAAACCCGCTAGACGAAAGGGTTTTCCATTTTTGAGCTGCTTCGCAAGACGAATTTCCCTATGGGCTTGCTTCGCAAGACGAAAACGTCTTGTGAGTGTTCCGATTCCCCCCCCTTTCCCCCCCTTTTCTAAGCCGCTAAGCCACTAATAGCCTTTTAGCCGCTAAGCTGCTAAGCCTTTAATAGCCGCTAAGCCGCTAATAGCGCTAATCCGCTAAGCCGCTAATAGGGTTGCTTTGCAAGACGAAAAAACCGCTAGACGAAGAGACTCGCAGAACGGATTATTTTCGTCTTGTGAGGCACCACTGTATTAGCGCACGGTGTTACACTCTAGGTGTAGGTTCCCATCAGAAACCGCACCATGAAATGCATGGGGCACCAGCTTCTAAAAACTTTTCTTCTAAACAGAAAACTTGGTTTGTCAGTAATACTACTTAGGTCGAACCAGGATATTGGATTTAGGATTAAGGACAAGGTAAAATATGCACTCTTGCCCCACCTTTAGAAATTTTTATTATTTGAGTTCTTAACTATGACACAGGTGTAGATACATTTTATCTTGTCCAATAAGTGAACCTCTCCTGCAAATAAAGTATTCTCCTTTTGATGGAGGGTGCTGGTGATGGGGGAGTCACATTTTATGCGTGATACAGGGTAGTCCCTCTATTCTTCTCCTTAGCATGGATGCTAAGGAATGGAACTCCCCCCGCAAAAAAGTCAGGATGCTCCCAAGTTCCAGACCACCTCCAACTGTAGCTAGAAATGCCAGTCAGAATCCCCAGTCTGACCCCTGTGCCCAGACTCCATGTTACGCACCCAAACCCAAAATGCTGTCTGCAGAGGGTGATCATAGTGTCACCTGCTGCCCAGACAAGCAGGAAAGAATATAATTGCGCAAGCATAAAACAGGGTTGGGTCACCTCCAGATGTTGCTGAATCATAACTATAGTCATCCCTGACCTTCGCCATGCTAGCTAAGGATGATGGGAATCCATCAACCTCTATATTCACAGCCTTCGGAAAATTGCCCTGAATGCATGTTCTCTTTCCATAATAGATACCAGTATTATCTACAATTGAAGAAAGACATATTGGAAGGAAGCATCCCATGCACGTTTGAGCAAGCAGTGCACCTGGCTGGGTTAGCTGTTCAAGGTAACATGTTTAGCTGATTTTAGGAGCTGCTTGAACTTCGTGTTCCTGGGAGAAGTGGGTGCATGGCCCACAGTCCACCAAGGCTCTGTCCCCTAAAAGGGGTTTCAGCACTTTTCTGTGGAGCAATCTGGGTTGAGGGATCTTAGGCATACAGCAGCTGTTTCACCAGCCCATGGCCATCATTGCGTAGCTGTTAGCTTTTCAGCTGGGGAATACTCTTTGGCATGCTAGAGATAGCAACAAACTTCAGGTCCCTTCCCGCTCACAACCCTGCAAGGCTGAGAAATGGATCTCCCTTCCATTTGAAGTCAGTTGAACTTCTGGCACCTCCTGAATACTTTTATTTTAAACTGGATTCTGATTTTATCGTTTTGTTTTTGTACTGAGTTACTCGCACACCACTTACAGACAATTCAGTGGTATATAAACAAATGATGTAATGAATGAATGAATGAATGATGTTTTGCCTAAAGCTTTGTTAGTTTGATTGAGCCTGGGATTCAAGCGCCGACGCTCATCACTCTGCCTAGTCTGCTGCACTACACAGATCTGGTGTGGTACCCATAACTAGTTTCATAACCCCAATACATACTTTTTAAAAGTGTTGTTGTAAACTTACATGTAACACAATAGTAGCTTTATTTTTTATGCTGTAACTAAGATAAGTAGGTAATAACTATTCCTTATTTAGTTTCCCCTGCTGACACCATCAGAAGATTGTATTTTTATTTTATTTTTTTAATGAATCACTAATGTGTTGAGGTTCTGTGACACCCTACTTAAAGACAAGCCGTTATAAAACAAACTGCTGTGTTGCTGCCATTCCACCTATTAAGATAAGGAGGGGTTCGTCTTTCAGTACTGATTTGCTGATTCAGGGAGTTTTAAGTTCTTCTTTTTTTTAAAAAAAAAAGAAAAATGCACAGGTAGAGAAGAACCCACACAGAAACGACTACTTATTTTAGGCTGATGCAGTAGCAAAGATCAAAATACATTGAAGATAGGAATACATTGGCCTTCCAGTACTGATTTCCTTTTTCTTTTTAAAATCTTTATTTTAAAAATGGTTTGTGGGGGAAATCAACAAAATCAAATAACACAATATATAAATAATCAAGATCCATAAATAAGGTTCCATGCACTCAATTGCTCAAACAAATTGCACATGCATTGATGCACCCTTGGCTCAGTCTAAATCTGCACACGTTCTTCCTCACTTTCAATAATTGCCGTAGTCCAACACCCACCAGTGCATAGCTAGACAGGCCGCACTGTAACTCTGCTAGCTTTACATGATAAACCTAAAACCAAATTCACTCTTGGGAATCCATGAGTGGCGCATTCAAACAAATCATTTTCTTGTGCTTTTAAACTCGCGTCTCGATTCTTGTTGTGTTTGCAAGACCCAGACCTTAGTGTATATCAAGGGAACTCTTCTACCACGTGCCTCCTTGTTTGCAAATGAAATAAAAAATAAAATCATACCACTCGTCCTCTGGATACTTTTAATTTGTGGGATTTCCCCCCAGAGAAGGACTATTTACCATACCTGCCTTGAGTAACAATACCTTATATGATTACGAACTACAGTTTTCAAAGGTTTTGCTATGGATGCCTGTGCTGCTCTAAGCAAGTGCAAAATAAGCTCTTCATTTTTTAAGATCCGCAACCTCCCCTGCATACAAATTCAGTAGAGCCAAATAACTTTTTTTTCCTCTCATCGGAAAGTCACATCTCCCAAGACCGTGGCCAAAAGGCTAGTACAGTGGTACCTCGGGTTACATACACCTCGGGTTACAGATGCTTCAGGTTACAGACTCCGCTAACCCGGAAGTAGTACCTCGGGTTAAGAACTTTGCCCCAGGATGAGAACAGAAATCGTGCACCGGCAGCACGGCAGCAGCGGGAAGCCCCATTAGCTAAAGTGGTACCTCAGGTTAAGAAGGGTTTAAGGTTAAGAACGGACCTCCAGAACGAATCACATTTGTAACCAGAGGTACCACTGTAAGAAACTTTGCAGGGAAGTTTGCTTATTAACATTGTTAATAAACTGCAGGTACTTTATTAGAATTGTAGAGTTGGAAGTGACCGTGAGGATCATCTAGCCTAATGCCCAGCAATGCTGGAATCTTTTGCCCAACATGGGGCTCTAACCCACAGCCCTGGGATTTAACTATCTCATTCTCTACCGACTGTATAACTGTAGAGAGGATAGCTCCAATAACAGCTCTTTATTTTAGAAAAGACTTGGAGTCAAATGCAGTCCTGCATATCATTCTTTTTTGTGAGCCTTTAGGTCAGGGGTCCGCAAACTTTTCCAGCAGGGGGCCGGTCCACTGTCCCTCAGACCTTGTGGGGGACCAGACTATACTTTGAAAAAAATAATAATGAACGAATTCCTATGCCCCACAAATAACCCAGAAATGCATTTTAAATGAAAGCGCACATTCTACTCATGTAAAAACACCAGGCAGTCCCCACAAATAACCCAGAGGTGCATTTTAAATAAAAGGACACATTCTACTCATGTAAAAACATGCTGATTCCTGGAGCATCCACGGGCCAGATTTAGAAGGCGATTGGGCTGGATCTGGCCCCCGGGCCTTAGTTTGCCTACCCATGCTTTAGGTTGTTTTTTTTTTAAACAAAAAAACCCTGTGACTGAACTGGTATATGCATGACTACAGTACCACACAAGGTGTATGAACTGCAGTTCAGACAGCATGATTTGAACATGCACTACAAGATACTCAGGTTTCCTTTGCACCACTTTAAAACCATTAGAGCCCCAATGCCTTTTGACAGTTGCAGGATAACTGCTTGAATATAGCAAATGTGCTTTGCAGAAACTGAAGTTAAAACCAGGCTGCCCAGAACTATAAGGGTGTTTCAAAAGGTAATAGCAAAATGACTACCCAGACTGTTGAAATTGGCTGTCATTTTCTGAAATGCCTTTGAATGATGTATTCGTTCTCCCTTGGTATGTATATCCAGCACGCTGAAGGGAAGTGGGCTTTAATACCTAGGAATTATGATTATGATTTTGTTCCTTTCCTACAATCTTCATATTTTCCTCCTTGCCATTTTCAGTGGCGTTACCTACCTATAAAGCCCATTTCTACTACTTTACACAGAAAATAGCAGTAAAATTGCAGCAGACTCTGAGCAGAAGCTATGCAGTGCAAATTTGCGCTGTCTCTCCTTACTCCCACCCCCGCCATCTTATTGGATTTTTCCTTTCCCTACTTCTGTCTTAACGTTTTCCACTCTCACTTATATCACTCATCCTCGGTTCCATTGCCCATCCTAGGTTACTGCAGAATGTTAGGTCCCAGGAAGGACAAGAAGTCACATTCTTTCTGTGTTCCCATGTACTCTAACTGTCCCTATTTGCCAGGAGCCTTCCCTTTCCTTGGTTACCTGTCCCAAGTAAATTACAGTTGTTGTTATTATTATGTTCCCATTTTACCCTTTTAGGGATGCCCTTTGAAATGGGGGTGGCATGTATGCTGCTGGAGTTGCCCTGGTATGCCCCATGGAGGACCTTAAGGTCCACAAATGACAACATTTTGGAGGTCTCAGGTCGCAAGGTGGTTAGATTGGTCACAACTAGGGCCAGGGCCTTTTCAGTACTGGCCCCAACTTGGTGGAACGCTCTGTTACAAGAGACTAGTGCCCTGCGGGACTTGACATCTTTCTGCAGGGCCTGCAAGACAGAGCTGTTCCACCTGGCCTTTGGTTTGGACTCAGTCTGACCCTTATGTTTCCCTCCCCTTATGGTTTAATCTATGGGCTACTTTTAAAATGAGGCTGCATTTTAAATTGCATTTTAACCTGTATTTTAAATTGGTTTTTCCCCTCTATTATGTTTTTACTGTAATTTTACTGTTGTTAGCTGCCCTGAGCCCGGCTCTGGCCGGGGAGGGCGGGGTATAAATAAAATTTATTATTATTATTATTTTCAAGGTTTCTTCTTCTGGTTCTTCAGCAGTCAAATCTCTTGAGCAGGGTGCAGATTCTTCTGCCATCCCTAGCTTTTGGGGCAGGGAGTCCCTTGGCAAGATGCCCTTAGTGAGCCCCACCCAGATGGGCCCACTTCTTTGTAACCACTACCCCTTCCCCTCTGTTTTCCCTTCTCTTGCCCTCTTCTGCTTACAGCTGCCAAAATAAAGAGGGTGAAATAAGCAAGGGCTTCTCCTTGCTCGCTATCACTGTTGGCTTACTCATTTAGTTAGTTAATTGAATTCAAGGATGGCTTCCCAGGACAAAACACCCCAAATTGATTGGAACAAAAATTAAAATGTTGGAATAGATTGCATAAACACATTAAGAACGTAGAGTAAAAAACAACAACAAAAAAAAACCACCAACCAAAAATTGGCTCAAATGCCTAGGAAAACAAAAGCTTATTTTCCTGGTGCCAAAATGAAAGTTGGTGCCAAGCGGGCCTCTCTGGGGAGACCATTCCATAGATAAGGAGCTACTACAGAAAAGACCCATTCTCTTAAAGAGATCAGATGAGCAGGCAATGGCAGCAAGGAGCAGCAGAAGGACCAGCAGGGGGATATTGTAGATAGTTTTCACTCAGGTCCACATATGCAAATAAGGGATTGAACGTGACGTTCAGTGATTGGATAGTTACAGAAAATGGTTACTGTTGCGTTCTAGTGGAGCTCTATATAAGTAGGCTGGCTGAACCCTTCAGTTCTGTTCTGTTCTGGCCTGTGAATAAACAAGAGCTGTTTGAAGAATCGCTGTGTCGTCTGATATGTTCATCCACAACTTAACACAAGGCATCAGTAGTAGGTCCCTCTGCTGAAGGGTGGGGCTTTGCCTGACAATACACAACAGGACATTTTGCAACCTGCAGAGGCACATTTTGAGCTGCGGCAGCATAATATAGGACATTTGTGTATTTAAAAATATATCGCCAGCCCAAAGAACAAACGCACCGTCTTGGCTTTTAAAACCAGTGGAGGACGGCCCTAAATTTAACCAGCATAGCACAAGAGAGAGTTGCAGCCTTCAGCGATTCATGATTCTCACAGACAGCAGTTTTGGGTAGAGAGGTGTTTCAAGTGTGGCCTTATTTTCATCTGTGAAATGCAGGAGACAGTATCACTCTTGGTTTTAACTTAGCACTTTGGTGCAGCTGCTATATGCCAGAGAAGAAAACAACCACAAGAATGAGGTGGATGCCTGGCAGGGAAAACGAAGAGAGTGCTCTAAGCCTCTGGTCTGTTTTCCTTTGCTGCCTCCGTTTACTTGCTATGAATGGTGATCGCGTGTGCTAGAAAAGACTTGCCAAGAACGTTATTTGCCAGTGAGATCAAACTGATGACTTGAAATAGCTTGTTTATGCAACATTCTTTAATTTCTTTTCTTTAGCCTCATCTGGTTCTTTAATAATGACTGTTCAACAAATTATTACTTGTTTAATTGCTCTTGTACAATTTAGGCAGTCTTGGCTTTGCACAATTTTATTTTGAGGTGAAAAACCAAAGGGCACCAGCCACTATGCTGTATCTGTTATGAGACTTTTGTGAAATAGTGAACTTCCCTATGCACTTAATTTCTGCCTGTTTTCTCTTAATTCCTCAGCTGATTTTGGAGATTATGACCAATATGAATCGCAGGAATTTCTACAGAGATTTGCCTTGTTTCCTGTGGTAAGAATAGCTCACTTCTTCCCCCCTTCTCTCTCCAATTCCAATTTTGGAAATTACTGGGGGGAAAACAAACTGATGTAGAAATATCAGAAGTGAACACATTATGCCTGGTGGTTGCTAATCTTTTTATTTTGTCTTTTAAACCGAACAGATGTGTGTTAGTCTTTACTTTATTATAATTCACTTTAGAGGATTGCCTGAGAAGCTTGATAAATAAAAATAGTTTTTTAAAAAATCATTCTTCAAAAGTAGTACCATTCATTACTAAATCTCCCCCCCCCCTTTCAGAAGGGTCATTTAGATACCCTTCCTGTTCTAAAAACTTGTTTAATGTTAATACAGTCATACCTCGGGTTACAGACGCTTCAGGTTGCGTTTTTTCAGGTTATGGACCACTGAAACCCGGAAGTACTGGAATGGGTTACTTCCGGGTTTCGGTTGCACTTTGCGCATGTGCAGAAGCGCTAAATCGCAACATGCGCAGACGCGGGTTGCGAACGCTGCGGGTTACGAACGTGCATCCCGCACAGATCACATTCGCAACCTGAGCATCCACTGTGTCATAATAAAAAAACCTGGGAGAAATTAAAATATTGCTTCTTTCAAGGCAGTGGGCATAACTCCCTCTTGCAGTGAGGCACTGACCATGCCATTTAGTCATTCACCTTCTACCCAGTTTTATCAGCCATGTTGGTCAGGCAGGGATGAAGAAAGCATATTGTTGGTCTCACCGCTGCAAGCATCCCACATCAACGGGTTGAAGCCACTGACCCCTCAAGGTATAAATCTTGGTTGTTCCCAGGACCTCCCAACAGATCTGAACCAACTGTGGTATCAAGATCCAAGTGATTTGGCTCTCAAAATGATTCAGTGTGGTATAGTGGTTAAGAGCAGTGGACTCGTAATCTGGTGAACCGGGTTCGCTTCCCCGCTCCTCCACATGCAGCTGCTGGGTGACCTTGGGTTAGTCACACTTCTCTGAAGTCTCTCAGCCCCACTCACCTCACAGAGTGTTTGTTGTGGGGGAGGAAGGGAAAGGAGAATGTTAGCCGCTTTGAGACGCCTTCGGGTAGTGATGAAGTGGGATATCAAATCCAAACTCTTCTTCTTCACAAATCACTCACTTCAGGCTACTGACTGGTTCAGTGTCAGTGATTTAACACTGTTCTGAGCCAGCTCATTTACCACTCTGTAAACAGCCCTGCTTGGAGATTCACTGAAGATGCAATAGAGCAGCAGTTCTCAACCTGTGGGTCCCCAGATGTTGTTGGACTACAACTCCCATCATCCCTAGCTAGCAAGGCCAGAGCTCAGGGATGATAGGAGTTGTAGTCTAACAACATCTGGGGACCCACAGGTTGAGAACCACTGCAATAGAGACAGAGAGTGATGCTCTCCTCACCTGCCATGTGGTAGGTATGGCTGTGTATTTGCTCCTCTATTTGGTCAGATATGTGCCAAATTTAGTGCCTCCTATGCTCCAGCTACTGACCAACCTTCTTCATAGCCTGGAACTCCTCAGGAAACTTAAGGAGCCTACTGGACTCTTCGTGAGCAGAGAGATTCCACCCTCTCTGCCTAAAGGCAGTTGCTTAATTACCTGAACAGGAGAGCTCACTATCCAGTTACCACCCATTAAACATTTTGCATTTGCACCCATGGATGTTTTCCATGCTTTCACCAGGTCGCCATTCCCTAGCACACCATATCTCACCAAGAGGCTGGGTTAGGGCACCTACCTTTTCAGTGATGGTTCCGACCTGGTGGAATGCTCTGTCCCATGAGACTAGGGCCCTTCATGATTTAACCTCCTTCTGTCGGGCCTGTAAGACAGAGCTATTCCGCCTGGCCTTTAATTTGAATTCAGCCTGATCCTTTATTTCCCTTCTCTTCCCCCCTCCCCTTTTATGAAGATTACCCGCTCTGAGACCCCACAGCTAATTCTCCCCTGGCCTCCTCGTTGGCCCAAGTAGGACTAATTCAGCCAGCTAGTCCTGGTGATTATCTAATGCTTATTAGATGGATTTCCCCTAAATTGATTTCCGAACTTTGAATTTTATGATTATTCATGTTTTTATAGTGTATTTTATGCTGCCTTTACAATTAAATTTGTTGTTAGCCGTCCTGAGCCCAGTTTTTGAACTGGGAAGGGGGGGTATAAATAAAAAATAATTAATTATTATTGTTACTGGTTGTTCCTGGAATCAACCCATCAGTAACCAAATATTCCAAGGACTAAACACCCTCACCCAAGTGGCTCCCAATGGGGGGTAAACCCCTTTGGTGGTGAACCCACGGCCCAAGGCAGTGTTTCTTAAGGAGGTACTGATGAAGGCAGGCACAGGTGCCTGCAATCAAGAACTGCTGAGTCAAGCCTGACTCGGCCCTCTAGGCAGCCAAGCTCTGCAAGCCTACCAGAAGTTGAGATAGCAGGCAATAGATGTTAAAGTGCACTACTTGTTCTCTTCCTGGGTAGATGGCCTGGGCTTCTCCCTTTGCTGCTGCCTGGGGTATGTGAATGTTAGCCAGCCCTTCATTAAGTTTGGAGGGTTGTGAATTTACATGGGAGGAAGTTCTCATGGTTTCTGTTCTGTTGCTTAAGGGTTGGTTGCAAGATGAAAAGATCCTGGAAGAGGCAACCCAGAAAGTGGCCTTACTCCATCAGAAGTACAGGTAACAGTTCTGAAATTGTGCTGCTGTTTCAGGTCTGAATGTTGCTAGATGAGCTTGTTCACATGTGGGCTAGCACAGACGTAGCCTTGGCTCTGTGCCTAACTAACACCAATTTAAGCTAAGCATGATTTCCAGTTTTTAGAAAGTTGCTTCAAAGAGGGTTAATAGAAAACCCCGGTTTGCTTTAACCCATGTTGTTGTCAGCATGTTATTAGAAGGAGAGGGAGAAATTTGCTCAGATACTGGGCACATATTCCTTGAGTGTTGTTGCTAACCACATTTTTCAGAGATCCAGCCTTATGTCTGCACTGGCCCCAAGCCAAAAGGCTGCAGCAAACCTTTTGAGTGCCAGAAACCTGATCATTGGAGATAGATGAAACAAGGGAAACTGTAAAAGGCTTAGAATTATTTTTTATATCCTGGATATAATTCTTAAATGCACTGATATTTCATGATAGGGCAGTAAAATACTTCTGTCAATAAAGACCTAAAATAAATAATTCCACAGGTGCTTATGGAAGTTAAACAGTGGTCATTTTAACCCTCAGTGTAGTTGCATTTTGCATTTTTTTTTTCTGCACCAAGTACAGATATTGCACCAAGTGTATTTCTGTTGGGGAACATACAAGAAAAGTAGACTCTTGATATGCTAAAAGAAGCAGTCTAACCTGCCTCAAGAAACTACTTTGCAAATTGAATTTCTTTTTTTTGTTTCTGAAGGGGCCTCACTCCACCTGATGCAGAAATGTTATATATGCAAGAAGTTGAGAGGATGGAAGGATATGGTGAAGAGAGTTATCCTGCAAAGGTAAAGCTAAGTTTCTTCTGTGAATTTGTTGACTGTTTGTGCCATGACTTCACAAAGGCACGACTATAATAAAAAAAACTCTCTCTTTGCATTTTTTAAAAAAGGTATATTAAGCTGACTCAGGCCTAAGTCACTTTGGCTTGTTACTTACAGTTCTGAGATATCAGAATATTTTTGCTGAAACGTCAACAGATTGCTCAGATGTCAAACTTGGATTGCTCAGGTCTCTGTTCAGCATGCAGAATTTCTGAACTTAAAACATTCCAGATTTTCAGTTTGGAAACAAATTAGGCAAACAGGAACATTGTTTTGACTTCCGGGTTAGCACCATCGGCGAATGGCAGAGTTCCTCCGACCGGAGGAACTGGCTCCATGGAAACTGGGTCTTCCCACCGCGGCGAAGGTGGGGACCCGCTAGGAATCCCAGGCGGAGGAAGCCTGGGAACGTGGGGTTCGGCAGGGCACCAGGAGCGCCCCCCCTACTCGCAGGGAACCCCATTTTGGGGCTCCGGAGTGAAGTGGGGTGAGCGGTGCGGTGCTGCGAACTGATTGCTACTTTCACGGAGTGAAGCCGCACAGCCATTGCCGGAGAGCGCTGACTTTTTCCTGTGGACAATTGGATTTAAAACAAGTACCCATGAGTAGAAACGGAAAATTGGATCAAGAAATATCTTAATTTGGCACCGAAGCGGGAAGGTTCAAAACAGGAAGTCCGCCTTCCGCTTTTTGTATATAGACTGAAGCAAAAACCTTGTAAGCTAAAGCCTGGAAAGTCGTTAAAAAAGTCTAAATTTCCTTCATTTATAACTATTGAAACCCCCTTGGAAGCAGGAGAAAAGGGGGGGGGGACTTTGTTTAACGCCTGCAGGAGAGGGAGTGAAGAAAGATAAGTTTCCACCGTCTCTAACCTGGGAACGGGGTGTCAGAGACAGAAATTGTTGGAGAGGTTCATTGACTGTGAATGGAATACTTTGACAGACAGCTAAAGAAGAGAAATAAACTGACTCCAATGTTGCCTTTTGCATCCTAAAGAAACAAAATATCTGAAAAATGAAAGTAATTTTCCTTTGTTGGACTTGCTTTAAAAAAATGGATACAAATAGAAATTGTCTCCTCTAGAGGGAGCTTGCTAAATTGTTGCTGCAGTCTACTTGAGGACTCTACAGCTGTGAGGATAAGATCATGGGACCAGTCCTTTTTGACCTTGACTAAATATGAGCTGGGAGGAAGTTTTGGTGCTTGCTTTATGCAAGACAAGTGCCTTGTTGGAACAGATGCATGAGAAGGTGGATTTGATGAATGAGAAAATGGATTTGATGACTGTTGTGGTTAATAACTGTGGACAAACAGGGAATATTGATACAGAAACCATCCAGGGACCAACTCAGGAACCTGTACTGACTGGGCAAGTGCAGAAGATAATGGAGGAGGTTGCGGTTGCACCTCAAATAATACAAATGGAGAGATCCGAGGCCCTACAGGAGCATAAGCCGCTTTCTTTGAAGATTGAAGTTGGAGTGGGCCAGGGGGAGTCTGGAGCTGAGGAGGTTCTTAACTTTGGAGAGACCTTGAAATATGCTTTTAAATATTTTTTGGATTACATTGATGACTGTGGGGAGTGAGACTGTGGGGAATGGGCTGGTTTGATGAAGGGAGACGGAGACAATTTTGGGTTGGAATCCCCCAGAGACCTACTCCTCAATGAGAAAGGAAAGAAATTAAGAAAGAGACCAACAAAAGACAAGGAAAAGGGCAAGTATAAACAACAAGAAGAAGATCTGCAGAAGGGACATGGAAGAGACTTAAGGGCCTCGGACATAAGATCACCAGGTTGATGGACTAGATGGAATGGACAGTAAGGACTGACACGACCCAAGACCAGGAAGAAGAGACGTTGGATGAAGATTGGAAGAAAATTTATAAAGATTTTTTTTTTTTTTAGGGAATTAGCCTAAAATTAATGAATATTAGGGAAAATGTTGGAATGAAACTATATGACTTTAGTAGAAATGATATCAGGAGTTATGTACAATCGAGTATTAAGCTTTAAGCTCTAAAGTATTTTACGGTAAGATAAGGTTAAATAAATTAAGGTAATTTGAATAACAGAATATGGGGGAAAGATGGAAAGGATTTGTTGAGTTAATTAATAGGTTAAATTGTTAAGATAAATTATTTAATAAAAATTGAGAAAGATGGAAAGAATTTGCTGAAATAACTAATCAAACTAGAATACAAAAAGGGAGGTGTGAGGAGGTCAATGAAACAAGCAAATGGAAGTTAAAGATATGTAATATGGGATTTGTGTCTTTTTTTTTCTTTCCTTTTTTATCTTTTTGCTGTATTGTTACATTGGTTTTTATGTTTTGTTTTTTCTTTTCTTCTTTTTTATGTATTGTACTGTTGTTTTTAATTTTTTCTGTTTTTTTCTGTAATTTTGAAACTATTAATAAATATTTTTTTAAAAAAACCAGGAACATTGTTTGATTCTTTTATCATGTAATTTATATTGCATTTTATGTAGAAAGGCAGGGTTGTTAAAACACAATCAATTTTTTTATTGTTTTCACATAAATCCACAAAAAAGACAACTGTCCATATCCATCAACACAATAAGAAAAAAGTAATATACCAAATACCGTACCCAAATAATAAACCATATACCAAACACGAACCCATAGTATACCAAATAATAAACACAAAGCCATAAATTTAAAAATGTCTTCTTGCTTTAGACCAAACTTCCCGTCCACTCCTTACTTCAGTTACTCATCACTAACTTGCTGCCGAAACATAGCAGATTATTAACAGAATTTAAATATTTTTTAATGTATCTTGGGTCTTGCATCAGACTTAAAACTGCTACTGAAATTACTCAAACGCTGCAACAGAGTTTAAACTGCAACAGTTGTTTTTCAAATATATTTTGAAGACTACCCATTTTGAGATAAATACTTGTTTTGGGTTGTTCTTTATTCTTTCAGACATATTATCTAGTTCTGCATATTCAACCAACTTTTGAATCCATTCTAGCCTTGAAAGAACTTTATAACTCTTCCAGTTTGCTGCAATAAGAACTCTTGCTGCGAGCGTGGCATATAAAAAGATCTCTCTTACATTTTTGGGAATATCTGAGTCTGTAATTCCCAGAAAAAAGGCTTCTGGGTTTTTTTTTATTAAAGGAGATATTGAGCATTTCAATTTTTAATACATCTAATGAGCTTACTTTGCATTGTTGGTGCAAATTTAGAGCACAAACATGGGAGCAGGGTGCTGTGGGCAGGGTATGACGAATGAAGCTATTTTCGCAAGGAAAAAGGTGCAAGTGATACGCAATTTCTGTATCTTTCAGGACAGCCAAGGAAGTGACATATTCATCGGAGCTTGTCTTGATGGAATCTTTGTGAAACACAAAAATGGCCGGCCTCCCGTCATCTTTAGGTGAGCTCATTTCCTGCGATGGTGATTCTTTTAAGAGTCTTTGTCCCTTAACCTTTAGGTGCCCAGTCATGTGGTCAGTTCATACCTTGTGATTCCCTGTGTTGCAGATGCATGTGTGCATGCAAGCAAGCATCGAACCAACCAAATCATAAGACCCCCTGAAGCAGAAACTTTTCAAAGTAACTAAGAATTTTTGCAACTATGTGGGAAATGGCATGACGAATTCAGATCCCCTCTTATACACGTGCAGTTAAAGCAGAGTGCTTTGTGAGGTCTCTCTCTCTCTCTCTCTTACACTCTCTTCTTTCCTTACCCCTGTCTAGGTGGCACGACATTGCTAATATGTCCCACAACAAGTCCTTTTTTGCATTAGAATTGGCAAATAAAGAAGAGACTATCCAGTTCCAAACTGTAAGTGAGTGAGATTTTATTCATATGCATTTTAAATAAAATGTATGGCATGAGAAAGAAGGCATAAATCATCTGTTGGCTTTTAGATATCAGACCTTTGTAGACCCGAACTGTGGTCTTTTAAATGTGTTTGTGGGAGGGGGGAGGGCTTACTGGTGTTTTCCCGTTGTTGTTGTTGTTTGTTTTATGTATTTTGAGTTTTCTTTTTGTATTTTTATGTTGGAAATAGCCCAGTGATCTTCAGATGAAGGGTTGTATATAAATTTAATTAACAACAACAACAACAACAACAATGGCTGAGTGGGATTCTCTTCCTTTCCACTGTCCTTGAGTTTATGCAGCAAGAAGATAGGCCAAAGCTGGCCCTTACTTTGGTCCTGAGAATCCTCTTAGTAGGGAAGTGATTTGAAAGAGATGCATCCAGCCACTCGTTTTGTCTTACATACAATCTCTTTTGTTTAACAGGAAGACATGGAAACGGCAAAATATGTGTGGAGGATGTGTGTGGCCAGGCACAAATTTTATAGACTAAATAAATGTAGCCTGTAAGTATAATAATTCTTTAGTGAATCTCTCTCCTCATTAATTTATATTCTGTACTTTACTACTTGAACACCTTAACCAAATAGCTTTGTTTCTGAGTGCAGACTCCTGAGACTGAACATATTTTTCAGCGCTATCTGAGGCCTTATCTGAGGCCACAGAAGTCTTATTCTTGGTGCTGAATCTAAGAATAATGTATTGCAGTGGTTTTCAACCAGTGTGCCGTGGCACCCTGGGGTGCCTTGAATGATGGCCAGGGGTGCCACGGGCAACACTGGCCTCTGTCCCTCTTTCCTTCCCTCCTTCTTCTCATGCCCTCTTGCATCTCTGCCTCCCAAAGGCTTGCACAGCTGTTTATTGCAGCAGCCCTGGCTATAAGCTCTGCAAGTGAATGCTACATCTGGGAGGGCACCTCTCTTTGGGGTGGGGTGGGGGCCGAGCAGCTCAGAGACCTGGGATGGCAGCAGCTGTCTGGAGGCTTCCGAAGGAGAGGGGAAAGAAGAGGAGGCTAAGGGAACACGCTACAATGGAGGGTGTTAAAAAATGGGTGAGAGGCTGCTAGCTCTGCAGACAAGGGGTGACATAACTGGGCTCCTGAACCCCACAGGGGTGCTGCAGAAGAAATGTAGTTGGTTAAGGGAGCCGTGGACTCGAAAAGGTTGAAAAGCTCTGATGTATTGGATCCAAAGTACCTTGGGTTAAGGGTGCTTAAAGAATTCTGTTTTTGTGAATTCCAGAGCAAACTGACTTCACACCTCCTAGAATAAAGTGTGGATCAGAATGTAATTATCCTTCAAGTTTCACAGTCCTCCTACTGTATAATAAGAAAGTCCAGTGTTATAAGATGGGTTTTGTGCAGGGGTGGTTAGCCAACAGCCCTCCAGATGTTTTTGGACTCTCAACTCCCATCAGACTAGCCAACAACATTAGGAGGGCCACAGCTTCCTCACCCCCAGTGTAGTAGCAGACCAGCTCCCAATGGACAGAGGTGCATATTACAGGATTACCAAGATGACTCACAAAGGCTTGCTTCTCCTACTGGAAGTATAACAAGGTGCAAAAGGATTCCATTTATATGTCACGTGCTCCCATGAACCTGTTCCTATGAGGACGTTTGTCAGAGAGCGTCTGTGTTGTGGGAATGGTGCAGAGAGAATGGCATGGCATTTGGAAGAACTACCGTACACTTGATTGCCTGAAGAGGGATGGAGGAAGAGGCCAGAAATCCAAAATGGTGTCATTTGGGAAGAGGTTCAGTGCTATGTTGGTAGGAAGCAATGCTTGTTACAGTGCGGTGATGTTAGAGGTCACTGTCTGCCCCTCGTATCCGCCATGATTTAAACAAGCCACTTTGTTAAAGCTCTACCAGGAACAGTTTCAAGAAATTACTCTTAATTGTCATTATCATTTTACCAGAACACTTTTATAGAAATATGGGAATTTTTGTTGAAGGGTGGTCTAAAAATATAATAATGAATAGTTTATTTTATTACTGTGAACATGATCCGTTTATTATTGCTTTGCAATATTATGGTGTAATAAATGTCAAATGTCGACAGCACTAACTCAAGTCCCTTAAAAAAACCACCCATAGCCAAATAAATCTATCTCCTCCCTTCTATTGGGTTTCAAATACAATAAGATTTGAGGTGAGGAAACTGTGATGCAGGTGAACATCGTTTTGTCTGTCCTTGTTTCTTTAAGATACACAACTAGCATTTTTTCTTTTAGCTGTGTGGACTAGAAACTTACTTGCTGTTAAACAGGAACAGAGACTCTTTGACTCCTAACTCATGCCTGCTGTCCAAAAACACATGACCTCAGAAACCACATGTTTTCCATCCCTGTCGTAGACTAATCAAATCATTTTCCTATAGACTCTGCTTTATTTTTCAATTTGTGATTATAGGAGGGACTGGGTGATCATGACCATAGGAGCACCCTTGAGAAACCCACCTGACAATCTCTTGAAATGTCTCCTCCATTGATAACAAGCATCCTTTTTGTTATAAATGTGTTGTTTCATTGTCTACATTTTGTCTGCATGTACCTTGTCTTTAGAGACTCCCCAGATTCTCCGCCTGAGGAAGGCTCTCAGAAATCTTTCCTCATTCTTTCCTTTCCACGCTTTCCAATCCTTTCTCGTCCTTCTCTGCTCAAAGGGTGAGCCAGTAAACATTCTTTCTTTCCTTTTGTGTTCTTTGCATGCAAGGTATTTGTACTGCTCCCCCGTTAGCTCCCATGGCACCAACACAATGCAGTCATGCATTGCTCAACTCTCGGAGGCAGCAATTCTCTGAATATCATTGCTGGGCATCAGATGTTGTGGGGGAGCACTTGAGTTCTGCTCTTGGGCTTCCCATGGGCATGTGATTGGCTGCTGCGAGAACAGGACCCTGGACATGAGCAGACTGCGAGGGTGGGGTGAAAGAATTGCTTTGGGTTCAGGCCAAGCATATCTAAGGTTGGCATGGGCAAGGCTTTTTTTTCAGCTGGAACTCAGTTCTGGCACCTCTCAGGTGGGCACCATTGCCATTACAAGAGAACAAGGGAGGCGTTCATGTTGAGTTCCGGCACCTCTTTTTCTAGAAAAATAGCACTGGGCATGGGCTTGTGCTGTTACAAACTGAACATGCCGGATGGGACAGAAAGAGCAAGGAAACTGCATGATCCCCAAATTCAGCGTAAGTTAGTGCACCATAGGACCAATTTATGCAAGAAGTGGGGTATGCCTTTTGCAAGGTTCTGCACAGGTCACAACCTGATTCATTCCCATTGTCACAGGAGTGATTAGACCAGGAGTACTCTGCATTCTAGGGACGCCGGTAGCGCTGTGGGTTAAACCACAGAGCCTAGGACTTGCCAATCAGAAGGCCGGCGGTTCGAATCCCTGCGACGGGGTGAGCTCCTGTTGCTCGGTCCCTGCTCCTGCCAACCTAGCAGTTCAAAAGCACGTCAAAGTGCAAGTAGATAAATACGTATCACTCTGGCGGGAAGGTAAACAGCATTTCCGTGCACTGCTCTGGTTCGCTAGAAGTGGCTTAGTCATGCTGGCCACATGACCCGGAAGCTGTATGCCAGCTCCCATGGCCAATAAAGCGAGATGAGCGCCGCAACCCCAGAGTCAGTCACGACTGGACCTAATGGTCAGGGGGCCCTTTACCTTTACTCTGCATTCTGGCTGCCAAAAGTACCCATTATGTGTTCTTTTTGGCCAGTAACTCCATCTGGCAAGGAGCACAGCTGGGACTTTCTGCAACAACTGAGGCAGGAAGTGCCCTGAGACCTGATAGATCAGTTAATGCTGGTGTGTTATGAATGTGTCTTCCTTTTAGACGTGGTGGTCTTGCCTGTGGTTCTCTTCCCTGTCGCTTACAGAGGCAGATGGGCTCAGAGCAGACGGGAGAAACAAATTAGATTGGGAGGAACTGGAGGGGGTACAGAAGGAAAGAACTCAAATGGATTGAAAAGGGCAGGCAGGCATGCTTAAGCCAGCAATAGATAACTTACAGTCCTTGATATGTTGCTGTGCTACAAGCCCCATCTCTGTTGACTGCTGGCCTTGCTGTTTGCGAGAGGTGAGGCTACAAAATTCCTGGTTGTAGTCTCTGCCATATTGCAGGAGGGCAACAGGAGTGTGTCCTACAAGCCAGGCAGGGCTTATTATTGGACATGGGTGTGCCTCTTCAAACAAGGACAGCTCTCAAACAACTCCACTGTTACCAGCAGGCTTGAGCCACTCAGAGGTAAACTGAGTAGTAAATTGAGCAGCCTGGTCTATCTAATTAATAAAGACAAAGAACCAGATGTGTTTAAGATTTACTTGGGAATTCACTAACTATGAACAAATATATCCTTGCAGCAAAACCTAGCCATGCAATTATGAATACAGCTACAGTATGGGCAGGACTGCTTGAGGAATACTAGGTTGCCAAGCAAAATGCTACTGTCTCCTTCGAGCAGATTTCTGGAAATCTGAGCTGTCCTCACTTTGAACTCCTGGTGTTAATGCAATACATGTAAGATGAGCATTAATGCCACTGTTTCCTGATGGAGAAAGGATGTTAAAGTCACAACATTTTCTTTCATTTGCCTTTCTTGGTGGCCCCTCTCTCTTACAATGGAGTAGCAATCACACTTTTTGTCCCCAAGACTACAAGCCTAAACACACTTAACTGGGGGGAAAGTCCCTTTGAGCACAGTGAGACTTCCTTTTGAGTATGCATACATAGGACCGCACTGTCAATGGCATTACTTCAAAATCTGTTTTCAAGTGTGTAACTTTGCTTTGTAGACAAGCTCAGGCGGTGACCGTGAATCCGGTTCGAAGAAGGTCCTCCTCCAGGATGTCTCTGGTAAGGTCTTTAGCTCCCAGCTCTTCCTTATTCTTTGAGGTTTCCTTTAAAAGGTTATTAATTAAGGTGGAAAGGTTTCTCATTGGCTGAAGGGCTGTTGATAGGAGAAACTCGAAAAAGCTAGAAAGGACCAATTTCCTTTGTGGTGGATGGGCTGCTGACTCCTATGTGATAGAAGGCCTATGGATTTGAAATAAGCACTTAATAGAAATCTGGTATAGTCGTGAATATTTGAATAGCTCATCAAAATTTGAAGTCAATTAGAAATGAAAAAAATTGAGCACTTTACCTTCTACTCTCATACAAAACCCTCCAAGTGTTTAATGGCATTGCAAAGCCATAAGAGAAGCCCCATTACCACCACCTGCTGGCTTTAGTAGTTTCTGCACCTCAGTTAAACTCACTTGTATCTTTCAAAAACTTCCACAAAGTCTTTAACCTCAGACCCCAAAGACAATTTTTGTTCTATAGCACAGCCGTCAAAGACAAAATTGCAATGCCTAACTCATTATGTTTACGGACAGGGTCAAACAATCCCATATTCCACGACCAGCTGTTTCCTCTGCCGCATGAAACTTTACACAGATCAGTGTTAATCCTCATGAATTTAAAGAGATTACTCTGAACAGCAGGTCCTGCAAAAGCCTAAACAGACGGCTTGTTTCATTTACATTTACATTTGCAGCTTGAAATACCTGAAAATAGTCTAGTCAGGGACTGCCTCTGCCATCCACTCGTCAGTTTCCACTTAACCCAACTTTTGTGCTTCCAGGGAATGGCAATAAAGCGGCAGTGTGTTGTAGTGGTTAAGAGTGGTAAACTCGTAATCTGGTGAACTGGGTTCGTGTCCCCGCTCCTTCACATGCAGCTGCTGGGTGACCTTGGGCCAGTCACACTTCTCTGAAGTCTCTCAGCCCCACTCACCTCACAGAGTGTTTGTTGTGGGGGAGGAAGGGAAAGGAGAATGTTAGCTGCTTTGAGACTCTTTCGGGTAGTGATAAAGCGGGATATCAAATCCAAACTCTTCTTCTTCTTTAGGTCTCAGGGCTTCCTTAGAATCCAGCAGACACCCCCATTACTGCTATCATGAATTCAAGAGCCATATTTCATTCACCAAATTGCATCCCATGCCTCTATTCTATTCTGAATGACCAATGATTCTGACAACGAATCAGTTCAGATTATTCTGTGAATATTCCTGCTTTTAGGCTAATCCCTTTAATTTAAAGAAAAAATCTAAACATCTTCCCTAGCTGTTTTTTGCTGGGAGGAAGCTGTCCACACTCATGTCCTCATATCACACTGTGACACAGCAGCTAGCGTAGTAGGTTCTTCCTTGTTAAGGTACAAAGGCTAGTTTTACTATGCTGTACTGACTCTATTGGATAATCCAGGTTTTGCACAACTGGAGTGAGTAATTTCTTCATAATAGCCTTGAGTTGGCTGTTACATGCTTATTGGTTTAACATAGATACTGCTGACTGGATGATTGGCAGGTGCTCTTGGCTGCGGTCAACTTCAAGAGATGCATTTTAGCTACCTAAGGTAGTGTTTGCCTGATTCAGCAGTTTTCTTGCAGACACAGGAATTCCAATAGGTGTGGCTTTCCCCCACCCCACCCTGCAGCTGTGGACATCCTATTAGTTTCTAGTAAGTTAGGGTTGTCATCTCTCCAGAATTTCCCGGATATAGCTGGGATTTTGCCGTTGGAAACAGCATCCAGTCGGAAATTGCTTTAATGTCTGGGGAAATCCTGATGTATGGCGACCCATGTCAGAAGTGTAGATTTTGGCAAATTTCCTTTTAAAAAAGCTCAAATACTTCCTTTAAAAAAACCAAACAGATTTTGCAAAAAAACAAAACCTCAACGACTTTGGCCAAAAACTTTTTTTTTTACAGATTTTGCTTTCACTTTGTGAAATATGACAACCCTAAATAAGTTAGCCAGTTAGAATGAACATTCCCTTTTATGTACAGCTCTCTTCCGCCAGCGAGATGTGTGAGGCAGCATGTGCTTGCAAATAACACTACATGCATCCTGGAGTGCTTTAAGTTATAATAAAAATAGTTTTAATAATAATTTTCTTATTTGTACCCCACCCATCTGACTGGGCTGCCCCAGCCACTCTGGGCAACTTCCAACAGGTATTAAAAATATATATAATCATAATTTTGTGTAGATCTCCACTTAGTTCTATAATATCTTTTTTTTTTAGCAGCCCAAACCGCAGCCTTATATGATGGCTCCACCACCACCTCAGTTGCACTACAATGGACCCTATGCAGACCAGTATACATCTTCCCAAGGTAAAGGTTTAAGGTGCTTGGGAAATTTCAATATTTTACTCTGCCAATAAAGGAGTTTGAGGAAAATTACATTATTGAATTGGAAGTGGTAGAGAAGAGAGTGGGAGGTCATTATTACTATTATTAATGTTATTATTAATGTTATCAATGCATTCAGTGCCTGGATGGGAGAATGTGACCTGGTTTGCATGTAACACCAAGCCAAGGTTTATTAACAATGGATTATTGAACCGTGATTTGTTTGATTGTTTGATTGAACAATGCCCAATGGCTTAACTGTGGTTTGTTAATTGCTAGCACACCACAATCTGTAGTCTTGTTTTTTGACTTATAAACCTTGGTTTGTTTTATCTATGCTTTGACATTGCACATGGACCTGTCATGAGTATGTTGTCTTATGCCAGGTCAGCCTACTTGTTCATTTAGACCAGAGTTTCCCCAAGCTGGGTCTTTCCAGCTGTTGTTGGACTACAACTCATATCATCCCTAGCCAGCAGGACCAGTGATCAGGTTTGATGGGATTTGTAGCTGGAGATCCAAGTCTGAGAAACACTGATCTAGATTAACACTGCCTATTTTGATTGGCAGTAGGATCTCAGGCTAAGGTATGACCCATCACTTGCTAACTGCTCCTTAAAACTGAAGCTGGGTAATACTGCAAGACTGGGGACCTACTGGGCTCTTCCATTAGCTATGTTCCCTCCCCACAGTTGGAAGCAATAATGCTTCTGAATACCAGTTTCTAGAAACCACAGGACAGGAGAGTGCTCTTGCGCCCATGTCCTGCTTGTAGGCTTCTCCCATTGCACCCAGTGTGAGTAAAAGATGCTGGATTTATATCGGCCACTGCCTGATCCATCAGGCCGTTGTTATGTTTAGGCTGTTCTTTGCAGTGGATTGAAATTAGATATTCAGCCCATTTTAGCTGTTGACCATGATGTTGTCAGATTAATTTGCTGATACGGAGAGAGGCACAATTTCGTTACCGATCTAAAAGCACACAATGCACATGGAGGAGAGGGGAGGTTGACACTTCATTAACAGCTATTACATGCCTTTTTTGAAGCTTCTGCGGGTGGCTATAAAAGGGCCCTAACTTGTGTATTTCAGATAACCTCTATGGGAATAACCAGAATGGCTATTACTGCCACTCTCAGACCAGCCTGGACAGGGCGCCGCATGACTACAATGGCAGAATCCGCAACGGCAGCGTCTACAGCGCTCACAGCACAAACTCGTTGAATAACCCACAACACTACATGCAGCCGTCGCCCATGTCCTCCAACCCGAGCATCACCGGCAGCGACGTCCTCCGGCCTGATTACGTCCCATCACACCGGCACAGTGCCCTTATACCGCCTTCGTATCGGCCTACCCCGGATTACGAGACGGTGATGAAGCAGCTTAACCGGGGAATGATCCACTCGGACAAGCAGAGCCACTCAATGAGGAACCTTAACATCGGCAACTCCTACGCCTACAGTAGGCCCGACGCCATGGTTTATAGCCAGCCTGAAATCCGAGAACATGCCAATTTTACCTCCCCTCATTCTGGCCACTACCCGTTCAACCTGAATTACAGTTTCCACAGCCAGTCGCCCTACCCCTATCCTGCCGAAAGGCGCCTGGTGGTTGGAGCGGTGAGCGTCCCTGAACTGACGAACGTTCAGTTACAGGCCCAGGAGTACCCTGCGCCAAACATCATGAAGACTCAGGTGTATCGCCCCCCTCCTCCTTACCCTCACCCGAGACCCGCCAACAGCACGCCGGACCTTTCTCGGCACCTCTACATCAGCAGCAGCAATCCGGATCTCATTACCCGGCGGGTCCATCACTCGGTCCAGACGTTTCAGGAAGACAGTCTACCCGTTGCACATTCTCTCCAGGAAGTGAGCGAGCCTTTGACGTCAGCCCGGCATGCTCAGCTGCAGAAGAGGAACAGTATTGAGATAGCTGGCTTGGCCCACAACTTTGAGGCCATGAGGATTAAAGAGAGGACCATGTCAGCATCAGCCGCAGACGTGGCCCCTCCAAAGGTGATACTTGCCAGCTCGCAGCCCACTGTTTTCTTGGAGAGGATGAAACAAGAGGAAAATGAGGAGCAAGAGGAAAGCGTGAGCTATGGGCATAAGAAGTCTCTTTCAGATGCCACTATGCTGATTCACAGCAGCGAGGAAGAGGAAGAATTTGAAGACGAACACAAGGCCAATGCAACCCTCTCTCCCTTCGTCAATGGGAAACCCCAGCTTCCTTCTGTCATGGGATGCTATCCTTCTGAATCCTTACTGAACTACCCCTACAGCTCCATCACTTCACATCCGGGCCCTTTGCACATACACGAACCCAAGTTGCATATTACTGAGACCGAGAAGAGAGTAAAAGATGCGAGTCCTGCCCACATCATGGCTGACACTCAGGTACAGAGAAGAGGCGACGGACTGCTGACTCCGTCTGTGTCAGAGTCTGACTTAACAATGTCTGCAAGGTACAGGGTGCGGAAGGATTCCGTAAAGAAGAGGCCTGTGTCTGAATTGCTTTCCGGGAAGAAGAACATAGTGGAAGGGCTTCCTCCTTTAGGGGTGAGTTTCTCTAGTCTAGGATGTTCCTCTTTTGTCTTTCTAGACGCTTGTTCACACATTACATGGAACACAGGCAAGCAGTCTCTACGCATGTACAAATGTTTGCGTGGAAGCATGTACGCTTGTCGATTTGTGCAGGCCAACTGACTCTATACAATATATGCGTGCATGTAATGTGAGCTTTACATATGAATATGCCATCGAGTGTTAATATGGTTAATAGCTCCCAAACAAGCTAGGATATAAAGTCCGCTTCAAACAATAACTTTGTGCCTTGACGTGTTTGGAAGCCAATAACCTCTTTAATTTCTACTTCATATTAAAGATCTCCTGCCAACATACCTGCTCAGCTGGCATAATGCTAAGGAGTCTCACCATTTTGCTTGTGTTCTAGACTTTGAAAGGCTGGATACTCTGGGTTAGGAAATGTTACTTGCCTGCCAATAAAAAACGTTCAAATTTCTGGCAGCTAAATGTTGAAAGGTATTTGACAGGTTGTATTTAGGGCTGTGTGTATTCCACAGAAGTGCAGGAAATCTGCAGAATGTGATATTGGCTGAAAGGCAACAATGCTTTGAATACATCTTTGTCTCAGAAACAGGATCAATTCTGCAAAACAGTAAAAATTGCTGTGTCTACTGTGCAAAATGAGAGTAGGAAATCTGCTTCTTCTGTAGCAGAATGTTTTATTTTTCCCATGCATACCTTTGTATATGAAGTCAGGGGGCAGTAAAGAGAGTGTTTTTGTAAAGTGCTTTGACAGGCTATTGTTATTAATTTACAATCAAGTGGTATATAAATTTTGTGAAATAAGCAAACCAGATGTTCCTTCACACTTTCCTCTTAATTTCCATTTGTCTAGTTCAGGAATGGGAAACCTGTGCCTCTAGAGATGGTTTGTTGCACTCCAACTCCCATCAGCCACAGGGATGATTAGAGTTGTAGTTCATCAACATCTGGAGGGTCACAGGTTCCACATTCCTGCTCTGTGCTAACTGATTCCAGTTGTGCACATTTAGGCTGTCCAAACCTCATTGTAAGCCAATGTGGTACAGTGGTACCTTGGTTTACAACCATAATCCGTTCCGGTGGTCCGTTTATAAACCAAAACAGGTTGTAACCCAAGGCGCGCTTTTGCCAATGGGGCCTCCCAAACAAAAATTGTTCGTAATAAAAAAAATGGGTTTGTAATCCAAAAAAAGTTGCAAACCGGGACACACACTTCCGGGTTTGACGTGTTTGTAATCCAAAATGTATGCAAACCAAGACGTATGTAAACCAGGGTACCACTGTAGTTAGAATACTGATGTTGGGGGAGGAAGACCTAGGTCCACAGTTTGGGCCAGTCACATACTAGCCTCAGCTGTAAAAACCTCACAGGGTTGTTTTTGTGAGTATAAATGAAAGCAGCAGGCACACATCTGCTCACCCTGAGCTCCTGGGAAAGAAGGGCAAGAAGAAAATAATAAAAGTCACTGGGACCTATGCAACTTGGGTGCACGATTTTGCTGTCCTGCACTAATTTTTGGACTGTAGCCTGTGGCTGTTCATGAAAGTCCATTGTCTGCAACGATCCTTTCTCCCTAAGGTCTGTTTATCCTTCCTATGAAGTTTCGAAAACCTGAGGAATGAAGACAGACCAGGTGGAAAGAATGTTGCTTAGCTACTGCAGTCTCTGCAGGGTTCTGTTGGCCAGAGGAGGCAAGGGCTGGCGGTTCTTCCCTTCTTGGGATGAGCCCCCTCCCCTCCACACTCCGCCACCCACCCTAGCAATTTCATTTGAGCCAGGTTTCTGCTGCAGCACATTGTCAGGTTGCCTTGTTTCCAGCAGGTCATGAAAAAGAACAGAGCCGAAGCCAAGAAAATGGGACCTTTGAAGTTAGCTGCTCTAAATGGACTGACGTTATCTCGGCTGCCGCTGCCAGACGAAGGGAAGGAGGAACCTGCCAGAGCAACAAATGATGAACGGGTCGGTTTGATGTTTTCTTTGAGCTGTATGTTAAAAAGGTTTCATATTCAGTTCCCATAGTTGCAGAATCTTGGTTGCCGCTAAGCAGAAGTTTTATCCAAGTAAAGGCATCAGGATTTGGTTTTATTTCTGCACCAAGTTTGGAATAAAAGTGTCAGGTGCTTTTTATTGCCACTGGTTTTATACATCTTTCTGGTCCAGCTCTGTGGTTTTGAGATATTGTATTCTGCAGATGTGTAGAGAATGGCCATGGGGGTCCTTATAAAGCAGAAACCTTAAGTTGCGTTTTTGTTTTGGATCTTAGTATTAATGAGCTGGATGGTTGTTTTAAACAGATTTTATGGTGGCGCTGTGGGTTAAACCACAGAGCCTAGGACTTGCCGATCAGAAGATCGGCGGTTCGAATCCCCGCGATGGGGTGAGCTCCTGTTGCTCGGTCCCTGCTCCTGCCAACCTAGCAGTTCAAAAGCACAGCAAAGTGCAAGTAGATCAATAGGTACCACTCTGGCGGGAAGGTAAACGGTGTTTCCGTGCTGCTCTGGTTCGCCAGAAGCGGCTTAGTCATGCTAGCCACATGATCCGGAAGCTGTACGCCGGCTCCCTCGGCCAATAAAGCGAGATGAGCGCCGCAACCCCAGAGTCGGCCACGACTGGACCTAATGGTCAGGGGTCCCTTTACCTTTACCTATAGTTTTAAATCTATTAATGTTTATCCGCTTTTTAATATTCTTTTTCTATGTTCTTTGCGGTTCTTGTTTTTATATGTAAGTTGCCTTGAGTCCTGTCAAGAAAAAAGGCGAGATATAAACAACAATAATAGTTTCATTACAACCAGCAGCTTTTTAATCAATTTTGTGTGTGTGTGTGTGTGTTTGTGTGGTTTTTAAAATTCTATAAGCCTACTTGAGAGCACACCATATAAAGGCAACTTAAAAGTTTTTTTGGGGGGGGATTAAAAAATAGAGGCAGACATCTGTTGAAAAGCAATAAAACGTGTTCTTTCTTTCTAGTGTAAAGGTCTGGAACAAGGGTTGGAACAAGGGATGGTGTTTACAGAATATGAGCGGATCCAGAAGAAAAGGCTTCTGGATGGGGACTGTTCAATTGCCCGCCTTCCAGAAAACGCAGAAAGGAACAGGTTTCAGGATGTGCTTCCTTATGACGACACCCGAGTAGAGCTGGTCCCTACTAAAGAAAACAATACGGGTTATATCAATGCATCCCACATTAAGGTGAGCTCAAGAAGTAATGGGATTGTTTTCCTGAATGATTTCTTTCACCTATCTGTGATCTTTCTTGTGAAATGTTTTTTAAAAAATAAAAGTCAAAGCATGCCACAGGCTTGTTTAACTGGATGGCGTTAGGGATGGTGCAGAGGAGCAGCAGCACTGGAGAATGGTACTTTTCTTAGTGGACAAAAGGAACTGATAAAACATCTGCTGTACATCCAACATGCCACTTGCCATCATTTATTTTCTGTGAGGCTAGGCAGAAAAAAAGAGCCTACATTCTTTGCATTTTCTGATCCTTTTGACTTGTCCTACCTCAGAGCGTATCTATCAAAAAGTAGGTTTTAACTTAGAGCCTTTTGCTTATTCTCAGTAGGGATTATCTTGGAAGTTGATCTTTTCAGAATCTCTGTCTTTGAACTAACTCAATGCAGGCCCATATTATGAATTCATCACGGGCCTGGGCCCTACCATAAAGCAGACTGAGGCAGCTGCCTCAGGAAGCTGATTTGAGGTATCCTGAAAGGGCAACAATTTCTACTTATCTGATTTACTATTTTTCTATTTTTCACTGGCAGAGAGGGGCAATTGTGGATTTTTTTTTTGTCTTGGGTGCCAGAAACAAAATCTAGGCCGGCCTTGCATACAATTCTCTTTGACCTGGGGGCACCTTTTGCTGTTTTGCCTCAGGCAGCAAAATGTCTCGAGCTGGCCCTTCTTATCAGACAACCTTCCTTCACTCTGAAGTGACCTGAGGCGTATTATGATACTGCCTGAGGGTTATGGCTCTGCCAAGCATATTTTGAGCTTTCTAGTTGCCGTGAAGGTGACAACAGTCAAGGAAGAGGCCCTTACCTGTGTTCTGTTCTCATCATTATGATATGCTGGGGTGGTATGAATTGTCTATTTTGGGGATTAAATGTGAAGAGAGGAAATAATATGGCAGGAACAAAAGGTATACAGGTTGATCTGTGCTTACTGACTTCTACCTCTCCATTTTTAAATCAGAGGGTGATATCTAATTTTTACCATGCTCTGACAAATCCAGTGAAATTAATAGCTTAAGTTACTTAGGTCTGTTGATTTTAGTGAGTCTGCTCTGAGTATGGCAAACACTGGGTATTTCCCAAAACCATAGAATTTTAAAGTTGGAAAGGTACTCAAGGGTCATCTAATCCAGCCGCCTGCAATGGAAGAATCTCAGCAAAAACATCCATGACAGATGGCTATCCAACCTCTGCTTAAAAACCTCCAAGGAAGGAGAGTCCACCACCTCCTGAGGGAGTCCATTCCACTGTCAGAAAGTTATTCCTGACGTTTAGTCAGAATCTCCTTTCTTGTAACTTGAAGATAATGATTTGAGTTCTGCCTCTGGAGCAGGAGAAAACAAGCTTGCTCCATCTTCCATTATTTTATTTTATTTTATTTTATTGAATTGAATTTATATACCATATTTTTCGCTCTATAGGACGCACTTTTCCCCCTTCAAAAATGAAGGGGAAATGTGTGTGCGTCCTATGGAGCGAAGACGCCATAGCCCTGTGACCCTCTCCCGGCTGGAGAGGTGACACGCGGCTTTAGAGGCTCCTGCCATAGCCGCGCGTCACCTCTCCAGCCGGGAGAGCGCGCGCGGGGCTAAAGCAGCCCCCCGCAACCCTCTCCCGGCTGGAGAGGTGACGCGCGGCTATGGCGGGAGCCTCTCCGCTGCGCCTTTCCGCTGCTCCCTGACCTGCTCTTTGGGGCTGGTGGTGGGCTTCCCCCCGCCAGCGCCAAAGAGCAGGTCAAAAGGAACCTGAAGCCTGGAGAGCGAGAGGGGTCAGTGCACACCGACCCCTCTCGCTCTCCAGGCTTCCAAGGTAGCCGCCTGAACGCACCTTAAACGGCACCTTGTTTTAGAGCAGGAAAACAAGAGGGGGAAAGTTCTCCCCCTCTCTGTGCAGCGCCTCCTGCCGCTTCACTGAAGGGGCGCTGGGCAGAGAGGGGGAGAATTTTTTTTTCTTGTTCTCCCCCCTCTAAAACAAAGTGCGTCCTATTGTCCGGTGCGTCCTATGGTGCGAAAAATACGGTACCTCCCTATACCCAGAGGTCTCAGGGCGATTCACAGAATATGGCTGTTCCGTGTGACAGCCCTTGAGATATGTGAAGATGGCTATCCTATCTCCTCTCAGTCTCCACGTTTCCAGGCTAAACATACCCAGCTCCTTCAACCGTTCCTCATAAGGCCTGGTTTCCAGACCTGTTGCTGCTGTTTTCTTTCAAGTCTTACAATCCCCTGCATCATTTTTTCTATTTCTTTTTCTTAGGTTTGCGTTGGGGGCATGGAATGGGATTATATTGCTACCCAAGGTCCTTTGCAGAATACATGCCAAGATTTCTGGCAGATGGTGTGGGAGCAAGGGGTTGCCATTATAGCCATGGTGACTGCAGAAGAGGTGGGTACTTGCGACACTTCTGGGGAGCTTGGAAACTGCTGTCTTCATGGCCCTGACTCTGAACGAACTTCCTCTGTGCAAGAGCATAATAAACATGAAGCGACTTGGTTATGTATGAATGTACTGTTGGAAACTGGTCCCCTCGGGAAAGGCTGGCTCCTCTTCCCAGGCGCTCGGGGCCTGTTCCCAATGATCTACCCTGGCTGGTTTCCAGACAGACCAGGGAGGTCTTGAATAAGTGACACCTCCCTCCGGAGAGGTGCACACTCCCTTCCCCCTTGCATGGCAGCAGGAGAAAGAAAACAGTCTGAAAAAGTAGTCTATTTCATTCTACTTTTATTCCTGGTCTGTACACTGTACAAAGCATGACTTCTCTCTCAGAAACCTCTGAGCAACTGACTAACTCCTCCTGTACAGGAACAACTGTACAGGAACAACTGTTTCCTGCTTGGCAGGGGGTTGGACTCGATGGCCCTTGTGGTCTCTTCCAACTCTATGATTCTATGAACAGGAAGGTTTCATGTTACACTGAGAACACAACTCTGAGAACATCTTGGAACTTCCTGTCCCATGCTCAGACCCATCATGTGATGTAAACATCGAACTGCTTGTTTGCAGCTGCTGAGTACTCATATTACAACATGTACCAACCAAAGGAACATGGGAGGCTAACTTATACCAAGGCGGACCAATGGTCCATCTTCCTCAGTATTGTCCACACTGACTGACCACAGTTCTCCAGAGTTTTCCCCCAGTTAAGAACATAAGAAGAGCCTGCTGGATTAGGCCAATGGCCCATCTAGTTGAGCATCCTGTTCTCACAGTGGCCTCCGAGATGCCTATGGGAAACCTGCAAGAGGGTTTTGAGCCTGAGAGCTCCCCTCCTGTGGTTTCCAGAAACTGGTATTCAGAAACATGGCAGAGCACAGCCATCATGGCCAATAGCCACTGATAGTCTTAGCTGTACCTGGGGAAGCCAGGGTTTGAAGCTGGGCCATTCTCCATGCAGAGCAGACCCTCTGCCTCTGAGGTATGGCCCTTTCCTTCCAGTCTAATTTTGACTGACCAGGTCTGACAGGGCAGTGTAGAAGGGCCCATGTAGTTTAGTGGCTAGCGGGGAAATCTAGCTTCAAATCTTCACTCCCTGGGTGACTTTGGGACATGCCCCTCTTTAACAGCCCTAGCATACCGTATTAGCCTGAATATAAGCCGCACCCACAAATAAGCTGCACCTTTAAAATTTAAGGAAAAAAAAAAAAAAGACAATACCGGAATATAAGCCGTTCCCTTAAAATTGGGTTACAGGCTGAAAATCGATGCGGTTGGTAGAATTGTAACTCCAAACCGATTTAAGCCTTTGATCTTGCAAACCCACAAGTGTTACCGTGCAATTGCTAAAATTGCAAATTGCTATTCAATTGCTACAATTCCGCAGGCACTCAAGCTCGCAAAGCGGCAATACAGTGGTACCTCAGGATGCGAATGGGATCCGTTCCGGAGCCCCGTTCGCATCCTGAATAGAACGTAAGACGCGCCTGCGCATGTGTGGGTCGCGTTTCGCCGCTTCCGCACATGCACGTGATGTCATTTTGACTCTCTGCGCAAGCGGCGCAACCCAAAAATACTTATCCTGAAGCGTATTTATCCTGAGGTATGACTGTAAAACATTTTTTTGTTCTGCTTTACCGTATGTCTGTTTCAGCAGCGATATTGCAAAAGCAATTTTTTTGTAAGGTCGCGAATACAAGCCACACTTTAACTTTTCACGGTCAGAATTTGGAAAGAAAGTGTGGCATATATTCGGGCCAATACGGTACCTCACAGGATCGTTGTGAGGCTGGAATGAAGGTGGGGGGGAAGAGGCGGGATCAAAATTTTGAAAATAATAAACCACAAGTCCTATTTGAAACAACAATGTTTGTGTGGAAGGGCACATGGGAGCTTTCTGTTGACGAAGCTTAATGTTTCCAGGAGGGATGCCGAGAGAAAAGCTTCCGGTACTGGCCGCGGCTTGGCTCAAGGCACAACACGGTGACGTACGGGAGATTCAAGATCACCACCCGATTCAGAACGGACTCTGGCTGTTACGCCACGACAGGCCTGAAGATCAAGCACCTCCTCACGGGGCAAGAGAGAACAGTTTGGCACCTTCAGTACACAGACTGGCCGGAGCACGGCTGCCCAGAGGACATAAAAGGGTTTCTTTGTAAGTGTTTCCGAGATATTTATTAAAGGTTTTAAACAATACATCACCCAACACATAAGACACCATCACCAACTTGAAGAAATAAAAAAGAAAAAACAGAAAAAAACAAACACAGAGCAAATAAAATACAGCATAATTACTTTTCATTAAACCAAACTTCCCTAAACCTTCCTTTCGGACTTCCTCACATCTCCCTTTCCTGCGTTCCCATTTATAAAATTATATTCAGCAGTACTTCACCTTCTTTCAAATCTTATTATGTAATTTTCAGAAATTATATCTCCAATTTTGAACTTTATTTTCAAATATTTAGATATTTAAGTTTAACCTGCTGTTAATCAAAATTTCAACCTTGTTCTTATGGTTAGCTTATTTTCATGCGTCTTTCCACTAATTTTACTAGTGCCAGATTATTTTCTATCCTGCATCATCTTAACATTCATACAATTTGCAATACTTTTGCAAGTAGTCCTTGAACTTTTTCCAGTCCTCTTCCACTGTCTCTTCTCCCAGGTCCCGGATTCTGCCAGTCATTTCTGCCAGTTCCATATAGTCTATCAGTTGCATCTGCCATTCTTCCAGCGTGGGCAAATCTTGAGTCTTCCAATGCTTTGCGATGAGTATTCTTGCTGCTGTTGTCGCATACATAAAAAAAGTCCGGTCCTTCTTAAGCACCATTTGGCCGACAATGCCCAAAAGGAAGGCCTCTGGTTTCTTAAGGAAGGTATATTTAAATACCTTTTTTAGCTCGTTATAGATCATTTCCCAGAAGGCCTTAATCTTAGGGCACGTCCACCAAAGGTGAAAGAATGTTCCTTCAGTTTCTTTACATTTCCAACACTTATTGTCAGGCAAATGGTATATTTTTGCAAGCTTGACTGGGGTCATGTACCACCTATATATCATTTTCATAATATTTTCTTTCAAGGCATTACATGCCGTAAATTTCACACCGGTGGTCACCGAGGCGTTTTCTTGTCTTTGGTTGTGGTAAATGAATCCTTTCTTGGGAACTAGGTGTCAAGAGATGCTATGGAAATGTCTTTTGTGGCTAGAAGTACCTCATCTGCCAAGTAAAGAATTTGCGCTGTTTTTGCTTTGCCTACTTTTGCTCAAGTTTTGGTGTGATCTGGGCCTGGTCTTGAAAAGTACATAATAAGGCAAGCGTCCTGAAAGGGCCAAATGCTGGCCAGGGCACAACCTGGGAATGCTCCTGTGTTCTGCCATGAGTTCTTTTGAAGAAGGGAGGGATAGCAATAATTTTTGGGGGGTGGCAGCAGAGCAGATGCCACTCCATGGGGAGAACAAACCAGAGTCATGACCTCACAAACAAACCAGAGCCAGTATGGTGTAGTGGTTAAGAGCAGTGGACTCATCATCTGGTGAACCGGGTTCGATTCCCCACTCCTCCACATGCAGCTGCTGGGTGACCTTGGGCCAGTCACACTTCTCTGAAGTCTCTCAGCCCCACTCACCTCACAGAGTGTTTGTTGTGGGGGAGGAAGGAGGAGGAGATTGTTAGCCGCTTTGAGACTCCTTAGGGTAGTGATAAAGCGGGATATGAAATCCAAACTCCTCTTCTTCTTCTCACCATGGAGAAAGCCCTACTGTGAGCTTCCTGACTACAAATCCTCACGGAGACTGGAAGTAAGGTCTCCCTACCCTCTCCCAATCTTAAGGATTAATTGAGTTGCTTGGTATTGGAGTTGAGGTGCTCCCGCAGATACTTGGGCCTTGAGCCATTTGGGGCTTTATAATCCATTAGCAGCATGTGGATTTGGGTCTGGTAGCTTATAAGCAAATTTAAGGAGTGGCGTTGCGTTCTCAGTGGACGCTCTCAATTGTGCTCTCTGCCGCCCTGACTTACTTGGCTGTCGCTTCCTGTACTTGGTTGCGTTGTTGCCTAGTTTAAATAATTTCTCTCTTCTTTCCTCTTTTCTGTTGGATCTGACAGCATACTTGGAAGAGATACAGTCAGTCCGGCGCCATACAAACAGCACTGCGGACCCCACAGCCCCCAACCCTCCCCTGCTGGTGCATTGCAGTGCTGGCGTTGGGAGAACTGGCGTGGTCATCTTATCGGAGATCATGATTGCCTGCTTGGAGCACAATGAGGTTATTTCTTGGCCTTTTAAAACTCTGGCGCGTGTGTTGGGGAGTTTGATCAGGGGGTCCACGGAGCATGGGGGTAGCCAATTCCCCTCCCATGCGGTGATATCAAGGAACAGCACTAGGGGTGCTGGTTTCCTGATCATCATTGCTGTCCTGCCGCGAAGTAACAAAGCCTACCAATTGCTTCACCAAATTTTGCATTCTTGGAGATGGGAGCTTTAACAGAGCGTGATCTGGCAGGGATCAAAGACAAGGAGCATTAATGAAACTCATCCCAGTTCTAGCAATCTGGGAATGACTAACTTTATGCCAAAGGTTTCAAAGCATACTTTTCACCACCTTCTATTATTTACAGTCTATGTACACGATATGCATAGTGCTGCACAATGAAACTCATTGAAACTAATTTCTTCTGAGAATATTATTTAATTAAATTTGTATACCGCCCTTCATCTGTAGATCTCAGGGCAGTTCATAGCATTGAAGGATGGTTTCTTGTCCTCTCCTACACTCACCTGTGACACCTCCCCCCCCCAAAAAAAAATCCTGGGTTGAGGGGGATGCTAGTAGGAAGAAGAGATGAGAAGCATCTCTTTAACATGTCTTAGGGTACCACTCTTTGGGCAATTCCCTGTCATACCATTCCCCTCTGGCCCTCCAGAAAGGCATTTTGGAGCGTACAGCAAGGGCAAGAAGGGGACATGAATCTTTCCTTCCATTCCCTTCCTTAGGTTAACTGATCCCCATGCTAAAGTCTGTAAATGTGCCTGTCTGTCTGGGGCAGAAACCTATAGACTTGCAGGCATGATGATTCTCCATTCTGATCTTTCTTTTGCAGCCACTGGACATCCCAAGAATGCTGGATATGTTAAGACAGCAAAGGATGATGATGGTGCAGACCTTGTGCCAATACACGTTTGTCTACGGAGTCCTCATCCAATTCCTTAAGAGTTCGAGACTTATATAAACCTTCCTTACTCCGCTTCCTAAGTCTCGCTGTTTGCAAGAGTTTACAAAAGCAGTTTTGCCTTCCGCCGGGGCAACCTTTCCGGCTTGGTTTGAAGATGCTGAGTGCAAGTCCAGTGACTTCGCTGGATTCTGCAGAGCAAGACTTTGGGGTGGATAGATTTTCTTCTTCGTGTGCAGTTGGAACAAGAAAGGAATGAGTGTGTGTGTGTGTGTGTGTTTAAATAATGTACTGATATGCAGTGCTTTACGTATAATTCTGACACTGTGTGACTGTAGGCAAAATAAGTGTGGATCCTACCAAGACATCACCATTTTGAAAACCAAGGATGGATAATTTTTAATTCTTTTTTTTAAAGCCCACTTTTAGAATGAAGAGAGGAAAAACACTGAAACTATATTCATATATATGTTTAGATACATCATGTGGGAAATACATGTGCCCTGCAAACTGAGAGCAGTAAGCTATGTATACTCAGAATAGACCCATTGAAATCATTCTATTATTTCTGTGAGTTTTCTCTGGGTATGACTGTGTTGGCTACCACCCTGGAGTTACAAACGGCATCACTGTGCTTTGAATTTTGTATTTAAATCAGTGCTAATATATATTTATATATATACTTTAAGACGCTCATGAAATGTACAGATTTCATATTGGAACCAGCATTTGCAAGAAGATGGCACTTAAAAGCAGTTTCTTTTTTGTACTTAACTTTTTCTTTTGTATTATTCTAAAAACTCCCAATAGCGCAATATTTCAGAGTATATAATATGTAAGGGGAAAAGAAGGGGTTTGAGTCCGCTGGTTTATAATGTGCAGAGGGAAGTGGGAAGAAATGGGAAGTGACAATGGCACGTACAGTTTGAAGTGTCATAAAATGAGCAAGAACAGCGTCTGTTTTGAAAGAATGCTAGGTTTAAAAAATGAAGAAGTAAGGAGGAATGGTTACAGCTGGCACTTTTTTTTTTTGTTTTAAAGCTAAGAAAAGGAGAACGCTTTTTGCTTACAGTTCTAGGCCAAAAGGGGGGAAAAGGCATTGCCTTTTTGTGCTATGTAGCTCCCAGAAGCTCCAAAATTAATGAAGTATATCCTCAGTATTATTCTTTTAAAAATATATGTATTGAAAACTGGTTGCTACTACTGGTTGAAATCAAGGTGGATGCCGGTGAAATGGAAGCACTCTCTTGGCTCTTATTTATCTAGGGAAACATACTAGTATGTTTTAAGTGGTTAACATGCCCATTACTAAGTCGTTTTTACTTTTTGTTTTAGAAAAAGTTTTTAAAGATGGAATCCGTGGATGAGAGGAACATGTATGTGAGAGTGGGTTACTGGTTTACATGCTTCAGTAGAGAGGCTGCAGTATTAACCCTTCTGGTTTTATGTCCCCCTGTCAAGGAAATCAAAAAGTATCTTAGGTTCATAGTCTGTGCTATGGCAGCCTGTTTCCTTTCCTGGGTCACATCCCTTCAGTGAGGTTGAAACGAGATAGGAAGGAAGGAGTATGCATTTTGATGGGTCTGCAATCACTTGCAGAACCAGAAACGGCAAATGTTCTAACTGGATGGCTATGGAAGGCATACAAAAGTAACAGGTTTCCCATAATTGCTTAAAATGGAGAGGTGCACATTCTCTCTACAGGCATTTACACCGTAAACTTATTTTATTTAGTAAATAAGCTGTTTCAAAGCACCTCTGGCTGTGCTTTTGGGATTGTGGTGAGCTCTTTAGTCAGGAATTAAATTGATCCATGTGTGAGATACATGCCTCTAGGTATTATTTTTCTTCTTTTGAATTTTGACCGCGCCTGTCCTTGCTGTGTACAGCCCCCAGTAAGATGAGGTTAAACTATTGTCCAAAGAGGTTTATGGCATACCTTGAAGAATCTCATTAGGTCTCGCGTCATGTTTTAGCGCTGGCCCTAGAGCATTGGGCCGAAAACCTTGGCTGCTTTCGATATCACTGTTAATTTACATTGTGTAGACTCAGTTATGTTGGTCATTTCTCTGTCTGGTCAGTATGGATGAGCTAATTTTGCTGCCAGCCTTTAGCTGTTGACCACCAACAGCAGTTTCTGCAAGTTTTGAGTTTGTGGCGTTTGGGCTGAATTCCTTGACTCAGCATTTTATTCATAGATTCCGGAAATGTAGCATTTTTTTTCAAGAAAACGTTCCCTCAAGCCGGGTCCCATATGTCAACATTGAAAGGTGGGATGAGTTTAGGCAGGGAAAACAGCACAGATGGATTTGGAACTGTTCTGAATGCACAATATAGCAGTCAGAAGGGCTGTCTTCTTACGGGAAGTCAAGAGACCATAGAGCAGGGCTGGATAACCGAGGGCCCTCCAGATGTTGAACTACAACTCCCAAAGTCTCTGCCCATTAGCCAGACAGCTTGTGCTGTTGGGAACTGTAGTCCAGCACCATCTGGAGAGCCAATGGTCAATCTCACTATAAATATTTTAATATTTTGCTTTAAATTTTCTGATTGAGTTTCCTCTCTTGGTTGTATCGGATGTTCCCTGGAGATGTAGTTTGGCACAATAGTTTCTGTATAATGGGACTGAGACTCTGTTCATCTGGTTGCCTTACTTGCAACAGCACAAGGAGGAAGGGAGGGCCCTGCTTTGGCTTCCTCGTAACTAAGCATGCCCTCTGATATGTGCAGTTCAGAAACACCTTATGGTGCAATATTGCACTGTCTGTGCTAAGCACAACACAGAGAATCACAGAACTCTTACCAATGGAGGCTCAAGTCTCTCCCTGCAGCAAGCCCGTTGCCCTGCAAACCATTGCTTAGATTGCGTGGCAAGTTGCTTTTGAAAACTGAAGAAACTTCAGAAGTGGTTTGGGATGGAAAAAATAGGAGGTGCAAGATAGGGGTGGGGAGTTTGAAAATGTACAAGACTTTGGGATGGGAAAGGGAGTTCTCCAAGTGGGTCTTTTACTGCAGTTTCCTTGGTTTTCCTCTGTCTCTGTACAGTCAAACGTTTTGGGATGGGCAGAAATGCAAGCTGTAATGGCGAATGTTTTAGAACTCTGGCAAGAGCAAAGAGCATTCTTGCTGTGAATGGAGAAGGGGGGGGGGGTGTTTCTTCCCCACTTATCCTGAGCTGGCCTTTTCGATTATTCTGATTTCCTTGAAGCTGCATTTCGTATCTCAAACATGCTAAATCAGTGAACCTGAATCAAAGTGGTTTGTTTGTTTGTTTGCTTGTTTTGGTATGTGTAGCCAAAACGTACGTTGACATGATGCTGTCTTGTGAAGTGAAGAATGTGCCACAATTTCCCACCCCCAAAAAGACCTGTGGTGCTAAATGAGGTAGTGTTTGACCCAGTTACTACAGATTAAGCAAGACATAGAAAACTGGTGTGTGTGAGAGAGATAGAGATCTGCAGCTGCTTTAGTCACCCTAAACTCCCTCCTGAAACGGCTTGATGATTCTGGAAGGAAAATGACCAGTCAGGTGATCTAACCCATTTTCTTACTAAAGGTAAGATAACTTTTGTCAAAACAGGTATGTGAGGTTCCTTTTCTTGAACAGCTCTTAGACCCAAAACTTAACTTTGCTGCTGGCTTAATCTAGGTAGGATGTGAGTCTGTTTTCATTTGCTCCTACTGTAGTGTGGAATTGCCCCCCCCCCAAAAAAAAATCCAATTCTCAGCTGCTCCTGCCATGTTTCTCTGTAGGGGCTACATGGGTAAGGCAAATGATGTTGTTTGTTCTCACACCAGTATTGTGCTTGCGGTGGGAACCATGTCTTGTGCATGATCCTTCCATGTTGCTGGACCCTCAACTCGCATCATTTACAGCTAACATGGCTGTTGGTCAAGGATGATGGGAGTTTCAGTCTACCACCATCATTAAAGGCACGATTCCACCATAGTGGAAGACTGGACCACAAAGAAGCAGTTCCCATGCCATTCTGGAAATGTGTGAATCTGTCTAGGGCTAGAAGCTTGTCGGGGAGCAGGGTTGACCTTGCAAGGTTTCCTGAGATTGGGAGACTTCAACATCTCATTGGCCTTAATTGGGTGCTCAGATTTAATTGTATGTGAGTGAAAGATGCTGGATTTTGGGCTTTGTTTCCACGTCGGTTTTTTGTGCCAGTATACAGGGATTTATAAATTTCTTTAACAGTAGCACATGTCTCCTACTCAAGTATTATTTTTCTAGCATCAAGCTAAAGGTTTTTTTTTGTTGTTTTTTTTTAAAGTTTGCTCTGCTTTGTGTCTCTCTCAATCAGTACTGTAAAAAATGTAAAATTTCTTCAGCTTTAAACCTTGTACAATTGAAATGGGGTTTGTAAAACAATGTACAAATTGTATTTGATAGACAGAAAGGCTTGTTTTTCTTTGATATGTAATATATGTGAAATGAATTATATCATAGTCTATTTTTGCCATGGAAATAAATATTTGAAGCGCTTACATACCGGTTTTGCTTTATTGCTGCATGAAATGTTTTAAGAGGAAGCATCTTTTAAGTGCGGTCCAAATGGTTTCGTAACCCGAAAGCTGATGCCAGAAATGGATTGGTGTTTATTGCACTTGCTTACTGCTGTATTATATTTTAGCCAGACAATCCAGTGAAGGGAACAAAGGATCCCAAAGCAAAGTTGGCAAAGGCCGAAGGAAACTAGCTAGTGGGAGGTTGGCTTTGGAGCTTTGGATCGCTGTCCCGCTCTATCAAGAGTAGGGAAGCTCAGGCTCATGGTCCAAATGTGGCCCTCTAAGCCTCTCTAGCAGGCCCTCGAGACACTCCTTAGACATACCACTGAGTTCTTTTTCCTGTCTGGAATGTGTTGTTGAATTCTTAAAATGCACCCCTGGATGGTGCATAGAGGGGTGTTTAATAATAGTAATAATAATAATTTATATTCACACCCCGCCCATCTGGCTGGGTTTCCCTGGCCACTCTGGGCATCTCCCGATGTTTGATAACATTAAAAACGTCCCTAAACAGGGCTGCCTTCAGATGCCTTCTGAAAGATAGTTGTTTATTTCCTTGACATCTGATGGGAGGGCGTTCCACAGGGCGGGCACCACCACCGAGAAGACCCTCTGCCTGGTTCTCTGTAACCTCACTTCTCGCAGAGGTGGACCTCAGTGTCCAGGCTGAACGATGGGGGTAGAGACGCTCCTTCAGGTATACTGGGTCGAGGCCGTTTAGGGCAGGCATAGGCAAACTTGGCCCTTCAGATGTTTTTTGGGACTACAATTCCCATCATCCCTGACCACTGGTCCTGTTAGCTAGGGATGATGGGAGTTGTAGTCCCAAAACATCTAGAGGGCTGAGTTTGCCTATGCCTGGTTTAGGGTTTTAAAGGTCAGCACCAAACACTTTGAATTGTGCTTGGAAACCTACTGGGAGCCAATGTAAGTATTTCAGGATCAGTGTTACATGGTCTCTACTAGTTTACAATACAAAGTTAAAATGCACATTCCATGCCTCCAGCCATTTTGGCCTCTGCCCCACCTGCTGCTGACATGTGGTTTCAGTGGGTGGCTACTGTTGCCAAACCCTTACTTTCATTTCTTAGAATTGTAGAGTTGGAAGGGACCCCAGAGGTCATCTTGTCCAACCCCCTGCAATGCATTTGTTCCTCACTTGAGCAGAACTTCCACCATATTGTTTCTGATGTCTCTTAATAACAAAGAAAATAAAAGTTATTTTCACTGACTGCTGCATGCCTGGTTTGGAGGAGATAGATATTTGCTAGTACAGTGGTACCTCAGGTTACAGACGCTTCAGGTTACAGACGCTTCAGGTTACAGACTCCGCTAACCCTGAAATAGTACCTCGGGTTAAGAACTTTGCTTCAGGATGAGAACAGAAATTGTGCTCCGGCGGCACAGCAGCAGCAGGAGGCCCCATTAGCTAAAGTGGTGATTCAGGTTAAGAACAGTTTCAGGTTAAGAACGGACCTCCAGAACGAATTAAGTTCTTAACCCGAGGTACCACTGTAACTGAAAACAACACCCTTGTTTGACCCTGAACTCCGATCTCATGCTTCAAATACAGTTTGGCCCTTTGTAGCACTACAGTGGTGCCTCGCAAGACGAAAAGAATCCGTTCTGTGATTCTCTTTGCCTAGCGGTTTTTTCGTCTTGCGAAGCAAGCCCATTGATGGATTAGCGGATTAGTGCTATTAACGGCTTTTAGCGGCTTATCGGATCAGTTGATAAGCGGCTTAGCAGCTTAGAAAAAGGGGGGGAGAAAAAAAAACTCGCAGGAACTCGCAAGACATTTTCGTCTTGCGAAGCAAGCCCATAGGAGATTCGTTTGGCGAAGCACCTCCAAAACGGAAAACTCTTTCGTCTAGCGAGTTTTCCGTCTTGCGAGGCATTCGTCTTGCGGGGCACCACTGTACTGGAAAAAAGAACCCGAACCCACTCCACTAATTCAATTTCTGACTAATTCCATTTCCAGAATTATTTGCCTGTGAGTGGCAGACAAACACCCAAATATAAACCAAACATCTGTCACCCTAGACATAGCAACTTGGTATTATTTACAGTGCTGCATATTTCCAGGTCTTAAGGTATCTTGTGCTTAATGAACAAAGCATCTGGGAAGAATTTTGGAGGACTCGCCGAACAGCTTGCTACTGTCTGACATTATTTTTGTGTGACTCAACAAGATTATTATTAGCAGTGGTAAAGTGGGTGCCATGTGCCTTATTTAAATTTAGAGCGCCATTTTCTTTCTTTCCGAGAATGCCGCTGTGCTCATCTGTCCAGTACAGGAAAACAAAAGATTTTTCACTGTGATTTAAAGTTCTTAAAAGGAAAGCATTTGTCAAGTCCAGCTCATGTTTCTAAATGATCTGATGCAGCCCAAAATACATTTTAATGATTCTGTTTCGTTTAATTCTATTTAATGAAATCTATGTTTGACTTCCTTTAGTCATACACTGACTAATAAATGAAGGACTATTTTAGAATGGAAAGGAGGGAATCTGCACTCATACTCACATCCCCAGCTATGTAGTCCAGTCTCCACTGGACGCAGAAGTATTTATGAACACAAATGACAAAGTACTAATAAAGGCAAACACAGAAAATGGAACACAGCTGTATGTAAACCAAACCTAAAAAAAACTAGGGCCAAAGTGGTTTTATTGGGTGTTATACTGGGGTGGATGAAGTGGTTATTGGTTATATATATAGCGGACAGATAAAGAATTGGAAGTTCTTTAGTTTCAGAACTATATTCATTCTCTTTTAAGCTCTTTTCCACCTCTCTCTCTTCTTCTCTTTATGTTTTTATCTTATCCAGATTAACGTTGAATAAAAGTGATATTTGATATTAAGTTTTGTATTTCTCTTTACAAACTCTAATAAAATTTATTTTTTAAAAAAACTGGGACCAATTTTTTTGGGGGGGGCTGTATGAAAAGTGATACTGCCTAAGCAACTAAGACACAGATAACAAACAATTTTTAATCCTTTAGAATAAGAATGGGAAGGGTACTGTGAGGGATACATATAAATGCAAGCTGAACAAACACCACCAAACTCTTTCATTTGGAGACTAACGAAATGGCTAATTTCCCCCTTACCTCTATTACGACTTTGCATGCATCAGAAGAAAAAGGAATCAGAATTGCATGCAGGCACTGAAGATCCTCACCCTCGACTTTCTCTTTTAAACAGATGGCCTTGATCCAGCACTAGGTACCGTCAACTAGTTGTGCATGCTTATTTGCGGCTCTGGATAGAGATGAGAAGGCCTAGCAAAATTAGCCCCATTACCCCCTTATCCTCTCAATGCTACAAATGCCCCACATGTTCTGTGACTACAAAGCTCTTAGTGGCAGCCTCATGTCAGAGCTGGAATACTTCGTGATAGGTATGAAAATTTCTGCTGTAGATAATATTTATCAGACCCTGGGCTGGTTGGAGCTGGGATCAATCTGGAAGCATACTGCACATATCCACATTGTTGTTTAGTCATGTCCGACTCTTTGTGACCCCATGGACCAGAGCACACCAGGCACTTCTGTCTTCCACTGCCTCCCGCAGCTTGGTCAAACTCATGCTGGTAGCTTCAAGAACACTGTCCAACCATCTCGTCCTCTGTTGTCCCCTTCTCCTTGTGCCTTATATCCGCATTAGCAGAATTGTTTATGCCCTTGTTACATGTGCAGCAGTGAGCTGTCCTGCTGCTGCCTGAAAGGATTGGTCCCACCAAAAGATGGGCAACACTTGTCATCGTGCTGATCACCTGCTGTCAGGTGGAGTGCTGGGACACAGCCCCTACAATCAGCTGATCCATGCTTTCAGAGCTGACGGTACCACACATCTGTTTGGGCATTGCATTGCAGCCACCGAAATAAACGCGACAACCCTGGTTCAGAAAACTGCACTGGAATTCATACAGCCGTAGGAAATCACTGAGCAAGGGCATATGTTTTAAAACAAATGGCTACATAGCGTAGGTACATCAATTCAATGACTGTATTTTACCGTTGCAAATGTTATATTCATTTATTATAAATAAATCTTATAAATAAATCACACCTGCCTTTAAAATACATAGAAAAGTTCTACATTCAAGAGTTTTCAGCAGATAATCTCATTGTGTTACATTACATGTCAGCTGCCCACTACCGTGTGTGGCGCACTACTCAGTTCGCTACAGCCTGATTCGTAAAATACTCGGGCCCTTTTTTTACGAGTGCATCCAAAAGAGAAGGTTTTTAAGGGGGGGAATCATTTGCTATTGCTTTATTTAGTTTGCAAAGTTCAGATATCTGCACCGCTGGCTGGCTTGGTGCTTTGCTGCTAGTTCTATTGTGCGTTGTCGGTGGAGATGGGGAGGGATTCCGCAAAGCTTTCTTTGAGCTCGTCGACTTCCCTCAAAGAGTCGCTCGTTTCAAAGTCAGCGTCGCAGGTGGTTGAGCTGAGCGCCGGCGGCAACGTGCACGAGGTATCTGCAATTTCATCGCTGACCACAAAGGAGGAAGGATCCAGCCCCACGCTCACTGGTTCGCTCAGATTTGGGGAGAAGCCAGCCTTGCCCTCCACCTTCTCAGAGTCATCACTGTGTACGGGAGATACAGAGGGATCGTTTCCATTTAAATCCCCCGCTTTTAACAGCACCTCGCATTTTGCTGGCTTGTTTTGTCTTTGAGCTTTGCTGCGATGTTGGCGGTGCTCAGCTGTGTCAGGCCTGCGCAGGCCAAACATGTCCAAGCCTCCCGCCGGCTTTTCCTCTTTGCTGCAGCCCAAGTCTACTTTCAGAATCTCCAGCAGGTGGCGCATTTTGGTCTAAGATTTCAAGGAGGAAATAATACAAGAGTTCAGAAAAACAATTTTAGATTTATTTATTTTTAAATATATATATATATATATAATATGGTACAGTGGTTTTGTTTTTAACTATCAGAAAGATAATCAAATAGGTCATTTTGAACCCAGGCTTTTCTAGGTAATTGAAGCTGAAATATATATTTTAAAAACCTGCTTATTCCCGGTTATAATGCATTTGCTTCAAAGTGCGATTATCATCTTCCAAAGCAACTACTTTATTCCAAACTTAAAAATGGTAAGCATAATACTGGTGGTCAACAAAAGAGTTTCAAAGACTCTCTCAAATCTAAAAAAAATGTAGTATAAACACTGACAACTGGGAAACACTGGCCTGCGAGTGCTCCAGTTGGAGAACAGCCTTTACCAAAGGTGTCATGAGCTTTGATGACTCAGGACGAAAGGGAGAAACGTGCTAAGAGGAAGGCATGTTTGGCAAACCCTCACCGTGATCAACTCCTCCCTGGAAACCTATGTCCCCACTGTGGAAAGATGTGTGGATCCAGAATTGGCCTCCACAGTCACTTACGGATTCACTGTTAAAACCGTGTTTATGGAAGACAATCTTACTCGGCTACGAGTGATCGCCAAAGAAAGAAGAAGATAACGCATCCAAGAATGAACAGTTCAGTATAAATTCTTAAATGGGTCTATATAACATGTATATGAAATAAGGAACTCTCTACGTACACGTGTGTGTGTGTGTATTTTCTACTGTACAGAAGAAAAAAACAGATTCACAGAGCCAAGTGCTTAAATCAGTCAGTAGCTGTCTATGCATTTAATGCAAAGCCAAAAACTATGGTTTAGTTAGTAAGTCACGCTTGTTCACAAATGCTCCATGTGCATCTGCTTTGCTCAAGTGGGTAAATAAACTACAAACCTAACCTGTTTTTTCTGGCATAATAAGCCACAATTGCCATCCAGCCTTAAGCCACGGTTTGTTGCTGACTTAGCGATAAAGGTTTGTTAGGGCAAAATAATCTCAGGCTGGGTCACCGTGCTCTTTGTGGTTTGTTTGCCTGGTCATTCCCAGGGAAGAGCAAAGTGGGTGTACTCACTGAACAGGATAACAACAGCATTTGCGTTAATCTTATGTGGCCTTATCAAATGGCCTTGTATACACAGGACATACCTCATCCAGGTGGTTCTTATTTTGTTCTATGTGACGCTCAAATAACCTTTCCAGAGCCCTTTTTTTAAAAAAAAGAAGAAACATTTTGCAATGAAGGTGCTGGTGATTTTTCAGAAGGAAACAATTTTTAAAAATTACTAAAGTTGTCTAAACACCAACACTTAAAAGTGTTTTCTAGACAGAAGCAAAAGAAGCAGCAGCAGCAGCTAATATTCTCTTATTTATTCTTTGCCAGGAATATTTCTCAATAAAATAAAACGCCATTAAGCAAAAGTTTAAAAAGTTATTAACAAAGTCAGTAATTGACTCGGTCACTTGCACCTGCAGAACTAGCACTTCTACAAGCGCCCTGCAGTTTCCATACTGCATTCATCAGGAGTCTGGCCTTAGGGTGGCAAGAAAATGTCCTTTGGAACTCCCTGCCTATTGACATTAGGCATGTGCCATGTATTCTTTCTGACGCCTGCTTAAAATGCTTCTGTTTTGGGGGCTGGTTATTCAGATACATGACTTCTTACATGCTTAATTGTCCTTAACTGATTTAGATGTTTTTAACACCCTTTGAATGTTTGAATAGGTTTGTATTTTATTTTTTTAACTGTCTTTTTACTGCAGATATGTTTACTGCCCAGGGCTCCTTTTGAAGGAAGGACAGGATATAAAAGGCTAAAAAGAGAGAGAAAAGGGCCATGCCCAATTATTTCCCTTTGCCCGAAGGAGCGTCTCCACTCCCATCATTCAGCCCGGACACTGAGATCCAGCACCGAGGGCCTTCTGGCGGTTCCCTCATTGCGAGAAGTGAGGTTACAGGGAACCAGACAGAGGGCCTTCTCGGTAGTGGCGCCCACCCTGTGGAACACCCTCCCTTCAGATGTGAAGGAAATAAGCAGCTATCCTATCTTTAAAAGACATCTGAAGGCAGCCATGTTCAGGGAATTTTTTAATATTTAATGCTGTACTGTTTTTAACATTTGATTGGGAGCCACCCAGAGTGGCTGGGGAAACTCAGCCAGATGGGCAGGGTATAAATAATAAATTATTATTATACAACACTCTTTGATCCAGTGGAGGCTTAAATGACTGAAAAGCAGGCGGCAAACAATTATTGGTGATTCCCGGTTCCTTCTGCAGCCCAGAGGGCTGAAGGATCCTTGAGAAGAGCATAGGCAGTTTTGCTGGATCCTGACCAGACCTCTTCACTTCAGCTCCCAATCACTTATATAATGCTTTTCACAGTATCGCGAAAAAACTTTATATATTTTTTTCAAAAAAATAAAATAACCTCAAATATATCCAAACCTGTTGGAAAACAATCCGAGCTTAAGAATCTCATCTGTTATGTCCTGGATGAAATTTAAATACAGAAGTTCTTCTTCTCTGCAGAGGAAAAAAGAAAGCTGATATGTATCTCTCTCGGAAGCAGTAGATTATATAGATGTAAATATAGCTATCGATAAATTTAGGCTGGAGATCATTAGAAGCAAAGGGCGTCCAATACATGCAGGTCCTGCCTGCTCACTATGTAAAAACTATGCCCAAACCTCCCTATAAACCCTGCAAGGAATCAGATATCCAAACAGCTGTATCAGACAAATCAGAGAGCAGGAGAGATCAGGTAAATCAGTTTCCCCTTTATCTCTTTGCTGGTTGGCTGCAGCCATTTCAGAAAGAAATGGGCGGGGGGGGGGAGAGAGAGAGAGAGAGATTGGAGAAATCATGGATTAGAAATGTTCCTATGGGAATCAATGGAAATTGTGGAATTGTTATGTGAACACTTGCCTAACAAATTACCTGCATATAGTTTGAAAATGCAGCCATATAAAACTATCAAGGTTAAAATGAGTAATTTGAACTTGATAAACTGCTGGAGTTAGATGGGTAATACTCAACCAAGTTTTAGGGAATGAAATTAATGAACATGACTAAATTGGGCCCATTAATTTCAGTGGGTCTGCTCTACATCAGTTGAATACCACCCTCTGCTTCCATAATGGGCTGCAATCCTAATCCACTTTACCTGGGAGTAGCTCTCATTTAATTCAACAGGCCTTGTCAGACATGAGTAGAAGTGTGCTGTAAATGGGTTAGGTTAATGAACTTCTTGAATGACAAAAGATGCACCAATTAATTGGGCAGCAGATTTTTTAAAGAAGTTCTTTAATAAAAGAACTAAACTGTAAAAAAAAATACACCCTAAAGATGGCAAGCTGTATTGTAAAAGAGGTGTTCCGTTTTTCCCTTCACGCAAGAGGGAACGCCTATTCTGAGATGGCGCCTATTCTAAGACACACTCTCTTCACCTAAAAACAAGGAATGTTCTTTTTATTTTATTTGCTTTCACATTTGAATTCTTTTTGTGGCTTCAGAACATTCCCCCCCATACACAAATGTGAATCAATTAATCAACATGCTTAATTGGGCCAGATTTCTGTTATCAGGCACCTGCCTTCGTTCTTAACCCGGCCTCCTAACAGATTAGATCACAACAGGATCCACTCTTCTAAACCTTCTGTACTCAGGAGTTAACAGATTAACCTACTGGCAAATGGGAATGCTTTAACTTCTGCAATTCCCCACACATTAGAAGCAGGTAACCTCAAGGCTGTCCCCTTCCTCGTTCCCACACAGTCTTCTCTTATAATGTTATTATATCTCCTCCCCCCATCCTTTTACAAACGTGTTTAATAAAACAAGACAAAACATTTCAAGTCACAGGAATGTAATTTAATTGCTCAGATGTCTAAATAGTAAGCAAACAGATGCAAACGAACGTCGGGGAGACGCAAACACTTAATAGAAGTAATCAACCATCAGTATGCAAATCTGTTGATAGGGGCTGCTAAATTTCCTTCCATAAACAGAAATGGCATCTGTAAAGGAGTTGCTGCCTGAGTGAAGGCTGCTGAGCATCGTGAACACCTTGAATGGCTCTGGCACAGGCTCCTTTGCACCCGCCGTAAATCCTATAGAGGTTGGAAAGTTTCCAGCTACTTGGCATTCTGATCAGACCCCACGTTGATGCTTATCATACTACATTCCTGCAGTGCCTTCCACGGAATACTAGAACGCCTTTCAATATTGTGTCTTGCAGCCCAGATGTCTTTGAAAGACAGAAAGAGAATGCAAACGGCCTCCCAGAAATCAGTGGCAAAGCTGGGATAGGGGAGACTTCTTAACACCATTTCCCTGGCTCGGCCCAAAGCTTTGTTTGGGCAGGGAAAGAATCAGACAGTTTTTCCATCTTGGGTTCCCAGATTCAGCTGGACTACAAACCCCATTATCCCTAGCCCAATGAGCATGGGATGATGGGAGTTGTAGTCCGACATCTGGGGACCCTAGGTTGGAGAAAGCTGCTTTATCCTGTGGTGGCATGCCTTTCTTTATGGTGAAGGAGTGGGCATACCATCGCATCTCCACCATGAAGCAGATGATGCTGTGTGAGCTGGGTGATCCACACCAATGCCGAATTATGCTGTGATGCTCGTTGTTCTTATTCCTCAAAGAAAGGGAGGTGTGTGAGCCTGTGTTTAAAGTACACAATTCTCTCATGCAACAAAGTGCTGGAATGCACAGCTGCATGTTCACTCCCACTCCTTTCCCCTCATGTGTACAGAGCTTAGATTCAAGTGTCTGAGTATTTTCCCCACCATCTCGCACGGCATCTTACTGTTAGGGTTAGTGTGATTAGTATAAATCACATGAGATGTCTGAGAAGAGCGTGGGAACGGAAGACTGTCTTATCTCTTCCGTCTGAGAGTGTTATTGGACTGTACTTTCGCTTTTGCTGTATGCTTTCTGTTTTCTGCCAGAGTTTGGAGAACACAGACGGGATTATGGATTCTCTGTATATACTGTGAATAAAACGTAGTATGGATCTACGGATGTCTCTATCTTCTTGCTGAAGACTTGTGTGCACTTTTCATAAGAGAAGTGTTGCAGATGGGCACTCTGGAGTGAAGGGACATTCCAGAGACGTGCCTACCAGGAGACGCTCGGAGGTACTGGGGGTCTGCCGTCCCCCCAGGAGCGTTTTCCACGAAGAGGATGGTTTGACGATCCAGTGCCCTCTGCTACTCTGGAGTAACGACGGCAAGTCTTCATTCCGGGGGTGCCTATAGTGTCGAGGCTGCGTTCCTGCAGGAGAAGAGTGAAGTTGGCTGTGTGCCGTCGGACTGTGTGAGTACCCTTTGATTTATGAGGGCAATAAACCTCGGAGAGATAAGCAAGCCTTAATTGCCGGGATTGCCCGTGCTGGCTGGAGACTGTTTGCTGCTGTAGAAATTGTTGTGGGACCTTTTGGCTGCAAGTGAAAGGCCAAAATGGATTCCAAGCAAGGAGTCGGATTGCTGTCGTGTCCGCCATTATCGGACGACAATTATGCTGCGTGGTCACAGAAAATGGAGGCCGTTCTTGTAAGGCAGCAGCTGTTCCATGTGATTGAAGACCCGATCCCACTGCAGCCGGATAGAGTATGGCATGACCAGAACACACAGGCGAAAGCACTGATCACCCTGTCTGTGTCTGATGATCAGTTGATTCATATCTGGGATTTAGCCACCGCACAAGAGATGTGGCAGGCTTTACGAGATGTTCATCTCAAAGCAGGGAGTGCTTTCTTGCTTTTCCAACGGCTTTTTAATTTGAAGTTGAAAGCTGGAGATTGCCTCCAAAAGCATCTCACACAGTTGAAGTATCTGCGTGGTCAGCTGATGCAGAGGAACTTTAATTTTTCGGAACCTGTTTTCTGTCTCTTGATTATCCACAGCCTAGATGGGAGGTACGCGTCTGTTGTGTCACAGCTTCTAGCTCTGCCAGCTGCAGACCTCACCGTGACGAGGATTTGTTCTATGCTGCTGTCAGAGGCTGATAGACAAGCAGCATTTGTGGCAAGTGAGGGGGAGAATGGAGCTTCGAAAGCCCCCCCTCTGGTTGCTCAAAGGGAGGAGGGAGCGGTTGCTCTTAAGGCCACACGGTGTTACAAGTGCGGGGCCATCGGACACCTTCAACGCAGGAAGGGCCAAAAGCCCAAAGAAGCGACCAGGAGCTCTGGAATGGGAGGGGCCAGTGGCAGAGAGCGTGCTAAGCCCCGTCCTACACAAGCACTTGCTTTTGGTTACACCACAATGCCTATGTAGTGGACGCAGGAACCACAATCCACATGTCGGGGAAGAAAGGTTTGTTCACAACCTTCAAGGAGTTGCGGAATACCGTCAAGCAAGCGGACGGTCAATCTTTGAGAGCTACAGGGATTGGAACTGTGTATTTGGAGAGCATCCAAACCACGATTAACAATGTCCATTATGTTCCAGGACTGTCTTACAATTTGTTGAGTGTGTATCAACTTACTGAGCAAGGCTTTAGTGTTTCTTTCAACAGGGAGAGATGCGTGATCGCCAGAGATGGAAGAGATCTCCTGTATGCCTACCAAGAAGATGGACTTTATTTACTTTCTTTTGACAGTAATGACTGTAAGAAATGTGATGATGCATTTTGTGTTACAGGTACAAAGCCAAAAGGCAAGAAGTCTGGTAAGGTAGTCATAAGAGCTTTCCAGTGAGTGTATGCTGACATGATTGGTCCTCTATCACCTTCTAGAGGCAAAGCCAAGTATTACCTGATTACGGTTGTTTTTCTCAGTATTCATGGATCTATATGCTAGAAAAACAACGTCAGACTTTAACAAAGTTCAGAGAATTTTGTGATAGGGTGCAATTTGTTCATGATGCGAAAATTGAATGTCTTTTCACTGGTGAAAAATAGGTTTTTGTTTCACAGGTATTAGAACATTTGCTAGGTGAACAAGATTGCCGTCCAGAAGTCTTCACGGATAAATGATGTGTGTGTGAAGGTGAACATAGAGTTACAAAAGGGCATGAAAGCACAACTGCTAAGTGCAAGTTTGCCACAAGAGTTTTGGGCTGTATTGCTGAATGTTTATACTTGGAATAGAAAATATTCCAAAGATGTAAAAGGTACGCTCTATGAGAAACTGTTCCAGAGAGAACCTTTTGTCAAACACCTTAGAGTTTTTGGGTCTGACATATGGGTGGAGACACCGCAGAGTACACGTGGTACACATGGCAATTTTATGGGTTATGAGAAAGGACAATACAGAGTTTTATTGCCTGACACTGATACAGTGATTCTCACTAGGGAAGTAGAACAAACTGATAGAAAGGAGAAAGATATTCTCCACAGTTATCCCATTTTTGCCACTTCAGATGTAGAGTTGACATTGACATTGATAGTGACAGTGAAAGCACCACTGAGAGTTCTGATACAGGTGACACAGTTATTGCTAGAAGTACACGTATATTGTCCAGACCATCGTTAGAGTCTGAACTGGAAGAAGAGAAGCCACTGTTCACTGTAGGTCGCAGTTCTCCCAAAGAGGAGACGGTCAGTAAGGAAGACCTGCCCCTGATACACAGATCAGACAGAGCTACGAAGGGTAAACCACCCAACAGGTATGCTCAGGAATTTGCCAACACAGCTGTTGGAAATATAGCTGTGGCTTGCATTTCAGACCAGGTTACAGAACCTGAGATCTTGAAGGGAGTACAGGGTTTGTTCTCAAAGGGCAAGAAACCACGTCTGAAGGTTGCAAGAGTCAACACCGTTTCCTCAGACCAAGGAAAAGCTAGAGCTCTAATCCCATGGAAGAAAGGAAATCAGAGGTGTGAACTGGTCAGTCCAATTGCAGAGAGTTCCAAAGGTGGAACTGGTACAACAGATGTATACTATGTGTATGACAACTGTTTGTTTAAGTCACTTAATGCTGCCCTTGCTTACGCAGCATCGATTACCTAAAACGGCATCTTACTGTTAGGATTTTACGTAACCGATGCTGGTTAGTGTGATTAGTATAAATCACATGAGATGTCTGAGAAGAGTGTGGGAACGGAAGAATATCTTATCTCTTCCGTCTGAGAATGTTATTGGACTATACTTTCACTTTTGCTGTATGCTTTCTGTTTTCTGCCAGTTTGGAGAACACAGACGGGATTATGAATTCTCTGTATATACTGTGAATAAAACGTAGTTTAGACCTGCGGATGTCTCTATCTTCTTGCTGTGTGATGCCAGAAGACTTGTGTGCACTTTTCATAAGAGAAGTGTCACAGATGGGCACTGTGGACATGCCATTCCAGAGATGTGCCTACCAGGAGATGCTCGGAGGTACTGGGGGTCTGCCGTCCCCCCAGGAGCGTTTTCCACACTTATGTGTGTTTTTCTCACTGTGTGTGATGCATTTTGCTCCTAAAAAGCACGGGAGGGAATAAGGAGGACAGGGTTTCTTTTAATTTTTATTCATAGCAGTGGTAAAGGTAAAGGTGAAGGGACCCCTGACCATTAGGTCCAGTCGTGACCGACTCTGGGGTTGCGGCACTCATCTCGCTTTACTGGCCGAGGGAGCCAGCGTACAGCTTCTGGGTCATGTGGCCAGCATGACTGAGCTGCTTCTGGTGAACCAGAGATGCACGTAAATGCCGTTTACCTTCCCGCCGGAGCAGTACCTATTTATCTACTTGCACTTTGACATGCTTTCGAACTGCTAGGTGGGCAGGAGCAGGGACCGAGCAACGGGAGCTCACCCTGTCATGGGGATTCGAACCGCCGACCTTCTGATCAGCAAGTCCTAGGCTCTGTGGTTTAACCCACAGCACCACCCGCATCCCATAGCAGTGGTAGACACTGTTTAAACCAATCAACCAGATAAGGAAGCATCATGTTACAATTGGTTCTCTCCCGACACTATGTGTCTCATTTAGGCATCAAAGGTGGAGGGCAGAAGAGGAGAAAAAGGAAAGAAAGAGTGCCTGGAACAAAGGAATGATTTGCCATAAGAGGTTTTTGCCACCATTGGGCTGATGGGATCTGGAGTCCTATTGCAGCTGGCAGGCCACAGACTCCTCTTCCCTGGCATAAAGTGACCAGCTCACAAGGTGCTCCCTCATTATTGGTTCAGCTTTATTATTAACAATTCTGAACGTTCAGAATTTTCGTAATGCTGAAATGAAAACGGCACTTACTCAGCTTGGATTCTTTTCATCGTTGGGGACTGTGCAGAAGACGGTGACGTCACCCTGAGCCACAAGCAGGTGGGAGAGAGGGCAGCAGAAGTCAGACACGGAAGGCAACGCACTACCACAAAGCCATCATGCATTTATGCTCATATATACCTCAATGAATAGACTAAATGTGGAGGGGGAGGCTCCTATTGTCAGAGGGTGGGCTGAATACCATGTGGAGAGGAACACGTGTAAAGGGTTTCTGTCTAGCTGTTATTGCCTCACTAAATAATCTTGGGTATTTACGGCTTGGGAAGGATGACGAGAAATTTGTTAGTGATTCCTAGCCCTCCTAACGTAACTACATTTCCCAGGATTCCTTGTGAAGAGGGGTATCAACATTAACCTGGTTTCAAAATGTAACATACACGTGGTGAAAATAAGGTTAAGCAATATTCTAGAGACTGGCTTCATTCTCTTGCATTCATCAAATTCTGGCAACTCTTTCTGAAATGACCTTCACATAAAACCATCTTTTAAGGAAGATGCCCAGGGATCTCTTATAAGCCAAGGACTGCCACTTCTGATGGGCCTCAAGTACATGACCTGCATGCTATTTAGACTGAAATTTTTTTAGCGTGAGGAATTTATCCAATGAATGGCCCCATTGGTGTGTTCTACATACTAATGCCTTCATGATCACAACAAAAGGTAGTTTGAAAAATCACTTCTGACAATGCTGCTTTTCAGCTCAAGAAAAGTACATTGACTTTTATAAGCTTCTGAATTTACAATATCTCGTTTCCTAAAGGGAAATGCTCCTTAAGTAGGTCTTTGATTCAGTGATTTTACAGCATGCCTATCATAGAGCTCTCATGCTGCCGAATATGCCACCCACTAAATCTATTTTATTTCAGTGCTTTTGTCCTCGATGCAGACGGAGAGTGCACAGAATGCACAAATACCTGCTGCACTTTTTTATTTGGGGGGCCTCTGTGGCTCAGCACAGGTGAGTCATCAAGAATATGAGTAGGCTTGAATTTGGCTGTAAACTCAAGAGGTTTATCAGGAAAATCAAAACAAAACACAATTGAGCTGTATCTAACGATGCTGTCTTCTATTTGTGGAAAAGAACTTTAATTCTCCCCAAAATCAGTCATGGAGGCTCCTCCAACCTTCCGGAGTAGATTTGGGGGAATGTGGGGGGCGGGAATTATGCTTGCATTAGCAGGGCAGCTTTGCTGACTGGGTTGTATTCAATGTTACTCATACAGAAGCAGATCCATTAAAATTAATGGACACAACAAACTTATATCCATTAATTCCAAAGGGTCTACACGTGAGCAGAACTTAGCTGGATACAGCCCAATGAGTGGTATCCAACTAAACTGTCACATCAGTGCACGAATTTGTCTTTCCCTTTTCCCCTTCCACATGTGCTCTGCACCCGCGACACATCTGCTTTGGAGAGCTGGGGGAACCCCTAGAACAGATTGGGGGGGAAAGCTGCACTGCACAAGTGTGAATCCTTGTGCAGCTCAGTTTTGTGGGGTGTATGTTTGTGTGTCTGGGAGGGGCAGGACAAAAAGGTATCTCAGCTATGGTAAAAGCCAGTGAAAAGAACTGCGACTTTCTTTGAAGAAGGAATTTGGAGTTTTTAAATGGTATGTCTGATGTCGCAGCCATATTGGTGCTGGAGCATAAGAACAGGACAAAATTTGCTTCAAAGCACTCAAGAGGCAGAGGAGTACAGGGTCTGGCTAATCTGGCAGGTCAGGTGTTTCCTCACTAGGCCCTTAACCCTGACTCTGTCTGGTGATACGAGAACCAGATCCTGAGAGGGAATGTTAGTCTAGCAGCCACATGACACAGCTACTTCACATGCTCACTTTTTAACATGACTAAATGAAGATTATTTGACACACAAGTGCCATTTAAATTTCTTCATATGTATTAATATTCATAGCCCTTCCACTCCCACCCCTTAGCCTGGTCTTGTTTGCTATTATACTTTTTATTATCCATGAAGGCAACAAGTATTTGGGCCACATCCAAATGAACTTGAACCTCCTTTCCATCTTTTGTTACCAACAACTTGCCCGAAATATTTCCTGGTGTACCACCCTGGGCCAGAGTTACTTCCAATAACCATTTTGTTTTATTGCATTCTCGCCATTTATTGGTAGAGAGAGAGAGATGCTCTTGCTGTTAACAAAATTGCCCCCTCCTTTCAAACACACTTTCCCTCTTACTAGTTTTGCTGGTGAAATTTTGTTTGAAGGAATATGTAAATATAGAAAGCATATATAATAGCCTTAATCTCAAAAAAGGCGCCTTTTCTGGATGGTCATAAGCCCAGCATCAGCAGAACGGCAAACAAGCAGAATTGAGTATGAATATTGGCACCCACCCCCAAATGACATGTACCTTGGTGAGGAGAACTGGGGGAAAGACTTCATTTCATCAGCCTTATCATCTGCAGTGTCTTCCACCTACAACCCAGAGAAAGCATCTGTGTTATTGGTGCAAAAGAAATGAAAAGTGAGAGGAAGGAACTGTAGTCTGTTAACATGTGGAACCGAACCTGTCCCCTCCTCAACGTGCATGTGCTCTGCCACCATACCAGGAACAACGCAATGCACCTGGACTTTTCAGGTATGGGAAAGGGCCATACCTCAGCAGTAGAACATTTGCAAGCAGAAGCTCCAGGTTCAATCTCTGGCATTTCCAGGAAGAGCTAGGGAAGGACTCCCGTCTGAAACCACGGCGAGCCGCTGCCAGACAGTGTACACAATAGTGAACTGAATAACCCAGACAGCTTATTATGAGAACACGAGGCCTGGAAGTTTCATATTTTAGTTGAGATTCCTCAACTAGTCCAGGGGCTTGGACCAAGATAACTCTCAGCATCCCTTCCAACTGTGCAATTCTATGATTCTATGCAGTTGTGCAGCAACCTATTCCTTTTCAACCCCCCAGGACCACAAGCTACTCTCACAAAATATGATGGCCATCTGCAAACATCTCAAGGGCTGTCATCATCATCTTCATCATCATTTATACCCTGCCCATCTAGCTAGGTTTCCCCAGCCACTCTGGGCAGCTCCCAACAGAACATTAAAAACACAATCAAACATTAGAAACTTCCCTAAACAGGGCTGCCTTCAGATGCCTTCTAAAAGTCAGGTAGTTGTTTATTTCCTTGACATCTGCTGTGAGGGCGTTCCACAGGGCAGGCGCCACTACCAAGAAGGCCCTCTGCAGTGAGGGAACCGCCAGAAGGCTCTTGGAGCTGGGCGATGGAGGTGGAGACGTTCCTTCAGGTATATTGGGCCGAGGCCATTTAGGGCTTTAAAAGTCAGCACCAACACTTTGAATTGTACTTGTAAACAGCTCCATGGAAGATGGAGCAAGCTTGTTTTCTCCTGCTCCAGAGGGTAGGACCTGAACCAATAGATTCAAGTTAAATGAAAGCAGATTCTGATTAAACATCAGGCAGTAAGAGCTGTTTGGCAGTGGGACAGACTCTCTGAGAAGGTGGGGGGCTTTCCTTCCGGGAAATTTAAAAGCAGAGGCTGGATGGCCACCTGTCATGGATGCTTAACACCAAGGGTCTAAATAGTGATCCATTTAAACGTTATTACCACTTGGAAGGTTAAGATGTAAAATGGCTTGTTGACTGAAATACATTTAAATATATCACTTGAATTACCTCCTTTATCATCTTCTGAAAGTCAGCCATATTACTTTTTTCTGACCCTTCAGACGCCACTTGAAAACTGCAAAATGTAATATGATATATTAGGCAGATCTTGAAGTTACCTTTAAACAGTACACTGGTTTTTTCTTCTTCTGTATGTCAGAAAATCCAACTTTCAACAAACAAACAAAAACCTAATGGAAATTGTAATGCTTTTAGATACCTGGGACAATCTCAGCTATGCTCTTGCTTGAGTGATGAAGGCACTGATGGGTGAAAAGTGCAAATCCATCTGCTTATTTATCACTGCATTTTAGTATTGAAGGCAATTGCAACATAGATGAGGAAGCCAGATGATATTAATAGCTACCGTTGCTCAGCTAGGGCACATCCTCAGTCCTATGAATAACAAGCTACACAATAGATATTCATGGTCCTGACAGCATTCAGCAACCCCTCAGAACGGGAAGATTTGACAATATTAGATTGGGAGAATGTGTGCTTTGGCGAAGAGGGTGTTCACCATGTATCACACATATTTCTCAATAATTGGATATATTTCCTACAACACTGTTGCTGCTTATCTTCCATTATTTTGGGGGGGAAATTAAAGAATTAAAATTACATGGAGGATATGCAGTAGCAGTGCTTAGTGAATTTATTATTGATTGAAACAACTCCATGAATGTATATAACACTTCACCGCAAAAGAAAACACATGCATACCAAATAATTTGATCATTGTCCAATACACTTACCGTACCCACAATGCCAAATCTAAGAAAGGGATTGAGGATCGAAACTTCAGGTTTTTTTTACCTTGCTTAGGTAAAGGTAAAGGGACCCCTGACCATTAGGTCCAGTCGTGACCGACTCTGGGGTTGCAGCGCTCATCTCGCTTTATTGGCTGAGGGAGCCGGCGTACAGTTTCCGGGTCATGTGGCCAGCATGACTAAGCCGCTTCTGGCGAACCAGAGCAGTGCACGGAGACGCCGTTTACCTACCCGCCAGAGTGGTACCTATTTATCTACTTGCACTTTGACGTGCTTTCGAACTGCTAGGTTGGGCAGGAGCAGGGACTGAGCAACGGGAGCTCAACCCATTGCAGGGATTCGAACCGCCGACCCTCTGATCGGCAAGTCCTAGGCTCTGTGGTTTAATCCACAGCGCCACCCGCGTCCCCTTTTACCTTGCTTATATCAGTGTAAATCCTAGGGAATTGTTGTGGTTTCAATCAATGACATTAGGTTTGTATACCAATGTAAGTCACGGTGGTTCTCAAGTTAGGATGTTGGCCTTGAATCTTTAGAGAATTGAGTTCAACTGTTAAGTCACAAAGTGACCTTGGGCAGGTCACAGTATCCTAGTTTTAGTCTAACCAACCTATCTGTTGACATGATCAGACACTGCATATGGCAACCTCTCTTTTCAACTCTGGAACAGAGTACACCATTTGCTAATGCAATAATAATAAATAATAATAATAATAATAATAATAATAATAATAATAATAATAATAAATAATAATAATAATAATAATAAATAATTTAAACCACAGCCACTCTGAGCAGCTTCGAACACACATAAAAGTATAAAAAAACAAACATTAAAAACTTCCTGATACAGAGCTGCCTTCAGATGTCTTCTAAAACTTGTGTAGTTCATATATCGCAATGTGAATACATTTCAATATTCAGAGCTTTGGAACATTAAGTTTCTGTAATTATGTATTACTATTGAATTCCATGGCTTAGAGCCAGACTAACCTCCTGTTTGCTTCTGAGTTCAATTCATAGCTTAAAACGGAAGCCCTAAATAGGTTGGAACATGAGTATTTGAAGGAGCACATCTCCTGGCATTAGCCTGCCTTTTGTCTAAGCATCAGTGGATGAAAAGTGGGCCAAAAATAAATTTCAATAAATACGTTAAATCAGTTAGTTGAATTTAGGACCTATTGAAATTAATGGGACAAATTAGTTATGATTAAGGCCAGTGTCCAACGCACTCATTCTGTTAGTGCAAGGATTCCCACTTGTGCAATGGAAATCCTCCCTCCAGTCTTTGCGCATGCCCAGCACCCTCCCCAAATCTACTCCAGAGGGTTGGGGAAACCCTCTAGGGCAGTGGTTCTCAACCTATGGGTCCCCAGATGTTGTTGGACTACAACTCCCATCATCCCTGAGCTCTGGCCTTGCTAGCTAGGGGTGATGGGAGTCATAGTTCAACAACATCTGGGGACCCACAGCTTGAGAAAGGCTGCTCTAGGGTATGGAGGTGTATGTGGACAGAGGAAAGGGATGGGGAAGTTTGCATCCGGTACACTGGCTGCAAATATTAAGTCGTGGGTGGCAGGGAAGCATGCAGGTCCACTGCCACATGACATGTATAGCTTTCCATAGCTGAGATTAGACACGAACTGGTAGCTAGATGCAGCGTTCATTATAAGCAAGTTTGTGGCATGACTGAGCACAGCCTGCTTACGAAGGTTTTTTCACCTGCTTATGTCGGTCTGAGTTTCTGCTTCCACCTGCTTGGTGAAATTGCTTATTTTCGGTCTTGCTGGCTTATAATAACGGTACTGCGAAAGGAAGGACTTAGCATCCGATTTCAAAGTGCGTGGAGTGAATGGCTGCCGACCATTGGTGAAACGTTCAGAGTGCTTGTCAAGGAGATCCCCGCTGCACACTTTGGGTTCAGGGTTCGGGGCCTTGTGAGGATGCTTGTTTGCAATGCTGTCGGAAGAAGAGTTGGATGAAATTTTGGAGTGCAACCTCTGGAGACTCGATGTATTGACACATGAGGTTGGGTCTGAGATGTTGGAGGCTTTCGGAGCATCTTTCCGGGCAGGATTTGCGGCATTCGGAAGGGCTGTGTTTTGCCTCTCTGGAGTTGCCTGGGGGCCCAACACACACCTTTGTTCACTAGGTGTACACGAGGGTAGCCCAACGTTGTCTTCTGCTTCCAAGGTATCCTAGCAGGGATTAAAAAATACATACACAGAGAGTAAGGCTCCTTCTGCTTTATTTCATTAAAAAGTACAGTCTTTTTTCCAGCTTTAATGTGTGCAGAGGAGGGCAGTCAAAATAATAAAGGGTCTGGAAACCAAGGAACAGTTTGAGGGAGTTGGGTGTGTTTAGCCTGGAAACGAGGAGACTGAAAGCAGATATGATAGCCATCTTCAAATATCTAAATGGCTGTCATGTGGAAGATGGAGCAAGCTTGTTTTCTCCAGCTGCGGCAGAGGCTAGGATCTGAACCAATAGATTCGAGTTACAAAAAAGGAGATTCCGACTCAACATCAGGAAGTACTTTCAGACAGTAGAATGGACTCCCTTGGAAAGTGGTAAATTCTCCTTCATTGTCTCCTTCCTTGGACATTTTTAAACAGAGTTCGACAGCTATCTTTACTTGAGATTCCTGCATTGTAGGGGGTTTGACTACTTGACCCTGAGGGTCCCTTCCAACTCTAAAAGGTAAAGGGGCCCCTGACCATTAGGTCCAGTCATGGCCGACTCTGGGGTTGCGGTGCTCATCTCGCTTTACTGGACAAGGGAGCCGGCGTACAGCTTCTGGGTCATGTGGCCAGCATGACTAAGCCGCTTCTGGCGAACCAGAGCAGCGCACAGAAACACCGTTTACCTTCCTGCTGGAGCGGTACCTATTTATCTACTTGCACTTTGACATGCTTTTGAACTGCTAGGTTGGCAGGAGCAGGGACCGAGCAACGGGAGCTCACCCTGCCGCGGGGATTCCAATGGCCAACCTTCTGATTGGAAAGTCCTAGGCTCTGTGGTTTAACCCACAGCACCACCCGCATCCCTCTTCCAACTCTACAAATCTATTATTTATATGATTTTTTCACACTTTTATTGTTCACTATGTATTTATTCTTTGTTAGCCACCTTGAGAGATGGTACATGAACAGGCAGGTTATTAAACTGAACAATAAACAAAAGAACTTGCAACTTAATATCATCCCTTTAGATTTCTGGGGTTGTGATACTGCTAGAGAAGAAGCTCCAGCAGCAAAAAAATTAGGAGGACCAGGTTCTTGAAAGCACTAGGCCCCAAGGCCAGATAGATTTTTTTTTTTTGAGAGCGAGTGAGCAAACCAGTTAGCACTGAAACAGAACATTAAAAAACAAAATGCAGCACATGCACTACTGCCACACATACTAATATTATCAATGAAGTGCATATTAAATACCTAAATAAATCACATTGTAGATTTAAGGCATCTGAAAACTAAATGCTTCAAAGAAAACACCAGGCGTGCTACCTGCTTCCTTTCATCTTTCTTTATAGATTCATCATGACTCCTATTAGTTGGAAGTCTTGTGTCCTATGTGCCCACTTCTTATTAAGGACTCTTAGGTGGAAAGCACACCAGTGTCTTGTGGAGTGCTGTAGCGTGGGTGGGTAGGGATGGCCCCGGGTGCAAAATTCTGAGGGAGTGCAACCCAACACCTCCACAACAGGCTCCCTCACCAAGGCCACGTGACTGCCACCCTCCAGAGCCACGGAGAGGCGAGCTGTGCTTGGGCCAAGCCTTTGGGGCTGTGGCGGCACCTCCTTTTCGTGGCTGCCAAAAGGAACCAAAACAGCACTTTCTGGGACACCTGTTCAGAATTTTTTTTAAACTGTGAAGAAACCTTCTCTTGTAGCTTCCCTTCCCACAGGAATTAGTATCCCCGCGATGTGTTTCCCATCTCCCGAATGTTTACCCACTCACAATTGGCATCAGTGCCGTTTGTTGGCAGGGAAACCAACTATTATTTGTTTGTTTATGGATTTCGCTTGGCCTTTCTACACGTAACTTCTAAGGTGGCTTACAAACAGTCTGGAAAAGAATGCAAATGAAATGAAAACGATTAACATAAAAACCAGCTAAAAATCCAATGGCAACGAAAGCTGGCAACACAACCAGCAACAACCTGAGGTTACACATTGCTCCAAGGTTGGAAAAACAAAGTTTGTCATGGTGGCTAAAATATGAGAGAGTAAGGACAGGCAAATGGTGTCTGGGGAGGGAGGGAGGGCACTGCAGATTTGGGGTACCACAGCAGAGACATCACTGTTCCTTATTCCCAAGGACGGGGCTTCCAGAGCAGTGGCTCATTTGATGACCTCAGTGCATGGGCAGCATTACAGTAACTAGATAAAATGCTGGTGGCAATGGGGATTTGCCATGGTGAGACCAAGCCCTAAAGGAAATCTAGGGAAGTTGTGAGAGCTAACCTAGGACACATCTTTGTCTTAAACCAAAATTGTACTCATTGATCCCCCTTTTTAAAAGAAAGAACAGACGGATGCTGAAGATGGTATATGGAAATGAATTCCAAATTAGACCACTTCCTATCGCTTCATAATAGGGTACCAAGAATACAGTCCTCACTACTATGTGTCCTCTTTAGTGTCTTCTTTCAACTCCATTTATTCCTGCTTCTGGTCTTCAGCTGTTTTTTATTTAGTGAGATACAAAGATAGCCTGAAAGACACATCATCAAAATGCAGATGCTGCAGTTTTCTAGTGTACTGGAACTTCTAGCTAGCTTCATCTGAGAAAGCTACTTTGCAGTGCCTTTGAAAGCTGTGACTTATTTTTCACTGTCTCTTAAGGGTAGTTTGCTTGGTCTGAATATGATCGCATTTCCCTCTGATATGACACTTTTTTTAATGGGCTTGAAAAAAGAGGAATGCAGAGAAGACATAAAAGTAGGTGAAGACAAGTAGAATGTGGAAATAATTCATTAAAAGATAGCAATACAAATCTAAGGTAAAGGACCCCGGATGGTTAAGTCCCGTCAAAGGTGCTCATCTTGCTTTACTGGCCGAGGGAGCCGATGTTTGTCCACAGACAGCTTTCCGGGTCATTTGGCCAGCATGACTAAACTGCTTCTGGCGCAACAGAACACGATGACGGAAACCAGAGCGCACAGAAACGCTGTTTACCTTCCCGCTGCAGCGGTACCTATTTACCTACTTGGAATGGTGTGCTTTTGAACTGCTAGGTTGGCAGGAGCTGGGACAGAGCAACGGGAGCTCACCCCATCACGGGAATTCGAACCGCCAACCTTCTCATCGGCAAGCCCAAGAGGCTCAGTGGTTTAGACCACAGCGCCACCCATGTCCCTTTAATACAAAATTATACCTACAGTGGAACTAGACAAAAGGAAAACATGGCTCGTCAACTTTTGAAGAAGAATTGGGAGAGGGTTTATAATCCTTTTCCTGTCCACAAACTCTGCCCCGAAAATCCCTCCTGCCATTTTTAATGGATTTCCTCTCTACTGCTGTCTCCAAAACCAGAAGAGGGAATAGCACCCTGGTGGGGAGAAGTATGGAATTGCTTTAGAGAATTAGCAGACATGGGCTTGTGTACACTTCCTTCCTACTTGCCAATTCTCCCATGTAAGCATCCCTCCAAATCCTTATTACCTCCTATCACAGCAAGTGTTTTGGCAGTTCAACAGGGTAGTACCTCACTCAGCTGTTACTTGAGAGCAAGTCCCATTGAAATCAACAGGCTAGGAGTGCAAGAGTGATGTATGTTATGAAGCAAACTTACAAAACATCTAAAACAGAGCTGCTAGTTGGTAAGAAGAATGAAAAATAATAGTACAAGACAGTGGCGTAGCGTGGGTTGTCAGCACCCGGGACAAGGCAATAATTTGCGCCCCCTAACCCGTGGATTTTAGCACTCGAGTCTCTTCCCCCCCAGATGTTGTGCCCGGTGTGGCCGGCCCCCCCCCTGCACCCCCACGCTACGCCACTGGTACAAGAGTAGCCAAAATGGTGCCCTGCAGATGTTGGGATACAGCTCCCATCCTCCCTGATAACTGGCCATGTTGGCTAGAACTGATGGGAGTTGGAGTTGGAGTGGGAGTTGGAGTCCAACAACATTTTGGCTACCCCTGGACTACGTGATACATTATTTTGGGAAGGGGAGAGAGATGCAGACAGTCTTGTAATGCTGGAAACTCTAGATAATGGACCAGACTAAGGAATAATAATGTGAATGATAGCAAAAAAGAAGAACAATTGCCTTGAAGTATGAAACAGAATGAGCCACACATTTGAGGATGCTCAGAGGCAAATAAAAGCTCAGTATAGATAGATGTGCATTTTTAGAGGAGAAGCTTTTGGCCAGCTGTGGACAGCTGATAAGACCAACAATTGCTCTATTCTTGTTTCTGTCACCTCATGCCAACAAACAGAGCATAAATTACACAACTGAAACTTAGCGGTTATCATCTCAGTTTTGATATTATGTGATAACAAGCTATATTCCTCTCCACGCCACTCCACACAAAATGAATTCATGAGTGTTGTTTGGTTTTGGAAATAATTTTGATTAAAGATTTTCTTGAATTACAAAAGAACATACAAAATCTCTCTTTTTTATCATAGAGTCTCTTAGTTACATTCAAATACCAGTGATAACCATCCTGCTACTGTTTTATATCTTCCTATATCTGAGGTCTCAGGTTGAAAGAAAGATTTTCAAAGATTTTGAAAATGAGATCAATCATCCCCACTCCAACAAAATCTAACACACTCTTGGCTGTGTACTCTGACCAAGAACTTTAAAATGAGCCATTCCACAGTAGGGATTGGCCTGTTCAGTATGGCTATTAAAAACAGATTGTTTTTAGAGGCATAGGAGATCTTGTCCTTCTTGTGTTATTTTGATGTGCTAAATATTATTAATACAATAAACTATACAACAAAAATTTGATAAAATCCAAAAGATCGGGAGTTCCCAAAATTTTGTCCCCATGGATCACTTGAAAATTGCTGAGGGTCTTAGTGAACCACTTACTGATTTTCTCTTCCGCCTGTCAAAGCAGAATATAATGTGCTGTGCTACCTCCAAGATTTATCCGATGAAAATAGGGACGTCCTAAGGAAACGCGGGACATTGTGGGATCAAATCAGAAACCAGGATGGCTTCTGTAAATCTGGGACTGTCCCTGGAGAATAGGGACACTTGGTGGGTCTCTGCTAGATGCTGTAGAATTTCTAATTGTATTTTCTTAGCTTTTGATTTTTTTCTTGTACAGCAATTTGAATTCCATAGAATGCAATATAAAACATGATACTAAATAATAAAACAAATGTAGAAATACAAAAGAAGGAATAAAAATACAATTAAAAATCAACAAGAACAATTAATGCACTCTGCCCACCATTCATAGACCTGCCACTGAGGAACACCTGAATGAAGCCCATGGGCCACTGATGATCCATGGACCACAGTTTGGGAACCCCTGCAACAGATCAGTCACCACTCAAATAACAAATATATGAGGCATCAAAAACGCAACAATGGGGCAAGAACAAAAGAAAGTATTTCCAAGTGAAAGAATTATGAAGTGCTCCTTAGCTGCCTTCTGACCTTCAGTGGGTCGATTTCCACAAATACACCTGCAGAACAGAGCCCTGTACAATGAGAAGGAATTAGAAAAGTTGGGTTGCAGACAAAACTAGGAAGTCAGCACTCCTGAAGGCTTTGTCTGACTTTGAACTGCAGAAAGTCATTCAAGATTTACAGAAAACCATGAATCTGAACAGGCGACAGACACATCCTGTTCCTAGGGGACTCTTCCCATGGCTTCGATTCCATACTGAAGCATGAAACCAGAAGAAAGATACAGCTAACCTTCAGCAAAACATATATATCTTTCACACAGATCCCACTGAGTGGTAGAAGCGCTATTGAATAACCCTGACAGCACAAAACAAACCACAAAGCTTCCTAGTTTTGCCTCTCTGCCCAGCCACCCAGACCCAGTCTTAAAAAATACTGCGATCTGCACAAATAGGATATGTTTTATTGAACAGGAGAACTTTGTAACACTTGCTCAACCTGATGAATTGCAACACGTCAAGGACACGGCTGTCATTTTTTCAGAATTTCTGCATTACACGGGAAGAGGTAAAGAGACTGATTTGGGGATAGCTCAAAGTGTATGCTACACACCACTTGCCAGTTTGTAACATAGTATTTTGACTCAAAACATTGGGCTGAATCAGACTTAATGCTAAACTATACAGTGGTACCTCGGGTTACAGACGCTTCAGGTTACAGACTCCACCCAGAAATAGTACCTCGGGTTAAGAACTTTACCTCAGGATGAGAACAGAAATCACGCGGCGGCAGCAGGAGGCCCCATTAGCTAAAGTGGTACCTCAGGTTAAGAACAGTTTCAGGTTAAGAACGGACTTCCAGAACAGATTAAGTTCTTAACCTGAGGTACCACTGTACAACAACGTTCTGAGTATGCACTGCAGGAGCCCCCAACCTTCTGTGTTCCCTTCTCCTTGGACACAAGGAAATTGGAAGTTTTCACTTCTGTATTCCAAACCATAGTTTGCCATGCTGACTTAACCTACAGAAACTGTGGTTAATCTTAACTTTGGTTAGCAGAAAAACCAAATTCAAACCATAGTTTTGTAATTATAGGTTTTTTTGTAATTTTGTAATTATAGTTTTATAATTATAGTTAAGACTAATCACAGTTTAGGGTTCTGATGTCATGTTAAGCTATTTTTCCTTCTGTTTTAAAGTAACTGCAGTTTAGCATGTTGTTCGAACCCTAAATTCATACTCCACAGTTTAGGGTTTGGAAAACATGCTAACTTGTGCTCAATCAAAAACAGAAGCAAATTCTTCTGACCTCTTCCTTGTAGCTTTGCCCTAGGAGATAGGAGAAGGAGATAGGAGACGGGACATTTAGTTCTCCAAAGCTGATTCTCATAATGCTAAACCAGGGATAGGGAACCTATCGCTGCCTAGATATTCTTCAACTCCAACTCTCACCAGTCCCAACCAAAAAAGCCAACGGTCAAGGCTGATGGGAAATGTAGTCCAAAAACCCCTGGAGGATCACAGGTTCCCCACCCCTGTGGTAAACCATAGTTTAGTGTTACATCAGAACAGAGCAGATGTATTTTAAATCCCAGATCTGGCATAGATTCAGCATTCCTAGGGGCTTTTCAAGCTCTAAGGTTTGTTTATTCAATTTTATTGGACAACAAAACTAGTTATAGATGAGGCTTTCCATTTACATGAACAATTTTTCATACAGGCCAGAAAATTCTACTATATCATATTAGGATATCTTAAATAACAATCGAGCAATGTGCCTATCCAGTTTATAAGATGCTTCATTTACTCTTTCACATGGGCAACTATTGCAAAAAGCAGCTGGTGATCTCTCTGAGTGCAGGGATTCTGAATGGAAAAACTGGGATCACATATAGCCTTATGTCTGCAGCAGGTAGATGCAACTGCAACACTAAATACTAATGCTAAAGCTAATAAATGCAAACTCGCTGATGCATGGAAGATTAGATGCCAGCGCTCATCACTATTAATGAGAAGAGAATGCAAATGAATACCACTTAAAAAGAAGCAGAATAGAACAGAAAGTCAGGTGGATAATCAATGCTAAGATGGGCTAATTTGTTTGGACATTGATTTTGTTGGTTATCCAGGAAAGTGTATTTATTATACTTAGATGGAGTAAAACCTCAGAAATTTCTATTCATCCATCACTGACTGCTCATAATACCACAAAGTGCTTAGACAGTACAGATTCATATAGTGTAATTATTTTATGACTTTTCATTCTGTTGTCTGAATATTAAGATTCATTGTAATTTACTTTCCTGACCCCCAATAGCTGAGAAATTATGAACAGCCTGATTTAGAAGATGAATGTCATCTAATATGTAATCTCTTATAGCAATCGAAGCAGATCCCAGTTAAATTAATGGAATTTAAAGATAAAACAGGTGAGCAGAATCTCCACACACCCTGCTTGTCGATGGAATGTAACACTGAGACAGGTTGCTCTGCTTGACACACACTGGGTGCCTGCTATAAGTAAGAATTGCATAAACCACTCCCTACACTTTTGCTTCTACAGATATCTTAGATTTGCAGCATGATCCTGTGTGGTGCCAGTGTGGTGTAGTGGTTAAGAGCCAGTGTGGTGTAGTGGTTAAGAGCAGTGGACCCGTAATCTGGTGAACTGGGTTCAATTCCCCGCTACTCCACATGCAGCTGCTGGGTGACCTTGGGCTAGTCACACTTCTCTGAAGTCTCTCAGCCTCACTCACCTCACAGAGTGTTTGTTGTGGAGGAGGAAAGGAAAAGGAGATTGTTAGCCGCTTTGAGACTCCATAGTGATAAAGCGGGATATCAAATCCAAACTCCTCCTCCTCCTAACAATGTCTACACAGAAGTAAAACAGATGAACAGGGGATCCATCGGTTTGTAGACCTATTACAAAAATATTGCCAATTTATATGCATAGATGACTCTAGGCAGTAAGATGGCGAATGGCTGGGATCTCACCAGCACTGTGCTTTGCAGTCTGCCCAGATCTGGGGCTCATTGCAACAAACCCACAACTTGGGCCCCCAACCCACCCCTTAGGACCTGTGGTACAAGTGGAGGATCTCATTTCTCAACCCAACTCCCTCTTCCAAAACACTAACTGCACGGCATGAAAAAGAGGAGGTTCTAGGCTTACCCTTTTTAGACAGATGATACTGCAGTGGGACAGAATAAGCCGTTTTGGCATCTAAGCACTACATAAATGAATGAATGAAACAGCTGCATCTAAGACAGCCAAAGGTGCTTCAGGGTGGAAGGTGCCACCATCCCCGCTTTTCCAGTTGCAAATATGCTGTATTTGGCAAGAGTTTGTTTATTATTATTTTTTATTATTTATTGAATTTATGTACCGCCCTATACATGGGGGTCTCAGGGCGGTTCACAGATTAAAATCAAGATATAAAACCACAAAATATATAATAAAAATTAAAACAACAACCCAATAGCCCCCCCACCCAAAAACACATTTTAAAAATGGTATAGGATGTAGATTAGGTCAGGCAAAGGCCTGGTTAAAAAGAAATGTTTTTGGCTGGCGCCTAAAGGTGTATAATGAAGGCACCAGGCAAACTTCCCTGGGGAGAGCATTCCACAGACAGGGAGCCACTGCAGAGAAGGCCCGTTGTTGTGTTGCCACCCTCTGGACCTCTTGAGGAGACGGCACATGAAGAAAGGCCTCAGAAGATGATCTCAGGGTCCATGTAGGTTCATATGGAAAGAGGCAATCCTTGAGAGGCATTGCGGTCCTGAACCGTTTAAGGCTTTATCAGTTGTTATCATTGTTGATGAATATTGACCCACATGGTTTCATCAACACAAAGTCCTGGGTCAGTTACCACTGAAATGGCACTAGGGGTGGTCATGTGTTAAGGAAGGAGTGAGATTGTGCCCGCCGACAACACTCCTCCTCTTCCTGCATGTTTGACGTACATGAGGGCCCTAAGTGCACCATCACAAAGCTCTTCCACATGAGGAAGGTGAAGAAACGCACAGCATGTTGGTGTCACGGAATGAGGCCTGGGAGGGAGAGCTTCTGCCTCGCACGAAAGCAGAGAAGAACAAAGTGGGCAGGAAACATTGCCTGGATAAACCTAGTTCTATACGGACATCATGCAATTTCAGTTCCTGTAGTGGACTTGATTGCAATTTTATTTTGAGCATCGTTCACAAGCTATTTCGGGAGCTTCTCGGGGCTATAAACTGAGACTGAAGTATTCTAAATAAATGCATTTAAAATGTCATATTCTACTTCTTCCTATCTCACTGGTAGAAAGAGCACTTATTTTTAAAGTCTCACATATGTCTTGTAAGACACCTGCATTATTGCAAACCCCACATAAACACGGTCAAAGCAGTAGTTTGCTAGCAAGTGCTGCAGAGCATCTCAAGGTTATAGAAGTATCTTCATCCATGGGCTAAGAAAGACATAACAACATCCTTGATGCGAGAAAATAACAGTGACTAAAAGATGAAAGCTCACATATTTTATCTGACATTCCTCTCTTCTTCTTCAAAACGGAAAACAGAAGTAACTACTGTGCATATTGCATCTCCAGCACCAACAATATTCCAAAGCACAATTATTTTCCAGAAACCTAATAATGTCATCACTCACATTGTCAGATACCAAATAGTCATGCAAGAACCAACCAGCTAATGGCCAGCATTATGCAGCAGCTGGATGCAAAATACACCCCGGTGCATATTTTAAACCGAAAATGAATCCCGTCAATTGTTTCTCCTGCTCTCATTGCTATGAAAACAACATTATTCTTCCAAGTGTTTGTCTTACAAAAAGATTCCTCTCCTGGCTAGTATAATTCTACCCAGTGCTAGTCAACAAGTGTAGCTATGAAACCAAAAGTTTACGAGAACTAGTAATTTGATGTGCTATTATTCAACACGGCAATGAAAGCAATTAGAATGAATCCTTCTCTGACAGGAGTGGAATCAAAGGCTAACTAAAAAATGAAAATCATTACACCTACTTTTCTATAGGTGGCTGACAGTGGTCTTCTACTCTCCCTGGAACTAGATCGGGACCCATTTTTAGATGAAATCATCTCCTTTTCACATTTTTCGACTTCTTTCTTGAGTTTCTCTCTTCGCTGCTGGTCTGAAACTTAAAGTATGGAAAAATGAACCAGAGTTAAAAACAGAGGGATTCATATTAAGGCTCCTTTTAGTAATTAAATTACTGAGCTATTATGTGTTGTGATGGACTGAGGAAACTGAAAATTTTGAGATATAGTCCAGAAATGTATGCTGCTCAGTTTAATTATGTATCACATAAGTGTTATCATCACCCATCTGGGTCTACTACTACACAAATAGTTATGTGTAACAACTACAATTCTCCTCATCCCTGGCCATGATTGCTGAAATTGATGGCAGTTGAAGGCCAGCAACATCTGGAGGGTGAAAGGTTCCCCAGAACTGGAATAATCAAATACAAATAAACAAATAAAACAGTTGCTTCCTTAAAGTCAATTGGAATTTCATTTGTACTTCAACAGTACTAAGATGAACTCTTATTTTGTTGTGGCTAACAGAAATGAGACAAATAATATTTACTTAGCAATGTCACGTATGTGTCATAAATATGCTGAAGATGTCCCTCTGGCCTTTTGACAGATGAACTTTTAACAAAACAACCTACCTGGAAATTATTAATTAATGTATGACAGTTTTCAGTTGGTAGTTTTGTTTGCTTTTAAATTGGATTATTCATGTTGTTGTAACCCAAACTGGCAGCTAATGGCAAAGGTTGGGCAAGGAATCAAACTAAATGAATAAGTATCAGTAGGGCTGCATTAAGAACGTATTAAACACACAGGTTGGCAGCTAAAGTTATATTTCGCTCTCATAATCAATTTGAGTCAAATGTAATCCAAGAAGCCTGGACTTCATTTTTCCTCTAAATTGTTAACAGTTATTTCAACTTTCAGATAAAGGGCAACTAGGTGGACAACTTGTGGTTTCTGAAAAATGAGTAGATACAGTGGTGCCTCGCAAGACGAAATTAATCCGTTCCGCGAGTTTCTTCGTCTAGCGGTTTTTTCGTCTTGCGAAGCAACCCGATTAGCGGATTAGCGGATTAGCGCTATTAAAGGCTTAGTGGCTATTAGCGGCTTAGTGGCTATTAAAGGCTTAGCGGCTTAGCGGCTAAAAGGCTATTAGCAGCTTAGCGGCTTAGAAAAAGGGGGGAAGCGGAAAAAAATCGGAACACTCGCAAGACGTTTTCATCTTGCAAAGCAAGCCCATAGGGAAAATCGTCTTGCGAAGCAGCTCAAAAACGGAAAACCCTTTCGTCTAGCGGGTTTTCCGTCTTGCGAGGCATTCGTCTTGCGGGGCACCACTGTATTCCTTTAAAATAAACACAGGCTCTGAAACATTCTGTGGAAGTGAGTAATTCAGTGTGGCACAAAGTATACAAAGTCAATGAGGCCATAGTTCTGTGAAGTGATCTGTGAATCATCTTTATGGATGACACAATAGATATCTGTTAATTAAAATGCTAGGAACCCTTCTGGCTTCATTTCTTCTGGCTGCTCATACAATCAGACACACTATCTTTTATATGACTACATATGGAAGAAAACGCAGTGAGTGACTGCAGAATTACACACATCAATATGTTATAGCTAAAACTTTGGCTCAAATCCAAAGAAAGTTAGTAACCTGAATGTTCCATTGAACTTGGTAGGATTCAAACGAGTTACAAGAAGTTTGTCATAGTGGGGACTTCCGGGTTGGCGCGGACAGCTAATGGCGGATTCCCTCCGAGCTCCGGAGGGAATCTGCTCCGCTGGGGACGGGTCCTGCCGCGACGGCGACGCGGGGACCCCCAAAAACCTCAGGCGCGGATGCCTGAGGACCTGGTGACTCGGTGGGCACCTTAAGCGCCCTCCCCGATCCACGAAGAGCCTTTTTAAAGGCTATGGAGGGGATACGGAGAGTGGCGTGGTGCTGAGAGTAGACCGCTACCCCAGCGGAGCGAAGCCGTGTGCCATGGCTGAAGAGCGCTGACTTGTTTCCTTAAATTCGGACCTGAAAAGAAGCAACCCGTGAGTAGAGGATTTGGACTTTAAAATAAATTATTTTTGAATTTGGTACGACCGGGGGATGTGTCAAAAGGGAGTCCGCACCCCCCTTCCTGCAGAAGTTTAAAGCAACGGCAGAGAACTAAGCTGGAGAGCCTACCCTTTTGGGGTGAGTTAATAAGACATTAACTTTCACGATTTGACAAAACAAGTTTGGAGCTGGAGCGTAAGAGTGGAATTTTAGAAGATTTTTTTGTTGTTGTGTGCAACCCCCCCTCCCGGGCCCGGGAGCGTCCTGCCTCTGAGTCTGTTAAAGAGGAAAGGAGTTTGACAGCTGTCAAAACTGTCAAACGAGCAATTTAAAATAAAAAATCCTTTTTAACCTAAGATTCCTCTGGACTAAAAGTGATACAATTGAACTAAGGCTGTTGGAAACAAAGAAACTAACGAGGCAGAGGGCTGTTGGAAAAGGATTACTAAGTATCAGATTCCCTCTAGGGGGATTTCTGAGACATTACAATGGCAGTGGATGGAAAGTTACTAGCGGAGCTAGAAAAAACATTCTATCTTGTTGGAATTTTACAAGAGCAGAGTCTGATTATGAACAAACAGCTCATGACCTTGACTTCTGGAATAAACAGCTCTGCTGAATGTACTGAGGATTTGAATAAGAAAGAACCCACAGCTGAACTGGAAGAGACATCACAAGAATTGAAGACTAAACAAGGAGAGGAGAAAGTACAGATGGAAAGTACCAACCAGGAAGCGACACTAGTGGAATATAAACAAGAAGACTCTTGGATTTTATGGATTACAAATCTGCAAAAGATGAGAAAGATGAAGGAGGAGGCCTCCAGAGTACTTGGATTACAGGAACTTAAAATAAAGAAGAAATATGACTGGGGCCTCCATCTCAAAGATGAAGGGTTTGTGAATCTTTTGCAGCAATGGTTTTCAAGCTCTCTTGTGGAAAGAAGATTTGGTTTGAATGAGACAGAACTTCCTCGAGCTTTACTGACCAACATAAAGGACTACCAACAAGACCGGCGGAGAGGGACTGAAAGAGATTTGAAGGCCTCGGACGTGAGGAACCCAGGCTAAGAACTGTTATTATGGACTTATATTTGGGAAGGGATGCAAACCGGGGATGGAAGGGGGGGGGGAAACAGAATTTTAATAACACTCATGAATTTTTGGGTTAATTAATTTGTATTTTATCTAATATAAAATGGGAAATCGATGGAAGGGAATTTGAGTCCAACTTAGGAAAGAATCTATTTTTTTTTTTTTATAAGAAGATTATACTAAGATGGTGAAGAGGAGAAATAATAATTTGCTGACATAATTATGGAAATTGGGATGCTTGAAGGGGTGTGGGGGGAAGTCAAGGAACAAGTTTATGAAAATAAGATTCTTGAAATTATGCATGTTTTTGTCTTTGTCCATTAGTGTGTGTTATGTCTTTATAAAATCTGGAAAACTAATAAAAATATTATTAAAAAAATAATAATAAAAAAAAGAAGTTTGTCATAGTGATCTCTATGTAAATTGAAACATTGCAAGTTTCCCCTGGGTTTGGGTCAATATGTTTTATATTTAAAATGAATGTACAGTAATTCAAGTGTGCTTTGGATTGCACATGTGTAGTAGTAGTAGTAGTTGTTATTGTTGCTGTTGTGTTGTTATTAGAATTTATATACCACCCTATACCTGGAGGTCTCAGGGCAGTTCACAGGACAAAATCAAAGTATAAAACCACAAAAGATATAATCAAAATAAAAACAACAACCCAATAACCCTCTCCTCCAACCCCTCCCCCTCCTCGATTTTAAAAGGGCTGTCAATCAAATCAACCAAAGGCCTGGTTAGAAAGGAACATTTTAAAAGTTTTCATCCACAAATGATCAAAGAGGAAAGTAAGAGGTGAAACTTTGGAGCCGGTGGATAAAATGTATTTATGTCAGCTTGGCATTTTCTTACAACATAAAGCTTATCAAATACAAACAAAACCAAGCCAATTTCTTAAAACCCATTAAAACAGCAGAGAAGTCTTACTGGATCAAACCAAAGTCCTACCTCTTGCTTGCACAGTGGCCAACCAGATGATGCAAAGAAGCCCACAACTGTCCACTCCCACTCATGTCCCCAGCAAACAGCATTCAGAGGCATGCTACCTACCTCTGATCCTCACGGTTTCAGAGAACCACATGACTAGTAGATGCTGATAGCTTTTTCCATCATGAATTTACCTAACCCCCTTTTTAAAGACAATGAGCATAAGCCACCACACGTTCTCTAATGCAGACCTTCTAACAATGAACAGCTGTGCAATGCTGCAAATTCCTTTGTGCAGGAAGCTTTCCTGTTGAAAGCTTTCCTACCCTAAAAGGTGTAAGATGGGAGTATAAAGGAGGAAAGGTATTATTGATTTCACAGGTGGGGTTTATTTAAAGTATCAAAGCAAAGCACTCAGTGCTGCTATTTAAAAATTCCAGGTACAATTTTGATACGCAATTTTCAAGCAGAACCAAACGTATGTTCCAAAGATATACTGTTTTCTTTTCAGGAAACCAGCAAATTACGACACTCGCCAACAGTCAGAGAGCACCAGCCTCGTATGCAGAAGGTTGCTGGTTCAATCCCTGGCATCTTCAGGCACAGCCAGGACATTGCTGTGGAGCTGCTGCCAGTCCCTGTAAACAATACTGAACTGGATAGACCAATGGTTTGGCTCAGTAAATTTTATGTTCTGCCCATGGATAAGAAGATGGCTCCAACTGCCATGTAGCACTGCAAGACGATGCATGCATACATCACCTAATGAATGCACAGAAATAGCTAGAAAAATAATGAGTCTGTAGCTTGAGAGCAGATACGGTGGAATTACAGCATGGATATATTTTTTAATTTGACAAGCAGATGGGTTCCCCTCCCCCCACCTTTGATTGATACAGTTAGGTGCCCGGCAAGCTCATAATTTTTCAAATCATTACTCCAAAAGTTGCATATGCTTCAACTGTAAAAGTATATTCCTTTATTGTGTTCGCACAGGAAATGCTGGAGACACGCAGACAGCTGGTCTAAAAATGGTAATTTCAGATCAGCCAACACCTGAGATGACATTTTCTGTCACATATTGGCTATAAGTCCAATGAATGAATGAATGAATGAATGAATGAATGAATAAATAAGGAAGCAAAGCAGGCAGGCTCTGAAGAAAGATGACAGGTTTTCCACCACAGCCTGGCAGGCAGGTATTAGAGAGAAAGAGTAAAATATTCTTACTCTCTTCTATGTTATTATGGAGTGTTTTAACAGCAGTGAAGTCATCCGAGTGGGATTGGCTCACCCTCAGAGTCCGACCTTATTTGAGATCTGTGGAGAATTCCCCCTCCCCCAAAGCCAAATTAGGTAGCAACCTGAAAGGATTGATGGAATATTTTCAATGTTAGTCAGAGCAGACCCATTGAAATTAATGGAGATGACTAACAGAGAACCATAGAGTTGGAAGAGACCCCAAGGTTCATCTATGAAAGGACAATGTATTTTTAAAAAAGAAGATACCATAGTATGCCTTCAGAAAAGTTTTTAGAAGACAAATGCCTCGGAAATACGTACGTTTTATGCTGTTTAACCTGCTTTTTGGTACTGAGCAGTCTACAGCAGCTGAAAAACAAACAACACACCATTAAAGTGAGTGAATCAACATTCTCTTTGAAGATTTGCAATAAACAGACTTTGCTTAACGTCAGCTTATTGGTGGGATGTATTTTCGCCAAAGCTACTAAAAATGCAAAAAAAACTTCTATGGATGAAACATAATGGCCAGTCTACATTTTAAATGTTTTCACTCATTTAACCAGCTTTTTGGTTTTAATGAATCCAGTTAGCTGTGTTAAAGAATGAAATAGAAAGCTTGTGACCGGCTTTTGCAGAAGACGGGCATCATAATGAGGATTCCGTGCTGTACTTCAACATTTATGAACTCTTATTGAAGAACGGTAAGGCCTGTAACTGTAGCTGTGGATACGTACTGTTCCCTGACACAGTATTACTTAATAAAGAATGTTTGTTCCTGTCCAAGGCTTTAATGGGTATGGAACCTGAGTATTTGTGTCCATGAAGCAAATGCAGAGAATGTGGTCAGTAGTGCATGGAAAACCACCAACATCTGAATGACCACATCAGCATATTCTAATGGTATATTTATTCAAGGCCGCACTCAGATACATACAGAGCATCTAGTTTCCGATACTGTTAATCCTACGCATCAGCCCCATCTGAAAAAATAGGTACTTTTACAGTCTATTTATCAAGCAAGATGCTAAAGTAGGGATCACAGTATAATTAAATGTTTTGGGCACCCAAAGCAGTGTTTAAAATTTGCACTGCCAATTAGGAGTTTTTATAGCCATAATCAAGTAAAGAGCTGAAGTGCTTAGGCCACTGATTTCAAGACCAAGGCATGGCCTGACTGGGCACTGAATTGCAGGAAGTGGTCTTAGTGTAAGACCACTGACCCATTTGGCTCTGAATTGTCTGCACTGACTGGTAGTGGCTAGCCAGTGTTTCAAACAGGGGTCTGTCCCAGCCCTACCTGAAGGTGATGGGGACTGGGATCTTTTGCAAGCAAAACAGATGCTCTAAAACAGATGCTATGGCCCTTCTTAGCCCTTGCTGAGGCTTAGCAGTGCCTGGATGGAAGACCACGTGATGGAAAAGTTTGTTTACTGAGAAGGTTGAGTCACCTGAGTGCCCCCCCCCAGCAAATAGTTAACCAGCAACAGCTTATGATTGGCCAGAGTTCCAAGGGAGGCAGTTGGAGTGGAGTGAGAGGCGGTGTGAGAGATTCATGGGGTTTTGGATTCTGTCAGGAGATTTCGTTTTGACAGGTGGTAGAGCTGAGGAGAGCCGAGAACTCTCAGTATATGCTCTAAGGTTCTGAATCGCAGAACACAGTTAAAATAGAAAAGACACAGTCGCACATGGTGTTTACAGGAAAAGGGGTCCTCTGAGGGAATACTCTGACAGGAAAGAGCAGTAGTGATTTTGAGACCAAGGAGGATTTGGGGGTCTGTAAGGGAAACAGTCCAGTTAAAATCCTAAATTCCTGAAGTGTGAGTGGAGAAATCTGATCTATGAAAGATGTGTAAAAGAAAGTAACCATAAGCTTAAACAGCATACAGCCTATAACTTGAAACAGTATATATTTTAATAAAAAGCACCAGCACTGTTTGTTACATTGCTGTGGAAGAAGAAGGAATAAAACTCATTGTTTACATCTGTTATAATAAAGTTTGTTTGCAACCTGTTTTCCCAAAAGAAAAATCCACCACCGCTCTTAATTCATTCTCCACTGGGGATTTCACCTAAGGGAAAGGGAAACAGGGCCAGCACAGCGGCGCCAGGGAGAGAGAATGCCGTTGTACCATTGCACTTGAGAACTCTATGCCACCTTGAGTTGCAGTCATGGAATTCTAAAGGTGGAAGGAACCTCAGAGGTCATCCAGACCAACTCCCCCACCCTTTTTCAGTGCAGAGGCGCAACTACAGCATCCCTGAGAGATGGCTGCCTGGTCTCTGCTTAGATGTCTCGATCTCGTGGATATAATAATAATAATAAAAATAAAATAATAATAATTAAATAATAATAATAATATAATTATTATATAATATATAATATTATATAATATTGTTATATAATATTATATTATTATATAATTATTATATAAAGCCAGCCACTCTGGGTGGCTTCCAAAAAAAATTAAAATACTGTAATACATCAAACATTAAAAGCTTCCCTAAACAGGGCTGCCTTCAGATGTCTTCTGAAAGTCTGGTAGTTGTTCTCTTTGACATCTGGTGGGAGAACATTCAACAGGGCGGGCACCACTACCGAGAAGGCCCTCTGCCTGGTTCCCTGTAACTTGGCTTTTCGCAGTGAGGGAACCGCCAGAAGGCCCTCGGAGCTGGACCTCAGTGTCCAGTGGATTGGCTGGATACAGAGTAGTGGGAGGCTCCACCTAGTGAACCTCCAAGGGAAGAAGGCTCAGGGCCAGGGGACTGGTGGTGGAATGGTGAGGAGTGGTCCGAGGATGAAGAGGGAGGAGACTGGGAGGAGGAGGTGTCAGAAGCTGAAGAGGTAACAGTGGTGAGCAGGAAGAGGCAGAGGGCAGTCCAGAATCAGAGGCAGAAGCGGAGGCTGGAGAGAAGTGGGGCAGGTTTGTTTGAGAAGCCAGGGAGTCTCTCTCTCCTGCTGTGAACAAGTTCCTTCCTGCTTTCCCAGAACATGGAATAAAAAGGGCAGAGCAGAGAGAGACAAGATGAAGGAGTCTCAGGTTGTTGGGGAAGGACCTGGGGGAGGAGTCTTAGAGAGCGGTGAGAAGTCCTTGCAACTGCCTAACTGGGGCAAGACTGACTGGGAAGAGTTGTTGTGATCACTAGGCCTGACTGTTTTGGTTTCTTTGAAAAAAAGAGTTAACCTCACTGACACCAGTTGTTTTTTGGCTGACCTTCTTCTGACTTGACTCCTGGCCCCCTAGCGAAAGGAAGCCTACCGCCCCCTGAGAGAATCGTAATGGGGAAAGGATGGGATACAAATGCACTAAGTAAAAAACCAAAAGTGGTCTGAGTGATGAGGTAGTGCCACGGAGTCACATGGGATTGGGCAAGGCAGCATTGCCAGTTCAGGGCAGCAAGGGCACATGGACGGAGCCAACCCAATGTTCTCCCTGGTGCGCCCACACAGCCCCAACCTTGCCACTGATGTGAGCTAACCTCACATCCAGGTCAGCTGCGGTTCCGCCAGCATTGACACCATTCCACTACACAGGCTGCTATTGTAAGTACATGTGTGTGTACATGCACAGTAGACTGCATTTGTTTGATTGGAAGTTAATTTCCTTCCTCACCTCCTTCTGTGAGGCAAAAGTAGAATTCTGTTGGGTACAGGGGTGCTGGTAAGAAGCAAAGGGATCTGTGGGGTGGCTGGGAGTCACAGGTCCAGTGTGCACTGGGTGGGCGTGTCAGGAAACTGGAGGCACGCTGTAGTCTAACTCCTCTTCTTTCCTTCCTCTCTTCTGCCCACAAATGCCCCTTCCCTGTTACAAAGCTATCTATAGCGCTGCATTGCATCCACACCATCTGTAGCCATGGTAACCAGGGTGAGATGCAGGTTTGCGGATTCTGGCTAACCACATGGTTAATGTGGTAAAATTATGCAAACGTAACACTGCACCGTGGGTGGCTCTGGAAAGGGAAGGAGGCAGGCACCTGGTGCAATGCTAAGGCACTGCCTCTGGATGAGAACCAAGGAGCTGTGGTTTCCTTAAGCTTTGCTGTAGAATGGGCACTTGTCCTCTCCCCATCCCCTTAATACAGGGCAGTCCTCTTTTCACTCTGCTACCTCCTACATTTTCAAGAGGACAGTGCTTGGTCTTCTGTTTGGCACTCCATATTAAATTTGGGGAATTATCTGGACTTCAAGATTTTCATCAAGCACTCCAACTAGTACATATTCTGCTGCATATTCTAAGCTTCCATTAAGACAAAACAACACCAGTGAAGTTCAACCCTCACAGTTACAGAGAAAAACTCAAGCAAGAAAATGCACAGGTTCTACCATAATGTTCATTTAACAAAGAAGCGCTCTCCTCCTGTCTTAAGCAAAAGGCCTCAAGTCGGATTGGCAAGCCAGAGAAGCTGCCAACAGCAATTCTATCCCCTGAGTTAGCTTGTGAGGGGAACGGGACAAGACTCTTCTACTTACTGTGGTTGTATTTTATAGCAGTGACTTTACCTGCATGACTGTCCAGCACACTGGGAAGACTGGCAGATGGGGGAAGACTATTCATGATAGAAACACGTGCACTGTATTGAGCTGTCAGCTGTCATCTCCAACGGCGACAGGCTGGTTGGAATGAATGATAAATCAAGGCACTCTGGGTTTAATTCAACCCAAGTCTTTCCAGAGGCCTCAGCTTTGGAGAAGTAGCAATAATAACCAAGATTATATTTGACCATGTGCAGAGTGCTGAGTCTTCACTACTGTGAAACTCCAGTCGTTCCCTGAATATCTAGGGCTGGGGACAAAGCTTCCCAGTCACCTGGATGCATGAGAGGCTGAAACAGTTGTCAACAACAGCCGGGACAACTGCCAATTGGTTCTTTCCCTGCCAGAACTGGCTCCATCCGCCGACGTTCCTCTTGGTTGCTCCAGAGGGAGAAATAAGCTTAGCAAGCTCCATTCTGTGGGCTCAAGTGAAGGGATCAGTCACCATTTGGCTCACTCCTCTGTCAGAGATGTCTCCATCAGCAGCAGAAGAGATGAACAAGCCCTCCTCCATCAGCCTGGCTAGGGCCAACTGCCACTGGGCTTCTCCCTCCCCAGAACTGTCTCATGCTATTCCGTTATGTCTTCCCATGAAAAGGTTGGTGCTTTGAGCTTGCTTCTTTTCCTCTTCCCTCCTGATTTTTCCTTCTTATACCCTTTCATCATAAACTATATGCCACTTTGGGCGCCATGACAGAAATGCAGTATCTAAAAAAGCAAATAGCATGGCATCCAAGAAAGCTTGAGTTTTATGAGCACAGGAAGAACCAAGTGACGGGAAACACAGACCAAGCCCAGGGGGTCGGAGGGAGGGCTATAATGATATTTTTGCAGCAAATCCAGGAGATAGTCTCCTACTATTGGACTGCACTGTGACTATTAGGCTCCATTCCCATTCTTCTTTCCTCCTCCCTCTTTCTCTCCCTCCACTCCTCTCCTCTCCCCTCCACCGGCCAACTGTCTTCTCATCCTCTCCATCAATTGCTGCCCAAAGTAGCGCCTTAGAAATATGAATTACCTAAACAAGAGAACTCCCCTCCCCCTCCAGGCACAATTACAGAGATAAATGACCTGCTGCACAGGGCACAAATGAGATATGTTAATTTAGTGCGTCTAATTTGCACATTCATAATGTATGCTACCTTCTGCACCTTTTGGACTCCTCAGCAGCAGCAGCTGTTTCCCTTAGAGAGGGTCACTTTGAGACGCGAGTGAGGGCCAGCATCTCAACCAACTTCTGTTTGCACAGATATCCACATCTCTCTTGCCTCTAATCTGGCAAGTGGAAGGTGCGTATGTGTCAGCTGGCATTCCTTGGGGCAATAGGTTTTGCCGGAAGGGACTCAGGGCATGTCAAAAGTGGCATGATCCTGGTCAGTCAGAAAACACCCATATCCTTTGGCCCTCTCCTGCTCTCTTTTCAGGACAAACAGCTGTGGTTAGTTACTGTTCCCCTGCCCCCTGCCATTGTGCCTTGACTGCTTCCCCAAGAACAGCTGCACCCGATGCAGGAAAACAAGCAGCGCTGCCCTTCTTACATCCCTAGTAGTGGTTTATTTTTCTTATTTTCTGAATATCTGATGATACACCTAGATCACAACGGCTAGAAAGTTAAGGATTTTTTTTTTAAAAAATGTGACATGAAAACTGATAGTACCAGTTTACACCCTGGGCAGACTATGCTTATGAGCTCAGGAGCTGGGAATTAATTTTGTGCAATGAAGCATGCAATTGGAGGAGGTGCACTTCAACAAAAATATTGGCTGATTTGTTTCACAATGATATTCACTGAACTGTACAGTTTTCTTTATAAAGCTGGTAGGCATGGGGCAGCTTGTTAGATTTGGGTGCAGGAGAACTGGGTTCAAATTCACACCAAGGGTGAACATCCTGGACAGCTTTGGATTCTCAGCTTCTATTCTAAGTTTGCAAAATAGAGATAACTTGTCAGGGTACTGACGGGGTATTGAGGATACATAGTTCAGAGACTGTAAAATACCTGGCCCTATAAATTGCACCTTTAATGAAATTATTTTTTAGAACCATCTATTAAGGTCTTTTGTACTGTTTACCTTTAACCCAGTATTTGCAATTATGGTTGACATTTTAAAAGTACAAAATGGATACAATAGTTTGGTATGGATTTGTTTTTCTAAGTCACATTGAGTTCATTTTTTTTAAGCAACTGATATATGTAAATGATTTCATTTAATAACAGGGTGAATATTTTCTGCAAGATGACTAAAAAGTTGTTATATGTAATTTATGTGGAAAACAAATGGATTTGGGGACTAGTTTAATTTGACTGGCTGAGGCTGAAATCTTAAACACATAGTGCAAGTCTATATATGTCTAGTGAGAAGAAAGCCCCACTTAGTTCAATGGGACTTATTTCCAGGTGAAATGTATCTAGGATGGCAGGTGTAATGAGGAGTAATTGAACACAAGGGGCCTTTCTTTCTTCTGGGTAAACATGCATACAATTGCATTGCACTGGCTTGGCAGCAGGAGTTGCTGGAAGGAGGCATACAAGGCCCCATCCTACTGTCTTAAGGGCTCCATTCCGGATTTGTATAGGGTTTACTCCTTAGCCTTTTCTTCTCCCGCAAGGCAGCAGAGGATTAGGAGCAGAGTTTTCCTTCTCCTAGATGGGCTACCTTCCCAGGTAGATAAGCCCCACCTGCCCCTCACTTCCCTCTACAGCACGTGCAGAAACAGCCTTCTTGACTGTTGGACCCACTATGGTTCTCGTCCACTCAATCTGCCAGAGCCTGTCTTTGCATGCAGGGAACAGTCCCTAGCTCATCAAGAGTTTGAGGCTCACTCGGTAGTGGCGCCTTCCCTGTGGAACGCCCTCCCACCAGATGTCAAAGAGAACAACAACTACCAGACTTTTAGAAGACATCTGAAGGCAGCCCTGTTTAGGGAAGCTTTTAATGTTTGATGTATTATAGTATTTTAATATTTTTTGGGAAGCTGCCCAGAGTGGACGGTCCAAGCCAGCCTTGCTCCCATCACATGACAACACTGGACTCCATCTGGGCCCAACAGCAGCATCAGCTCCAGGCTGGCACAGCGATCTGCCTGCCCCACTTTCCACTCCTGCTTCTGTGTGCAGCAAGGCTCAATTCAGCCCAGCAGTCAATTTTAGTATCACCCCCTAAGTATCTGCAGACAGAACAATGCAGATCATAGTTGGAAACCTTTTTGTGTGTGTCTGAACACACAACATTTGAAATTAAAGATCATTTAAAAGAAAGGTTGTTTATTGACTATGCATCTTAAACTGCTACAAGGCTTAGGGCAGGCTGCATCCCTATACCCATGTGCCTGGGAGTAAGGTAAAAAAAGGTAAAGGACCCCTGGATGGTCAAGTCCAGTCAAAGGAGACTATGGGGTTGCGGTGCTCATCTCGCTTTCAGGCCAAGGGAGCTGGTGGTCGTCCACAGACAGCTTTCCAGGTCATGTGGCCAGCATGACTAAACCACTTCTGGCATAACGGAACACATGACGGAAACCAGAGTGCACAGAAATGCCGTTTACCTTCCCGCTGTAGTGGTACCTATTTATTTACTTGCACTGGTGTGCTTTCAAACTGCTAGGTTGGCAGGAGCTGGGACCGAGCAACAGGAGCTCACCCCATTGTGGGGATTTGAACTGCCGACCTTCTGATTGGCAAGCCAAAGAGACTCAGTGGTTTAGACCACAGCGCCACCAAACCCAATGGGACATACAGTACTTCATAGGAGGCATGCATACAATTGTGCTCTTATTTTAATCTTTCTCCTATTTATGGGATTGACAATTGAAACATAAGAGATTAAAAATATGTTTGTTTTTTTAATATTGAACCACATACTGTGATTTTATAGAGGGTGAAAATGGAAGTGTGTCGAGGCAATGCCATGCAATGAGAAATAAAGGAGGATTAATTAATGCTCACGTTTGTGCCAAATATTAATTAGCACATAGCACTGACTTTGGAGAATGACTATCTGCTCACCGATCCAAGAAATAGCAAATGATGTACCTTAATGATAGAAAATCTTTAGACAGACATATTGGCACAAGCTGTATTCAGTCTAGTGCATATATTCTTGATGTAATTTTCAGTGGGAAAATAATATCTCTTCAGAATGCACAAACACTAGAGCTTCTGATTAAATTTAGCATTTCAAACACTCAGTTAAATGTTGGGAAGGTTAGGCGTTGGCATTTTTCTTTTAATTCTAAAATGGTAGGCTTTAAATGTGAGTGATTTTTCTTTTCCCCCCTAAGTGACAGATAACAGGGAAAATGTATTACTAAATAATTACTCCATTCAAGGAGAGGTGAATGACTTGTATATGCTTACCTTTAGCTGAAAGTATTTTATTGTAATGGACTGCCATGTGATCCCTGATCAGGTACTGGTTGCTTAGTCTGCGGGAGGAGTCGTCAATGCAGAAGGCTACAAAAGTAAAGCACATTTGACCGTTATTGTGGAAAGTGCCAGTAGTCTTCACCAACAATTGCAGAAATATAAGTTCAAAGCAGGAACACATAGATGGAAACAGGTCATTGAGAAAAACTCTTTCCAAAACTTATTGACTCCTCCTTGACTGGAAAGTCAAGGAGCAGGAGGTAACAGTGGCCATGGTGAGGTAGTCACAAGACTTTGGCCATTCAATAACCATGGCCCAATGGGAAAACCTGTGGAAGAATAATTGGAAATTTACAAAGTGTTAAACGATTAGAGAGAACTTTCTAAAAATGCAACACCGATGGTACTTAACACCCTGGAAACTTTCGAAAATGTAAAAAAAATGTGTCAAGTAATTGCTAGAGATGTGGAGATAATTCAGGAACTTTTTACCACATGTGGTGGTTATGCAGGAAAATACAGGTATTCTGGGAGAGTATTCATTCAGAATTGCAAAAAATGCTAAAGATCTCTTTTAATAAAAAACCAGAGGCCTATCTCCTGGGAGTTACAGGTCTGGATATTCTGCAAAAAATGAAGGGTATCTTTTTATATGCCATGGCAGCAGCAAGAGTTCTTATTGCGGCAAAATGGAAGAGTTTCGAAATTCCCTCTATACCTGAATGGATCTGAAAGCTGACGGAATATGCCGAATTAGATGGTCTATCAGAAAAAATAAAGAACAAATCAAAACAGGAATTTGTCTCAAAATGGGAGGTCTTCAAAGAATATTTGAAATATAAATATAGTAGTTTAAATTCTGTTGCAGCATTTGAGGAACTTCAGTAATAGTTGCAAGTTAGACATAAGATATATCAAGAAAAAGTTAAATGATGATAAAAGTGTGTATTGGCAATAAGTAATATGAGATTGAAATAAGGAATAGATGGGAGGTCGGTTCTATAGTGTTAAGACCAACTTATGTTTTATTATTTGTTAAGAAAATTCTGTGTTTATTGTTATTCCTGTGTGTAATTCTGTATCTATTTATCTCCTTTTTTCCTTTTTTTGCTGTATCAATAATATTATTTTTTAAAAAAAGAGAGAGCAGGGTGAATTGGAATCTGCAACAAAATGCTGCAGTATGGAGTGCTCCTGTTCCATTTCACTTTGTTCCAAAAAAAAAAAAAAAATCATCAGGGAGGAAGCTAGATGGATCTCCTGGAACAGAGAGCCTAGGCATGACAATGGAAAAGACTGTGCCAAACAAACTTCAGATTGCAATGGGATATGCATGAGGGCCTCCTCAGATGTTCTAAGTCAGGGATATTGAGCCTGTGGCCCTCCAGATGTTATTAGACTTCATCAGCCCTAACTAGTGTGGCCATCAGGCAGGGATGATGGCAGCTGCAGTTGAACAGCACATGGGACTCACTGATTCCTCAGGGGTGTTTAAAAGAATGGGGAGACTCATGCAGCAGGAGGTGGCCCCTGTGGTATTCTAGTCCTAAGCAGAGAATTCTTCCCAAAATGAATGCAATATTCCATCTAGCATGATCACATCACATGCTGTAGTATTAGAGAGAGATTGGATATCTGGCAGGGACAAGAAGCCCCTTGCTAAAGCAATATTTTAAATATCTCATTCAGCTAATATTCCTGCTTTAATGAACAGAGTATTTAAACAAATCGAAGCTGTTTTTAGGGCCCTGAACATAACGAGCCTTAATTAGCCAAACTCTTCAACACATGCATTCCTTACTATGTGCTTAAATAGAGTGACACTCCTTTCATAGCTCTTAATATTTTTATATATATTTTTTGCACATGACAGCCAGAGCTGCACTTATTTGGACCTCAGATTCCAAGTGGTAAGTAAGTGCACATATACGGACAATCCGTTCTTCCTCACTGTTTGTGGAACTAGCAACAGGAACACTCAAATGCCACCAAGCCTGATGGCTTCCATATCTGCAGTTTCCACCCGTTTTCAGACCACTTACAACATTTGTTTTCTTTTTATTTGCTGACTAGTAAGGTCCCATATCTTGCCGTGGCAAATCGCAGGAGGACACTTTGTACTCAAATGGCTTACACATGGACATACTGAAAAGCTAAGGGTAAAATCAACACTTACATCAGAATGCCTGTCTTCAGTTATGAAGCCATGAACAAGCAAATCACTCACCACAGAGCCATTTCAGTGATGCTTCTGAGATGTAAGGTTTACCGTTTAACAGCCAAAGCAGCAAAACATATCCCTGCATATGAAACTAGGATGAGATCCTCAAAAACAGCTACTCCAGAATAGCCCCATTATGAAGTCAACATGACTACTTTGGAGCAAGTAGTTTAAGGACTGCAGCCTGAAAGCCCTGGCAGCAGACTTCATGCCTATTAGGACTGAAAGGACTGATCAACTATCTGGTGAGGCAAATAACAAATTATACATAAAACAAGTACTGTATTTTTCGCCCTATAGGACACACTTTTCCCCCTCCAAAAATGAAGGGGGAAAGTGTGTGTGTCCTATGGGGTGAATGCAGGCTTTCGCTGAAGCCTGGAGAGCCCCACCGCCAGCCCCACAAGCTGGAGGACAGCGGGGAGGCGCAGCGCGCCTTTCCCACCGTCCCCCGACTTGGTTAGAAGGCTGGCGGGGGGGGGGGGGGTAGAAGCCTGCTCCTCCCCGTCGCTAACCCCGCAAACTCAGGGGACAGCGGGAGAGGCACAGCGCGCCTTTCCCACTGTCCCCCGACTTGGTTAGAAGGATGGCGGGGGGGGGGGAGAAGCCTGCTCCTCCCCGTCGCCAGCCCCGCAAACTCAGGGGACAGCGGGAGAGGCGCAGAGCGCCATCCCGCTGTCTCCCGACCTGGTTTGGAGGCTGGCGGAGGGCTTCCCCCTCCCCCAGCCCCGCAAGCTCCCAGAGTGATGCCAAAGTGACGCAGCTTCGCAGAGTGACGCAGCTTCGGCATGGCTCTGGGTCCCGTTCTGGGGGCTGGGGTCGGGGGAAGCTCGGGCTTGCGGAGAGCTTCCTGTTCTGGGAGCTGGGGTCGGGGGAAGCCTGGGCTTCCCCCGCCCCAGCCCCGCGCCTGGGGGAAAAATAATTCCCCCCCCTTTATTTCCACCCCCAAAATCTAGGTGCATCCTATGGGCTGGTGCGTCCTATAGGGCGAAAAATACGGTATGTAGATTCTAACTGGGTTTTAAACAGCACAAGCTCTTAAGAAAAATGGCTCCATATTTGAGGTAGTGTCAGAGCTGCCTCAGGTCCCAGCTCACAGAGGACCAACGCCAGTTCCTCTTTATATACAAAAGTCTTTATTGAAGTTCATTATTGGTTTAACAGCCGTGGCGCGCAACTCTACGTCTGAATCCCTAGACCGGCGAAGCTCCGTCTGAATCTCCTCCCCCCATACACCAGTTTAAGACTCTCGCCTTGCTCCACCTTTTCCTCTGCTCCTTTCTCCTCTGGGTCCTCCTGCCCGCTGGGGTCTCGCCCTTCCTGGACTCTTCGGACGCGGATTCCTCTGACTCCTCCCCCTGCTTCCGGCGGGCTTTGGGACCTGGTTCCCAATCCGGATTTTCTGCTGTCCCGCGCGCCTGCACATTTGAACTTGGCGCGCGCGCCCAGCCGCCCACTTTCCTCCTAACGGCTACACTGCTCCTGTCACTGCTTCCCCCTTCGGGGGGGGGCTGGCTAGAACTGACCTCCCCTCCGCTCCTCCACTCTCCGACGGAGGCGTGGTCAGTCCTGACTCACTCTCTCTCCCTGCTGGAGAAGACGCTGGTCCTGATCTGTGGGCTTCTTCCCCCCCGCTACGCTCTGGTGGGGAAGCTGGCCCTGATCTCCAGCTGCCGCTTTGAGCCTCTCCGCTGGCCCCCCTTGCCCTGACCCTGGGCGCCTCCTTCTGGGAATCTTCTGATTCGCTGGAGAGACTCATGGAATCTCCTGGGTCACTGTCATACCCTCCTATGCTTCCCTCAGATCCTTCCTCTTCGCTCTCCATCTCCTCTTTCCCCTGTGGCTCTGTCCCTGAGCCCCTGACAGGTAGCGTTGTACCTAAATTGTATCCATTACTTGAAATAATTAAGGGGTTGCTGTGGAATAAATACATCCTCTAAGAGGATTTTGTGTCCCCCCAAGATACCCTTAAAAGGCTTTTTAGAAGTTTGTTTTTCCTGCTCCGATGAGTCCCTCACTGTATTGCCATGTTGCCCAAAGATTTTTGTGGCCTCCCAAGCCCCCCATCAGAATTATTTAAATTTATAATTCTTTTTATTTTCACCCCCCTGATTGTTTCCATAGGTACCCTACTGTGATGTCAAAAGTTTTTGGTGATGCCCAAGAATCCTAAAATGTTTCCTTATTTTGGCCATGCCAGTTCTGACAAGGACTGACCAAGGATCCATGTGGTCCTTGCCCTAGGCCTGCCCCCCCCCAATTAACCACCTATGAAATAAATCTATTTGTGGTTTTCCCAAAATATGTAAGCCAAGCTTCAGCAACAGTCTTCTACACTGAGATGTATTATTTACTGAATTGGTTAAAACCAAGACAATGCAAAGACTAAAAACTTTGGGTCGGCTGATATTCTTGCATTGAGTATCAGTATTCAGTTTCTGTTTAACAGTTCTGATCAACCAAAAAAGACTTCCCCTTTCTCTTCTCCCCACCCCCCGAAGCCTCCCCCACTCCAAATATGTGCACTGTGCAATGACAGATTTTACTCATTAGTATAGTCTCAGCCAAACTAAGTTCTCACCACAATGCTTTAATGTAAAATATTTTAAGAGTCCACACAACAAGAAGAATTTGATGCAAAGCTATACTTAAAAAATGTTGCTGTTTACCCCATTGTGCAAATTACTTACCATTACTTTTAGTACTTAAATGTCCCCTGAATGGGCTTGCTGGTCCATACCGGGGAATGGCTTGGTATTCAAGCACTGATATAAAAAAGAAACAAAGAAATTAGGGTGGAAGTATAGCTTTCAGCATAGAGAATTTTAAAAAAACTCATAAAAAGTCAGTATGCTCATTCATGATGACCTATTGTGAAAAACATGAGTTTGTAGAAAAGTCATCAAAATACATGAGATGAACTTACTTTAATATTACATCAACTGAAGAGAAAAGAAATCTCATTAATAGTAGTAAATCACTGATTAAATCAACTGTGCAACCATACATTAAAGTAATGCATAAGCCTATATATCAATGTACTTAGGCGGATTTAACTCTGCCTATGATTGGACTGAAAATGAAGCCATATATTTTTTCCTTTCATCTTGAAATGAATATACAGTGCCTATTCATTTTACCATAATTATAGTAACTATGCTTTTGAGTTTCAAGCTATCTAAGATCATAGGTTTGGAGCTGAAACATCACGGTGGCAATGGACAATTCACTGGAAGGTGTCCATTTTCTGAGCAACAAAACTTTGCACCTTGAGTTCTGGTAAAATACAAAATCCCAGTAACAGAAGTTCTGTCTTGAAGGAAGCAGGTTCCTGGAATCCTCATTGTTGTGAGTTTTCGAGAGTGTGTTGCGAGTTTCTTTGGCTGAGAGTTGGCATGAAAGATGATGATTGATGATGATGATGATGATTGATTGATTTTATATACCGCCCTATACCCGGGGGTTTCGGATGGAGTCCTGGGTGAGATTCCATTCTAGAATCATATCTGTGTAGTTTATTTCTGTACCAAAGACACATTTTTTTGCTTTTTGTGAAATATTTCCTGCTCCAAATCATTAACATAATTAGTAGGACCACATGTATCCCATCAAAATGGATTATGGATTCTAAGGCAAAAAGAGAAAGGGTTGCCTTGTAGTATATTTTTAGTACTCAGCTGCAGTAAACAAGTACAAAATATGTGCATGTCATGTCAGATATGAAGTATGAAATTACCTCTCCCTTCCCTTTTACACCCTGCTTTTCCACATTAAAAATTAAACATATAATTATCTTTGCAACCTGGGCACTTAGTGTGCTTGTGGTTGCTATTCTGGATTTCTTCAATCCCACTCCTCTTAAAGCTACAGAAACTGAAATACGTAACTGATCATAAAATAAACTGGGGTCAAATTCTGGGGTCAGTAAAGCAAATGTCTTTTGTCGAGACTGAAAGTGTTTCCATATTATTTGGCATTCCTAAAACCTGCAAGCAGGGGCTCTGCTGATCTCCACAAGTACAAATGGAAAAGAAGGGAAAAGGAGAGGGAATTAGTAGAATTACAAGTTTCAATTGGTAGTACGAATCACAAGTTTCAAGTTTGCTGTGCTAAAAGGATGCAGCATTTAACCTGTGGAGTACTGCTTTCTCCACATACAAGTTCATGGTAAACTATGTACAGTGGTACCTCAGGTTACATAAGCTTCAGGTTACATACGCTTCAGGTTACAGACTCCGCTAACCCAGAAATAGTGCTTTAGGTTAAGAACTTTGCTTCAGGGTGAGAACAGAAATCGTGCTCCAGCAGCACTGCAGAGGGAGGCCCTATTAGCTAAAGTGGTGCTTCAGGTTAAGAACAGTTTCAGGTTAAGTACAGACCTCCGGAATGAATTAAGTACTTAACCTAAGGTACCAGTGTATAGGGTGAAATTCTGGTGCATCCTAAGATTTAACCCACCAAACATTTTAAAAATAAAAAAAATCATGTGCAATGGCTAGCTTCCACGTATTTCTTGCACACCATGAAACTCCATTCACCGATTTTACTACATTCAAAACAATTATAGTACTATATTGAAAATGAACCCTTGCATACGTATAATTAACAAGCGGAACTGTTAAAGCTAGAATACTGTACTGTGAAAGAGTCTGCTTAATTGTGGTAGGTATCAGTTTCTGCCACATGTGCTGTGGATTTTTTTTATCATAATCCATTAAATAGATAAAGACTACTAATACATTTTATCATGGAGGATTACACGTTCTCCCATTCCTCTGAAGCAGCAAACTGACATAAAATATGAAGCGAGCCATTTGCAGTACAGTTCTAAAAACTATTTCAGCTATCATTGTCATTTTCTTATTACTGAATTCTAACGGATTGCTGAAATATGTGAGCTTTCGAAAAAATATTCACAAATGTTATTTCTTGCTTTAGTAAGAAGAGTGGTTTAAAAACAAAAAACAAAACCCAGAATGTGAGCTGGGCCTCCGCTTCTGCCTCTCTACCACAAGCTGGTTCCAGACCATTGGTTCCGAAAACAAGAGAGCTTATCACTGACCTTAGGGAGGGGTTGCAAATAGGGATATGAAGTGGCAGGTGGCCATGCTGCTTTCGTACAGGAGCCAAGCTCAGCTCCCATCTATTGGTTAGATGTTCAGATATAATGAATGTCCTACAGTGGCTACCACAAACAGCACTGGGCCCTGCTCTAGTTGGGTGGGAGGCCCATTGCTTGGAATGTGCTAAGGGCTCCTGGAGTCTGGAACTGGCACTGCCTACCTGCTCCCCCACCCCATCCCACTCCAGGCTTTGGGGAGTTCTAGAGTCCCTAGAATTCTGCATTGGTTAATCATGTTTGGAGAAGAGCGACCACCATCATTTCATTATTTTGTCTTAGTTGGACTTGCTGAACATTTTAATCTATATAGATTATATGGAGTCATACAGCCCCCCCCCCAAGGTGGCTAAGAAAAAAACTCCACTGCTGAACCTCCATGCTAAACTGGTGGGGTGGGGTGGGGTACATCCATTTAACACCTAGAAAAGTCCAGTAGACAGCAGCACAGTCTCTGTTAGAATTAAGTCTCTTAACTTTTAACTACTTGGGAAGTTAGAATTGTAGAGCAGGCAGATACAGCTAAATTCATCTAGTAGTCTACTGCTCTGGAGACGGTTTTATTAGCTTCAATTAAACAAATTTGCTAAAGGTCACAGAGTGCATGCTTGTTCTTCAGCACAGAGCAGTCTCCACTGAACGCGAGGTGGAATTAACGATGCAACTGGGCAGTCGGACACTCAGAGGGCTAAACTGGTGCAGGCTTTGGTAGCACATAGTCTATGGGGATTTGGATAAAGTCAACACAGAGGTTACTTCTCAACAAAGGCTGCTTCTCTATTCTGCCACTCTCGGGTACCTTGCAAGACAATTTTGGCAACATTTTCTAAAATGGAAATATATGATCCTGAGTCCTTGTGGCACTAGATTATGGTAGTTCAGAAGGCTTTAGGTGGTCTGAGCAGAGGTGGCAGGAATTGAGTTGACAGTACAGGCAAGGAGCCAAAGCCATTAATGCAGTCCATAAGATGAAAGAAGACCGCTGGACTGAACAAGCTGTAGAATAGAGTAGGAAGCAAACCAGGGAGGCAGATGAGAAAAGGAAGTGGTTAAAGGAACGGCCAAAAAAGTTCTTTTGGACCAGCCTGCTGCCCTCTCCAGACTATATCAGATTCCTCACACTGATAATGGCTCCTGTGTACATGAATGGAGAACAGAGAGGTATGTGCAAGTCTGTGCAGAAACCAGTCTGTTATGCAAAAATAAAAATTACATCACTCCATCCACTTTTGCTTCTGGCCCTGATCAGTACTGGCACATGGCCCCCACTGGTTGCCCATAAGGGAATGCAGCCCTTGGATGAAAAAAGTTTCCACACCCTGGTGTTGAAATACTGAGCTAGATGAACCAATGGTTTGACTCAGTCTAATCCAACTTCCTGTGTTCTTTAGATGCCTCATAAATATATCTTTATTTATGTTGGCAACAGGATTTAATTTTATTGGTTTGGTTTGCTCCGCTCTGCGTGGCTGTGACCTGGTAATTTGTAAAAGTATGTTTGTTTTTAACAGTAGTTTTATTGTTGTTTTATTATCGCACGTCTTTTTTTGAGCAATATGTTATTGAAAAAATGGCCACTACATTTAAAAACTAATCTAAATATTTCAGTTTTTTTCTTTTATAACTGGACAACACACATAGCTCCTATTCAAACAACATAAATATCTCAGTAATCAGCCTGTAAGTAAATTACGTCTTATTTGCCACAAGTAAAATCACGTTTCTGTGTTACAGATGTTATTTTATTACTGCTTCAACCTTTGGCAAGCAAAGGCATTGGGAGATAAACAGCTCAGTGCAAACCACCAGCTTTGAATAATAAAGCTGTTTTAGAGCAGTTGCATTAATGTCTAGTTATAAATAACACTGGTCTGTCAATAATGCAAAAAATGTTAGTGCTTTTTTCAGTGGTGAACTGTTTTGATTGCTGCATATGTTAAACTGATCCCAAGGAAAAATTAACTTAACTACACTTCGGCAACTTTGTTCCTAAGGTTGGAATCCTTAGATATATTCCAACTGAGTTGACATCACGCACTGTCTGTCTTAACCCAATGGATTTTAAGCTTTGTACCAGTAAGCCTTGAAAGCTGAAAAAGGGATTCCTCAATGAGAAGATGGAAGAAGACGGAGAACATTCGTGGAGAAAAATCACCCCAGTTGAAACAACAAAGTAAGCGTTTATGAGTGTCAGTCTTCCAACTAAAATCAATTATGACTGCATATATACTTCGGTTGAATTAATATCCTACAGCGAGGGGATATTTACCGTATTTTTCGCCCCATAGGATGCACTTTTCCCCCTCCAAAAATGAAGGGGAAATGTGTGTGCGTCCTATGGGGCGAATGCAGGCTTTCGCTGAAGCCTGGAGAGCGAGAGGCATCGGTGCGCACCGACCCCTCTCGCTCTCCAGGCTTCAGGAAGCTATCCGCAAGCCTTGCAGCAGCCTGCAGCCCCAGCGAGTGTCCGCAAGCCTTGCGCGCCCGGCAGGAGGTCCCGCCAAGCGCGCGAGGCTTGGGGCAGCAGCCTGTCGCCCGAAGCACGGGGAGCCCTCCGCAGGGCTCCCCGTGCTTTGGGCGAGTGTCTGCAAGCCTTGCACGCCCGGCAGGAGGTCCCGCCGGGTGCGCGAGGCTTGGGGCGGCAGCCTGTCGCCCGAAGCACGGGGAGCCCTCCGGAGGGTGCCCCGTGCTTCGGGCAGGTGAGCGCAAGGCTTGGGGCGGCAGCCAGGGCGGAGGGGGGAAATTTTTTTTTTAAAAAATTCATTTCCCCCCCAAAAAACGAGGTGCGTCCTATGGGCCGGTGCGCCCTATAGGACAAAAAATACGGTACCTAAACTCATTTCAAAACCATCTTTCAATATAAATACCCCCAGGCATGTAAAAACAGAACCCATGTAAAACATTAAAAAGACATGCTGTGGATCAGACCACAGGCCTTTCTAGTCCAGCATTCTTCCTGGTTGACACGATTCCTATGGGAAGCCAGCAAGCGGGACCAGAATCCAACAGAGCAATATAAAAAGGAGAAAATGTTGGAAATAATATAACCACCAGGTAGGGCCAGATTTAGGTTTGATGAGGCCCTAAGCTACTGAAGGTAATGGGGCCCTTTATATGTCCAGCTGTCCTTTGTCAACAACAAATTGTCGCTGTTTTTGTGTTGAATATATGCTGTTTGGTAATTTATGGACCAGTCCATGCAGAATGTAAAGGTAAAGGGACCCCTCACCATTAGGTCCAGTCGTGGCCGACTCTGGGGTTGCGGCACTCAACTCGCTTTATTGGCCAAGGGAGCCGGCATACAGCTTCCGGGTCATGTGGCCAGCATGACTAAGCCGCTTCTGGCAAACCAGAGCAGCACATGGAAATGCCGTTTACCTTCCCGCCAGAGCGGTACCTATTTATCTACTTGCACTTTGGCATCCTTTCGAACTGCTAGGTTGGCAGGAGCAGGGACCGAGCAACGGGAGCTCACCCCGTTGCGGGGATTCAAACCACCGACCTTCTGATCGGCAAGTCCTAGGCTCTGTGGTTTAACCCACAGCACCACCTGTGTCCTGAATGTAGAATGCAGAATGTAAAATGCAGAATATAGGCACCCTATATATAGAAATGAGCAAATCAGTGATATTTTAGGGAGCAGGCTAGTAGGCGGTTACTTACATCATAGGAGCCTACACAACACAAAACACTGTTGCTGTATGTAGGTTTTATGTTATTTGTTTTTTATCTTATATTTTGGAAATGTACATCCAGTTTATTTTTTCCTTTAATTTTTTGGGGGGCCCCCAAGAGAGTGGGGCCCTAAGCTATAGCTTGTTTAGCTTATACGTAAATCCGGCACTGCCACCAGGCCCTCCTCCAACCCCCCCAACAAAACCATGAGCTATTGGTTCTTTAAAAATAACGAGGGTCCACTTGGGTGGTGACACTTGGGAAAACCTTGGCTCCTCCTTTCAAACTCTCACAATCATTTACTGCACATGCTGAGAAACTGCACAAGAAAACAAAAGGGCATAAGGCCGGGGCTTATTGGCTGGACAGAAGCTTAGGTATAGATAAACGAACCAGCACACCACAAACCCTGCACATGTCTACTCAGAAGCAAACCCCATCCCGCTCAGTAGGCCTTTCTCCCAGGCCAATTTATTATATGGAGCTGCCGTCTAAAAAAAGCACTTTGTACTGGAGCGGGCGGCGATTTCTGTTTCATCCAGCTTGCCCAGAATGGCAGGTCTCCACAGAACCACCTGTGTGCAAGGGAAGCTGGGAACCAGGACAACACAGTGGAGGAGGAGGAGGAGGAGGGGTGCATGCTGGGAAACTCCCACGCTCCTCATCCTATCCCCCCCCAGCGCGTTCTGGAGCCCTTTCACAGCCGTGGGATCGGAGCGGGGCGTTCTGGAACCCTCGCGGAACTCCAAACGAGAAGCCTCGCGACTGGGGCGGCGCGCGCTGCGGGGGGTTCCCTGCGCACATTTGGCGATGTCGTCATAGTCAAGGCTGGAGAGGAGAGAGGGGCGCGCGCGAGCGAGGGGGAAGGGCTTGTTTATCGCGGGGAGCGTTTCTGTCTGCTCTTGCGCACGGAACTGCCTGCAGTCTCTGGCGAGAGGGATTTACTTGGCTATACGGGGGTGGGGGCAGGTGTAGGGCGGGCGGTGCAGGATTAGCGACCGCTTCTGCCGGCTGCGGAAGGTGCGAATGTGTCCTGGCAGGCGCCAGAAGAAAGGGGCACGGAAAGGGAGGCGGAGAGCGCTCCTAGCCTCTTCCTCCAGGTCTCGCCGCCCTCCCATCCGCAGGACATGCCGGCGGACCTCTTCCCCGCTCTCCGGCTCGTCCCCTCCAGCCCGCCGTCTCTACCTGGGCTCCTCCTCCTCCTGCCGCCGCCGCCGCCCTCCAAGCTCACTCCCATCCTCTTGGCCCGGCCCGCCAGGCTCCTCCTAGCCCAGAGGGCCACCGGCGGCCTCAGCCCGGCGGCTTCCGTCCGTCCGTCCCTCCCTCCGCCCTTCCTTCCTCGCCTCTCCCGGCCGGCAAGGGGCGGGCCTGGCAGCCCGGCGGGTTGCTATGGATACCGCCGCCGCCGGGCGCGTTACGTCCTGGGACCGGGGGAAGGGCAAGGAGGAGGGCCGGAGCCGCGGCTCTCTGCGTCGCCGAGTAGGGCTTGCTCCCGTGTAAAAAAAAGGAGCGCGGGGCTTCAGAGGTAGAGGCTGAACAGCAGGTCTCCTCAGAAGCAAGTCCCGCCGTGCCCAAAGGTGGTGCTTGTACGCGGAGGGGACCCCTTGCCAAGCATAGGAGCGCGGGTGTCTTGCGCCGCGCAGGGTGGACTGTAGGATGGGCGGCTGTTTTCCACGGGGAAGGTCCACTCCCTGGTTCATGGCACCACCTGTTTACGTGGGGTTGGCAACAGGGTCCCCTCCGAAATCCCGGAGAGCCACTGCCTGGTATTGTAAACAGCACTCAGCTACGTGGAGCGAGGGTCTGGCTTCACCTAATGAAATATACTCGGAGTCGAGAGTGGATTTCATGCTCTTTATTCAGCTCATAGCGGTGAGGAGGAATAGAAGTTGCCCCAGAATGTATGCTTCATATACATTATTTTTACACAATGGGTCCCACATGATTGGCTAATTCCGGGATTCACCTGTAGGCCAATCTGGTTGCGGATTCACTTCCACCTGGAGCTGGATTGGGTGGCTCCTGAGGACCAATCAGACTGCTGCCTTTTGGATCCTATTCAACTCAGTACTGTACACATAACACCTAAGGTCGTTTTCTATGCTAGCCTATGCACATTTACGAGGGAGGGGAAAGCAGTGTTGCTCTAGGCAGGTTGCCGCCCCCTCTTATGTGATAAACACATTTCATTTTTGCTTGCCTTTCTGGAAGTCACAGTGATCCTTCAAGGCACTCGAAGACCCCTTGGCATGTTATCCAAATGTGTGTGCTTGCTCAGCATGGACATAGCCAGAATTTATTGGGGGGGGGCAGGCTTTTTGTTGGGAGGGGGCAGAAACAAGTTATCCCAGGATGCCCATCAGCCCTCCCACCCTACAGCCTTCCCCACCACCTCCGCTCTGCAATCCCCCCTGTTGCCCAGTGTGCCCCACCCCCCTTACTGAGAGTAGGGGGGGCAGAACCAGTGTGATTGGTCAGACAGTATACCCCTCCTTTTCTTTTAGTGTAAGTGGTATGGAACTTTGCTATGCTCACTTTCCTTAGGTTTGGGAGCTTTGGAGATATTTTTTAGAACTAAGGTATTTATATGTGCTTAGTGATCATTTGCTACCTGCATACAGTATTTGTCACCTTGGCTAACCAAAGCAGCACTCCTATACTCTGCCTCTTTCATTTCTGTGTAACAAACCCATACAGAGGTACCTCGGGTTAAGTACTTAATTTGTTCCAGAGGTCCGTTCTTAACCTGAAACTGTTCTTAACCTGAAGCACCACTTTAGCTAATGGGGCCTCCTTCTACTGCTGCGCCACCGCCATGCAATTTCTGTTCTCGTCCTGAAGCAAAGTTCTTAACCCGATGTACTATTTCTGGGTTAGCAGAGACTGTAACCTGAAGCCTATGTAACCTGAAACCTATGTAACCCGAGGTACCACTGTATTTTTTTACTTCCTAGTGTGCAACATTCTTTGTTAAACATAAAAGTTAAATGTATCCATGCATTGTTATCAGAAGCACATTCTGATTACATGCAGTAGGTTCCATCCCCCTCAGTAGTGTACGTTGGGTACATTGGTGGACATGGGCGGGGGGGAGCGTTCAGTGAACCTTGACACAATATATATACAAAACAGGTCTTGTGTTTGGAGAATTCAGAACTAACCAGAAAATCAGTGTGACCATGTTTCATGAACACTACACAGCAAACCAACCAACACTGGTGTTTATTTAAAGAGCAATGCATTGGAAATGAGAAAGAAAATGTGGAATGCTGTGCTGGAAAAAATGTTACCATCTCAAAGAGCTACCTGTCTGCCATTTATAACTTGGCTTTGGCTGCATGCTAGCAGTAGAATCACAAATGTGTCAGTAGCATAATTTTCACATTGATTTGAAGAGTGTTTACAAATGGCAGCACATTCTACTAATTTCCATTCTTTATAAGATACGGATGTCTTATAAAATGTTCAATATTTACAAGGCATTTGAGCATGTTTCTCCAGATCTAATGTCAAAAACTAGATTTTATTTTTAAAAATTCATAGTAGACACTTCAATGAGTTTAAGTACATCAGCTCCATGCTGGGCCGGTCCTGTAAATAGTGTCTGTTGATGAACCAAATTTGGATTGCATTGGATTGTATATAATTCTCTTAACATCCAATAGACAGTTCTTGCATTAGTTATTGTACTCAGACAGGGGCAGCCAAATAAAATGCAGAAACATGCATTTTAAGTTTCTAGCACCTTTACTATGCCAGATTTCTGTCTGGAGCAGCAGCTTACTATTTCACCTTACTGTACTCTGAAAGTTCATTTTTCCCAATGTAAGAATTCTGTGGATGAATCTGCCCCAACCGTCACTTGATGCATTGGGCTTCCAGTTTCCCACAAAAGTTGGTGGTTTCATTCACAGAATACATATTTTTTAAAAGGGATGGGGACAGTCTCCCACTGAGCAAACAAACATTTCAAAAGCATCATAGCTATTCCCTTGTTACCAGGCAACACACTATGCAACAATTTCTATTGCTTTTCTTTCTTGTCCGCTGCAGTTTATTAGAATTGCCCTTGTTCCAGAATTCTGGCCCACTGGTGCCAATACATTTGCTACAGTTTTTTAGCAGATTGCCATTGGCTTGAATAGCCTCTTTTGTCTTTTACACAACACCTTTCAAGGTCAGTTTCCAATGTAATGCATGCATGGAATTGCTTTTGGATTAATCTGTGTGTGTACACTGCACACATGTTTTAAAAAAGCATTTAGTTGACTGTGTTATTTGGGCAACTTATTCATTGATGAGCCTGTGAACTCAATTATTTTAGAAACCTAACCTTGACTACCATAATAATCTTTGCACAAATTGCATGAATGATGCATTCTAATGATATGTTTGTGAATGTAACCATGCAAATAACACCAAATGTCATGGATGGGGAAAAAATGTGACCTAGGAACTGGGCTAGCTTTTATGATACCTAAAGACATTCAGATGTAGAATGACAGTTCTTTGGGATATCTTTAAAAACCACATGTTCTTATTTCTTGCACTGTTCAGCCAGAATTGAAAGCGCATAATTTCATAATTTAATTCCTGCTCCCTTATATATGACATTTCTGTGCCACCCCATAACATAAAGACTGGATTAAATGACAAAAATCCAAAACATGGGAGATTTCAAGGGGTCAAAAAAAATATATGGATGTACCATGCTATATTAGAAGCAAAAAAGCTTGTTTTGATGAATTGGAAGAGCTGAAAAGATTCCATTGAGCACATGGATTGATAATATGGACAGATTAGCTACACATGAACGAATTGCATGTTGACGCAAAATAAGAATGAATAAATATGAAGAAATCTGGAATGAATATTTAAGCGATAAGGCGGATAGTGGTGGGAAGTAGGGGGAGGAGAGAGAGGTGGGAAAATATTTTTTAAAAAGGTGTAGTTGTAGGTATATCAGTGTATTCAAATCTGAATTGTCAAATTATGTTATTGTTATTATGGTTTTTGTTGTATGTGTCTTTTGCGGTTGATGTTTGTATTGAAAAAATGATTAAACATTTTTTTAAAAAACACACATAAAAACACTATTAATAAAATCAAAATCTCACCAACATCTCCCTGTTGGTGACCCACTTCACTTCATTTGTCAGAGGCACCCAGTATAGGGCCTCTATAGGGGATGCTAAGGTATGGGGAAGGTCCCTATGGGTTAGTTAAAATTGGTGGTTGATGTGTAAGAAAACCCGCTTCTGTATTTCTACCTAAACTGCACTATTTTCTGTTCACCCATTTCCTCCTATAAACTTTTTGGAGTGGGATTAAGGACATGACAAACTGTAGCTATACTTTATCACTGCTAAGAGCTGTTTTATTCTCGCCGTTTCAGTTTGAAATGCCAGGCATTACAAAACACAGACACTAATTAGCAGCATTAACTGGAAGAGTCAAGAAGTTGAGAATCTGACTTTAGTCATCCAGGCCATAAATTCTGAATCTTTGCTTCCTCTGCCAGGTGACACCAGCCTAATGTGACATATGCAAATGCCCCTTTGCGATAATTAACGATCCAGAAGATGCATATTCCCAAAGTATGGCTATATGCGTTAAATGGCAGGCTAAAATAACAAAAGTAATGGCTCAAATTAGTTTTAAAAAAGAAGTTTTGTGACAACGTAAAACAGATTTATAGCCTCTCTTTTTTTAGCCATGTATATGCAGAACGGGAAATAATCCCCACTGACTCTAATGGAATTTATTTCCAAATTCGGGGGGTGGGGATTGTGAAGCCCAAAATTCTTGAAACTTGTTACATGCTTTGAGACATTCTGAAACGTTGGCTTTGGAAAATCTCCAGGGTGAATTCCATAGTTTGTGAAGCAGGTGCTGAGAATGCTTCTGTATGCGTGCCCTGTCTGCTTGAACCTGGAACGCAGATGGTCCAATTGCCAGGAGACTCTTGGTTGAAGATTCAGATGGGACCAAGAGTTCCCAGTGGTTCAGCGCAGCATGTGGGCAGCTGACAGCAGAAGCTCTCATGGTGCAGCTGTGAAGTCATCTAAGTAGCAAAAGCATTACATGGACAGACCCTAGGGGTGGCTTAGAGCTAGGGCAGGTTAAGAGCTATAAAAAAAATAGGGGAGGGGATTACTCTGCGAAAAGGATCTTATACCAGGAAACTCCAACTTTGGAGGAGCTGGTAATGGGCTTTCAGGTCTCTGAACCTTTTGCCGAATCTCTGCCAAGTGAAGAGCTGGAACTAGGCATGAGTTCTGGGTGGACCCTGGGATATTTTTTCAGTATTGAATCAAGGGCATTAAAAGGAGGACGGGTTATAATTTCCAGAGATTTTGGTTGGCAGTCATCTGTCTCAGGAGACAACTGGAGGAGTGTGCCTTCAGGAGTGATGTCAAAACACTGGGGAGTTGCAGCACCTGTTTGTGGCTGTAGAGACCGATATGCGAGAGACATGTTTTGCTGCAGCTTGGGCAGATGATGGCATACATTTGTGCTGATGCAAGTGTACCATGACGTTTCTTCTTTCTGCACTCTTCTCAATGGTCACTCCTCTGGCCACTGCTGTGGATACACAACCTGATTGTCCCCAATCAGAGGTACATGTGTAAAGAAGGATAGATTTCCATAGGGTGGAGGGACCTCAGGCCTGGGGACAAATGCAGCTTTGGGGGCTGCTCTGTCTGGCTCTTGGAATTATGCCCAGACCACCCTCTCTTCCATGTTTGTTTTTTTAAAAGTCAATTTTATTAAGAGTTTTCAACATAAAATACACTAAAAGCCAAACTAATCTAAAAAAGATACAGTGGTACCTCAGGTTACATACGCTTCAGGTTACATACGCTTCAAGTTACAGACTCCGCTAACCCAGAAATAGTGCTTCAGGTTAAGAACTTTGTTTCAGGATGAGAACAGAAATCGTGCTCCGGTGGCACGGCAGCAGCAGGAGGCCCCATTAGCTAAAGTGGTGCTTCAGGTTAAGAACAGTTTCAGGTTAAGTACGGACCTCCAGAACGAATTAAGTACTTAACCCGAGGTATCACTGTAAATAGGAAAGAAGAGGAAAAAATAAAGAAGAGAAGAAGAAAAATAAATACCAGGCCCGCTATCAAAATTATATCTTGTTATTCCACATGCAGAAGAGTGAACCTTCCCAGGTCTCATCTGGGAGCTTCCCCCTCTTACCCCAGCCTTCTGCCCTGGGAGATCCTCTCTACCCTGTCCCTCACGCAGGGCCTTTCTTTCTTTTTTCTATCTATCACCTTCCTGTGTGTATCCCCATCAATCCAAGATAGGAAACTTCAAAAATCAAAGCACAGATATAGATAGACTTAACAGAGAGAGAAAGATAATAGAAAAACAAGCTAAGAAGAGACATAAAGTCAAAGAAAAAGAGGGTCTTCTGATTCTCTGTCAGCTGATTATGTATGTGACAATTATTAAAATATTCAAAGCATGCATTCCGGGATAACATCTCGCTGTCTTAATATCCAGCTTTTTCTCAGTCTGCTGGGTGTTGTTTTCCCAGTCTTCAGTCCCAGGCATCCCACCCCCTCTTCCAAGGCCAGACCCATCACTGGCTCTGCTTTTCACCCAAGTATTTTTGCCAGGTTGGAACATGTCTTTGAACTCCGGTTTTGCAAGTGTAGGGCAGTTGTGAATGCAAGGTGAAAGTTGATAGTTTGCTAAGTGAAGAGTTTTCATCCCTTGGCTGAGCTGGGCTTTCTCTTTATAGCAAGCAGCGGCACTGTAGTTTCAGATTTATCTATAATAGCTTGGGATAAAAACTTGCTTTATGATTTTGTAAGGAAGGTTAAACTACTCTCAATCCGTTAGACTCCATATCCTGTGGCATTCTCTGCAGTAAATGGCACAACTGACCTTGTTGTATCTGAAAAAGTGTTTTCAGCTTCCAGGTTTAGTGGTGATTGAAAAGTTTGGTGAACATAAAAGAAATAAGGGTCTACAGACAATGAAATAATGTGTGCTTTACCAAGTTTAGGGCTACCTGCACTACCAGGCAGTCTGACGTTCTGGAATATCAATATATAGCAAGCCTATTATGAGCTAGAAAAAAACTGTGAGTCAGTTCCCATGGCAGCACCCACAGCTGTAAAGATGCCATAGACAGTGACTCTGTTATGAGCCTAATGTTTGCAACAGCTGGATTTCCTCCTCCTCCTATTCATGAATAAGAAACAAATGGCAACAACGGGAGGCCAGCTGTCTCCCACTACTTACCCCTGATTAATGAATAGGATGGTAGAGACAAAAATAGACCACAATGTAAGATGCATGCTTCCTGGAGGCTAAACTAAGCCCTTGTTCTTCCAAACAGCAGCTGAAATGGTAAACCTGTTTCCAGCCAGTGCCACTTTAGACTGCAGGTGAGAATTCACCTGGCTGAATTTTCCTTGACACACAAAAATAACATATATATAAATACCTGTGTATAGAAAACTAGATGTCAAGGAAAAAGGAAGGCCCTTAGATCAGCGCTGGTGTATGTGCTTAAACCAGGACACTTGAAAGCACAATCCTATATATTCAGAAGTAAACCCAACTAAGTACATTGGGGTTTAATCTTGGGGAAGTGTGTCTAGGTCAGATTTCAGCCTTGGTGATTACTAGAAGTAGAAAGAGCCAGTTTTCAACATTCCCATATGACACAGGTAGGAAACTTGTGGCCCTCGAGAAGTTGCTGAACTACACCTCCCATCAGCTCCCGTAAGGGGGCAATGACAAACCTAGACAGCATCTTAAAAAGCAGAGACATCACCTTGCCAACAAAGGTCTGTATAGTTAAAGCTATGGTTTTCTCAGTAGTGATGTATGGAAATGAGAGCTGGACCATAAAGAAGGCTGATCGCCGAAGAATTGATGCTTTTGAATTATGGTGCTGGAGGAGACTCTTGAGAGTCCCATGGACTGCAAGAAGATCAAACCTATCCATTCTTAAGGAAATCAGCCCTGAGTGCTCACTGGAAGGACAGATTGTGAAGCTGAGGCTCCAATACGTTGGCCACCTCATGAGAAGAGAAGACTCCCTGGAAAAGACCCTGATGTTGGGAAAGATGGAGGGCACAAGGAGAAGGGGACGACAGAGGATGAGATGGTTGGACAGTGTTCTTGAAGCTACCAGCATGAGTTTGACCAAACTGCGGGAGGCAGTGGAAGACAGGAGTGCCTGGAGTGCTCTTGTCCATGGGGTCACGAAGAGTCGGACACGACTAAACGACTCAACAATAACAACAACAACAACAACATTGGGAGGGTTACAGGTTCCCCACTCCTGCCTTAGAATATCTGCCTTGAGCTCTGGTTTGGTGTACAATAGTCTTGGCCAATCAATGCCAAGTGGCCATTCTATTCCTGGTTCCCAGAGCGGAGCTGCTTATTATTACTATGTACACATATACTCTGTTAGGGATTGGTTGCATTTATTCATTTTTACTGCCCTTCATCAAAAGATCTCAGGGCGGTTCATGGAATAAATGAGGCTGGTCAGACTTTATACCAGAGACAGGGAAGTTGTGGCCCTCTAGGAAATTGTTGGACCACAAATCCTGTCATCCTGACTAGGGCTAATGGGAGTTGAAATCCAGGAACAACTGAATGGCTTGAGGTTCCCCACTTTTGCTTTAATCCAACTGTGGTAACGTATTCCACTGTTGTGCCTGCTATGCAATGAAACAATTTCAGCACACTTGTGAAAGCAACCAGAGCAAACATCTACCGGCTAAAGCACTTGCCTTGATGACAGCAAACACCTTCTGCTGTTTTAGATGGGTGTGCTTGTGTGTCAAGGAAAATGCCCTGTAATTCCCATAGCTGTATTTGTGGCGATGAGGAAGAAGAAGAAGTAACGGGGAGTTTGGCTCTTTTAAAAATGTCATTGCCCTGCAACTGAAGAGTCTCTTGGTAAACGTTTCCATCTTCTCAATAGTCATGAAACATTAGATGGATTTACAGGAAACAGATTCCCTTTTTGCTAATGATGGTAACTGGATGATTCAACGAAAGCTATAGGAAAACAGCACCAATTGTAATTTAAAAGTGATGTGATGGATGGTTCCACTATGACAAGAGAAGCCATCGAGGTTGAAGGCTGTATTTTGAGCAATGGACAGACTTGTAGTTCAGTGGTTAACTCTAACATTTAGTAGTAAATGTTACATTTTGCTACTTTGTTACAGCTTCTAGTCAAGCAAATAAATCATATATCTACGCACTTGTATGATATTAGGAGCAGGAACTGAAGCGACAATTGCAATGCGATGCTTCTTAATGATGTTTATATTGACACAAATGTCAAGCTTAATCATAGGTTATTATTTCAATTCTACTGAGTGCATAGCAGTTATATGGAAGGCTGAAAATGGCTTTAGAGCTCTAATTGTTAACATAGAGTTTTGAAGAAGTTGAGTAATGCAATGTTCTTCCATCAGAATATAATTTGTAAGGACTAATTTTTCTAGAGAAAATGTTCAGTATTTCATGAAAGTCAGTTCCTTCTCAAGACTTTATCAATTAAACAACTACAGAAAGGAAGCATCCAACTTTAGTCATCATTCCTAAATGGTTTCACAAGGCTGCTCATAATGCAAAATGATAGAAAATTATCCACATCATGGTCTTGTTTAGCCATCTTATATAATTTTTAGAAATCTGTCTATAACTGGAGTATTATTAAAGCAAACCAATTTCTGTACTTCTGTTTACATGCTGTAGATTCAGGAATCTGGTGCCAAATTTGATTGAGAGTCTTTTATCTTTAAACAAATGCAATTTCCATTTCTAACCCCCAATTTCTAGCTATTATGATGGGGGGGGGGGACCACATGCAGGTAGCACCTTCTGCAAGTTCAAGATCCAACTGGGTTTTGCGAGCAATTCCAATGGAAAGCATGCATGATAAAACCCCAATATGCTGCACATGCCTTGTTCATAGCAGCTAAGTCCTATCACCCTGCTCCTGGTTGCATCCTGACTCACAAACCTCTTTTTTTGCTATCCTCTGCCATCTCAGTTCCTAGAAAAAATATGTTACTTTATGCCCATCTCCATCACTTAATTATAATATCCACCCTACAGAGATCTGTTCTAGGCAGTTGGATCATGGCGAGTTAGATCAGGTTATGAAATAATATGAAATATCGTGTCTCTATTAAAATTCACCTGTAAATTGTGTTATGCTACACCTTTCCCAGCGGTATGCATTGGGAATCTATAGAATGCCTTGAAACACCAGCTGTTGTTCATGGCTGCAACACCCCCCCCCCAGAGCCTGACAGCCGATTTAGTTTGCAGTGACAGCCTCACCATGAGTGACAAAGTGCTGCATCCCCTTGTTCATTCCACAGAAGCAATTGCTTTCTCATTATGTTCTCACCCAGAAAGTTAAACTTATTAAGATGGCAAATACCATTGGTACTGCTTTTGTCATAGGTGCCAGTTTTTATATTTGGGGGGCAGCTTAATATACTTAGTGCTATGTTTTCTCTCTCCTGCCTGATGGCAGAAGAGAAACACACAAATCTAGCTAACTAGCTTTCCAATTTTCTGTATATGAAAGTTGTGAAGACACCAATGCCAGGATGCATTTGCTATGTGCCTGGAAATGTAAAAATGCAAGTTGGCTCCTGATGTCTATCCTATTATCCATCCATCCATCCATCCATCCATCCATCCAATGTATCAGTTGCCCAACAATAATTCTTCTCAGGGTGATTCACAAAGAATAATACAGCTTAAAACCACAAAAATCCACACCCATCAAATTCTATATAGCAACACTAACACTAAAAAGAATAATTTTAAATCCAAGAAGTCTAAAGATCATATGACTAGTAGAAATTAATACAAAGCCTAACAAAGGGATAGGGAATCCACGGAACTCCAGATATTGTTGGATTTCCATCATCTCCGACTGGGGATGATGCAGCCCAGAAACATCTGAAGGACCACAGGTTCCTCACCCCTGGTATAGCATGTTCCACAGGGTTGAAACACAGCATAATAGCAGAAAATAGAAGCAATGGCCCATGAAAGTAAAATAAACTCTTTGCCTGGTGCCAAAAGGACATTAAAGTGTGTTCCTGTTGAGCTGCTCTGAGGAGGGCATTCCATAATTGAGGAACCACTGCTCAGAAAGTCCTTTCTCTGTGTCCAGCTACTACATCTCAACTTGCAAAGGCATTAGGAGAAGGACTTCCATTGATGGTCTCTGGGCTCTTGTAGGTACATATGGGAAGAGATAATCCTTCCGATGGATTTTAAATGATACTTTTATTATTATACTAATAGACATTCTGCATGGAGTCTGGTCATGCAAAACCTTGCAGTCCAGCATTCAACCCATATTGATGCTTGAGGTGGAATGCAAAACTGCACCTTCTGCTTGTGGTAAAGAGGTCATTTTTTTTGGAGGGGGGGACATTTTGCCACTCAGTGAATCCCAATAGGCAAAAGAACAATGCTGAGTGCAGCTATCCTTCTGCGAACTTCTTTTCACATTGCATAATTACTCTGTGGTGATGGCCAATAGATCACATGTTTCTTAAAGGAAATTAGACAAACCCAGTGATTATTTGCCATGATGGATATGTGGGTTCAGCGTTAGTATCCAATTAAATACCAGATGCTGGGAGGAAGCCATGAGGAAAGAATATAGTCTTCAAGTTCTACTTGTATACTATCCAGAGGCACCTGGTTGGTCACCGATGGGAGGCAGGATCCTAGACTAGATAGACTTTTAATTTTATCCATAAAGGTTCTTCTCAGTCAAGTGGCAAGATGCACAAGCCTTTCAAGCTTTGCATTTTCCCAAAGATAATGAAAATTGTGTAATTGTGTGATACACACACCTTGCATACTCTAAGGGCTTGTTCCACACAAATGCAAGTTAATCAATGCCAATACTGACAATGCCATATGTGCACAAATATGAATCTCTCTCTGTCCCATTGTGTCACATCAGGCCAAGCTTTTTAATGCAGTGAATTCAGACATTCAGCTGTCAATCCATGTTGTACATTAATCAAGTCTAATTTGTGTATCTTTGAATCATCCACATTTCTGAAATCTGATTCTAGTTGCTAAAAGAAGCAAGTTCTGGCATCTACATATTTTCACTGGTTGTTCAGACATGAGATTCATTCTTGAGACCATTCACCTGACTAACTAGCAAATTTGACATCTCTATGTAATTTCAGAGGCTGTCACCAGTGTGGTTATTATAGGCAAGATTCTGAACATTATTACTGATGCCATTATATTATTACTGGTATTAATATGAAATTGCTTATTCATATTAACAATTATTTTGGATACAGGGATCGCCACAAAGGAGAATTATGCAAATAGCTGTCCAAGGTCCTGAAATACATCTCACTATATTGCTTGTCAATTTGATTTACCTATATTGGATTTCTTTCATAATGCTCATGGAATTAATGAACTGGAAGGAGAAGCTGAAACACTGAGTTAGAAGCTACCTCCTCCATTTACTAAGCTGCTCTGAAATTTGTAGGCGGTCTGGATGAACTTTTTAAGGAAAGAACACAAAGGGATTCACAGGCCAAGGAACAAGTTTTGCACTTCCAAAAAACGTTATCTCTTGATTCTCCAGGGACAGCTAACATCTGTACAACATCTACAGATCAGGTTTTTGTGTTTTGTGTTCAGATCATTACTACAGCAATTTCATGGTAAATAACTGAAACGTTACACCAGCATAGGGCATACACATTAACACACACACACACAATCATATAATACTACTGTAAATAGCATTTATTAGTAATAATGCAATATGATGACCTTCAAAGTTGAATATTGTAAAGAATTTGTTTTTTAGACTGCCAGTTTGATTTCGTTCTTGCCACTATGGTTGGGATGACCATTAGACCTCAGTCTTGGGATGCTCAGTTAGAAGCAGAGGGCAGCACTCCGCTGCTCGAGGCAAAGGAGAACACATTCAGTGTACAGGTCAACTGGACTGGCACCTGGATTTTAATACCTACAATAGCATAGCGTCCTCCATGACACCTGGGGGTCGTAGGGTACTTATGGGTGTGCAAGGCAGGCATAAGAACATGAGAAGAGTCTGCTGGATCAAGACAATGGTTTATCTAGTCCAGCATGACGTTCTCATAGGCCACACATATAAAGCACATGACTTCCTCCAAAGAATCTTGGGAACTGTTGTGATTGACACCCATCACAGAGCCTGCTGTGGCTGCAGAGACTGGTAACTCGTACCTGCTGTCTCCCACATTGTTCTTGCTGCGTTAGTGACCTCTCCAGGGTGCGAGCCTGGGTAGTGTGTATGGAGGTCCTGGGCTGCCCAGACAAAAATATACCCTCTTGGCCTCACTGATGTGGTCCAAAGCAGAGCAATATATTTGGCGCCATCTTAGTTGCAGGAGTTGCCAGAAGGATCTGTACAGTGTAGTTTACCCCTTATAAAGCTACCATGTCTGACACCCTTAATGAATTATAGTTCTTCCTCACCCCCAAGTAGTTTTGAAGGTACCATGTGGAGAGGGGATGCTACAGCAACCTGTTTAAGTCCTTAATGTAGCTCTGCCCTTTAAGTCTTCACAGTAAAGTCAGCAGTCGGACAACCATAAAGAAGAACCCACATTGAAACCTACCATCAGTTAATCAATACAACACCAATTGGTGCTTTCAGTCTAATTTGAGCCTCCTCCATCAAACACCGCAATAACAAGTACAGAGCGGAACATGAATTATTACTTGGTGGAATATTTTTATATTTCAGAAGTAACACCACCACACAATTAAACCGGGTGGTAATTACAGTTTAAAGGTGTAGAAATAATTCAGCAAGATTTGCCGATAGCATTTATGAGCTGCATTGCACTTTTCTGACCCTGGGTAGCTTCAACATGCAAAGGGAATACTACTGGCTTGTCATGAGCTGCTTAAGCCATTTGGAGGATGTCAAGACAACTTTTTTTTGGCACTCTTGACATAATGCTCTGTTCATAAATAATGAATTGTGAGTAGTCCCATTAATATGGGAGACGAAACCCTTGGCACTTAGAAAACTAGCCTTGAAAACACCGTAGACACCACTGCAGCCACAGCAGCACTGAAGTATTTTTTTAGTTCCAGTATAAAACAAAGGTCTGGACAACTCAAAAGATTAGCAATGACCTAATGTGATGATGTGAATAATAATATCCATGACATTTATTTTATTTATTTATAAGACTTCTTCCCTTCCCATCAGTCTAAGGTCCCAGGGCAGGTTACAACTGTAGAATATACAATTATAAAAATGGATGAAACCATTAGAATTTGAAAGCATGCAAAAGCATTCCAAATGGAACAGAAGAGTGACAACCATTACAGTTTAGAGTTTGAGATCTGTTCATTCACATCAGGTTAAATTTAAACATGTAATGTGGTTTTTCTTATATTTGCAACTTTAAAAAAAGAAAGGGATCAGATTTAATTGATTACAATGCCAAATACTACCTATCACTGCAGCTTTATACTAGAATAATGTGTTGTTTCTATATTGTTATTGATTTATAATTTATGACATGAGACTAGTTTTGGCAGACAGAGGTGGAACTGGAAAACCTGAAAGGAGTAGAACCAAAAGAGACCAAGGATGGCCACACTCAATTCTAGGAAAAAGATTACATTTTCTTTTAAGGATGTAATCAAAGCGTCACTGGGGTGATATCCATTGCTAGGCATACTCAGAGTAGAACCATTGAATTATCCATGATTTTAAAGAACTATAGTAATACTGCTGGCATTCATCTGTCTTGGGAGACAATGGAGGAGTGTGCCTTTGGAGTTGAGGTCAAGCTGTTGCAGCACCTGCTGTGGCTGTAGAGACCAATGTGGGAGAGACATGTTTTGTTGCAGCTGTGGGCAGATGCAGGCATCCAGTTGTGCTGCTACAGATGCACCATGGTGTTTCTTCTCTCTGTGCTCCTGCAGGCGGTCACTGCTATGGATACACAACTTGACCATCTGTCTCCAAACACTGTGGTCATTCTGCAAGGGATTCCTACATAGCAGTGTTGATGTTGCCAGCCTTTGTGTCACATTTGCAGAAATCTTTGTAATGCAGGGTTGGTCTGCCAATTGGCCTGGTGCCGGAAGCCTGCTCCCCATAGAGAACGTCCTTGAGGATCCTGCCATCTTCCATTCTGTGTACATGACCAAGCCAGCATAGCCGTCACTGAGACAGGAGTGCAAACATGCTGGGAATGTGGGCTTGGGATAGCATGTATAACTTTTAACTACATGAAACACGTCACCACGGATTACAAATTTACAGTGCAGCAATAAAAACATCAATGTTAATTACCGGCAATGTGTGATTTCATTAGGTGTCTTTGTAGCACTTCTTGTAATCTTATCCAAATCTGCATCTGAATGATGTTTTCTTCTGCTGAGGTCAGTGGCTGGATCTGAAAGTCTGAGAAACGGGAGCTGGAATTGGCAGGAATATAGAGAGCTGCTTCACACCAAGTTAAATTATTTGTCCATCTAACCCATCAAAGTCTACCTTGACTGCCAGACTCCTGTCTCAAAACATGACAGCAGTGACTTTTACTGGAAAATAAGGAAAAGGTCTTTATTCAGGCTGATAGCAGTACAGTGGTACCTCAGGTTTAGAACTTAATTTGTTCCAGAGGTCCGTTCTTAACCTGAAACTGTTCTTAACCTGAGGTACCACTTTAGCTAATGGGAGCCTCCCGCTGCTGCTCCCCCGCCGCAGTGCGATTTCTGTTCTCATCCTGAAGCAAAGTTCTTAACCCGAGGTACTATTTCTGGGTTAGTGGAGTCTGTAACCTGAAGCATATGTAAACCGAAGCGACTGTAACCTGAAGCGTCTGTAACCTGAGGTACCACTGTGCAGGTTCAGCAGCAAGCAAGAAGTCCAGAAGTCCAGATTCCAAAGCAAGGCAAGAGGTTCATAACTGAACGGGCACTACAAAGATGTCCCAACAGGTGACAAGCCTTTAAAGATGAGCCAAGGAGAGCACACTCATGGGACTCTCTCACCCTATGAGTCTGCTGTGCACATGTCCATGTCCTCCATCTGGATGGTGCATCTAATCCCACCCATGAAGGCGCCATCTAGTTCTTGGCAACCAGACTATGCCCTGCCCCTCTGTCTCCAGCTCCTCTGCCATCTGTTCCACCTGTTCAGCTGGTCAAAGTCCTCCTGCCTCCCTGATGAGGCTCAGTGCTCTGCCAGAGGGGCAGAGGAGGAAGCTGACAGTTTCTCCCTGACATCTAGAATCACAAGGGGAGGACCCCTCTCCTCCATCCCCAGGGGCCAGCCTTCTAGTCCCACATCTGCCCCTTTTTCTTTCTCCTCTTCCCGATCTGCCTGAGGCTGCCAAACCTGACAGAGCTGGGAGGTCCACAACACTGACTGGAAGAGGCTGTCTAGCGAACTAGGTAGAGTGTATTTCACCCACACCTCCTACTCAGTAATTTTAGATGGTATTGCCAGGGACTGAACATTGGACCTTTTCCATGCAAAGCATATGCTCTCTCTGTCTGAAGGAAAAAGGCATTGCTCTGTTGACCAGGCAGCAACATAAAGTCAGGCTTCCAGGGCTTGTCAATCCAGAAGTTTTATACTACCCAATTGCAGGGGCTGGTGTCGCACCTCCCCTGTCCCATTCCACCAATAAATAGAAGTCTGAGAACACACAATCCAGGCCAGTGCATTAGGCTAGGACCTCTCCATCTGGCCTGCATTACACCTCGCTTTGGGTTTCCAGCTTGTAAAAACCTCCTATTGCAACCAATAGGTGGTTTTATTCAAGAGTTAACTGTGGCATGGGCTGTCACAGCTGGAGAGAGGTTCATCCCACTGCCCTTTTGTGCTGTGACCCTCCCCCATGCCACACAATTTGGTTTGAAAACAGCCTTCTGTTGCTGCAGTGCAACAGTGCATTCTAACTGTAGCGCAAGGGGGTGGCATTTTCAGAGGGAATCACAGCTGGGGGAGGAAGCATTAATCTCCCCTTCTCCATGCACTATGACCCCAAAGTGGAAAACATCCATGTGCTGCAATTAAATCCTTCCGTTGAAGGCTGTTTTCAAGCCTAATTGACAAAAGTGGGAGAGATCTGTGTTAAGAGTGAGGCTGGCCAGTGGGGGAGGGAGAAAATGGCGGCCCCGCCTACTCTTCTTTTGGTCCCGCCCACCACTGACGTGCAACCCTCCCGAGATGGAAGGCCAAGAAATAATGCAATCCTCAGGCTGGAAAAAGGTTCCACAATTCCGAGGTGTAGACAGTACTGTGCGAGATTGACCACTGGTTTGGCTTGGTATATAAGGCAGCTTTCTATGATTCTCTTTGGGTCCCCCAAGGTCTATAGGTCTGATGTACTTTGCTGTTAGTGCTGCAACTAAAGCAATGTGCTTGAAGCTACTGGGACTTGTTTTCAGTGAAACCAAGGCTGTGTATACACATGGTTGGCTTAAAATGCAGCGAGGCCATTGTTTTTTCTCAGTTTGGATCACAACTGGTTTGGTGGGAAACACCAAAACATCAGGATATATTCCCGTGATTGTAATTTGTTTTAACTGTTTTTACTTCTGAATTTAAAATTACTGTAACTGGGACCTGCTGGTGATGGCTGGGTAGTAGTAGTAGTAGTAGTAGTAGTAGTAATAATAATAATAATAATAATAATAATAATAATAATAATAATAATAATAGAATATACAGGCCAAGACTGCTCTACTTCTTAAGCAGCCATGTTGTCAGGAAGGAGAGGGTTTTCTTTTCCAGAAAGACCAGTAAGGCACTTTTTACAAGCATTGGGCGTGTGTGTGTCAAAGGTGATTTTACAAGAACTCTTTCTAGGCCTCACTGATATCTGGAGAAGGTCCGGGTTTGGAACGTACCTCCCTCAATGTGGGTTTAGGAAAAGATAACCTCGAACAATCTAAGCTCCCCCGATTACAATCAGTGTTATTGTTAACATGACTGTAAAGCACAGCCTAATCTCATTCTGTTTTCCATTCAGGGTTGCTGAACTTGTGTCACTTGGAATCCCAAAGCCTCTTCAGACTTCAATGGGATTTTCTTCCATTCAGAGGAAATCAAGTCTTTGTCCTGGTCCCATAGCAGCAACAATCACGTTAAATCCAAGTCTGACAGAACAAGCTCATTATCATTCCTGCCATGTCTGTGTGCCGCCTGGCAACTCCTTTCCCTACTATATCGACAGCAACTGAGCTCCACGGGGGTGTCAAAATTAGGGAGAAAGATGGAATGCAAACTGACAAAACTTCATGCAAACTTGTTATGTGCTTCTTGCCACAACTTAACTGTCATTCATGGAAACTCTCTTCCTTGCACATACCAAAATGATGCCAAATTAAATGGTGCCACCATTATTTCCCCCTTTTCCTGTTCCAATAGCAATGTACAAACTTTGGGATGATTCCAAAGGCTCCTGGACAAGATGTACTGGCAGTTTTTTTAAGGAACACTTTGGAGGAAACGTAATGGAATGTTTCCAACGATGTTCTGCTCATGCAAGAGACGTTTGATTGTACAGTGGGACTCTCTCCCTCCTGCACTCTGATGTCCCATTGCAGATGTAGAACTCTGTGCAGTGCACAACTCAGTGATTCCCCCAATATTATACATTTTCTGGACTGCTCATAGGCCAGAGTCTTCTGAGTGGCTTATAGCATCAAATCAAATACAAAACAAGTCAATAAAACAATCTTGACAGAAATGTCATAAAAAACACAGCATAAAACATTGTCAGAACAGCACAAAAAGAGACCAGTATGAAATGCTGTTGCTCAACTATTAAAACACAAACAATGATGTGAGGGACAATTCATGGCAAACATAAATCATGGTTTATATGGACTGAGCAGTGGCATGCTTGAAAGCGATCTGGGCTCATGATGAACAATTCAATCAATTTGCCACTGACATGGTACAACCTGAGCTTCAAAAGCGCTGCTGCCCTGCATAGCTCCTTATGCAGTGTGTTTTGAGAAGGAGTCCATTTTAATGATCACCTTCTGGACTTATTTCAGTGTGTGTAATCATCTCTTTCATCAAATACTGCATAAATTGAATGGACTGGGTGTGGTGATCTGGCCCTTAAGGCAGGTATGTGGCAAAACAGCATTCCAGATACTTTGATTGCTCAAGTGACTTGGGCCTGTGGGTGGTTCAAACCCCTGCCCCCCCATGAACCAACCTTGACCCAGTGTTCATCATCCGAGAAGAGGCGCCCGCTTGCGAGGGCTGACGTCCCGACTTCACATGCGAGGCATAAGGAGGAGCCGGGGTGGAACCAAACATGGGGGCCATACAGCTCAAAGGCTAGTGGCTCCTCCTCTGCCTCCTCTTGTGCTGCCACCAGTGAAAGGCTGCTCCAACACTCCTTCCCCTCCATGGCAGAAAGAGGAGGAGGAGACAGCCAATGGAGGGATGCCACACTCAGCTCTGCGCTTTGGCTCTGTGGTTTTGGGACACTGGGGGAGCAGCCCCTACCCGCAAAATATAGGGGCCACCAAAAGGGCTCAACCCCCAGGAGCTGGCATCCCTGCACCTGAGACTCTGCTCTGTGTGTTTCCATAGAGGGAGGTACAGAGGGTGGTGACATGACACCTGACCTTCTCAGTGGTGGCTCCCCATTTATGGAATGGTCCCCGCAGGGAGGCACATCTGGCGCCATCACTATCTGTTTTTAGGCACCTGGCAAAAAAACCCATTTTTATTCACCCACGCTTTGGACCTTAATTTTCTGCTTGTTTTTTTAGTGTGGCGGGGTTGAGCTGTATCTGCTCATTTATATAAAATATTGGTGGGCATTTGTACACTTGTTTAGAACAAAAAGCATCTAAACAATGACAATGTGCATATTCACTATGTGGAAGGAAAAAATAAACCTCATATACAAAGTCTAAAAGCAACACCCAAATCACTGACTGGGCTAAGCAGCCACACTGCTAATTCCAAGTCTCAACAGAGTTGATGATTGTCTCGTTTTTCTGTCTGGGTGAGTGTAGTCAAGTGTGCAAGGCTGCTGTGATTCCGCCGTCTCCAGAACCAGCTGATCCTCCCTGGGGGGTCCTCTGGTGCCAACCTGTCTTTGACCAGAAGTCAACCCCAGAGTGGGAGGAACAGGGCAGAACCAGCAAACAACAGCTGTAGCAATGCAAGCTGTGTGCGTATGTATGAACAGCAAAGAATCCAGTTATCCAAAGCTGAGAGAAATTTCCTTTCAGCATAAAGAAAAACATAATGAAGAAATTTCCCCCTTAAAGATAATTATAATAAAAGGATATTTATCAGGAAAAGGGTGAATTGGTACCTGCCTACATTCAAGGGAGCTTTTTTTTTTTAGTCATTCATATGTTACAAAATTTCCATACTTCTTTTCAGTTGCAGAAAGGAATACCAAAGTGTCGTTCTTTGTCTTGCTCCATGAACACAGTCACTTCAAAACATAGTAAAAGCTACCATCCTCTAGTCCAGGAATGGGAAAACTTTGGCCCTTCAGATGGCGTTGAACCCCAACTCCCATCAGCCCCAGTCAGCTGATGCCAAAGGTCAAGGGTCAAGGGAGTTGTAATCCAACAAAATCTGGAAGGCCGTAAATTCCCCATTTCCGGATCTAGTCACAATGCATGCCTTGCTTGGATAGTATTTACCTCACATTGGACTTGTGCTAGCAAACCATGGCCAAGTGTGTTGGTTAATTTGCTGTTTATCTGTGATGAGTCTTGCACCGGCCATTTCGTGGTTTTGAATGCAGAAAACTTGTTCGAATGGCCTTAATATAACTGTGCATGGCTTTTGCTTCAGAAAGGAACGTTCTTCTTATGCCATGTGGAGGGGAAATAATCAAACAGGTGGTCTGCAACCACGGATGTTGCAATTCTATGCACATTTCCCATTAAATACAGAGGCAGTGGCTGCCCATTGGCACTGACAGGATGGAAGGAAGGGTGGAACTACCAGCAGTGCAGAGCTGGATTTAAGGCAGTGTGGGCAATTCCCCCACAGAGAGCACTGAGCCGGGGGGGCGCAAAATTGATAAGGTGTATAACTGAGAAGATCCATTTGAGAACGCCAGATTTTGGCCTCGCACAGGGTGCCATATTACAAAAGATGACCAAATTTGGTCCTGATAGGTGGAGCCTGAGCCAATGACAGACAGAGCCACCACTGACTTATTGTAAGAAAGAAGGCAGGTGAGCAGGGGCTGGTTGAGGGGCAGTGCTCCTCCTCAGCGGCGGAACTAGCCGCTCAGGCACCTGGAAAGGCCACATGCAATGCACCCAGGGTGTTTGAGATCGGCGTAGCATTGATCCGCCCGCGGTGCGCATGATCGGTGCAGCCTCGATCCACCGAGGGGGTGCGCGATTGGCGCAGTGTCAATCTGCCCGGGAGGTGCGCAATTGGCACGGCCTCAATCCACCCAGGGGCTGCTTGATCGGTGCAGTGTAGATCCACCCAGGGTGTGTGCAACATCAATCTGCTGGGGGGGGGAGTGCACGGCGCCACAGCGTCGATCTGCCCGGGGGGGGGGAGATTTTGTCACCCCTCCCTCAGAGATGACACCCGGGGCGGGTCGCACCCACCACGCTCCACCTCTGCTCCTCCTTTCACCCTAATGGACCCTAATGCACCCCCTGTCAGTGACAAACTCTGAAGTTGCACCTAAGAAGGAAGCTGCCTGATTGTCGGGAGCCAGAGTCAGGGACAGGTCAGAAATAAAACACCCGGGGTCAGTGCAGTTAACTCTTTATTAAAAGGATCCGAACAGCACAGGCCTAGCGATCACAACAACTCTTCCCAGTAGGTCCTACCCCAATGCAGCAGTGGCAAGGACTAAAGGTCCTCAGCTTCCCACCTGCAGCAGCCTAAAGCTCCATCCTCTTGTCTCTGTTGCTCCATTCTCTTCATTTCTCTGTGTGTCTGGGACACCAGGAAAAAGGGTAGTTGGTGGACTCTGTCTCCTGGCTCCCCTCCTGGCCCCCTCTCTGTCTCCTGGCCCTCCTCCTCTCCTGCCTCCGAGTCTGGACTGCCCTCTGCCACAGCCTCTTCCTGCTCACTAAACCCTGTTGCCTCTTCAGCTTCCCACACTTCCTCCCCCAACTTTGCTTCCTCTGAACTCTCACTGTAGCCCCACCACCAACCCCCTAGCTCTGAGCCTTCTTCCCCTGGGGGTTCCCCAATTGGCACCTCCCACCACTCCTCTGCACCCAGCCAGACCATGACATTGATGATGCTCAAACTGCTCCATCTAACTCAGTATTGTCTCTACCCCAATGGCTCCCCAACGTTTCCCTCCACGGACCACTAGAAAATTGCTGTGGGTCTTGGCCGACCGCTTAATGATATTTCTGCTTGCCGTAGCAATGGTAATGCACTGTGCTAGATGTTGTAGGCTTTTTAATGGAACTCTATGGGATTCAAGTCGTAACGCAATAAAATGCCATCAGAGAAATAAAAAAGCAATAAAAAGACAATTAAAAACAAAATGCATATTTATAATATGGGCATCCACGGAGCTGAAACTCCTGGGTCCCTCGACTGCAATCCAGGACCCTAAGCTTCACAGACCCTCCAAGTTTCCTTATTTTCCAGGGACAACAAGGGATTTACAGAAGCCGTCCTGGTTTCTGATTTGATCCTGAAATCTCCCGCTTTTCCTTAGGACGTCTCTATTTGCATCAGAGAAATGTTGGAGGGTATGTGACCACGGCTCTACAGAGTTTCAAGGTGGGAGTCCTTCCAAGGCCTGCTTGGAGACTGAACCCGGCGACGTTTCGCGCGCACAGCTGCTTCGCCAGCGCTCAGCGTTGGACTCGCCTTTTTGCGCCAACGGGGGAAGTCCTTGGCGCGATCCAAAAGCACCCGCCTCGCTGGCTCCCTCGTGGTGCCTGGCAAAACTTCTCCCGCCAGTTCGCTCTCCCTCTCCCTCTCCCATGTTTCCTCTTTTCCTTTTGCAGGGGCTCCCTCTGCAGCTCTTGTTGGCGCGTCCCCCCCTCCCCACCCCAGCCATGTGCTTCTGCCGCCTCCGCCGCTCCTACTACCCAGCCAAGCGCGCATCCGCTGCAAAACTCCACCTAACAACACTGCATTGCAATCTCCTCCTCCAGGCGAGGAAGGGAGCCAGTAAGTAGCCAGCCCCCACCCGCGCCCCCACCCCACCCGGAGCTCAACCCCCGCCCCCTTTCCCTACCACGTATAGCCGACCCCCCCTCTCCCCCACCCCTCCCTCGGAGCACACACACCCCTCTTCCAAGGCAAGGTGCCCCCACTGAAGTTTGAGATCAGCTGTTCGAGGAGAGTCTGCGCTTCCTTCTCCGTCTAGCTTGCGCCTCCTGCCGCCGCCGCCGCTTGCTGTTGCTGCATTCAGATGGGATGATCTCCCCCACCCTCCCACCAGCCATGCGGCTGCAGCTCCCACCAGCCAGCAGTGGGTGACTTTCCCCCCCTCCTCTCTCCATCGTCTGCTCTCTCCTGGTGTCTTCTCCCCCCCCCCCCCGCCCGCTGCCACGCGCACATCTCGAGCTGGGCTCGCCTCTCGGTGGCTGCTGAGTTTGGTGGCGATGCAGGGACGGTGATGGGTTGCTTGAACGCCTTCTCCAAATGCATTTGCAGGGCGGAAGCAGCGGCAGTGGTTGTCTGGCTCTCAGGCGAGGCTTGACTGAGTGACTGGCTGGCGAGCTTCCCTGGCAGCCTGAGATCTGCATCTGGCTGGACGATGCATTCACGTGTGCGCCAGCCCAGCGTGTAATGCTGCAGTGGGCACGCTCAGCAGCGCCCAAAGGAGCATCTGCAAAAAAAAGGGACGGGTGAGAAGACCAGCCAACTGCTGCTGGAGCGCGTATAAAACCAGGCAGCGCCTTGGATCTGACTTCCTCCTTTCTCCAGCAGGCGATTTCGACTCCCTCTCAAATTGTACCAAAGCTCATTCCACGGCTGCTTCCTTTGCCACTTGCTCTCCAGTGCAAAGCCCACTCTGCCTTGTTTTCACGTGTAGCTTATCTTTGCCTGGCAACCACTAGTTCTCTCTCCCTCCTTACACACACACTCCCAGCGGCGCAGACTCCCCCTGATCTGAAATTAATTTGTTTGTTTGGTTGCAGCACCGAGCCAGCTAAAGGTTAGGATTTCATTTAGCCTTTTCCCCATCCTGGTGCAAAGGAAGCGATGAAATTTCCAATTGAGACTCCAAGGAAACAGGTGAACTGGAATCCTCAAGGTTGGTGTTGCTTTCTCACTCGTTTTTTGTTTGTGTTTTAAATTATCTTTGTTGCCCATCTAACTGGGATTGTTATTCTTCCTACCTAATGAATGGGAGAAAGGAGACGGCTTTGGCTGTGATTTGGACCAGAGGCTTTGTTATTGACCCTCCTCTCCCTGCTGACTCCCGTCTTGGAAGATGGTCAACATTGCTATGATCTTTCTGGAGTGCAGAGTGGGAGGGAGAGAAACTTGTCCAACTGAAAAACAAAACAAAACCCAAGAACCAGAAAAGCAAACGTGATATTGCTTCTCGCTCCCCCACTCTCCAATTATCACTCCCTCCCCCCGTACACTATTTTAGTCTTCTGGATGAAAACTTGTCTTGGTTTGATAAGGTCCTGGAGATCCTTATATTTTGTTTGCAACATTCCTTTGTTGCTTCTGGGGATCATTGTCTCCCGTAAAAGGGGCGGTGGAGGCTGAGAGTGAGCATCCGCTGTCCACTTTGGTGCCCTCAATGTCAAATGTCTCTTAGCAGCTTGGTGGGTGGGATAAAAAGTGAATGCGGTAAGACCCCTATTGGGATTGCAGTCATAAAGGCATGGTAAATAACAAAGCTTGACAAGACCTTCAGCTGTTGGGTCGTCACCCTGTTAACAACTGAGTTAGCACTCCTGCCTTGGTGGGTGGGTGGATTAACTCTGTGTTTAAGCGGAGGCTGTGTTGTGAGAAGACTGTTTGGGTGGGTGATGGTATAGCACACAAGGCTCGTGTACGTGTCACTGCTGTGGCTTTCTGTACAACAGTCGGAGTTGTTTAGAGCACAGGGGTACACACAAATGCTTGTTTCCAGTTATCTGTAGCATGTATTGATTGTGAAATAAATGCCCAGTAGCATCCTTTTGGTTTATTCTTCTTCTTGGGAGTGTGGTACATATTTATCTGGGTGTAAGGATCCGTTTAGGTTTTGGAACCAGTTGAAAATGCATGTTCATAAACTTGAATAGAAATATTCTCACAGTTCAGTGTTGGTGATGCATGTCAGATTTATATGTTTTCCAAAGGACTTGGTTCAGCTCCTTCCTTTCCCTGCTCACCTCATTCTTTGTGCTCTAAAATGTGCATGTACTGGGGAGAAATATCCAATTCAGTGCTGACTTCATGCATGGCTATGTCTTTAATAGCATGACAACTGAATTATGGAAATATCCCAGACACTTGGATTTCACCAAGGATACGTGCAGAAGAAGTGTGCTTGCCTCTACCTTTCAGAGAATGATTTATTGCCATCATGATTATGATGACGATTCTGAAATCTTTATTGTGTGACAGCTGGGAGAATGGCTGTCATGCGATTCATTATTTTTTTTTTAAAAAAAGTTTGATGTTTCTCCAGTCTAAAAATAAATAAATTGGGCATTGCATGATTACTGTGGTGAGGATGGGCAGTGATGCTTATACATGTGGCCAGAGCCAGATATTTAATCAGCTGTGAAGGACGTGATTCTTCGTTCCCAACAGGTGGCTGGCTCCAGTTCACCAATTGGCCTGAGATGTTCAAATCTTCAAGTGACAGCCAGCCAGTTAGTTCAAATGCTGGGATTTGTTTTTCCTGGGTGATGTGCTACTGTGCTGACATCATGTATTAGTCATAAAGTAACGCCAAGTAGAAGGATAGATTAAACTTCAGCTATGTTGCAGACACTAGGGCTAGAACAACTTTGGCTGTACTTTTAACATCATGGGATCCACTTTTCCATATGTTTGCTCAAGAATGCTGTTGTGAGATTGAAAGGTCTGCTGCCACCTGAGCCAGTCCTGTGCCTTGGGTCCTTACCACCTGCTTGTCACCCTCAGTCTCACCCATGGTGACCACAGTGTGCCTGAAGTGAATTTGTAGGGCATTAGAGCAGTGGTTCTGTGACCTGGAACCATGCATGATGTGAAAGGAGATGATGGCGCCATTTTGCTGATGCTAAGCAGGTCTGAGTATGGTCAGTAGCTGGATGGGAGACTGCCTGGGAGACATGTTTGCCACCTCAGATTCCACAATGGGAGAAAAGGTAGGCTATAAATATTAAGGTTGTTATTTTCATTATTAGCAAATATTAGTAGCAAATGAATAATAATAGTAACAACAACAACAACAACAACATATGGTCATATAGTAATAATATGGTATTGTATTCATATATCTCAGTACTCTTGAGAGTCAGCATGATATAGAGCTTAGAATGCTGAATTAAGACTGGGGAGACACAGATTCAAATTCCCACTTGAATATGAATGGGTGATTGAGGGCCAGTCACCTTCCTTACAGTGTTGTTGTGAGGATAAAATGGGAGGCACCATTTAGATTTCTTTAAGCTCAATGAAGGAAAGGCAGAATATAATTGTAATTAATAAATAAAAATAATAACTACATTATCTTGAATTATACCCTCTGTTTTCTCTACTAGGGATTCCTCTAGTTGGAAACATGGGCCAATTCAGACTGAAAGTTCCAAGCTGCCACTGGTAACCTATTCTTCTTTTCTGACAAATCATCAGGGAGCACCCCTTCTCCCCAGATTGTGAGCATAGCAGGATCTGGGAATATGAGATCTCTTGAGCACATGGTCCTTAGATGTCATTATTGGACGATTTGCTGTCAGAAGGTTCTGGTGGCTTGATTTCAATGTGCAGTTTTCCTCTCATAGCAAACACATTCTTTGCAAATGCTCCTAGCTTGCATTAAAACAATGCAGATGACCTATCTCTCTATTACACATTTGCCTCGGGTGCATCGAATATAATTCAATGTACAAAGTGTTGGATCCAGAGTTCCCATGAGAAGAACTCTGCTCATGAGATGCTCTCAAAGGAGGAAGGGTGTGGGTGAGGAGGCAGTTTTTGGCAGTTCCTTCTTCCATTTGTAGCCATCTTTGCCCACTAAAAAACCTGCTGGAGTGAGGCAGTGAGTGACCCTCTGGAACAGAGTGTGACAGGCAAAGGTGAATTGGAGAAAATTGCTGCTGTCCACTTCAGGGCTGGCCTCTCTTGAGGCAAGGTGAGGTGACCTCAGGTGGCAGATTCCACCGGGGCAGCAGATCTCAATGTTGATCTCTCCTCATTTCTGATGAAAGAACTTCCCGGATCCCTTCTTTGGTGCGGACAGGAGCACCATTTTGGGGTCAGCCTCAGGTGCCAAAATGTCTTGAGCCACCCCTGCTCTCCTTCCTCCAGAAGTGGAAGGCTGCTAGATATGAGTCCCTTCTGTGAACAGAAGGAAAATACTGGATTTCACTCAAAGAATTAATAAAATAAAGAAATGAAACCAACAGGAAACTTTCAACACACAACTCCATTGGTTTATCCTTTTTTTTAAGGTGTGTGTGTGTGGGGGGGGGACTCCTGAATTGCTGAATGACTTATTCACAATGTATTTTAATGCCTTATATTGAGGTAGGGGTCATATAATATAGTTTCCTTAATACCATTGAAAGGAACTGGTATTCTGGATCTGTGGTTGGCAATATCATGCACCTATCAGTCTGTTGTTTTTTTAAAAATGTGAACTGCTTTGAGAAACATTAATATTATTATTTATTGAATTTATATACTGCCCAATACCATGAAATCTCAGGACGGTTCATAGAACGCTGAAAAGCGGTATAGAAATATGGTAAATAAATACATTATATGACAAAATGTAGAGGATGGTTTCACTTGGTACCGTAACCTTGCACAATTACTAAGATACACACTTAGAATTTCAAACTTCATGGATCACTTATATGTGAGAGATTGGATGAGTATTTGGAAGAATTGAATACTGTAACCCTGACCCTTAATCCAATCTAAGAGGTCTGGCAAATTGCTTATTTGTTGGTTTATGTGCATTTTAGTGTTCATGGCTATAAATTGTGGGGTAATAATCATTATCTGAAGAATGGGGGGTGGGCAATGATAAACATAATTGCCAACTGTTAGGTGATTTCACGTCTGACATGGATTGCATGCATTGCAAGGTAACTACAGTGCTAAAAACAACTTCAAAAGTCTGCCAGTTCTCTGGATTTCTACCTACATTACTTTTCTGAGTGTATGTGTTGTAAAATGTCTCTAAGATGTGTGCCTTGTGATTGGCAAGTGACTAAATGTGCGCCTGAGTCCTAGGGTGAGTTCCGATCACCCTAGCTTTTAATGTGATGAATGATGTTTGCTTGAAGTTTTTAATCCATAAATATAGCCAATATTTCAAACTCTTACACTTGGTAGCTGTCATTGAGACAGTAGCTCCCATTTGTTCAAATTATCACTCTGCAAAGTAGATGTTGATGGCTTGAATCTCAAAGGCAAACTCAACCATTCTCATGGAAGGACCTAGGACTGTTCCAAACGCAGCTTTGTTTCCCGCTTTCTTTGCACAAGTGTGAACAGTGTACTACGTAGGTTTGGAACTTGCGAAACTTAGAAATGGCAAGTTCTGTTGCGCTCCCTGTTGAACACACATGCTCTGAGTGATAAGTGACATGGCCCCAAGAGCACCATGTGTAAGACAAGCGTTGATAGTAATTGCAGAGCTTCTCAATTCACTTGAATGGAATCAGCGGGAGTGTAAGACGATGAAGTAACGAGGAAAAACTAGATAGATTGGCAGAGATGCTGGAGAATCATTAGCAAACTTTGCGGGACTAATTTTACTGTGCTTATCCATGGCTCGGTGTTTTGAACTTCTGTAGTGTTATAGTTGTGTAGCCTGAGAGAGAGCGCAAGCTCTCCACAGTTGCCACGGTAACACTAGTCATTTGGGCCTGTCTTTGTTGGGGAGAATGTGCGCAAGCTCTTCAGCCTTAAAAGGGAATTTTGTGAGATCTGAACACCTCTAGAGTTTCTCACCAACTGAGCTTGGATCTTTATGATGTATTGCCTTTTGCTTTTGACAGGCTTTTTGAGATACAAGACAGCCTTAAATGGAACCTGCCACATCTCCACAGAGGACTTTAGCTTATGAGAAACTATTCACACATACACACCCTTAAATTTCTTTAGCAGGGGCAGAAATTCTCAGATTCTCAAAAAACCAAAAAACACAAAAACCACCCAGTGAAACTATTGAGTGAAGAATTTGAGGACTGTGGCCTAAGAAAAAAGAGAGGGCAGTGAGGCAGCAGAGACACCATAAATGACCAAGCATACAAAAACAAAACAGGATTTCAATGAATTGTGGAGACCTGCCATATTCACCCAAAACACTTTCCCTGCCATGTGTAATTGTGTGTAGGAAATTGCCTACAGTACAAAGGTAACATTTACATGTCTTGCTCTGCCCATTTTTCCCTCTGACCCTGCCTGCCACCAGCATGTGGCCCCTGGAAAATTGCCCAGAAGGAAATGTGGCCCTTAGCCTGGAAAAGATTTATCACTCCTGAACCATATCAGTGCCAAGTGCTGTATGTAGAAGATGGAACAACTCCTGCCCCCCCCCCAGCTTGCCTACCTAGGCATGTAATTTTAGGAGGTGTGTAATTTTAGCATACAATTTTAACACGATTTCAGTAAGTATAATAACTTTTAAATGACTGGTTTTGTTCTATATTTTAACTATTTTAATGTAATTTGTTTTCAATATTCACTTTTATTGGTGCTTTTAAGGAATATCTTAGATTGTCTTTTGTCAACTGTTTAGAGGTCTTTCATTTGAGAAAGCGGTATATTCTGGCAGGCGTTAAAAACTGATTTTATAGTTTTAACTCTTTTTCAGTCTTATCATATTAAATCTCCTGTACACTGCATAGAGATGACTGTGATTAAGTGGAATGCAAATTGTTGACCTAACATAAATAAATAATATATACATTTTGTTAAATAAAATAATACATAAATAAATAAGCCTTGGCAAAGGGTTTACAATCAAGCATAGTTTGGTTTTTATTTTTTAAAAATGTAAATAATAATAATAATAATAATAATAATAATAATAATAATAATAATTTATTATTTATACCCCGCCCATCTGGCTGGGCTTTCCCAGCCACTCTGGGCGGCTTCCAAAAAAATATTAAAATACTGTAATACATTTCAAACATTAAAAGCTTCCCTAAACAGGGCTGCCTTCAGATGTCTTCTAAAAGTCTGGTAGTTGTTGTTCTCTTTGACATCTGGTGAGAGGGCGCCACTACCGAGAAGGCCCTCTGCCTGGTTCCCTGTAACTTGGCTTCTCGCAGTGAGGGAACCGCCAGAAGGCCCTCGGTGCTGGACCTCAGTGTCTGGGCAGAACAATGGGGGTGCAGACGCTCCTTCAGGTATACAGAACCAAAAGCCAATTTTCTGTTCCATAGCTCAGTGGTGGACCTTCTGCCTTGCAAGCGGAAGGTCTCAGTTTCAATCCCAACTGGCATCTCCAGGCAGAGATGGGAGAGACTCCTGTCTGACATATGGGAGAGCCGCTGCCAGTCAGTGTAGACAATACTGAGTTTGATGGACCAATGATCTGACTTGGTGTAAGGTAGCACCCTATGTTCCTATGTTCAGGGCTGTGCAAAGCTGGTTAGTAGGCCCAGGCCCCATTTCAATAATATTTACCAAAAGGGACCCCTTTTGCTTCTACCAGGAGGACTCAGAGTAGCCCCCTCAAAATTGTAGGCCCATGCCAATTGACCCACCTGGCCCCTGCCTACATTTTGGCCCGCCTACATTCCTATGCCACATGTATCTATTTAATAAGCTACACTGTGCTTTTCAAAAGGAATAACAAGAGCAATAATGATGTCCAGTCCCATCCCACAGCAGCAACAAAGCACAGCAGATTACCCTAACCAACAGCACCACAAAAGACCTAGTTAAAATGGAAAAGCAGAGCCAGTGCAATCACGTTTTGGCCAAACTCCTGAAGGTGCAGAATATTAGTAGGCGGTCTTCTACCCTGGGGGCCAAAGTCCCAATCTCTTTTTTTATAAAAATGTGTCCCCTCATGTCTCTTGAAACTTCCCCATTCACGATTCTCATTGGACCAGTCCTGGTCTCTCAGCCTAACCTCTCTCATAGGGTTGTTGTAAGGATAAAATGGGGAAGAAGAGAGTCCTGTGTGCTACCTTGAGCTCCTTGGAGGAAAAGTGGGATAAAAATGTAATAAATAAGTGCATAGTGGGGCACTGAACCCATCCATAGCCTACCTTACCTCAAAATTTTTTTTATTTGTACAAAGGTGTTTTACAATTAAAAGAGCTAAAGTTCCCAGAGTGTTGTAACAATCCCCCTTCACAGGGTTTTTGGGGAATTGTAATCCTGTGAGGGACTACTGGACCGAGGCCGTTTAGGGCCATAAAGGTCAGCACCAACACTTTGAATTGTGCTTGGAAACGTACTGGGAGTCAATGTAGGTCTTTCAAGACGTGTTATATGGTCTCGGCGGCTGCTCCCAGTCACTAGTCTGGCTGCCGCATTCTGGATTAGTTGTAGTTTCCAGGTCACCTTCAAAGGTAGCCCCACGTAGAGAGCACATTGCAGTAGTCCAAGCGGGAGATTACCAGAGCATGCACCACTCTGGTGAGGCAGTCCGCAGGCAGATAGAGTCTCAGCCTGCATACCAGATGGAGCTGGTAAACAGCTGCCCTGGACACAGAATTGACCTGTGCCTCCATGGACAGCTGTGAGTCCAGAATGACTCCCAGGCTGCACACCTGGTCCTTCAGGGGCACAGTTACCCCATTCAGGACCAGGGAGTCCTCCACACCTACCCGCCTCCTGTCCCCCCAAAACACTACTTCTGTCTTGTCAGGATTCAATCTCAATCTGTTAAAATGTCAGTTAAAACAAAGAAAAAATAGCCAGAGCTTGATTATAAGAAGAATGGGTGAGAAAGAGAAAAAGAAAGAGAAACAGAAACAGAAACAGAAACAGAGAGAAAGTGACTCATGGGTGATATTGAGGCTAGATGACAGGGAAGGACTCTTGTGAACTGTTGGTGGTTAAACTGTGTTAATCCTGGGCTTCAGTTTAAATGATAAATATCACACTTTATACTGTTGCCACATATGGATGAGAGAGGTCCATTCATTGATTTATGGATACTCCCTGAATAGTCTCTCATTTCCATGCATTGCCACTTTTCTGTCTCTTCTACAGAAGGAGGGGAGAGTGAGAAATCACATGCCATTGGACACGCCTTGATTTACTATGAATTAGAAGATACTCTCATATATACTTATTTCCCTGTAGAGATGTACAGGATGTTCTAAGGCAACACTGCTGCAAGATGCTCGTAGTCATAATTTAGCATAATACCGTTGCTGATTTATTTTTACAGCAGCTACATATAACTAAACATTGACGAAGCCTTTATTCAAACCACATTGGTCTCATTATGATCAATAGCCAGTCAGCTGGTAGTTCCTCAGTATTGCAACCACCAATTCAGGCTGTCACAATTGAGCCACTAAATTGGCAGTTTGTTACAGGCAATGTTGGGGTCCACACATTCACCTGGAAGCCCGAAAAGATGCTCAGGTCACTGGCATGATCAGAGGGACTAATGAAAAAATCATGGCTAGCTGCTTCCACTTTAACTTCCTCCAAGATTCATGGTGACTTCTCTATAGTTTGGGGAGCTCATAATACAACAACAGCTTCCTTGCCATGCAGTCAGAGATGCCCACCCTTCAGCAAATCAGTCCTTGAGAAATAGTGTTATCTACAAATTGAATGAGCACCGCCCTTAATTCCTTCATCCAAGTCTTTTATGAAGACGTTGAGCAATAATGGGCCCAGGACAGAAGCCTGTGACACCCCACATATCACTTTTTTCCAGGATAATGCTTCACAGGAAGTCATTCATTAATGAAATAAATAATAAAAGAATAACGATAGTAGCAGAAAGCTGGGATTTTGTTGGAGCCCTTTGACAAAGTCCATGTATGCCTCACTGTCCTTTAGTAGAGCAGCAACAGAGTGATTGAAATCTATATTAGTGGAAAAGGATCGGGAACTGATTCCATGATTTTCCGTACTTCACAGTCATGGGGCTAGACGTGACCCCTCACCTTCTTTTTCTACATTTCCTGCTGAAAGCATGGAGCTGTCCCTAAAAAAAATGGGTTGGGTAAATCTTATAAAGATGCTTTGTTGTGGTGAAGCAACAATTAGCACTGCTATAGCAACACAACCCCACAGGACCTGCTTGCTGTTTCACGCAACAGGTATAAAACAATGAGATTTGCTGCAGCCGCAGAGTTCATATCCCCGAAGAACTGACTCAGCCCTTCTCTTTCCTAGGAAGATAAATAGGAAGCGATGCAGTTTGCTATAAGGAGATCTCTGGAACAAGACCTTAAAAAAAGTGGGTATGCTTTATTTTCCTGTGTGCTCCTTGAAGAGTAATGTGAGGAAGGAAATTTAATTATATTCCCCATTGGGAGGGGGTTTAAATCTGTGCCTTAAAGAGAGCATACAAGACGGATTCAGTTGCACCATAAATGCACAGAACATGAAAACGTTTTTTTAAAGAAAGCTTCAGAGGTCATGTAATTGATGTTTGGGTCAGCAGGAAGCTGCAGGTGTTACACTTTGGAGTTATTTGGACATGCTTTCGCCATCCTTTTCATGGTGGATGTAAGAATGGCTGCCATCAATTGTCTTTATATCGAAGGCACCTTCTGAAATGCCCTTGGGGTGAAAAAACAAATTAACCTTGTGAATGATTTTATTCTGATTGCAGTGACTCAAACCCCACCTCCCCCCCAAAAAATATGGGGAGTGGGAAGCAGCATAAACAAGAAGCTGCTCAAAGGGCATCCAAGAAACCCAAGCCACATATAAACTGCTCTGTGTGGGTAGATGTTTGTGTGTACTCATGATATGGCAGATTCATTGTGTTGCTGTAAAACATATTATCTGTAGGTGCGATCAGTAGGTGCCGCCTTTGTTTAGAAGTCAAGATGCTGTGGCTTCTTGTGTCCGATGTGGCTCTGAATGGGCAAAAACCAAGAGGGCAGGACTGAGATTGGGGAGGGCAGTGGCAGGGAAGGGCAGGGCAGGGTGTGGTGATAGGTTCGCACAAAAAGGCAGAATGAAAAATCTTAACCATTACTCCACTGTATCCAAAATAAAAAAAATCCTTCCAGTAGCACCTTAAAGACCAACTAAGTTAGTTCTTGGTATGAGCTTTCGTGTGCATGCACACTTCCACTGTATCCAGTTTATGATAAATATAATTGGCATTAGGCTAGTTTTATGGATCCAATATGTTTGAAGGGAGAACCACTTGCCTAAGTGGAAAGGCACAAAAGAGGAGTCTTGAGAAATGCTGGACTCTACTTGTTTGTAACTTGATAACTTCCTTGACCATTGGGCTATCGCAATGAAATGTGGTGCTTAAGTTCAGGGTGCAGTCCTACGTTTCAAGCTAGAACACCAGCTAGAACACCTGTTTTCAGAAGGTTGGAAATATGCAACTAAACATAATGTACTATGTCTCTTGAGCGCTGAGATATTTTAGTTTATGACATGATTCTCAGTTTTAAAGTTCAAATTTCCAGAAAGCACTAGCTGCTTCGGATGACTTGTAAATACATCTTTTTGCCCAGACTTTCCCTGGCCCATAAAATTGAAACCTGTTATTACTTAATTTCAGCTATTGTCTGTTTTTATCATTCTTAACTGTGTTTCAAGATGTATCTCGGTTTTTATGATACAGCTTTAATGTTTTTAGGTTGTCTTTTTGTATAGCGCTTGGTGATTTAAAAAAAAAATATTAAGCTGTTTAGAAATACTTTTAAACCTGGAGTACTGTGTCCAGTTCTGGGCACCACAGTTCAAGAAGGACACTGACAAACTGGAACGTGTCCAGAGGAGGGCAACTAAAATGGTCAAAGGCCTGGAAACGATGCCTTATGAGGAACGGCTAAGGGAGCTGGGCATGTTTAGCCTGGAGAAGAGGAGGTTAAGGGGTGATATGATAGCCATGTTCAAATATATAAAAGGATGTCATATAGAGGAGGGAGAAAGGTTGTTTTCTGCTGCTCCAGAGAAGCGGACAAGGAGCAATGGATCCAAACTACAAGAAAGAAGATTCCACCTAAACATTAGGAAGAACTTCCTGACAGTAAGAACTGTTCGACAGTGGAATTTGCTGCCAAGGGGTGTGGTGGAGTCTCCTACTTTGGAGGTCTTTAAGCAGAGGTTTGACAACCATATGTCAGGAGTGCTCTGATGGTGTTTCCTGCTTGGCAGGGGGTTGGACTCGATGGCCCTTGTGGTCTCTTCCAACTCTATGATTCTAAGATTCTATGAAAAGAGCAGTCGATTCGAAGCACCGCGCTGCTCACCCCACGTCGCTCCGGATCCCCGAAACCGGGTTTCCCCGCAAGTAGGGGAGGCGCAAAAGGTGCCAGCCGAATCCCACATCCACAGGCTTCTCCCGCCCTGTGGTTTTTGGTGGGTCTCCGCCTCACCGTGGTGGACCAGACCCTATTTTCCACGAAGCGGATTCCTCCCGATCAGAGGAAATCCGCCATTGCCGGAGGCGCTAACCCGGAAGTCATTCATCTCGCTTTATTGTCCAAGGGAGCCGGTGAACAGCTTCCGGGTCATGTGGCCAGCATGACTAAGCCGCTGCTGGAGAACCAGAGCAGTGCACGGAAACACCGTTTACCTTCCCACTGGAAAAGTACCTGTTTATCTACTTGCACTTTGACGTGCTTTCGAACTGCTAGGTTGGCAGGTCCAGGGACCGAGCAATGGGAGCTCACCCCGTCGTGGGGATTCGAACCGCCGATCTTCTGATCGGCAAGTCCTAGACTCTGTGGTTTAACCCACAGCGCCACCCGCATCTCATATAGAGCTCTTCAAGGCAGTTAGACAAATCCAGTAAGGATAAGTCATGATGGCAGCATGACAGTGAAGGCCAGTTTCCTGAGACCAACAGTAGGAGAGGGCAACTGTATTTGTGTCCTGTACTTGGGTTTCCTATACTAGGCATGTGATAGGCTTGAAACTGGTTGCTGGGTTTGATAGACTGTTGATTTGATCCACGAGGCTGCCCTCATGGTCTTAAGAAAGATATAATGAAGGAAGGCAACAAATGAGAAGATTTGGAAGGAGCTAAGTATAAAGACAAGCAGACAGAAATCTATATTGCTCATCAGCCTTGTCTAAACACTGTTTGGCAGCTTGCAGGTGCTGATTGGACCACAGACAGGATTAGGTTCCAAACTACGGGTTGAGTTAAAGGAACTGATTGCAGATATTTAATGCTTGTGTGTGTGTGTGATTTTTCTTGGAATCAGGGCAGAGTTGGGAGTCTTGATCAGGATTCAGAGTCCTGATTCATGATCAGCCTCCATCCCAACCAGGCAGCAATTGCTATTTATTTAAATATTTAATTTATATTCCACCCCTTTCTCTCAAGGTGGTTCTCCCCTCAGTCCTCATTTAATCCCCACAAGAAACCTTTTGTTAGGTTAGGCTGGGAGCTGCTGGCCCAAGATCACACACTGAGCTTCATCCAACACCCTTTTAAATGTGTTTATGGGAGCAGGTGGTGGAGAGTGGGGTTATTGGGGGGGTTATTGTTATTGTTTTTATTATGTATTTTGTGTTCTTTATCTTGTGTTTTTTTATGTTGTGAATTGCCCTGAGATGAACGGATGAAGGGTGGTATGCAAATTAATTAATTAAATATGATGATGATGGCCTCCCAGGTCCTAGTCCAAAACTCTACTCGCTACCCCACACAGGCTCCAGTTTAAAACTATAGTTAAATGTGACAGTGCATTTAACATGATGTGCCATTTGGCCTTTAGCTATGCATGGAATGAGGTGTGGTGCAAGAGAAATCAGAGGCACAATAACTTCATGTAATGACAGCAGATATCATTTCCTGAAGGTTAAAAGGGAATCTCCCCCAACCCCCTCTAAAATATTTTAGGTCTTCACAGAGGGCTCTCCAGGGTGTTGTAGTCCTTTTCAAGACTTGCAGAACTTGTGAACTTGTCCAATCAGGAAAGAGGTGCAGCGTAAGGGAAGGGAGAAAGGACAGCTGCTTATGCCTGTGATGTTTATCTCAGCCCTGAGATTTTGTGTGGGAATTTGTTCAGTGCTGAAAAGCTAGCCTTGGGACTCCTTCCTGTAGTTTCACTGCTCTCATTACTGCAGAGCACTTGTGAAACTCCCGCCCCTGAGCAATCTGACCTTGGTTGCAGTAGGGGCAAATGAAAGTTCGGACTGTCTTTCATAGCTCAGTGTTGCATTTTTGCCTGTGTCAGATTCATGGAAGATGCTCGATGTGACAGGTAGGCTGCTGTAGCATCCAAATTGGTCCTTATCAACTGGGTCAGCCTTCCCTAAACTGATGCCCTTCAGATTTTGTTGGACTGCAACTCTATTCAGCACCAGCCAGACTAGCCCGTATTAATGATAATCATTTGAAAGGACTATCAACAAATTGATGGCGTTTAAACATACAATTGGCTCTTACCCCATCATATCAAACATGCTTTTTAATGCCCAATTTCCCACTTGTGAACCAGCCATACGATTGGCTGTGAAGTGTGGTCTCCCTGCTTTATTTCATTGTCTGGACGACTCTTTTCTACAAAAGCAGCGAACAAAACATCTACAAAATTAGAGGCTTTTAAAATTTACTCTTTATACTAAATTCCAAACTAATTAGGAGTTGCTTCGGCCTAAGAGCTATTAATTACTTGGATTCCAATTATATGTTGATGGAATAGAACAATGTTGATTTTTCAAAGACTATCAGGAATCATGTTATTAGACTCTAGCTGGTAATATCTGACAATTGCCACTTCAGAATTGCTTTAATGTGACAGTTTCAGGGTTGATTGGGGGGCGGGGTTTGGAAAAAGATCTGCTAGGATGACAACCAAGCTTCATTCCTCATGGTATGTGGCATCATAAGATCTCCTGAGCACCATATATAACAAGAATGAAGCATCAAGGTTATAATAAAAGCCCAACATCCAGGCTACATCTCTCCCTAGGCCACAGCTCTGTCCCCAGGCCTCACCCCTCACTGGTCCTGCTCTGTATCCTCCTCAAGTGCTTTTGCATGTCTGGAATGTATCCCCATATTCTGATAATGCTTCCTGCATACTTGGACGGAGGTTAGAGAGAGTTGGGAAGTGGGGGGGGGGGGCTGTGAGCTCTGTAAATGTAAAAAAACCTGGACTTCCTGTGGCTCAGATGTATCCTACTGGCCAAATGCAGTGTGTTAGCCCTGTCCAAGACCTGTTGCTGAGCAAGCAGGGGCTTGGAGTCTCCAAGGAAGTCTTGCCTGAGAGCAGAACTCACATACAAAGTCAGGCAGTCCGGAGGCCAGGGAATCCAGATGATCACAGAGCCAATGGTCTGGATGGAGAGCAGGAAGCAGCAAGGTTTGGCCAGGGACCACAGGCGTTGTTTCCAGCATCTGACTGCTGCTGAGAGCTCTGTTGAAGACGCTGGTTCTCATCAGTGCCTTCTCCTCTGCACAGGCTAATCAGTTGCAGGTGGAGTTACCCCACTTCCCTCTTCAGGCTGCTGTTAAGCAGGTGAAGCTTGGCCCATGGCATGCAGGACAGTGGTACCTCGGGTTACATACGCTTCAGGTTACAGACTCCTCTAACCCAGAAATAGTGCTTCAGGTTAAGAACTATGCTTCAGGTTGAGAACAGAAATCGTGCTCCGGCGGTGCGGCAGCAGCGGGAGGCCCCATTAGCTAAGGTGGTGCTTCAGGTTAAGAACAGTTTCAGGTTAAGAACGGACCTCCGGTACGAATTAAGTACTTAACCTGAGGTACCACTGTACTCCATCTACTTTTGCCTCGGACTCCACGCACCACTGGGACGCAGCCTTCGGAAGGCTGCTTACAAGGGAACATGGCCCTTGGGCTGAAAAAGGTTTCCCAGACCTTAAAGGTCAACACCAGGACTTTGAGTTGTGGTGCTCTGAGCTCCAAGATGAAGGCATGGGCTGCTTTTGAAGTTGGATCAAAGTGAAAAGCAATTCCAGTGTCGCCTCAAAGAAGCAAAATTTCTCCCTGTTGTGGTCAACAGCATTTGATGTCAACCATAGTTTATGCCTTTATTCTGGCCTGCTTGCCTCTGCTTCCGCTCCACCCCCTCCCCAAATTCATTGACACCACCAGCGGCGTTTGCTGCAGCTTGCTGAAATGTTGCTGAAGTCAGCAAGTCTGTGCACTGCATTAGAGAATCCACTTTAGGGAAACGGATGCAGCTGTTCCCTTAGCAGTTTCTCTTACAACCTCTCTTCAGTGTTCTGCAACTGCTATAATGGCAATTCTGCCATGGTGGAAGATAAAGCCCCCCCCCCCAATAGCTCAGTCTGCAATGCAGTTACGCCAAAGGCAGGAAATTGTTCTGGGGACTTGTTCTGTCATCAGCTGTCAAGGTTCAGCCTGATAAGTATGAAATAATGATTAAAAAAGAGGAACCTTTGATTCTGTATCAGGTACCTTTATCTCACCAATAAATAACCATAAGGAGCTTCCAGAAATCTGGAATGTGGGGGAATGGCTTCTAGGCAAGCGAGCATGACTAGAACACTAGCATCTATCTTGTAAAGTGCTGTCTGTTAAGCCCTTGCCTAAACACGTAAGGGCTGTGTTGATTTAGTGTTGAAGACTGCAATCCTAACCCCACTTACCATCTAGAGTAAGCCTGATGGAAATCAGTAGCACTTCTGAGTAGCCATGGTCAGTAAGTAACAGTAAGAGCTGTTCAACAGTGGAACGATCTCCCTTGGAAGCTTGTGGATTCTCCTTTCTAGGATGTTTTTAAGCAGAGGTTGGCTGGATGGCCATCTGTCATGGATGCTTTAGTTTAGATTCCTGCATTGCAGGGGGTTGGGCTAGATGACCCTTGGGGTCACTATGGATCAGGGTTGTGCAGTAAGGCGATATGGTAGCAGTCTTTTTGTTTTCTGTTGGAGTGTGCCATTGCTCACTTTCTTAATCTCCACAGTTCATTTGAATAAATTTCTATTCCTGGACCTTTGGCGGACGCCTCTTCTGGTTTGGCAAGCCATTCTTTCTTTTCTACTTAGAACAGCAAGGTCCTGTTCAGATGCTCTAAAATACTCTATTTGCTTCTTGGGTTCGCCACACTAGCAGGCACTGTTGCCCCAGTGTCAATTTACAGGAACACAGTGAGCAATAAATATGCCACCGGGCTCATATGAATTTCCCCTGGGAGGGAGCATCTGTTGGCATGGATGGGCATTACTGTTCTGGCATTGGCTTCCTCTTTATGACTGTGTCTGTCAGGAAGGCCTTGCATAGAGTAGCCTCCACCAACCTGGTGCTCTCCATATATTTTGGACTACAACTCCCATCAGCCCCAGTTTTTGTGGTCCAAAAACAACTGGAGGGCACCAGGTTAGCAAAGGCTGGCACAGAGCACAACTTGGGCCAGAAGACAGCAAACCATAGGCTATGGTCAAGCCAGTAGTTTCCTTCAATGGGTTGACTTCAGTGGATATTCACAAAAGTCATACTGGTTTGTTCCAGTGTGCATAAGATACATCAGGCACCCCCAAACTTGGCCCTCCAGATGTTTTGGGACTACAACTCCAACCATCCCTAGCTAGCAGGACCAGTGGTCAGGGATGATGGGAACTGTAGTCCCAAAACATCTGGAGGGCTGAGTTTGGGGATGCCTGATAGACACTGATCACAACACCTAAATTTAGGCTCCTTGTGAGAAATTCTTGACTCTGGAGAAGTCAACAGAAGGAGCGTCTCCACCCCCATCATTCTGCCCTGACACTGAGGTCCAGTGCCGAGGGCCTTCTGGTGGTTCCCTCCCAGCAAGAAGGGAACCAGGCACAGGGCCTTCTCGGTAGTGGCACCCGCTCTGTGGAACGCCCTCCCACCAGATGTCAAAGAGAAAAACAACTACCAGACTTTTAGAAGACATCTGAAGGCAGCCCTGTTTAGTTTAGCTTTTAATGCTTAATAGACTATTGTATTTTAATATTCTGTTGGAAGCTGCCCAGAGTGGCTGGGGAAACACAGCCAGATGGGCGGGGTATAAAATATTATTATTATTATTATTATTATTATTATTATTATTATTATTATTATTATTAAAGTTGAAAGGGGTGTGTGTGTTGTGGGGATGGGGGGAACAGAGGGGAACCCACTCCTTTGAGTAATTAATTGCCTTTTTTTAAAACTGTCAGATCTGAGCCATAGGCAGCTGTGAGGTTAGAGTCAGGAGCTGAGAGCAAGGAGTTGGTGGGGCAGAGCCTGAAAACAAGCTAAGAGCTACCCCTCATCAACAATGAGGCTCCAACTTGATCCCCTTATATTCACCACACATGGCAGCTATGCCCAGAGCCAGGAGCTCCTGGGTTTTTTTACCCTGGCAGTCCCAGCTGTTGACTAAGGGCAAGGGTAGCCAACTCCCATCCGCCCTGACCACTGACCATGGCGGCCGGGACTCCTGGCCCTTGTGGTCCTACAATATCTGGAAAGCATTGTGTTGGCTACCGCTGACTAAGCAGGGGAGCAATTCACATGGCTATTCTGCTGCTGTTCTTTCTTTTTCCCGGAGAGATTATGCTAGGTTAATGAGGAACAATTCTGCTGAATCCTGTTTCACAACTGCAGATCATGCCTATGGAAGCCACTGCTGAAGTGGCATGCGGCAGGTTCAATTTGTCAACATAAAGTAAATTGAGCAAGAAAAGAAAAGAAATGTGCATTGCCCTTCATATTGTCATTCTATGCCCTGTGAATTGAAGAGCAAGTAGCTAGCCCTAACTGACTGACAGTAAAGATTTCAATAGATTAGTACCTTTCAGTGTTTATTAATGTAGCCAACCACCTTTTTCTTCGCTATCAACAATTGAGCATTTCAAAGAAAAGAATTCCTGGATATATTTTGCATGCCTCATCTGGTGAGTAGGATGAAAGCAGCAGGCAGAGTGTGGGTTACCACAGCTCTGTACTGATGCATAATTGTAGACTCATAACAAAGGAAATTTGGAAGAGGTTAGGTCTTGTTAGGAGCTGCTCCTATGGAAGTTTAAAACTGGAGTTCACGTTACCTTCAGATTAAATTAGGTACCTAAAAGGATGGCAGAAATTGAATTAGAGCTGGACTGACATTTAGACCATCTGGTCCTCTTCCAATTGTATGACACCTCTCACCCATTCCCCTCAGATAATACGTAACGGATACATTTTTAGTGCCCAGTTTTCATAATATAGCTGTTAACTTGTCAGAGGTATATCATCTTTATATGTAAACATGTATATTCCTATGAAATCACCGCAGCCCACAGATAATGGAAAGATAGCTTGCAAGGTTGCTGATGTCTGCTGCTCAGAAGTCCCACTGTATTTAGTGGGGCATACTACAAGTGTGCAAAGCCTTCCAACTCTATAATTCTATTATTGTATGACTATCTTTGAACTTATTTTGGTGCTGAAAATATTAAATGCAGCTTTTATTATTCAATGTTACAGTAAATGATCTCCCCCTTCCTTTGGATGAAGTAGTAAGGTGTTGTTCCACTTACATGCACCCCCTACTTATTTGAATGATGGAATGAAGTGAAGACTTATTCTTTTGGTACAGCTTATTCTTTTCTACAAATGTTGCTGCTTGTAACTCTCAAAGAGGACTGTGGTGTAAATCAGGGATGGGGAACCTTTGACTCTCCAGATGTTGCTGGAATACAGCTCTCCTCTTTCAGGACCATTGGCCAAGTTGTCTGGGGCTGATGGGAGCTGGAGTCCAGCAATGTCTGGAGGATGACAAGTTCTCAATTCCTGGTGTAAAGTGATTTCTGCATGTGGGCATGGAAGCTGTAGTTGTGCCACTAGCTTATACTACTAGAATTCAGGATTTTGAAATAATATTTATTACGTAAGTATCCAGCCAACACATACCATCAGTTAAAGGATTTATGCTAGCACAGCTTAACTTTTCTTCACTCTCCTCCCCCTGCTCCTTCCCCAAATCTGTTCTGGCATATTAGGAGAACCTCTTGTACAGATTTAGGGGGCATGTGCAGGGAGGAGAGGAGGAGAAACTTCCATTGCAAATGTTTAAATGCTTGCGCTGACAGGACACATTAGTTGGTCACTACCCAACATAAGGATGTGGGTGGCGCTATGGGTTAAACCACAGAGCCTAGGACTTGCCGATCGGAAGGTCGGCGGTTCGAATCCCCGTGACGGGGTGAGCTCCCATTGCTCGGTCCCTGCTCCTGCCAACCTAGCAGTTCGAAAGCACGTCAAAGTGCAAGCAGATAAATAGGTACCGCTCCGGCGGGAAGATAAACGGCGTTTCTGTGTGCTGCTCTGGTTATCCAGAAGCAGCTTAGTCATGCTGGCCACATGACCTGGAAGCTGTACGCCAGCTCGCTTGGCCAATAAAGCGAGATGAGCACCGCAACCCCAGAGTTGGCCATGACTGGACCTAATGGTCAGGGGTCCCTTTTAACCTTTACCTTTACTTTTACCCAATATCTTATCCTTATATGAAGTTTCCAGATGTTGCCAATCCACAGATCCAGAACTGCTTATCTTCCGTAATGGTGTAGCTTTCAGATGCTCTCTGACCATTCACTGACTCCAGCATTTAGTGGTCTTTAATTGATGCAGACATTGCAGTTTCTGTGGTAGTGTTTTTAGTACCATCTTGTATGCATGTGTGAGGTACATTTTTAAATGTGATTGCTTTTATGACTGCATTATTTTACCTTCTTTATTATTCATCGCCTTGGGTGACTTTGTGCTGAGAATCCATTCGTAAATATTAAAACCAGAATGAGCTGGATGTATAAAGAAGCAAATGCTGATATTTAAGGCAGCTTGTTAATGGTTCCTTAATGTTTCTATACTGTGCCCTCTCCAAACAAACAGGAACATACCTTTCCCAAATGGCACCATCTCGCGGGGAAAAGGGCTGTGTCACAACACTGGCAAGTCCCCTATGAGGCACAAGGATCTGCCAATTTAATGTGCGTGTTGCATAAACTGAGATTTGTCATTGCTTTTAATGAGAGAGATTAAAACCTCTTTCGTGACAAGTTAACAAACAGGCACAAGAAAACGTGTCATGCTAGGCAAAGCAGACTCTGAAGATGCCTCTTGAAGAAGTCAGGCTCTAGACAGATATTTATTTCAGAGTTTGAATGTAGGTTGGAAGCAGGCATACTATTTGTGGTAGCCCTTTTCAGATGTTTTGATTCAGGGATGAGGAATTGGCTTCGGCTGGTGGATGTAGGAAGGGCCATTGTAGCACATCCACTTGGCATGCATGCAGGTTCAATCTCTAGTATCTCTAGCAGTGTTTGAAATTAGCCAGGCACTAGGTGCATTTTGTACCTGGCTTTCAACCACTTGCGACCAGGTGAAGATGCCTGGGCACCAGGCTGGCACGTGACATCTCCACCATCCAGAGGTGTGTGCCTGGGGATCATTGGATCTGGGCTGGTTTCACACACTGATACTCCATCCTGTAGAATTCTATCAGTTATATTTTATCTGTACAATCAGACTGCAGTCACCATTAAGAAAAAGAGGTCAGAATAGGTCAATATATATGTGGACTGTCCCTGGATCAAGTGACTTTTCTTCTTTAAGTTCTCAAAGCTCTTAATCTAGCTCAAGGTTGCCATCTGAACTAGCCAGATGTTTAACTAAGAATCAATCACAGGCAGTCCATCGTTTGAAAAATAAGTCATTAGAACTGTCTTGCCCCAAATTGACAACTAGACATTCCATTTTCGTGACTGTAACATTCGTTTAAGGAGCCAATTGGCACCTAGCTTATATATCTGAGTTTCTGACACTGATTTAGTTGGGGGTGGGAGAGAACCCAGCCTGAAACCCTGGAAAGCCACTTTTGCTCAGTGTAGACCAGGCATGGCCAAACTTGGCCCTCCAGATGTTTTGGGACTACAATTCCCATCATCCCTGACCACTGGTTCTGTTAGCTAGGGATGATGAGAGTTGTAGTCCCAAAACAGCTGGAGGGCCAAGTTTGGCCATGCCTGGTGTAGACAGTTCTGTGCTAGAGGGTCCAACTTGGTCAGCTTCCTAACTTTCCTGGTGGCAGCCATGTTTTTTTCTGTTTCTGTTCAGTTCCTCCCCAAAGCTATGGAATGTCATCATCACTCCTGGGTCCAAGTTGCTGTACGTGGAGCCAGAGCAAAGCATGGCAGCAAGTAGCCCCATGCAGCTGAGGGTATGGGGTAAGGGTTCAAAAGAAAGTTCAAAAGAAATAATTATATTTTAAGGGAAAAGAGGCATTGCTGCAGCCTCACAAGCCTCAGGACAATCCCTCCTCCAATTTGTTCAGCTATTCTATTTACCATTTAGGCCCACACTTTGACTAGAGCTGACTAAAAATGGTGTGTTCATATTTGAAACTCTCGCTAGCATCAGTGTAGGTGTAGTGCTCAAAATGTCAATTTTTGCTGATGCTGGTAGCTAGATTGTACCCAAAATTATCAAATGCCAGTGAAGTAAATTGCTATTAGGATCAAGTTATGGGAATAGCTTAGTAAATTTATTGACACTTTTTCAGAGTTTAACAGCCTTTGTGAATGGATTGCATTTTGCATTATTTATTGTGCACTGAAAAGTTTTCAGGATCTTTCCACCCCGCTTCCTATAAACTTGGTGATTGATATCTTTAAGTTCTGCATTTATACCCCACTTCTTCTTGAAGGAGCATGAAGTGTTGCACACAGTCCCCACCCCTTCATTTTATCCTCAAAACAACCTTGTGAGGTGGGTTGGGCTGTGAGACTGTGACTGGCTCAAGGTCACCCTGTGAGCTTCATGGCTAAGTGAGGATTTGAAGTCTGGTCTCCTGGATTTTCTACAGCACTCTAACCACTACACCCACCCCACACATCCTAGAGATTTGACAATAAAATGTGCTTGGTTAGAAGGTGCAAAGGGCAATGGGGAGCTGACATGATGATGTCCTCCAAAAATTTTAGACTATCTTCTCTGACCAAGCTGGCTGGGGCTAATGAAACTTGCAACACTACCCTGCGTACTGTTGGGCTAGGGCACATAACATACAATATTTGTTATGATAGTTCACCCAAACTTGAGGTGAATAGGAATGTATTTTTAAAGGAGACAGGACTGTATAAATAGAATACCTGACCACACTGCTCCTTTTATAAGATGCTAAGGCAAAAGGCAAAAATAACCCCTTTGCTTTCCTGGGAGGCACTAAGGCAGGTTCTCTGAAAGATGATGTCACACTTCAGGGAATTCTAATACACCATTTATCGGAAACATTGTCTAACATGTGCAGATTAACCTTTGACTTCTGACACCATTTCTCTCAAAGGCTTGAAATAATATGATCCTTCTGGAGACTGTGCAATTTGTAAATGATCAAACACAGTTACTAATGACTTCAGGTCGGCGCCTCGATCCCGACATAACTGATGTGAATGAGAAACACCTGTGAGTGTTCTTGATGCAACCCATCTCCCATTAAAGTGAATGGCACCACTCCTGTTCGCCAATAGATTGGTTCTGCACCCTTCATTCCTGTTGCATGAGCCTATGTACAGGGTGTTCAAAAAGTCACTCTACACTATACTGTAAGTAAATGTCCATAGGTGTAGTTACCTTTTGAACACCCTGTACATCTTTATGCATTGTTTTGAAAATCAGAAAAATAGGCAGAGGTAACATTTGCGGGATGCTAGGCTTTATACATCTAAACTGAGTAATTATTTAGTTCTCCCGCTTACCGATTGAGAAATAATAATAATGGGTGTAATTCAACTATGTCTTCCTCATAGTAGCCTCACTGAAATTAATGAACCTGACTAAGTTAGAGCCATTAAGTTCAACGGCTCTACTCTGAGGAAAGCTTTGTTAAAATATTAATACAAATACAGAAAGCCTTTTGCATGTGTTATCACAGCAATTCTTATAACACTTCTGCAAGGTAGTATTTTAGCTTTGAGGGTTGAGAGAATAGCTGCTTGCCTGAGGCCACTTAGTGCGTTTATGACAGAGACTTGAACTAATTCACCGCTCCCTCACTTCCAGCCATTAAATGACAAGGGTGGAACAAAAGTTGCTTAGGAAGTTTTGGGCCCAGATCAGAGACTCGTATTCCAAGCCTCTGATAGTAACCTTATTATGGCCCTCCTGGCCCTCTGCATCATTATACTGCTAAATGTTAATGAGTTAATAATCTCATAATCTGTGTGAAAGACAATGTGACTCATGGTATCTATATCCCTACCACCTTCCAAGCAGGGCTGATTTCCTTGGTGTATGTGGTGGGATTTTAATGAGGGAACAGTTCAGGGTGCCACTTTTCCAGTTCAATTTCCCCTTTTATAAAAGTTGCTTGCAGTTTCACCCTTATTTTAACCATCTACCTGTATAATTGAGCTTGCTAATGCCAGGATGTTTGTGTTATTGTTAACCATGGGTAGGCAAATTAAGGCCCTGGGGGCCGGATCCGGCCCAATCACCTTTTCAATCCGGCCTGCGGAAGGTCCGGGAATCAGTGTGTTTTTACATGAGTAGAATGTGTCCTTTTATTTAAAATGCATCTCTGGGTTATTTGTGGGGCATAGGAATTTGTTCATTCCCCCCCCCCCCAATAGTCCAGCCCCAACCTGGTCCGAGCGACAGTGGACTGGCCCCCTGCTGAAAAAGTTTGCTGACCCCTGTTACCTCTTGTGAACAGTCACTGTAATAGCATACTGCATTCTTATACTTGTCTACTCAGAAGTAAGTCTCATTTAGTTCAATGGGGCTTACTCTTAAGTAAGTGTGTACAGGATTGCAGCCTTAAATTTGATCATATTAGTCACAGGGCATTTTTTTTGTTTCTTAGCATTTCATTCCCCTCTGACCTTGCTTCTTGTGACCCCCAACCCCCCGCCATGTGCATGTATTTGCCTGCTAACTTGGAACAACGCTTTGTACATCTGATGAAATGAGCCTCAAAAAACTTACGCCGCTATATTCTGTTTTAAGGGACGGCCTCATCAGTAGCAGAGTCGTGATCTAAGATCAGCATTCCAGTTTAGGCAATCACAGCAAGGCAAGGGCAAGGTCTAGAATGCAGTTCAGCACCTTGGATAGCTCCATGTGTGTCAAGGGGACAGAAAGGGATGGGAATGCTTGATGTCAAGATCTGGTGTTGTAGGAATATAGAACAGCAAGTCTTCTTAAGCTCATAAAAAGCATAATAAAAATTCATGCCAAGTTCCACTTTTAAAAACAGCAGTTACTGGGCAAAAGTCTAGGATCATTGTTACAGAGTTTTCATCCATACAGTTAACGGACAAGTAACACCAGGGCTGGCCCTATAATTAGGCAGAGTGAGGCAGACACCTCAGGCAGCTGATTTTGGTTGTCATGAAAAGACAGCAAGTTATTATTTGTAGACTTCAGTTAGTAGGCAGGGTATAAATGCTCCCAAACACACACACATAAACAAATAAACTACCATATTTTCCCTCTGTATAAGACTAGGTTTTTTTAACCAAAAATTAGGTTTAAAATTGGGGCTCGTCTGATACATTGGGGCTTGTCTGATACAGTGCTGAGGGGTGTTTTCTTAATTTGGAATCCCCCAAAATAGGGGGCGTCTTATACATGGGGGCGTCTTATACACGGAAAAATCATGGAAATCATTAGTGTATTCTTTGAGCCAGGGAGCAGGAGATATGCTTGTGGCAGGCTGCACAATACCCTGGTTATAATATTTTTATTTATTTGGTTGTTTAAAAAACTTATATACCACTTTTCATTTATGAATCCCAACAATGGTTCACTGTAGGCATAAAAGCCATTAATATAAATATCAACAATGAAAACATCCAGGCCAGAACACAAAATTGCAGCAACTGCAGCAGCCAGAATTCATTATCAACAGCAAGGAAATTCCAAGGTAAACAGAAAGATCTTTAAATCTGTGAAAACATCCCATTGTTGGTGCTTGCTTGATCTCCATAGGGAGCTCAATCCATGAATGGGTGCTGCAACAGATAGGGTCCCCTCTGAATCCCAGTCAGGTGAATTTCTGATAGGTCGCAATGCAGTCAGGAGGGCCTCAGAACTGTAAATCTAAAAGAAAACCAAAACTCTTGTTATCAAGAAGAGAATTTAACATCCTGATTTACTTTTTTTGTTTTGTTTTAGTGACTGTTCCAGCAGCTGTTCCCTTGGCGTGTGAACCTGAGAGCAATAAAGCCAAGGCACACAATCCGGGGCCACGACTCTCTATTTCCTCCCCCCGGACAACTGTGATCGTCAGCATGGAAGCCCCATCACAGGGTTTGCAGACGGTCATGAAGTGGAAAACGGTGGTGGCCATCTTCTTTGTGGTTGTGGCCTACCTGGTCACCGGGGGACTTGTGTTTCGTGCCCTGGAGCAGCCAGAAGAAAGCAGGCAGAAGGACAGAACAGCCAACGACAAGGCGGATTTCCTTCTGGAGAACAAATGCGTATCTCAACAGGAGTTGGAGGAATTGATTAAGGTGAGAAAACTAGAAGGGACATACTAATGAAACTCAGTGACACTGCGGTCTAGATTTGAAGCTATGGGAAATGATGGTTCACCACTATGTAAATGAACCATGGCAAGCATTGGGCTTGGGTGCTCCTCCTCCCCATTTTCTTTAGTTTTATGACCACCTGCCTTTGGTTTTAAGTGAAGTGCAGCTTTCTGTCATGCCTGAAGCAAAAAACTGTGGCTTGTTAAAATTATGGTTAAGGAGAATGTGCCATGCTCAAAGTGTGGTTTTACTTGAGGTGTGATCTGGAAGCATCTTTTTGCACAAGTTCTGGAGTGGTTTTCCTGGTGACCTGAAGGGGCTGCAGTGGATCCCTTGGATCCCAGCCACTGTTTCCTAAAATGTATCTGAAGAAGTGTGCATGCACACAAAAGCTTCTACCAAGAACAAACTTAGTTGGTCTCTAAGGTGCTACTGGACTATATATATATATATATATATATATATATATATATATATATATATATATATATGCAGGTTTTGGTGTCCTCGGGTGTCTTCCCGTGTAAAAGTTGGGGTGTCTAGGCGACGTTTCGACGAGGTCTCACTCGTCATCTTCAGGCTGGTGCTTTCGGCTTCTTGTTACTGGAACAGAAACGTCGCCTAGACACCCCAACTTTTACACGGGAAGACACCCGAGGACACCAAAACCTGCATTCCTGTACCCGTGAAAATCTACGAAAACATATATATATATATATATACCTACCTGAATCTAAAACGTACAGGAAGTTGAGGAGAAAAGATCTGAAGAGATGTTTCCACTCAGAATGTTTCCAAGTTCAGGCAGAAGCAGGTCTGGCATGTATAGTCCACAAACCCCAGTTTTTATTTTATTACATTAATATGCCAACTTTTTTCCTCCAAGGAGTTCAAGATAGTATACATGGCTCCCCACCCCCATTTTTATCTTCACAACAATCTGTCAGGTAGGTTAGGCTGAGAGACGGTGACAGGCCCAAAGTCGCCCAGTGAGCTTCATGGCTGAGTGGGGATTCGAACCCTGGCAACCCAAGTCATAGTCTAACACTCTGAGCACTGTACCATACTGGCTCTCTGAATGTACTATTGTAACACGGCAGTAATATATTGCTCATTGACCTTTTAGAAGAGTAGGAAGATTTTTTTCAGGATGAGGGCCACACTCCCTCATGGCTAGCCTTGGTGGGCAGTGGTAGGCAGAACCAAAGCAAAATTGGGTGTGGCCAGAACCCCCCTCAAGGGCACTCTCTCTCTCTCTCTCTCTCTCTCTCTCTCACACACACACACCTTTCCCAGCAGCCCTCCCCAGATGTAGTGTCCACAAAGATCACCCCTCCACCACACAGCAAGTGCACTTGAAACAACCTTTTCCCCCAAGCCTAATTGTGGCGCAGGCAGCTGATTTCATTGGGGTGGTCTAGCACATAAGGAGGTGGAGTTATATTCCCCCAGTGGTGAGCCTGTTAGGGCAGGGAGGCCAACAGTAGGTGGCGCCAGAGATGAAAACAGACAGAGCCAACTAGTTCATGTTTTGACCCCATCCTCCTCCTTGTTGAGTTCCACAAAGGCAACAGTGAGACCAAGGAGAAGGAAGCTTACAGACCATGGTACCTTCTGGATTGGTTGTAAGTAAGAAGGGAGCCAGGGGCTGGCTGGGAGCAGGTTGAGGTTGGTGGTGCAGTGCTTCATTTGCCCGAAGGAACCAGCTTCTACTGCCTTTCCCTCCCCAGCTTCAGCCCTCCCCTTCTATTCAGGCCAAGTGACGTGTGGGGGGAAGAGGCAAGGAGAGGAGTCCTCCATGGGTTTCATCTGGCCCCAGACTGATGACTCACGGGCCCATCCTTGCTTTAGGGAACACATGGGATTAGAAAGAAGAAATGCAAAAGACATGGCCTTTAGTGCTGTGGCAGCTACACTTTGGATTTCCTTAGATAGGAATTAGTCTCTGCTGTCTTTTTTGTCTACTGAAGACCTTCCTCTTCCAATAAGCCTTTTATGCAGAGATCTTGCCAAGTTTGCATCTGTATTGACATTGCTTTTAGCCGTTTTGTTGTTTGTGTGTTTGGGAGGAAGGCCAGCATATGAACCTGGAAAACAATGACATCCAGTTTTGACTCTGTTTTTATTAGTAGGAGGAATTCAGCACCACCCAGTGGCGTAGCGTGGGTTGTCAGCACCCGGGGCAAGGCAAGTAATTTGCGCCCCCTAACCCGGTAGGGGCAGAGAGCTGCGAGTGCGAGCGCGCCCCCCCCAGATGTTGCGGCCGGTGCGGCCGTCCCCCCTGCACCCCCCCACGCTACGCCACTGGCACCACCTCCATGGTCTCTAACTACTCACGGTTAAGGAAGAATGTTAATGGGTTAGGAAGGGAGGGGACCCCCCAGCCAGATGTTTTGCAAGCCAGCAAAGGTGGGGCAGGTAGTTGGAGACAGCAGCTGAACAGCTGATCGGCTGAGCATCCATGGCCAGATCCACTTGGCTGAGGAAGAGCATGCTAGAACTGGCAAGTGCACACCAATAAAGTGTGAAGTTGTACTTAAACCAATAAACCTCTTGGCAGTACATGTTGGCTGTCTTGCAAGCCGGCAGGTTTGAAGCCAAAGAGAGCAAGAAATGGGTTGACAGGATGGCCAGCTATTAATAAAATCCCAAGCAAAAAAAAACACCACACTTCTGCCATATATAAGCTTTGGAGCAGCTGTCCTATCAACTTTGTATGTGACTTCATTTGCAAGGATCCTGAAACAGCATGCATTCTTGCATCAGAAGTCAGCCTTTAAGGTGACTTCAAACAGGGATTTAAACACCCCACACAGAGACCAACCAATGATAATAGATGGAGGCTTCCAGCCTAATCCCTCCATCTGAATTCAATGCATGGGGTAGCGATCACAAACTGTTATCACCCGACAGCTGTGTGTTGGTCTGTATGAAATAGATTTCATCTTGCTGCAGGTCTCGGTTGAAAGGTGACTTTATTTCCAGAGCCTTTCTTTGTCAAACTAAGCAGGGGTCCAGAGTATATGAGTGGCCTTGGTGACCTGATTCTTGTCTGTGCAGTTTAATGGGTTTTCTTTCCTGTCAGTAAACGTGGGGCAGGCGGGGGGTGGGAGGAGGCTCTGTTGCTGCTCGTGATGTTTGTGTTGTGTGGGGGAAAAAAACAAAGGACCTGGTATTGTTGCTTTTAATGTGGCGCTTTCATTCATAGCGATATTTCTTTTTACAAACATCAAGGAACTGGCTGCAGGACTGCTCATTAGTCCTGTATAGTTGTATGAAAGAGGTGTTCTTGATAGTGTGCTTGTTAATTAGAAATTAGAGGGGGTTTTAGTTGAATTTTAAAGAAAATGAAGATTTTGGAAATTCACTGACTTCTTTCGCATGTTGCAGTATGCATGCTTTATCCTGCATGAGCAGATTATGTTTGTTTTACTTCTCCCTACTAGCATATGGACTATGATCTCTGGCTCAGGCTACATTCACACCAAACATTTAAAGCACTATGGCTTCTTCCCTCCCCCCAAATTATGGGAGCTGTAGTGGCACTGTGGGTTAAACCGCAGAGCCTAGGACTTGCTGATCAGAAGGTCGGTGGTTCGAATCCCCGCGACGGGGTGAGCTCCCGTTGCTCGATCCCAGCTCCTGCCCACCTAGCAGTTTGAAAGCACGTCAAAGTGCAAGTAGATAAATAGGTATCTCTGGTGGGAAGGTAAACGGCATTTCCGTGCGCTGCTCTGGTTCGTTAGAAGTGGCTTAGTCATGCTGGCCACATGACCCGGAAGCTGTACGTCGGCTCCCTCGGCCAATAAAGCGAGATGAGTGCCGCAACCCCAGAGTCGGTCACGACTGGACCTAATGGTCAGGGGTCCCTTTACCTTTACCTTTAGTTATGTAGTGCTGAGAGTTATTAGGAGACTCCCATTCCCCTCACAGGACTACAATTCCCCAAAAACCCCGTGAAGGGGGATTGTTACAACACTCTGGGAACTTTAGCTCTTTTAATTGTAAGACACCTTTGTACAAATAAAATAAATTTTGAGGTAAGGTAGGCTATGGATGGGTTCAGTGCCCCACTATGCACTTATTTGTTACATTTTTATCCCACTTTTCCTCCAAGGAGCTCAAGGTAGCACACAAGGCCCTCTTCTTCCCCGTTTTATCCTTACAACAACCCTATGAGAGAGGTTAGGCTGAGAGACCAGGACTGGTCCAATGAGAATCGTGAATGGGGAAGTTTCAAGAGACATGAGGGGACACATTTTTATAAAAAAGAGATTGGGATTTTGGTCCCCAGGGTAGAAGACCGCCTACTAATATTCTGCACCTTCAGGAGTTTGGCCAAAATGTGATTGCACTGGCTCTGCTTTTCCATTTTAACTAGATCTTTTGTGGTGCTGTTGGTTAGGGTAATCTGCTGTGCTTTGTTGCTGCTGTGGGATGGGACTTGCCATCATTACTGCTCTTGTTATTCCTTTTGAAAAGCACAGTATAGCTTATTAAATAGATACATGTGGCATAGGAATGTAGGCGGGCCAAAACTAGACACAGGGGCCAGGTGGGTCAATTGGCATGGGCCTACGATTTTGAGGGGGCTACTCTGAGTCCTCCTGGTAGAAGCAAAAGGGGTCCCTTTTGGTAAATATTATTGAAATGGGGCCTACATTTCCCAACTGGCCTGGGCCTACTAACCAGCTTTGCACAGCCCTGAACATAGGGCGCTACCTTACACCAAGTCAGACCATTGGTCCATCAAGCTCAGTATTGTGTACACTGACTGGCAGCAGCTCTCCCGTATGTCAGGCAGGAGTCTCTCCCATCTCTGCCTGGAGATGCCAGTTGGGATTGAAACTGAGACCTTCCACTTGCAAGGCAGAAGGTCCACCACTGAGCTATGGAACATAAAATTGGGACACTGAGGTCCAGCGCCAAGGTCCTCCTGGCAGTTTCCTTACTGTGAGAAGCGAAGTTACAGGGAACCAGGCAAAGGGCCTTCTCAGTGGTGGTGCCCACCCTGTGGAATGCCCTCCCATCAGATGTCAAAGGAAAAAACAACTATATGACATTTAGAAGACATCTGAAGGCAGCCCTGTTTAAGGAAGTTTTTAATGACTGGTGTTTTAATGTACTTTTAATCTTCTGTTGGAAGCCACCCAGAGTGGCTGGGGAAACCCAGCCAGATGGGTGGGGTAGACATAAATAATAATAATAATAATAATAATAATAATAATAATAATAATTTCTCATGCCTACCAAAACAGAGTACATTTCTGTTCCACAAATGTAAGTGAGAGAGAACCCAAAGAAATATGCAAAGAGACTGGAAATTTTCCATACAGAAAACCCCCCATTTAATATAGCCCTTGGGGGAAATTCCGTTGCTTGGGAAAATAGGCACGAGTTGTCATAGGCAGCACGCCTATGATAACAAATAAACATAGCACTACAAGACTTGGTTGATTTAGTTCCAACAAGCCAATGCATCTCCCCAGTTTCATTTATAAGATAAAAACAACAGTGTGTAGTAGTGGATGGAGGGTTGCCCTTGGACCAGAGGGACCTGGGATTATGTCTCTGCTCAACTATGAAGCTCACTGGACGACCTTGCGCTAATCATTGCCTCTCAACTTAACCTGACTGAAGTGAAAGGAATGATTTAGTTTCATCATCATCATTTTTAATTTGTATACAGTCTTTCTATCTTACAATACTTAAGGCGGTTTACAAGCTGAAGAAACAAAAAATGTACATCTTATAACAATCGAATGCAATACAAAAGTGTGATAATAAAACCTAACTTTAAAATAAGCAACCTACATCAAAAAAGTAACATTCAACAATCATTAGAATCGTATACAAGAATAATATCAGCATATAAAAGTTAAACAGAAATTCACCCTTAACAGTTATGATAAATAATTTCTAAACTATAATCAATAAAACAATGGCAAGCCACAGTACATAAAATAATGCAATAGAAATTGAGAAGCAGAGACTAGAGGTTGGAGTAAGGCAGGTGGAAGAGAGCGTCTCTCCCCTCACGGTTCTTCCTCCAGGCACAGCTTCCTTATGAGGAAGTTTGAGGTGCTATGCCTCACAACTCAGTGAGCACACACGTGCACACACATATGTCTCTAATGCAATGGTGTTTTTATTACCTTCCCCTCGCTGGATCAGGGCCATTCCAATCCATTCCCTAGTTGTGTAGGAGAGGGGGGAAGACATTCTGCTCTGCCAAAAGTCAGTGGCATGAAACCCGGCAGTTCTGTCCATTCTCAGTGAAATATTTATTCCCTGAAAGGTCAGTTCTGGTTTTGCTTGTGCAAAGTAGGTCATCAAGCCATTATGGTTGCCAACTGGCCATTTTTAGAGCACTTTGGGAGTTCCAGATGCCTGTAGAATATATATAACAAGAGCCAGTTGAGTATTAGTGGGCTTCCTATCCTTTTCTTATATCCCCGCCCAATGCTTGAATCTCCCTCATTTGTGTTTCTCCTTGGGCCAGCCACAGAATCTCAGCCTAGCCTGCCATAGAGGGTTGTTTTGAGGATAAAATGGGGAGGAGCTCCTTGGAGAAAAGGTAGGCTAGAAATGTAATAAAGAAAGAAATGAAGTTATCTGATAAAAAATAAATTGACACCCCTCTTGTGCAAGGGGAAGAGCAAAGCAGAAAAGCCACCTACGGGTTCATGTTAAGCCATTAGCCGTGGGTTTCCATGACCTGCAAATGCTGCTATTGCAGAAGTGGAGTGTGTGTTCCAGGGGTTTGTCACGGATGTTCTGCTGGTGGGTTGTAAGTCCAAACTGCACAACACCTTACTTTAAGTTGACCTCCATCAACCGCAATTTTTCAGAAAGAGAGAAAGCAAGAAATATAAGTGGAAATAATAAAAGATGGGGGGAGGGGGAGGGGGAGAGAGAAACCGAGACAGAGAAAGAGAGAAGAGGTGGGAGGGGAGCAATTGAGGAAGAGAGAGGCATAAGACACAGGCTGCATTCACATGTTACTTCATTCCATTTTCATTATGTTTCTCCAGCTGTTTCCACATTAAAAGGTAAAGGGACCACTGACCATTAGGTCCAGTCGTGACCGACTCTGGGGTTGCGACGCTCATCTCGCTTTATTGGTTGAGGGAGCCAGCGTACAGCTTCCGGGTCATGTGGCCAGCATGACTAAGCCGCTTCTGGAGAACCAGAGCAGTGCACGGAAATGCCATTTACCTTCCTGCTGGAGCAGTACCTATTTACCTACTTGCACTTTGACGTGCTTTCGAACTGCTAGGTTGGCAGGTCCAGGGACCGAGCAATGGGAGCTCAATCCATCGCGGGGATTTGAACTGCCGACCTTCTGATCGGCAAGTCCTAGGCTCTGTGGTTTAACCCACAGCGCCACTATGTTATGGATTATTTCTGGAAATGAGTACTAAGCTCGGACTGTATCCCACTATAGTTCCAGAAGTGGATTTTATGCCGTCTGAAAGCTCATCTATAATGTGGAACTTAACAGTTAGGGAGATGTCATGAAAATGTGCATGCAGGGAGACACACACACTCACACGCACAAACAATGAAGGTTAAGTGAAAGGTAAGTTCTGGGCCTGCAAAGGCTGGAGGCTCTTGCTCCGACCCTTTTTTCTCCTGAGAAGCAGCTGGCTTTTCTCTCTCCCTTTTGTCATGCATTGTTTCCTCCTGTGCTATGTGCTGTGGTCGGTCTGCTTTTGCCCAGCCGTGGAGCATTTTTGTTCCTTTTCTCTCCTCTCCTTTAACCTCAGTTGAGGTAATGAATGATCGCGGAGCTAATGAGCGGGCCGGCTTTGTCAGCGTACGAGCCAGGTATTCTAAGCAAGCTTCTCCTCAGGGGAATTCACTTTTGTCCTTAGGCGTTTTGTGGGCTCGAACGGGAATCGTTTCTGAAAAGTAAATTAAATAGGTTTAGCTGCTTATCGTATCAAATGGCTTACGGCCAGCAAGTGCACAGTATTGGAATGGATTTTTGCCGGTAAAGGAAATCTTCTCTTAGATTTTTTTTGCTTAGGTGCTGGGAAATGGGTAAACATACCTCACAGAAGCACATGTTTTAAACATAAACTGCCCCCAAAGGTTGTAAGTAAAGAGGTCAGAAGGTCAGAAGGTGAAGGGTGGCTTTTTTAAAGAGTACTGTTGCTAAAGGGTTAAAGCACTATCCTCTCATACCTCCATGTGGATTTTAAAAAATGATGCTTCCCTACAGCTGGCACAGGATCTTACTGCATTGCAGCAAGTGTTGACCTGCCTGTAAAAAAAGAAATTGTGTGCAGAATGATGGAGAGCCAGTGGAGCATCTTCCTTGGACACGGCTGCCTTAGATGCCTTCAGAGCTGCACATAGCCAAGAACAATTCAAATTAAAGTGAGACTTACTTGCAATGTAATAATAATAATAATAATAATAATAATAATAATAATAATAATAATAATAAATTTATTTATACCCTGCCCATTTGTCTGGGTTGCCCCAGCCACTCAGGGTGGCATAATAATGATGATGATGGTCATAATAATAATAAGAAGAAGAAGAAGAAGAAGAAGAAGAAGTGACAAAACATCAAACATTAAAAACTTCCCTAAACAGGGCTGCCTTCAGATGTCTTCTAAAAGTTATGTAGTTCTTTATCTCCTTGACATCTGGAAGAAGGGCATTCCACAGTGGGGTGCCACTACTGAGAAGGCCCTCTGCCTGGTTCCCTGTGGCTTCACTTCTCGCAGTGAGGGAACCACCAGAAGGCCCTAGGAGCAGGACCTGTTCTGTTGGATACTTGGTTCGCGACTCTCCCAGTGGCGGTGCCTGGTTCCTTTTATTCTGCAAATGAATGCTCCCATGGAACAGATTCAGTGTGTGGCAGGAACGATTTCAGTCAGCGGAGGCTGCTCCGTTAGGGCGAATGGGGCACCCCTCAGCCAGCCCCCACTTGCTTGCCTCCTTACTTACAACCAGAGCACTACTCCCATCAGCCCCAGCCATAGCAGATTACAACAATTCCAAGCTCATTATAAGTCCCAGGGTACAGTCTGAAGGCACACAAGGCCACCATCTTGCTGAAGCTAAGTATGTCCAGGTATGGTCAGTGACTGAGGCTGGGCGGATGACTGCATGGGAACTACATCTTGGGTTCCAGGATGGAAGCGTGTTGGGTTATAAACATAATAAAATAATTTGCAGTTTAAAAAAACAGGACACACTAAGAAGCCAGAATAACAACATAATAGGACCATGCACGCAAGGTTAAAATTCACTAAAAAACCTGGCCAAAAAAAGTCTAAACTGCCTACTGAAGACATCAGAGAAGGGCCCATACTAAGAACTCCCTGCGAATTTGGAAGGTTCATATTAAAAAGCAAACCAAATGAATGTCATCTCTATGCATAAATTCTAGCAGTTCTGTAAGCTGAGGGAATAATAATAATAATAATAATAATAATAATAATAATAATAATAATAATAATATTTATTATTTATACCCCGCCCATCTGGCTGGGCCTCCCCAGCCACTCTGGGCGGCTTCCATAGAACCCAAAAATACAGTAAAATATCACACGTTAAAAACTTCCCTTAAGATGTCTTCTGAATGTCAGGTAATTGTTTATCGCTTTGACATCTGCTGGAAGGGCGTTCCACAGGGCGGAACACCGAACCAGTGAGATCAACTATGCTATAGTGGTGGTACTTTCACACATTAATTCAAGTGGATTGGCCAGTTTATATAGACTGTAGATCTCTAGTATAAACCAACTGGGAGATGTGGACTTTGGGGGAGTAAGTGGACTGCTTTGTTCAGGGCAAAGCTTCTTATAAATCCTTTGCCTTTATTTGCTTCTCACAGTAACTCTTGCTTTTCAGATTGAGCTGTCTAATGCTAATGTGTTCTGCCAGGAGTGTTTGTGCTTTGGTGGGGCCAGTTTGGTCCTAGCCTCCCTAATGAAATCGCCAGTGTCTCTTTTCTAAAGTAATTACACCTGGGGCTCTGTGCTGCGCGACACAGGGAGCATGGTGCTGTCATTTGGTCCTTGCGTGGCACAGTAATCACTGCATGGACACACTGCTGATTTCATTGCTGGAAAGCAATTTGTGAAATGAAGGAAATGCAAAAAAAAAAGTAACAATAGTAACTGAAAAAGCAGAGTGTCAACTGACAGCTGTTGGCTCCCAGTATGAGTTTGTGTGGATCACTTGAGCAAAACAGAAAAACCCATGAAATAAATTATATTTCAGAAAGAGCAAATTTTAGGGACGCAGTTCATTATGTTTAAACTATTTCTATAGTACCTTCCATGTAAACACCAAAAGGCGGTGTACAAAAAGGCACTAATATTTATATGCAGAATAAATGAAGTCAACTTTATGCCAAAACAGCCACATCAGGTTCTTATGAACAACTGGTATCCACGTCCAGCAAGGGCTGGAGAGAATAAATAAATAGCAGTTGTCAGAATGCCAATCAGTGTCTGTTTTAATTCAGAGAAGAGGTGATCTGAAAGAGAAGGTACTGCTACCAAAAGGGCTGCCTTGCATTCATAAGAGGTTGGGTAGAGAAAGACCAAAGCTTAACAGCGGATGGCATAGTGAAGTTTGCGCGGTGTAAACTGACTGGTGGAGCCAATCTGGCTTTCCTGATGGCGCATTTGCACTTTGCAAACCTCCTCTCCATCTCAGTGTGTTGCAGTGACTCAGCCGGATGGAGGTCAGGTGGGCAAAGCAGCCCCACCACCACCTGCTGCTGGCACAGCCTTTGAACATATTCTACAAATTTGTGTGTGACCAGCATTAGAGCCTGTTACACATTTACTAAATGTTTGGAAATTATAATCAACAGCACATTTACCATAACAGGATTTCTTGCTAGTTTGCTAGAATTTGGGTAGGGCAATTGGTGCGAGGAGAGAAAACTGTTCTATTATAATTGATAAGACTCACATTCCCCCCCACACATTTCTTACATGAAAAGTGGGACCCCTGCCCCTATTATTTCCACAAATATTTTGCCTCATCTTACAGGTAAGGTAAAGGTAAAGGACCCCTGGACGGTTGAGTCCAGTCAAAGGCAACTATGGGGTTGCAGCGCTCATCTCGCTTTCAGGCCGAGGGTGCCGGCGTTTGTTCACAGACAGCTTTCCGGGTCATGTGGCCAGCATGAGTAAACCACTTCTAGCGCAGTGGAACACTGTGATGGAAGCCAGAGCACACAGAAACACCCTTTACCTTCCCGCCGCAGCAGTACCTATTTATCTACTTGCATTGGTGGGCTTTTGAACTGCAAGGTTGGCAGGAGCTGGGACAGAGCAACAGGAGCTCACTGCATTGCAGGGATTTGAACCGCTGATCTTCCCATCGACAAGCTGAAGAGGCTCAGTGGTTTAGACCACAGTGCCACCCGCGCTTACATCTTGCATCTTACAGTTGGGATACTCGCTCACCAAAGCAGGATAGGGTTTTTCAAGAGGCTAGATTGTTCTCAGAAGCTATTTTGGACTGAATAATTATTGAATTATAAGTAAGTAAGTGAATCAAAATAGGATGAATTAATTCTCGATTCAGATATTTAAATAACCTAGTATTGTACATGCTGTGAAATGGACAATATCACACTAATCTTGTGCAGTTTAATCATCCATGCCTTTGTAACTTCCTGGTAGACTATGGTAATATATTTTTCTGGGGCTGCCTTTTAGGATTCCTCATAAATTTGCGTAATAATAGAATGTAGAATTCTGCCGTCATATTGTACTAGTGATGAAGAATCAACACTGGCTTCTTGTTACTTTCTGATGATAGCAATTGAAGCCATGGGCTTTAACTTGTCAAGCCCCAAATGCCTTGGATGAAATATATTTCTCCACCCGGTTTAAGATCACCAAGAGGACTGCATCTTTGCATTCATGTAGAGTCTGTTCCTCAGTTACGAAAGTCCCACAAGTCCAAGCTCCTCGCAGAAGTAATATAAAACTTCTAACATGTCATTTTGGGGTAGATCATTCCTGTGAGGTGCTGTCACTCTCATAGTTTTGTTTCTGTTTGGTTTTATCCTGTCTGTGCTTTTCTTGGTTACTGTTGGCTATTTGGAATCTTCTCAATTGAAGGCAATTTACAGATAAAATAACTTTTTTTGTCCACCACACATCATACAGACTCATGCTTTCATTATTTCATTTTATTGAATGTGTTTTTATACTGCCCTCCTATTAAAATTTTCCAGGTTATTTTACAGTAGGCCATAAAACACAATAAACAAGAGCAATTGGGAAAACAGTAAGTTATATCACTACAAGTATGTACTAAAAACAACCACAAAAGAAATAAAAAGACACACACCGCAGTTTAACAGAGTTATGATGTCCAGTGAAATTAGCTGGCAAAATTATGCAGGATTGAGATGGGTCATGACCTATTCCTTCCCCCCTCCTCACCAATGGCAGTAACTCAGGCAATTAATTGGCCACCAGGGAATATCACTTTGTGCGATGAATATGCCACCTGACAGCCATTGACCAAGCCTTCTGCAGGCCCGTAGTGCTGTTTACACTTCATTCACTCTTTTAAAGATGTTCTTACAGAGTGTGGCTAGGAGCTAATTTATTTTTCATGAAGACAATGATTCCAGAGAACAAGATAGGAACTTAAAGCATGTCTGTTGCAATGCAGTCTCCCAAAAGCGGGGAAAAGTGGTGATCTACCAAATAATTCAAAAGGGTAGAATGGATTTTGGAATCCATTCATTTGAGCTCTCAGTCTGTTGCCTGTTTTTGGCAGGGGTTGTACATGAAGAGAGCTTGTCTTTTTCATCTTCCATGTATGCTCCAAAGCAGGCTTCCTCAGCCTTGGCCCTCCAGATGTTTTTGGCCTACAACTCCCATGATCCCTAGCTAGCAAGACAAGTGGTCAAGGATTATGGGAACTGTAGTCTCAAAACATCTGGAGGGCCAAGGTTGAGGAAGGCTGCTCCAGAGCAAGGGTTACCAAAGTGTCACCATTGAATGCTCATGCACTTAAAGAGATCTCCCCTGGTACCCACAGGGTCCCTTCCCCCTGCCTTTCCTCCTGGTTTGCAAATGCAGCCATGCACCCAAGAAGGTTGGCAACCCTTTCCCCAGCATGTTCTGGACTTGGGCGGGGTGGAATCCATAAAAAGGGACCAAAGTTTAATGAATGGAGTGCAAATTTCAAAGGTACTTTTCATGTTTTGTTTTGATTCCCCGCCCCCTGCCCCTGAACTATTGGGCCTAAGGTCATTGAGGGAATGGAAGTTCGTGCAGGTAGATGGGAATTGTGGACCCATGCCTAGAGTCATAGTTCAGTAGTAGGGTACATGCTTTGCCTATGTCCCCATTGTGGAAGGATGTGTGGATCCAGAATTGGCCTCCACAGTCACTTATGGACTAACTGTTAAAACTGTGTTTGTGGAAGACAATCTTACTTGGCTATGAGTGATTTCCAAAGAAGAAGACATGCTTTTGCACACAAAAGGTTCAATTCCTAGCATCTCTGGGCAGGGCTGGAAAGGACTCCTTTCTGAAATCGTTGAGAACATGTGCTAGTCAGTGTAGAAAATGCTGAGCTAAATGGATCACTGATCTTATTCTGTACATGTTTTCAATCTCAGTGTCTAGGACTATAACTTTATTAAAAAGCTTCTTGATTATCGTAATTCCTCAGCCCCTTTCCATCTTCTCTTAGACCTTCAAGCTGGTGACCTGTTCTGTGTTTGACAGAATATTTATGGATTAGCCAGGAGTCTATTAGCAAGAAAAATGGGCAATTTGGTTTTCTTGGAGTGGGGATATGAGCTGACATTTTGATGATAACAATATTGTGTGGACACTACAAAAAAACTTGCATGCATGATACTGATTCAACAATAAACATTTATACAGGGCCGTCTTACCCATAGGCACTAGGGGTGTGGGGCACCCGGGCGCCGGGCTCTCAGGGGCTCCAGGCCAAGAGTCCAGGGCCTGAGAGTTGAGTCAGGGAAGAGCCCGCCCGTTGGTCAGAGCACCATGGCGGACTCTTCTGCTGCCGGCTGCTCTGCACCGTGAGTTCAGGGGCGACTAAGTTAGTGAGACACTGAGGTGGCTGGTCTGCTCTGCCCTCCTGCGCACCTGGGATTGGGCAACCTGGGGTGGTGGTGCGCTGGGCAGATCTTTGCACCCCGGCACCGCATATGCTTAAGACAGCCCTGCATCCACATGAAATCACCTAAGTCACGTTTATCTCAGTGCGACTTTTTTCTGTATAGGAGTTAGTTCTCCTTAAAGATAAAGAACACAACCCTCTACAGTGGTGCCTCGGGTTAAGAACTTAATTCGTTCCGGAGGTCTGTTCTTAACCTGAAACTGTTCTTAACCTGAAGCACCGCTTTAGATAATGGGGCCTCCTGCTGCTGCCGGGCTGCCGGAGCCCGATTTCTGTTCTCATCCTGAAGCAAAGTTCTTAACCTGAAGCACTATTTCTGGGTTAGCGGAGTGTGTAACCTGAAGTGTATGCAACCTGAAGCATATGTAACCTGAGGTACCACTGTATTGTCCTGTGGAAATTTTTTGAAGAGAAATGTGTTAGGGTTCTCTTTTATTCTTCAAGAACCAGCTTTCTGGTATAGTATCAATTTGAGACTTGCCTCCCTTCCTGCATGTGTTAATATGTATTTGCTTAAAAAGATTTGTATACCTCCTCCTTCTAATAAAACCTCTAAGTAGCTTACAAGAAACATTTAATTATCAACTAAAACCAGTTGATTTTTTTGGTGTAGCACCCCCCTTTTTTTGTACCACTAGGTTTGTAGCTATTCAGATGCCTTTGTGAGCTTGTTTCTTACATCATGTTTTCTTCACAGAGCCATTTGCACAGTGAGTAATACACACAAAGTCTGTTTCAGAAGAATAATTAAAAACAACAACAACAACCCCACAGTACTTTTGTAGAAAAGATCAAATCAGACAACAGATGGGAGCCTCAGGCTGGAAACCCTTCAAACCACTCTGTCTATCCCTCGGGACTCCCCCCAGGCCACCCTTGGTATTCAGGGTAGGATTGTTCTCAGGAACCCCATATGTTGAAGCCCTGCACAAGGACTTCTGCATGTGCAATGCGGCTGCCCCCCTCTGTTTCTCCTGCACACTTTCTGAACCCCCCAATTGACTGTGGTTGGAATGTGTCTTTGAACTGTGATAATGCCTCTTGCTTGGGAGATGGAAAGATGGGGGTAGGGTTGCAGAAACCTCTGATGCCTGGAATGTAGCCTTTCATGCAAAAGCAAAGGCCACATCCATGGCTCCACGCGGGACGCGGGTGGCACTTTGGGTTAAACCACAGAGCCTAGGACTCGCCGATCAGAAGGTTGGCGGTTCAAATCCCCGTGACGGGGTGAGCTCCCGTTGCTCAGTCCCAGCTCCTGCCAACCTAGCAGTTCGAAAGCACGTCAAAGTGCAAGTAGATAAATAGGTACCACTCCGGCGGGAAGGTAAACGGCGTTTCCGTGTGCTGCTCTGGTTTGCCAGAAGCGGCTTAGTCATACTGGCCACATGACCCGGAATCTGTACTGGCTCCCTTGGCCAATAAAGCGAGATGAGCGCCGCAACCCCAGAGTCGGCTACGACTGGACCTAATGGTCAGGGGTCCCTTTACCTTTACCTTTTATGGCTCCACACACTCTTGTCTTTGACTCCACCCACCCCGGGAAGGTTGTGCATGAGAAAATGCAGCCCATGGGCTGAAAAGGTTCCCTGTTCAACAAGCGCACACTGGTCCGTTTAGTTGTAAAGCTTTCCCCCTTCTGCATTCTTATTTGAGGAAGACAGAACCCCCCCCCATACTTTGATGGAGGCCATCCTTAGAGATTGAACTAAAACCGCCCTAAATTCATGAAGTGAAAAACGCTGTCACGTCAGAAGCAGAATGCCAAAGCAGCCTTTGTCTGGGGTGCGCTGCTGTCAGGCAACTCGTTCCTGGAGGTGCACTGCACACCTTTGGCCGAGCAAACACGTTAGGCTGGGCGAACCACAGATGTGCTTCTCGTACTCTGGGTCATGCCGCATACGGTGCTGCCTCTGGAATGGAGAAGGTGACGCATCCTCTGGCAGAAGTAACACCAGTTGAGGTGACAGCGTGCCGTGGCCTGCCTGTCACGTTGAGGTGTCAATTAAGCTGATTTATGCTCTTCTGGGTAAATAAACAGAATGCTCTCTGCACTCTGAGATTCCGCTATGTAGCAAACAAATTTTCCCCTGACACCATTGGGAGCTTAGTAGATAGACATCCTAGTCCCCTTCCTTTGTATTTTAGCTATGCTGTTAACATTTTCCATCTTCCCTTTTCCCTGTTTAGGTATCTAGATTTTAGGGTAATTAAACATTCAAAGATAATTAAATAACCAGAGGTAATTAAATGATTTGGGGCTTTGGATACTTTTGACCAACACGAGCCATGCTGCACAGAGATCTCCCTCCTCCCCCTGGCTCTCCACATTGTTTCAGCACCAGAGTTGTACAGTGGTACCTCGGGTTACAGACGCTTCAGGTTACAGACACTTCAGGTTACATACTCTGCTAACCCAGAAATAGTACCTCGGGTTACGAACTTTGCTTCAGGATGAGAACAGAAATCGCGCAGCAGCGGCGCGGTGGCAGCGGGAGGCCCCATTAGCTAAAGTGGTGTCTCAGGTTAAGAACAGTTTCAGGTTAAGAACAGACCTCTTGAACAAATTAAGTTCTTAACCCAAGGTACCATTGTACTTGGTTAGAATGGAGGGAAGACCCTCCTTTGTCTCTATGCCAAGGCTTTGGAAGCCCCTACCAATGGAGGTTCACCTTGCCTCTTCTCTCTGATGGTCTTTCAACACAGGGCAGAGACATTTCTTTGCTGAGCTGCTCATCTTAATCTTCCTGAAGCTTGCCCTGAGACGATATGCTGCCTCTTTCTTTCTTTTGCTGTTGCTTTCTTTTTGCCCTTTATTGTTGGTCGGGTTTTGTGGGTTGCTTAAGCTGCAAGGCAACCTGGGCATTAATTTCACTTCTGCTTTTAATAAATAAATAATGGGGTTCGCAGGGTCAGGTCGGTGTCCCTCATCGTTCCCTCAGCCTCAGGGCCAAACCTAAGAGGCTGTGAAACCTTAGAGACAGGTGAAAAAGGCGTTCCCATGTAAACAGTCCTCTGCCAATCGCTCCCACCCAAATGCACTCGCTGTGGGGAAATAGCCATTTCTTTTGTGAGCCAGAGAATCATAGTTTCTTAATGCCAACGTGATACCTTCCAGATGTTGTGGATTACAACTTCCATTTGACGTAGCTAGCATGGTTTTCATGCACCATCACAATTCAGATATATATATTTTTTAAAAAACAAGCCTGAAGATTATGTGAATTTGCTCATGTAATATTACTATTTCGTATGAAGATGGATGTATGCCCTATGCAACATTACCAAAGAGGAATGGTTGCTAATGGCTACCTTAAATAAGCAGGACTTAAAATATGAGAGTAGCACCCCCAAAGAGCAGGATGAAGCGCCCTTCATACACCCACCTGTTCTACTAGACCAGCCATCTAGTTAGACATAGCAACTGCCTTTGGTAACTCTATTCCTACACAGCTTGTGTGACTGAGAGCTCTTGAATAAATGAATTTAATAGATTTCCACAACTGGTACCAATGCCATGGTCTCTGTCCTTTCCCTCTCTGATCCCAGGTTGCATTCATGACATGGTCAATGGTCAGGGATGATGGGAGTTGTATTCCACAATATTTGGAGGGTTGCCACATTGGCTACCACTGCTCTATGCAACTAGGAAGATGAACACAATAAATGCAATTAAACATGGCAGGAGACACATTGAATGCTTAGGCAGGTAAGCACTTTACCTGTGGTCTTCAGCATGTCTGGTTCAACCCTCTCTTCCCCATCTGCAGTAGTAATGCTGGCTTGTTTTACTGGGCTGTTGAGGTGATGGGCATCAAGTGCCTGCAATGCTGTACAAATGTTTTGTGGTGATTTAAATGGTTTGTGGTGATGGTGGTGATTAGATATGAATGAGATGAAGGCATTACGGTGCTTTCTGAGTGTGTCTGTTCAGATCTCCATGCTGCACATTTCCTCAGTGAGCTTTGGTGAGAGAGGCATAGCTCAGTGGCAGTACACATGCACTATGTGGAGAAGGTCCTGGGTGATGGGAAATACCTCTAATGAAGAGCCACTGTCAGTTAAAGCAGAGGTAGAATGGACAACCTGATAGAAGCAGTTTCCTAGTTCCTAAGCTTCCATTGAAGTCCAGTTCCAGCTGTGCTATATTTCACAATAAAGTATTCTGTGGGTTAATTTTACTGTTGATATTTTTTTCAGAGGCTCATTAATGCTACCAGTGCCGGAGTCAATCCTGTTGGAGATCCCGTTAACAGCAGCAGTCACTGGGACCTTGGAAGTGCCTTTTTCTTTGCTGGAACCGTCATCACAACTATAGGTATGCATTTATATAGTATTTAAGATGGAGGCAGAGATGGAAAAGAGTGGGGGTTTTGTAGGGCTGTTCATGTAGGCAAACAATCCCGATCAGTTTCTGCATGGAAAATAGGGGCAGGCAGCACAGCCCCACCACAAGCTGTCTTTCTGTCTTGATTTTGCACACACACACACACACACACACACACACACACACACCACACAGATCAACAATCCAGTGTCCCTGGACACCATGTCCCCCACAAAAGGTCTTCATTGGTGCCCCCTAGGCAGACACCCCGATACTTAGGTTTCTTTCTTTTTTAAAGCAGCAGTCTGGTCCTCCTAGAAAGAAAGTTATGAAGCAAAATGTGGAGGTAGCTTTCTAAGCAATTTAAGTGACGTGAGCTTGCTGGCTACTCTTGGCTGTCAGTATTTTAGCTAATGAGTGAAGGCAAAGCTGTGATTGATAAGGGAGTTGTTTGGACACATGGCAATAGGAACTCCTTGGGGTCCTAAAGAGCTGCTCTTCCCCCCTCTGGTCTTATTATTGGAATCTCCCTAACCATGTCTTGGTTTGCACATCCAAGAAAATGTACTAGCTCCTTGAGAGCCAGTGTGGTGTAGTGGTTAAGAGCGGTAGACTCGTAATTTGGTGAACCGGGTTCGTGTCTCCACTCCTCCACATGCAGCTGCTGGGTGGCCTTGGGCCAGTCACACTTCTCTGAAGTCTCTCAGCCCCACTCACCTCACAGAGTGTTTGTTGTGGGGGAGGAAGGGAAAGGAGATTGTTAGCAGCTTTGAGGCTCCTTAGGGTAGTGATAAAGCGGGATATCAAATCCAAACTTTTCTTCTTCTTCTTCCTGGCAAGGAGCTTGCACCTGCTTTTCTCCCGTCCTGGGCTTCCTAGGTCAGCACGGGATGACAGCTAAGCCAAGGCTTGAGTTAACAATTCACACATTTGTAGGTATATGTTTATTGAATTGTAGGTAGCTGCAGAGATTGAAAACCAGAGTGCCAAATGCGGGTTCTTGGCTCTTGGAAGGATGAGCAGAGTGCATTTCTCCAGGGGCTGAAACTTCAACCTGCATTCTGAACTTAACAATGACATCAACACAAGTGTGAGAGAGAACAAACAGAAAATAATAGCATAGATCGTAATCCAAACTCTTGTCATCTTACAATTGTGCTATTGATGTTAATGCAGATGGTGCTATCTGTTTTGGCTCTGGGTTATGAGATGGTCTTTAATGGGGGTAAAATAAAAATATAAGTATCTTATACTTATATTAAGTATGCATACAGACCTTCTGAGGAGCTGGGATGCTACATGATCAGGTTTCTACTCTGATAAGGACATAAGAGGAGCCCTGATGTATCAGGCCCTGTTCTAGTCATATTATTTCTCCTAGCTGCTGCCAGAGTCCACCCCTCCACCACTTGTTAGGGCTGCTTTCTCTTTCCTGTTTTACTCACATGGGTGATCCAGTTCAATCCAATCAGAGAGAATCTAGGGAATCTGATGTTGTTGTGATGGTTACTGACATCACTGAGGGCAGCACCTGTTCAGAGTTAGGGCTGTGCTTCCTGGACTGAACCCTTCTGAAGACATCAAAGCAATCATTGGCTAATTTTGCTCCACAGTGCCTCTCTGCTACTACTACGCCATGATGTAGTATCCTTTCAGATGTAGTGTTGAAGGGAAATGCTGGCACTAATCCATTTAAGAAGTGTGTGTGTGAGAGAGGAGGGAGTGATGGAGGGACAGAGGAATCCTACAGGCTTTTGCAGGGTGCATGACAGATCTAATCTAAAAAGCTTATCCTTTGTTTTGCTTGTTTCTGGGTCTGAATAATTCATTCTTGGTCTGATCTCTGTACATGGCTGCATGTTTCCAATATGAAAGTGCATTTTTATTGCCAGGCTGCAAACCGCTGAAATGAAATGGATTTTAATGGAGTAGGCAGTAAAATGGTCTGAACTTTGGTGCTGTAACTACACTTTTCATTTCTGCCTCTTGTTTCAATGAAAAGGGGTGAGTTGAGGAAGCCCAGCACAACAGATAATGAAGCAATGAAGTCTGTCTAAGTGGCAGTACATTGATATCAATGAACGTCTGTTGGATTAGATTGTCTGCATCTATGGGTAACTAGAATATATATATATAGAGAGAGAGAGAGAATGGGAAACCTCCAACCTGCAAATCTAAATAGGCCTCCCAGGCCTCCCCATTTGACCCAACAAGCCATCTGGCTAACTGACACCCACCTGTTATCGTATATGATGTCACATGTGGGGCAGGTGAAGAGATCTGACACAACCAAAAGGGGGTTTACAGGCACAGCCAGTCAGCTGATCAGCAGCACCAGTAAAGCCTTTGCAAGCCCCAACAGTCAGCTGAGTGCCAAGTCTTGTGAAGCCCCTTGCAAAGTGCTATGCGATATGGTGCTTTGCAAAACCCAACAGTCAACTGATTTTCAGAGCTCAGGAAGCCCTTGGCAAAAGCACTCTGAAAGAGACCTTGTGAAGCCCCTTGCATAGCACTATCAAGTCAATGTTGTTCTAAATCCTTATTGCAAGAAATTAAAATGTATGGGTGAATAAATTTGTCTGAATTGCAGTGTAGTCACCAGGTGAACCTCTTTATAGGGAAGGCATTCCAAAAGATATTTATTAAAGTTTTTTTAAAATATAACAATGAAAAAATAAAAAATAAAAAGAAACAAAATACGACATAAAAACAGTTAAAAAATCAAATAATTTTCCATACCATATCTTCCTTACGCTTATTTCCCCAGACCTCCTCATACCTCCCTTCTTTGTATTCCACTTCAATTTGTTAGTTCAGCAAATCCTTACCATTAAGCTTTTACCCTTTTATAAACCTTTTTTTTCGTATCTCCTAAAGCATTACAGCTGGAAACCCCTTAGTTTCTATCCAACAACCTTCTAACATTCATTAATTTTACAATATTTCTGTAAATAGTCTTTAAATTTCTTCCAGTCTTCTTCCACCAACTCTTCTCCCTGGTCTCGGATTCTGCCAGGGAAGGCATTCCATACCTGAAGAACCACTGCTACAGAAACTCCTTTTTGTTGTTGTTAAATGTACCTCTGTTAATGAAAGCACTGGAGAAGGCCCTGGGCTTTTAAAACGTAAATTGCAAATATTGGAAGCTATTTGCATTGGGAAGTAGTTCCAATTCACTGCAGACTGTGTGTGTGTGTGTGTGTGGTGATCCTCATGAGGGCTGGATCTAGACACATCAAAAAAGTGATTCAGTTAAATGTGTTGTAAACTTCATACAGGGAAATCCCATTAGCGAAAAACGGGACTCCACAGTGCCATCTGGTGTCGCAGTATTATAACGCATATAAAGCGCTTTATCTTTACGAATGTAGGTGAGTCCGAGGACTGCAGTGGGATGCAAATGGGAAATGATTAAAGTCCCCTTCCCACATTCCAGGTTCCTGATGCAGATCAGAATGCCCATACCTTCAGTTTACTTAAAACTTGCCCACCATTTGTGTAGTATTGATTATGTAAATCGCATCACATTTTCCTTGGCCTTCATTGAAAACAAGAGTTTGGAAATTAAATACACCCTTGTGCAAATTATTTGAAACAAAGCATGTTTTGTGTCTTACTCGTAATCCTGTACTCAAAACAAACACAAATAGTCAGTTGATCATTATGGTGTCAGAAGCCTGCAGCCAATAGAAGAAATGATGTGCTTACCACAATATATTGAAGTTCTACGAAAGAGAGTTATTCCAGAGCTGGAAAAGAGGTATCCTGACGGTACTGGGATATTGCAGCAAGACCTAGCCCCCTGTCACACATCGAAAGTGGTGAAGAAATTCATGACAGAGCAGCAAATACAGGTACTTGATTGGCCAGGGAATTCCCCGGACGTAAATCGCATTGAGAATTTGTGGGCTACACGCAAAAGTCGCCTCTGTGCTGTAGACTGTATGACTATGGAAAAGCTCATTCAGGCGCTGATTCAAGTGTGGTACAGGGATCCAAAAAACAACAGTGACTGTTCGAAACTAAAAAATTCCTTCCAGTAGCACCTTAAAGACCAACTAAGTTAGTTCTTGGTATGAGCTTTCGTGTGCATGCACACTTCTTCAGATACACTTCAGTGTATCTGAAGAAGTGTGCATGCACACGAAAGCTCATACCAAGAACTAACTTAGTTGGTCTTTAAGGTGCTACTGGAAGGAATTTTTTATTTTGACTATGGCAGACCAACACGGCTACCTATCTACTGTTCGAAACTAGTAGACTCCATGCCAAACCGTGTTCAAATGCTGCTTAAAGATAGCAGAGGTCATATCCGTTACTAATGTATGTATATGTGAGATTGTACATGTATATGTGAATTTTATACTACTACATTCATTGTTTGTTTCAATTAATTTGCACAAGGGTGTACTTCATTCAAGAAAAAACTCCATGAGTTATCTGTGAGACAATAGGCAAGTTGAAAACCTGCAGTTGTTTCTATCGTGGCAGGACTGATGTTGCTTTAATCTAAAAGTTAGGGGACATATCTTGAAAGTCAAAGTCCTTGGACAATGCATGAAAATAAGTGCTTTAAAAAGTGTGTGTGTGTGTGTAAGAATGTCAGATAATCTCTTGAAGATTCACATAAACTGGGAAATGTGGGGAGAGGGGTGTGTGTAAGAACTGGACATTTCACTAGGCATAATAGGAGATAAAGACTGGACGTAATTCAGAACTCCAGCCTGAAAATGTGATTACTCTGTTGAGTCACACTCCCATCAGGAGTCAATTTGCAAAGGCTGTATGCAGTAGCATGACAAAGCATGGCTTTCCTTTAGCAAAGGTCTTGTATCCTGCCGTGCTGACAAAAACGCGTTGCAGATTAATCAAATGATAGGTTTCATTAGGAACTCAGTTCCATGAAGAAATTGTGGAAATGGCGGGGTCTGTAGGTTTTCAGGGCAATTAACCCCCGAGCTGCTGTGAATCCCATTTAAATGGAGGACCAGGCAGTGGCCTTCTATCCCAAAGTACGTCTTATAGAGATGAGCACAATGTATAGATGGGTTCACACAATCTCGCTCCTGTGGCTAGATCCTGGCAATAGCTCCCTCTGATTGCACCAGTTTGTGGTGGGCATTATCAATCAGAACTGTATTTTGGCTTGGTTGAGGAAATGTTTGTCCTGGTTTTTTTTATGTGATGTCTGAATAGGCATTGTAGTTCGCATCTCAAATTAGATCTGCTGGCTGGGAGGGCTCCAGGTTCTTGCCTGAAATGGATCCCTCATTCATTGGCACATAGATGCTATCCTTACATGTTTCCTCGGTCGGGGTGGCTGTGCTTGAACCAGCAGAAAAGGACCCTGTCTCTTAGAACTGAGCTCCCCCACTCACCCCCATCAGGCAAATTTCCAAGTACCCCAGGGAATCTGCCAGTGCCAGTGAATGAGGACCGTGATTCACTTGAGAGGCTGGAGTTCTTTCATCCAGCAATTGGGGAAGGACCACAGTTGAGTGGTAGAGCATGCAGTAAGTCCCATGTTCAGTCCCTGGCATTGTGGCGATCACACAGGGCCCCCGGACGTTTGACGGTCTATTGACCCTGTGCCACCACTGTGATTGCTTTCTTCGCTGCCACCACCCCGCTTCTCACGGGGACACACGGAGTCCAGACAGTTGCTAACATTAACAAATAATCAAGTTTATTTTTAAATGCAGGAACAAGTGTATGGTTTCAGTTTAATTTCCTCTTGTCAGTTTCTTAATCTTAGTTCCTAACAACTCCAAACTGATTATTCCAACTATCTATCCGACTCAACCTAACAATTCCTCTCACTCTCCCTCTTACTTCTCCAACTCCCAAACCTCAACTCTCAACTCCCAAACCTCAACTCTCAACTCCCAAACCTCAACTGACTTTCAAAACTTCCCACTCTAACTTTTACTCCCCCCTTGCATTCTCACTGGCCAATCACATCACACCCATTTTAGCCCTTTCCTTATGACCCACCTAGGAGGCAAACGCCACAGGCATCTTTACATAGGGCTGAGAAAGGAAGTGGCTTGTCCGTTAGGAAGGAACTGCTGTGCTGGTTTCCTGGCAGGTCGGTAGCTGTTGCTTACAGGAAGGGAGAGGGTAGGGAAGTCAGGAGGTTGGCACGGTGCATCTACATCTGCAGGAATGCTGGATTGCACTTTGCTGGATTGCACCCCGCTGGTGCATTTGTGCTACCTACCAGGAAGCTACCACACTGGCTCAGCTCCAGCTGGAAGCTGCTTCTAGCTGGGATTGTATCCTCTATGAAGCCCAAGAGAGCCATTGCCAGTCAGTGTAGATGGCACTGAGCTAGGTGGACCAGTGGTCTAACTCAATATGTAAAGGTAATAGGGACGCGGGTGGTCCTGTGGTCTAAACCACTGAGCCTCTTGGGCTTGCTGATCAGAAGGTCAGTGGTTTGAATCCACACGATGGGGTGAGCTCCTGGTGTTCTTTCCCAGCTCCTGCCAGCCTAGCAGTCTGAAAGCACGCCAGTGCAAGTAGATAAATAGGTACCGCTGCAGCAGGAAGGTAAACGGCATTTCCATGCGCTCTGGCTTCCATTATGGTGTCCTGTTGCAGCAGAAGCAGCCTAGTCATGCTGGCCACATGATCTGGAAAAATGTCTATGGACAAACACCGGCTTCTTTGGCCTGAAAGCAAGATGAACGCCGCAACCCCATAGTCACCTTTGACTGGACTTAACCGTCCAGGGTTCCTTTACCTTATTTTACCTTCTAACTCAATAGAAGGTAGATTCCTCTGTTCCTAATTCCTGGCCACCTTGATTTCCCCCTGCTGTGAATATATTTGATTGCTTTAAAAAATCTTCATCTTTTGTTGTTTGCTTCCCTGGTTGCCTTCGGGGAAAAGGGCTGGATTAAATCTAGTAAATAAGCACCTATGAATAACCACCTCATGTTTGGATAAGGACTCTTGCTTTTGGGTATTGTGTGCTCCTTTTGGTGGGGACAAACCCAATGTAACCTCAGATGAGATCAGAGAGGTTTGCAAGTCAGGGTCAACATACCCAATACCTGCAGTATGTTCAAGGCCTGTGAGTGAACCGTGCTGCTTCTCCCATTCATTTAACCAGAGATTTCTTTACATGTGGGTTAAGTAAAGGGATGTTTCAGCATGTTGACAGTTCAAACAATCACAAAATGCTGCACTACCACACACTTCAGTGCCATTCAGGTGAGGATAATGCACTTTGAGCAAAGTGCTAATAGCTGCTAAAAGGGCTTCAGCGGATGTGCAGTTCAGTGAGGAAGAGAAGGGAACAACGGTAAGGTTCCTTTTATTTGCGTCAACGGTCCGCTTCTATCTCTATGCAGAAATCAGTTGGGAGCCCTTCGTATTCATTTCCATTACTCTTATTTAAAAAGAATTTGCTACAATTTCTTCTTACCCAGGGAATGGTTAAAGGTTCAGTTGGTAATGGCTGCAAAATTATTTCTGGGTTGGTTTTATTATATTATTATTATTAAAAAGAGTACAACTAAAAATGGGAAGTTTGAACCTGAGAAATTTGTGTTTGAAAATGTGTATTGTAGATAGGCAATAAGAGAATTTGGACTAGCTGTGGCTCCCTGTTGAGTACACTTGGTGACTAGTGGGTTTTTTGTGTGCAGTGTGTGAAAAGGCAGTCAGATAATCAGTAATTGGGTATCACTTCACTTTTATTTTATGGCAAGACAGCACTGTGTCATCCTGCTTCTTAGCATGATGGCTATGTCCTGACTCCATAGCTGGAGGCAGTAATACTTCTGAATTCCAGATGCTGGAAACCACACAAGGGGAGAGTGCTCTTTTGCTGGAATCCTGCTTGTGGGTCTTCCACAAGCACCTGGGTGGAATCTACACACATATAAGAACCGTTCTGAAAAGCATTTTAAAAAATACATCGAATTTTCCATAAGGCTCACCATTGCCATCTAGTGTCCCATTGTATATTGCACTTAAGACACACCTAAAACCAGGCATAGGCAAACTCAGCTCTCTAGATGTTTTGGGACTACAACTCCCATCTTCCCTAGCTAACAGGACCAGTGGTCAGGGATGATGGGAATTGTCTCAAAACATCTGGAGAACTGAGTTTGCCTATGCCTGCCTAAAACATTTCATTTGCAGCTGTATAACTGAGTCCCTGGTTAGCCACTGTCAGAACAGGATGCTGGACTCGATGGGCCATTGACGTGATCCATCAGGCTCTTTTTGTGATGTTTCAGTGGCATTATTCCTTTTGAGGAGTTGCTAACATAAGCTGGCATTTATTGAAGTAGAATCCATTGTAATTAATTAACACGACTAAGTTAGATCCATTAATTTCAATTTCTGCTGTGAGTAAAACTTTGTTGAATACCACCCAGACATCTTTAAAATACGCTGGAACAATCTCCACATGATCATCAACATCAGATGCCAGTATCTGCCTGCCAATAACTCTTATCCGTATCTCAGTTCTACTTTGTCAGTGAGGACTCAACCACCACTCCTTTTGTTTTCGTTCAGTATTTTGATATGTGGTACATGTTGAAAAGCTTTTCAATAAAGTTAACAATGGCAACAAAAGAAATAGAGTGCTAACAAGTTTGCTTTGTTTATGGGATTCACATCAAGTTGAACACTTGTGCACATGTACATAATGCTGGAAGTTCAGCCCCACAGGGTGTATAAATTAAGGCAAGGTGAATGCAATGCTCTCCACACCCCATTTTTATTCTCTTTCTGGCAACACAAAGCAAGTGAGATACTAAAAACTCCAAGTAAACCATTGCATGTGCAGAATGATTTTTGTGAACGCAACAGAGGTTCTTCCATCTTTGCAGCTCTTGCACCACCAACAAATGTGCTCCAGAGGCTTGGAGGAATTCCTAGAGCAGATCTGGGGGTTCATGGTTGGAAGATAGGAAGGAGAGGTTCTGTTGCATTTGAGGAACTCATTCCACATGTGCAGTGTAACTGGATATAACCTCATAAGGCGGTATGGGGTAATGGAAATGGGAAATTCCTCTTTCTTTGTATACCTGCATTCTTATGTAGCATCTCCCTTTTTCATTTCCTCAATCACTCTTCAGATATGGATCTGAGATATGGTGGTGATTTTCTCTCTCTCTTTTTCTCTCTCTCAATAGGGTATGGAAACATTGCCCCAAGCACAGAAGGTGGAAAAATTTTCTGTATTTTGTATGCCATCTTTGGGATTCCACTCTTTGGCTTTCTGCTCGCTGGCATTGGTGACCAGCTTGGGACCATCTTTGGAAAGAGCATCGCACGAGTAGAAAAGGTTTTTCGAGTAAGATTGAAATGGTTTTGTCTCTTTTTAGTCTTGAACCCTAATGACAGGTCATACATATGGCTAGAAGATTTTGGGTGGTAAGACACAGTGAGAATTAGGTATTAAAAACACTTCTTGCGTCATAAATATGCCTTGAAATTTTGTGGAAATGGGTTTTTTATACCTCTCCAAATTAATTCATCTTCATAATCACTGATATATATATATATCAGGAGATGAATGAATTTGGAGTGCTTGTAGACTAGAAGAGAAAATAGATACAGTGGTCATATCAGAACTGGTGGCCCTGTGACAATATCTGGTTAGAAAGCCTATATTGAAAAATCCTTTGATATAAAACTTGTATAAAATAGATCCCTGGGTATAAAACCTGTAGAAAGATCCAATACTGGTCTTATATTAATTTTATTTATTTAACAAATCTGATATACTGCTTGGTTGTTAAATAAAGAAAAAGCCCACCTTACATGAAAAAAACCCCTCATGAAAGCAAACAAGTACATGCTTTAAAGAGTGACTTACATAACATACATAATGAGCTACCCTTGCATTGACCTGGTTTGCACGTAATGCTAAGCCATGGTTTATTCAAATACAGTGTATTGAACTATGGCTTGTTTGATACTCCAAACTCTGTCCAGTGACTTGTATGCTACCAAGAAACCAAGCTCTGAAGACATAGTTTGTTTTTGGCTTATAAGCCTTGGTTTGTTTTAACTATGGCTTGGTGTGTACGTGCAAACTTGCACTCTTCTTTAATCATGGGTTGTGTGACTGTCCCACCCCAGATGCTCACCAAGCTACAAAGGCATGAGGCAAGAACAATTGGAAAAGAAACAAAACTTTGGAGAAACAAGCCATGATTTGGTTGCCTGTAGAAAAATGCATGGTTCAGTTCTCATTAACTTGTGGTTTGTTAAACAAACCATAGCTTTGCATCACGTGCAAACTAGGCCATTGACTGTTAAAAATAATCATAAACACAATAAAATGTGATTTCTAACAGCTCAGCCCCATAATGTCAACTGGGAAATAAACCCCAATGAGTTCAGTGGGACTTACTCCCAGTTAGGCATGTATAGGATTGTGGCCTCGATATTTACAAAACAACATATGACAAAATGTCTGGATGCAGCAAATGATTGTTTCTTAATAGTCACGTGAACAAAAAATAGAGAGACAACACTTGCTTTAATCCTGAGTGGCACCTGGGATCTGGTGCAAGATTATTCTATGCACCACATGAGTCTCCAAGTAGTGAGAGACTCCAGGGTTCCTGTGCTTACCCAATTTTGGTTTCCTTGGAATGAAGGTCAGTGGTGACTGTGGTGTCTTTAAGATACAGTTGTACCTTGGAAGTCGAATGGAATCCGTTCCAGAAGTCCATTCGACTTCCAACATGTTTGGAAACCAAAGTGTGGCTTCTGATTGGCTGCAGGAAGCCCCATAAGCCCCGTTGGATGTTCAGCTTCCAAAGAGTGTTCACAAACCGGAACACTTCTGGGTTTGCAGCGTTCAGGAGCCAAAATGTCCGAGTACCAAGGCGTTCGGGATCCAAGGTATGACTGTATATGGTTTTATTGACACACATATACAACCTCAGCAGTAAATGGAGGGACTCGTAGCATCAACACCCCAGTGGATCTTGCTTCCCCATTTGGTTTCCAGGGAAGCCCTGAAATCCAGCAGACAGCAAGACATATATCTGCACACACACACCAAAAACAAAACAACAACAACAACAAAAATCACTCTTGTTCTGTGTAGCAGCAAAGTGAGGGAAGGCCCACCCATTTGTTTCTATGGCACAGGGCAGCTTCTTCGGATAGGCTAAATCAAGGCACTTACTGTAAGTAGCCAGCCAAAGCCATTGCCTTGACAAAGGAACTGGTTCTGTGAGCTTCCCCTTATACATTCTACCCTCACAGATACAGGATTGCAGGTTTGGAAGGGGACTTATGGTGGAAGGCATCCAAACCATGTTCCCCCATGCTCATCTCATGATAAAGGATGTTGAATCGCTAGGAAACATGGTCTCTCAAGGCTCTTATGCAACCCAAGTTGGACTTTTCGGATTGAAAGAGTATCTGTGACAACAGGGTATCAGTGCCATGTTTTGCCAATATCTACCCCTTCCACTTATCTCAGCTGGACTCCAAGGCAGCCTGCTTTTCAGTCTGCCAGGCTATCACTATAGATAATTTATAAGTGCTTTTAAAACCTACAATACTTTGAGATCTGCGGATGAATACACTTCCTCTTTCCTCCTTTTGGCAGAAGCTCTCAGATCCCATGGGACTCTCTCCAGAACCATATGCAAATTAATATTAATCATATCCTCTATTAGGATATTTTTCTAAGTCTGCAGAAGGAATTTGCCTGCGGGTTGGGGTGGCTGGGAGGAAGTGACTCTCCAGATCAGGTACTGGGATGAACTGCAGCATCCCCTGTCTTAAGCTAGAGGACCCATGAAAAGAGCAAAACTCTAGTTTCTGTGAAGTTAATCTTGACTGGGACTTGAAGAATCTCCCCTACTGAGCTCCAACTAAATCAACCGTGTTTCTGTAAAGCTCTAAGTATGTAGAAATTGCTTTTGTGCTAGCTGTAGCTTATAGTCTTCTGCTTTTGATGTTTCCTGTTTGACCCTAAGGGAAATCAGTGTACTAAAGGATTTTTTCTTCCTTTCTTTCATTCTGTTTTTTTAAATAAAAAAACATTTAGTTTTTCAGTTTAAAATTTTACAATCAATTATCCAAGAACCAACATGAAAACAAGATTCCAAAGAATCTCCTGAGCTTCCCTCCTCCCCTTTGTGCTTCCTTTTGTTAACCATTTCCTCCTGCACCATTTATAATAATCCAAACCTTTTTCATCTCCATTATATCCAAAATTCAATATGAAACTGCAAGTGTTATTCCAATCCTACTAATGATTTTAGCTGTTTACAATGGTTTTTAAAGATAAATTACAGGTATGCACTTTCCCCATTCCTTATTAAAATTTTGGTTTTCCTGATTTCTGATTCTTCCGGTCATCTTTGCCATTTCGGCATAGTCCATCAACTTAATCTGCCATTCTTCTCTGGTAAGGACATTGTCCTCTTTCCATCTCTGGGCCATTAACATCCAGGCAACCTTCCATTCATTCTAGTGGCCTGCACAAAGTCTCTCTCTTGCACTCAAACCACAAAAAACTGCATTCCTGCTTCCGTGTCCTCTAACTTGTTCCACCGCTATGCAGTGGAACTGACTTGGACACAAACCTTGCTCTAACTCTGCTGGCTGATGATGTGTGCGTGTGAGAAGGGTTGTTCTTTCTGTGCCGATGGGATGTGCTCCACAACTTGGAACTCTTCCCAACCAATTTCTTCTGTGAGCAATTCGGTTGCTCGCTGTAGCAACAGTACTTTTAGCAGTTCTCCTGGAGCATAACTGGGAAAAGGAGAAGGGTAATTTCTCCCACAGGAATAAAACTATAGTTCAGCTTTAGCTGAACTGAATTTGAAAGGGCTAAATTTGGTTACACCACATTTTGCAAACACCTTCGAATGTTCTAATTGCACACAGGCTTCAGAACTGCTGAGATAATAATTTAACCTCTTCAAGGTGATGTCCAGAGGTATTCTGCTCTCGTGCTGTGAACATTTTGATATATGAAGTTTCAATTATGTTTGCGTCTCTCTCGTACCTTTTATGGCAGGCATGGCCAAACTTGGCCCTCCAGCTGTTTTGGGACTACGACTCCCATCATCCCTAGCTAACAGGACCAGTGGTCAGGGATGATGCGAACTGTAGTCCCAAAACAGCTGGAGGGCCAAGTTTGGCCATGCCTGATTTATGGGAATGTTAAAATGGAATGGAAAATCAAAGGGAGGTGTTTGTATTTTCAGATGAGAATTCTGGCCAACCTGGGCTTTACATTCTTATTAGAAACTCAACTGAATCAAAAACTGCCTTAAGCCTCAGGGCCTTTTGGGGGTGGGGTGGGATATAAACTGTGGCTGCAGGTTAAAATCAAACTGAATCCAATTTCAACAGCATTATGCTGTGGGTATAAATAGCCCTCAAAGCAGTGCTTTGTTTGACTGCCCTGTATGAATGTGTTATTTCCCTCTTAACTTCCTTAGTTTACCAAAATGATCAGTTCAGGTTTCAAAGGATGGAAACAAGTTGGAGGCAGAGAGGTAGTTCTGGCTATCAAATTTCAGTTTAAGCTGATCTTCTTCTTCTTCTTCTTCTTCTTCTTCTTCTTCTTCTTCTTCTTCTTCTTATTCTGTTTACCCTAAGTTCCCAGAGCAGGTTACAATAATAAAAAATTAAACATTAAAATAATGTAGAAACTTACAGTTACAAAAAATGTGCACAAACCTTTTGTACAAACAAACATGGACACCCTTCATTCCTTTCCTGTGTGCAACCTACTTAACCATGGTTTCCTGTTTCATCCAAACAGGAATGAATTGCGCTTTTTAAGCTGTGATATCCATGAACTGCTTGCCCATACACGGAGCCCCTTTGTTTGAACTACAGTGAAACTATATAATTAACCATGGTTTCCTCTTTCGTTAAAACCAGGAAAACTATGGTTGCCAGGTTCAGAATAAAAGAGATCACTGAACCAATTTCAAACTGTGGATTAATATCCTGGCTTTTTCCATGGCTGGTAACCATAGCTCCAAGGGCCTTCTGGTGGTTCCCTCCCTGCGACAAGTGAGGTTACAGGGAACCAAGCAGAGGGCCTTCTCGGTAGTGGCGCCTATCCTGTGGAACGCCCTCCCAGCAGATGTCAAGGAAATAATGAACTATCTGACTTTTAGAAGACATCTGAAGGCAGCCCTGTTTAGAGACGTTTTTAATGTTTGATCTTTTATTGTGCTTTTAATATTCTGTTGGGAGTAGCCCAGCGTGGCTGGGGAAACCCAGCCAGATTGGTGGGGTATAAATAATAAATAATAATAATAAATTACTACTACTACTACTACTATTACTATTATAGCTTCGTGCTTTTGATGAAAGAGGAAACTATGGTTAATGAGCTGCTTCATGGCTGAAGTGTAAAAGGACTCCATGCCTGGGCAAAAGGCTCAGGCATATGGCAGTGTAAGAAGCTGAACACTGTATGTGGATAGAGTTGTTATTTATTTTAGTCATTAGATTGCACTGGGTGGCGTCAGGAATTCCTGTGTCTTGTTCTGTTCCTGTGGGGAGCTGACAGTTGAATATGTAAGCTTTGGAAGATGCTCCAAAAGTGCAGCTCACTAGACACAATTACTAGTAAAATACAACTTCATATACTATCATGATTAGTACCACTTGTGCATAGCAATTTCATGCTTATATGAGTGGTGAGACCACCACATCATTTCGGCTGCATTCAGACAACATTCCATTCTGCTTTCCTGATGATTTCCTTACCTGATATTTTTTAGCAGTGTGAACTGCATTATACTGCGCAGGCTTCTCTAGAATATTAGCTATGGAGATGTTGCAAACTGTTGTGACTTCAACTCTTAAGAATCTGCTCTCGTTGCTTTAGAAAGGTAGGGTGCTGCTGTTTCAAAGACACGTTTTGCTTTTAAAGTCAGTGTGATATGGGGATTTAGCTGCATGGCTCCCCACTAAATGTGGTGTTTAAACACTCCACTTTAAATCTCACTGCAATGGCTTTATGAGTCCAAACCAATTATTCCCATCACATGGAGCTGGGAAACAAGCCAGTATTGAATGCGCGATTAAGAGTTTACTGCACTGCTTGTGTTATCTGGGCCGCTCTATGTGAAAAGGACAGTTTGATATTGAGGCTACCTCTCACATCAAGGGTAAAGATTTATTCACATTTTCCAAAAACCAGAGCTATATGCTTGCATTTTGCAAAAAATCACCATGGTGAGTAGAAACAAAAGAATGCTGAAAAACCAGCACTTTAAAAATGCCTAACGTTAGTAAAGGTGAAATGAATAAAGACTTCATTCATTTTTCCAGCTTGGTTATTCCTAATCAAGATCAATGCACAAAGTTAGGTTTCGTGCCCCCTCCCCATCATTTGCTTTCCCTTAAATGAAGCGGCCACCTGGAGATTAAAATGTATCCATGTTGGGTGCTGAATGATTTTCATCTGGGCTGGATCAACGCGTTTAACAGAATCATAAAAGTGATTCAGTGAAATGCGTTATAAACTTCATACAGGGAAGTCCCAGTGGTGAAAGACGGGACTCCACAGCGCTATCTGGTGTCACTGTGTTATAACACATGTAAACATAGCTGTCAATTTTTCCCTTTTCTTGCGAGGAATCCTATTCGGAATAAGGGAATTTCCCTTTTAAAAAGGGAAACATTGACAGCTATGCATGTAAAGTGCTTTATTTTTTACGAAGGTAGCTAAGCCCCTGAAGTAAATAAAAGGGTAGAAAACACAAGACAGATAGTCTTTGAGTTAAACGCACCATAGATTCCGGCGTATAAGGTGACTTTTTAACCCTGGAAAAGAGGTTTAAAAGTCTGGGGTCGCCTTATATGCTGGGTCTGGGTAGTGCGGAGCGGAGCCCGCCCCCCCGCTGCTGCAGTGGTGGCTCGGAAGCAGCAGCAGTGGGTGGCAGGCTCAGCTCCACGCTGGGCAGCTTTCTCCCAGCGCGGAGCTGCCCAGCGTTTTAGTGACTGGGCTTAGAAGACAAATCCCCAAATTGCAGTTGCTAATTTGAGGGGTTGTCTGATATGCCCAGTCACCTAATACGCCGGAATCTACGGTAGTTCTTTTCAGTTAGACCCTTCTCTAAACACTGAACTACAGGAGACTGCCCACTATTAGCATGCATGTGTGTGTGCAATAATTGAGAATGGTGTGGTCGTTTCGTTGAGTCTATGACTCACCTGCTGTTGTTTGTGCCAGCAACTAAAATGAAAAGCTGCAGTCCATTACCTCAGAAGATTTGTGCACCCCATACGGCGTTGGCATCTCTAGGAGAAAAACAAAAGGGGGCTGAGAGGTTGCTTTTGTAAAGAATGCAAACCATCAATAATACATATTTGGATTTAGCAACTGCAGTCTTTTGGAAGCATGGTCGATTTTATGGGATTGCAGTTGCTTCATATTTTAGTGCTTATACTGCATTATGTGTTTCTTTGGATGAGCAGAAACGAGAGTTGGACACAGCAGGGGGTAAAATAAATCATGAGCACTTCTATACCTGTCAGCAGTAAGATCTCTGTCAAACTAAGGCTCTCTCTTGCATGCTTTGCTATTCATGTTTTTAGCAGGTTAGGTGCACTGTGCAGACAGTGACTACCTCCAAAATGAGGGTCTGCTTTGGAGGGGAGCTTGGAAGAAGGGTAGGCAGAAGGTAGATTGGGATCAGTCTGGGTTTCCAACTACCAAGGTTTCATAAACAGCAACACTTGGAGGGGGCTTTGGAGATATCCTTCTTTGGCTTGGAAGAGCCCCAGATCTGCCCAAAGATCTTGATTTGGGATTTGTCTGAATTCAAGGCACAACCCTACAGGGAACCGCAGTGGGTACAAAAATCCGCCCACTGCAGTCTCCTTTCGTGACAGAGGGGTTTGTGGAATTATTGCATTTGCCCCCATTGCCTCCCCTATGTGTTAATTAATATTTTAAGGGAAAGCCTGGAGAGAACTATAGATACAGATATATCGCACGTCATGGATTTGATGGGCTGTTTTTTTATTGGGTTATGTTTCCCTTGTTCATTTGATTTCTTCAAAGATAGACACAGAGCAGACATATAACCAGGAAAATTACAGGAGGGAATAATAACTTGCTGTCTTAGAAGCAAAATTGTGTTGCTGAGACCTCTGGGGTTATTATTCCGCCCCCCTTCCAAGCTGCTACCTGGCGATCGACTGCAACATTTCACATTCAGGTGACCTTTTCAGAGCTGAGGAAATGCAGTTTCAGCTTCTTCAGTCCAGAGCAATGGAGATACTCATTGGCAGGTGGGATTGGTAACTGCCAATTTTGCAGCTGGCATTTCCATAGGGAATGAGGTAGAGAGAGTTTTCTGAAACCCTATTTCCTTTCTAGGTGATCTAATCTGAAATGAGATCACAGCTCTGTATAAAAGCACATTCCTGGTTTGAAAAAAAACCACCAGTTGGGAAGCATGAGAGGAATAGGCCTAATTCTCACTGAGGTGGTATGTTTTTGTTTTGAATTTCATTTGTAACCTACCTTTCTTCTGTGGAACTCAAGGCAGTTCTTGGAGTTACTATCCAGGCACTGAATGGACCCAGACCTGCTTAGTTTCAGCAAGGTGGTGGCCTCATGTGCCTTCAGAATATGTGGTAACTCACTGCCAAATGGGTTCATATAATTGAATGTTCTTCCATCCCCGCTCTTGCCTGGAATTCTACCTCACATTCTAGCTGTCTATGTATAGAATATTTCTCTTATTTCTGGACAATTCCATCTCACGATCCATCACCCCGGAGACAAGTGGTACAGCCAAGGCACTATTTCATCACCTCAGTGGGAACTAGGCCATGAGCCAGCCAATGCGAGGCACTTTGATATCTTCTTGATTTCAATGAGAAAATTGACAATATGTGTTAAATCTCTCCCATTAAGGTAGCTATACTGTAATCTTTCTTCCCACTCCTTTATACCTCACCATGGCACCGGCATACGTGTGGAGGAAAACCTTCAACATATAGCAGAATTCCCAAAAATAGACCAGAGGCAATTGTATTTCATCCAGCAGAGCTTTACTTGTGCTGGAGGCAAATGAGCTTAATGGTTGCAAATCCAAATACATTCATGATTGGCATAAAAAAAATCCAGTTGTAGCACTTACAAAAACTTGTAACAAGACTAAAACTTAACACCAAGCATACTATGTATAGAACACCACATGAGAAGGAAGAGATACAAAGAGAAAGTAAGGCCCAGGCTCCTTTTGGCCTATATTTATAGTCAGCATGACCTTAATTGGAAGAAATAAGAGAACTAGTTCAAATCAGCTTCCCAGAAGTTTTAACCCAAACAGTCATGAAGCTTCTGCCTGCTTCTCTCACTCAGAGAACCTTCTAGTAGCGTCTAGAATCCTCTTGTATTAATCAGAATAGGAAAGATCTCTACACATCAGTCAATACTTTATGCACTAAGAAATGCAAACGGACAGTACTAGTGGAATTCCTTGCATGGGCTTCCACTAGCAGGACCAGTTAGGAGTATTCTGGGCCAGAGGAATCCGCTCCATGGAAATCAGGGTCTGGACCGCCACAGTGAGGCGGAGACCCATTAAAAACCACAAGCGGGAGAAGCCTGTAGACATGGGATTCAGCCGGCACCTTTTGCGCCTCCCCTACTCGCGGGAAAACCCAGTTTTGGGTATCCGGGGCGACGTGGGGTGAGCGGCGCGGTGCTTCAAATCGACTGCTTCTTTCACGGAGTGAAGCCGCATTGCTGTTGCCGGAGAGCGCTGACTTTTTCCTGTGGACAATTGGACTTTAAACAACTACCCGTGAGTAGAACGGAAAATTGGATCTTTAAACATCTTAATTTGGCACCGAAACGGGAAGGTTTCAAACAGGAAGTCCGCCTTCCTCTTTTGTAAATAGATTGAAGCAAAGGCGCTGCAAGCTAAAGTCTTGGAAAGCCTCTTCTAAAGGATTAAATTTCCATCGGTTAAAACTACTAAACCCCCCTTGGAAGCAGGAGAAGAGGGGGAAAATTTTAGATTGCCTAAGCCTGCAGGAGAGAGAGTGAAGAAAGATAAATTACCACCGTTTTGAACCTGGGAACGGGCTGACAGTAAGATTAACGTTTTGGGAAAGTTCATTGTGAATAAAACGTATGTTGACAGACAGTTAAATAAGAGAAATATATTGTTTCCATTGTTTCCTTTTGCACTTAAAAAGGAGCAAAAATAGCTGAAAATTGAAACTAATTTTGTTGCTGGATCTGCGTTTAAAAGGACGGATACAAATAGAAATTGTTTCCTCTAGAGCTGGGGAGCTGGGGAGTTTTCCAGCTGCAGAGATTAAAGATCGTGAGAATCAGAGATTGAACTTGGACAAGAATGTCGACAGAGGAAGCCTTAGTGATTGCATTTTGCAAGATAAGTGCTTTATTGGAACAGCTTCATGAGAAGACGGATGTGATGACTACTAAAATTGATAATTTGGGACAAAAATTGACTGATTTGGGACAAAAAGTGAATACCTATACAGAAACTTCTCAGGAATCCACTTTGACATGGCAAGTTGTGGAGAAGACGAGGGAGAAAGCTGTTGTTGAACCTCAAATAATACAAGTGGAGAGAGCCTCAGCTGTTCAGAGGCAATTTGATGAATATAAGCTGTTTCCTTCTACGATTGAATTTAGAGAAAGCCAGATTTGGAGGGATGGAGTCCCGCTTGGATTGGAGAAGGAAAGTTGGATAGATCCCCTTATGCAGGGATGCTCTGGCTTTTGGGATCTGGATTTGGGTCAGGGGGAGATTGGAGTTGTGGGGGCTTGTAGCTTTGGAGGGATTTTGAAACACGCTCTGAAATATCTTATGGACATTAGTTTTGACTATGGAGAATGGGCTGACCTGTCGAGAAGGAATAAAGACATTGTTAGGTTGGAGTTTCCCCGAGATCTACTCCTCAGCGCCAAAGGAAGGAAATTAAGAACAAGACCAGCAGAAGATAAAGTTAAGTGCATGTATAAATATGAAGAAGATCTGCAGAAGGGACATGGAAAAGAGTTAAGAGCCTCGGACAGATCACCAGGTTGATGGACCATATGGAATTGATAGAAAGGACTGACAGAATCCGAGACCAGGGAGAAGAGACGGTGAAAGAAGATTGGAAAAAAGTTTAAAATTTATTTCGAGAAATATTGTAAAATTAATGAGTGTTAGAAAAATGTTGGAATGAAATTACATGACTTTAGTAGAAACGTTATAAGGAGTTAAGTTCAAATAGGTTTTAGGGTTTTAGTGGTAAGATAAGGTTAAAATAAATCAAGACAATTAAATGACAGAAAAGAGTGAAAGATGGAAAGGATTTGCTGAAATAATTAATAACAAGAATACAAAAAAGGGAGGTGTGAGGAGGTCGATGAAACAAGTTAATGAAAGACAAAGATATGGAAATATTGGATGTGTTTTTAAGTGCTTTTGTTTTTGTTTTGATGTATTATGTCTATTGTTTTTTTCTTTTTCTTTTTATGTATTGTAATGTATTGATTTGTATTGTTTACTTTTTCTCTTTTTTTACTTCTATCTGTAATCTTTAAACTTTTAATAAATATTTTTTTTTTAAAAAAAGGAGTATTCTGGGCCACAGGCCTGTGTTGCATTTGTACATTCGACATTAAATTGCAATGCCATAAAATTTACCAGTACTTGATTTTTATTGCCTTATCTTTCTGTAGACTGCTTTGAAGTGCTCCCAGGCAAATGATTCATTTTCTCTTGGTTTCAGGAAGCATTGCATTAACAATCACAAATAAAGTTTTGATTCCATTTCGGTTTTTTTTGCAGAAGAAACAAGTGAGTCAGACCAAGATCCGGGTGATTTCAACCATCCTCTTCATCCTGGCCGGTTGCATCGTCTTCGTCACTATTCCTGCAGTCAGTTTCAAATATATTGAAGACTGGTCAGTTCTGGACTCCTTTTACTTTGTGGTTGTCACTCTGACCACAGTTGGCTTTGGTGATTTTGTGGCAGGTGAGGCATGCAATTTGGCTTGGTGGTACATTCTGGGGGAAGAAGTTCTACTCTGCCACTGGTGTTTGGAAATAGACAGTACTTTGCAGATTTTGTATTGATTCCTTCCCCTTAAATTTAACTGTAATGCAATCCAATTGAGGGTAATCAGGTTGGAGGTCATACGCTGGATCACGCAAACAAGAGTCAAGGGCCAGAGGGAAGTGATATGGTCATGGATGGGCTAGTGGTCAGATCCCAAGGCTGAGCAAAAAAAGCTGGATTTGGCAATCCTAGCCTTCATTGGTTCCTCAGGTTACCAGTAACCTTTCTGGCCATTATAATGGTGGTGTTTCAGTACAGAAAACACCAGGACAAACTCCTTCAGCCCACAAGCTGCCTATTTGGCACGAGGAGTACAATGCCTGGGCCCTTCAGTCTGCGCCCCAGGTGCAAACCTCCCAAGCGCCTAACAGTAGCTGATTCAGTAGTTAGGGCTGCACAAACAGAACCAGTTTCAAAAGAAAAGTCTAAACTTAAATCCCACCAGGAGGAGAGGGAGAGGGAATAGATTAAGTCTCCCCATGTTTGGTAGGATTTTAGCATTTTAAAAGGATAGTGCATGTATAGCCCAACCCATCCGTGCATCTTCAGTTTGATTGGAACCTGGAGGGGAAAGGGAATCATTTCTTTGTTTCTTTGTTTTGTCTTGGGGTAGAGAAAAGAGGTGCAGTGGTTAGTAGGGGAAGAAAGGAAATTATCTGGAAAAGGGAACTTTTCAGAATGCAGATGTCCTGCTGAAGAAATGAGTGAACAGCTGCAAGTCATTTGACAAAACAGTAGTGTGTGTGGTATCCCCTGCTGGGAATCAGCAGCATCCAAACCATGCATAAAAGTGAATGCAGTTTTTCTATTTCACACATATTTCTTCCTAATAAAAACAGCCTTCCTGAGGACATCAATTTTTTAGAAACACTTAAATTCAAAAGTGGAAGTAAGATCAGAAGTATAAATGATAGCTGTCCAAAAAGCTGTTTTACAGTCTTTGAAAAAAGGGATACACACACACACACACACACACACACACACACACATCAAAGCAAATGGACAACAGCTTCTTAAGCGCTAGCTTGCAGAATTATGTTCTCTATCTTTAATAGAATTCTTGGTACTGGATCCATTATAGAAACCTGACATTGGAAGTGAAAGACTAATGAGGTGTGTAGTGCAGATGTTATGTACTTGCTGGGATGAGAACACTGCAATTCGGAGCCATAAATATCTGTTCCTGTCAATTACCAAAAAGCAAATGTACCATTTTGGACTGGAGGTCAAAGAGAAGAGGGAATGTGTGTCTCTCCCCCCCCCCCCCGTTGCCATGATGAAGAGAAGATGCTTTGACTCCATGTTTTTCTGTAGAATCTCTTAACATAACATGCTTCATATCAGTTGGCAGGAGGAAGCAACAGTAGGGGGCGGTATTACCTTCGTGCCTTAATTGTGGGTTTCTTGCAGCCTTCTGGTTGGCCATTACTTGATGCCAAACGAGGGACGAGGTGGGCATTTGATCTCATCCAGACAAGCTCTTCTTATTATATTACTATCTCTGGTTGCAATCCACCAGTCATTGTTGCCACAAATTCCATTCATTTCAGTGTGCTTTCTCAAGAAGGCAATGAATGAAGGATATACAGCAGGGAATCATTGTGAAATGGCTCTTTTTATCTCGCCTTCTTCCAATGTTGCTGGTTTCAGTTGTATCAATATTATCAGTGTTTAACAAGTGCTTTGAAATGAAGATGAAGCCCTGTGTTAAAACGAAAGGATGTAGGCAATTGATCATTTTGCCTTCTATGAAATGCACTAAATTTTGGGTACATTAGGTTGCAGTCCTATATTCCAGGGGTTGGCAACATGGTGCCCAAGGGGACAGTGATGCCCTGTAGGTCTGCTCCAGTATCCACAGAACCTCTGGGCCCACACCCCTTGCTGCTCCCTTGGTGATGAGGTGATAAAATTGGTTAGCTTTCTCATATCCGAAAAGCACATAGGGTTGTATTCAACCAAGCCCCACTCACAGTAGTAGACCAATTAAAATTAATGAACCTAAGTTAACCATGCTCATTAACTTCAGTGGGCCTTCTCTGAGTACAGCTAGTGTTGAATACCACACCCATAGAACTGAGTGAGGATGATACTTTCTCCACTTCCTCATTCAACGCTATTTACTCAGATCCCTTGGAGAAGCGAAATGTGTGTGCATGCAGTCTCTCTCTCTCTCTCTCTCTCTCTCTCTCTCTCTCTCTGGGGTGGGGAGCTGATTGAGGGAGAGGTGATAAGAGCAGAGATCTAGTTATTGGCCCCTGGAATGTTTACCCAAAAAACTTGAATAGAACTGAGTTTATCCATGTTTACCTATATTATCAGTGTAGCCGGTCTTGATGGTTTCTTCTGAGATTTATGAATGGAACAGAATACGGAATTTGTAAGGATGGAGCCAGTAGTGAATCTTAGGGCACTGGGCAGATCCAGATCATCCATTACCAATCCAATAACATGTTGAATTCTATCGGCTAGGAGCTTTCTTCCTGTTGGCAGCTTTTTTTCAGGAGACTAACTCTTGAGAAGAATTGCCGTGTGACAAGTTCCTTCAATGCACCACTGTGTGCTAATAGCAATTGCCATCCAATAAGGCGTCAGTTGCCTGGACCTTCCCATTGCTCTGTATTGACAGCCTGTCAGGCTATCTCCCCTTTGATCTTGAAAGAGCTGTTTTAAAATATAAATGACAGATTACCACAGAGACACAGATTAGTGGACATTGATTGATTTACACCAAAATGGCTCTCTCTGTGCTTACCACTGTATTTTTCACTCTATAGGACGCACCGAACCATAGGACGCACCTTGTTTTAGAGGGGGAGAACAAGAAAAAAAAAATTCTCTCCCTCTCTGCTCAGTGCCCCTTCAGTGAAGCGGCAGGAGAAATGGAGCCCCTTCCATTTCTCCTCCCGCTTGACTGAAGGGGCACTGCGCAGCTCTCCCTCTCTGCTGAAGCCAGGAGAGTCTTGCTCTCCTGGCTTCAGCAAAAGGAACCTGAAGCCTGCGGAGCACAGCGGGAACTCGCGCTGCACTCCAAAGGCTTCAGCAAAAGCAACGTGAAGCCAAGGAGCGCAGATTGAGCGCTCCCTCTGCGCTTCGGAGGCTTCGCGTTGCTATCGCTGAAGCCAAGGAGCCCGTATTCGCTCTATAGGACGCACACACATTTCCCCTTAATTTTTGGAGGGGGAAAAGTGCATCCTATAGAGCGAAAAATATGGTAATTTGTGTGTGTTTGGAACTGTAACTGTTGATAGATTGAGGTGGCACCGGTTGATGGACAAAGAAAATAGCACAGGATGAAGCAGCACCTCTGCCACGCTCTGTGCTAACTCTGTGCTTAGATGGCCGTTATCTTGCTTTATGGCAAATCCCCACTGGGGCACATGTGATCAGAATAACCTCGCCGCCGCGTAGCAACGAAGAGCACAACCGCTTGCCCTTTGTTATACTGGGAAAGGCATAAAGCGATGGCAGCACGTATAGCGTACGTTGAGAGAAAACAATATTTGGATCCCTGCCAGCAATTGTATGCTTTGGTTTTTATATGAGTCTTCAATCATTGCAAGCCCGCTCCTAGACAGGCTGGGCAGAATGCACTTTAAGGCTTCATTGAAATGGATCAGATTGCTAACAGCCTGCAAGAGTGGAAATGCTCAGGGGGAGTGAGAGAGAGGTATGGACTGAACCATATTACAGGGGAGGGGGACGCATCTACATACATAAATGTTATTGGGCAGTGGTGCTGCCAGGGCAGAAGCCAAGGGCCCTGAATGAACAGGGGGGCTGCAGGAAATTGCTTCGTTTTGAAGTAAGGTAATACAAATATATTGTATACTGTATATTGTGGTGTGAGGACTGAGCTCCATAAGGCTATTTAAGTCCAGGCTTAGGAACATAGGAATCTGCCTTATACTGAGTCAGACCATTGGCTCATTGAGCTCTACACTGTCTACACTGACTGGCAGTAGCTCTCCAGGGTTTCAGGTAGGAGTCTGAAAAATATGACTCAGATCTCTCTGGAGATGCCAGGGATAGAACTGGGGACCTTCTGCATGCAGAGAAGATTCTCTACCATTGAGCTGTGGTCCCTAAAAATTACCTAACTGCACCATTGATCTCAAGTGGGTCTTCGCCAATCTGTCAATATTTAGCCACATGGAAAAGGGGAAATTTAGGGTGCGATCTAATAAACATTCACTATAATGTTAGTTGGGCTTCTGAATAGGCATAGAAAGTTGCACTTCAGCACTGCAATTTGATTATGTTTGAAATCTGCCTTGGAATACAGCAAAAACATTTCAAACTCTAAACTTGGATTCAACATTTGCATTCCTGAACTTTAAACTTTGAAGGAGAAAAAACCCCTTGCATAATGACCTGGCATGTGGTTGCCAGTTGCCACCCCAATTAGTTTGAAACAGAGCTTGCTCTAATATGATCATTATTGTTTTAAAAAGTTATGAACAAGAAAAGAGGAAATAAACAAATGAAAGTTCCAATTTTAGTTACGGATTTGCAACAATTTAATTTGATATTCCAATCCCTCAGAGTGCTGGCTGCTGGGACAGAAGTTATTACAGCCTGATTTTAAAGGACAGATTCGTTCTGCTGTTTTAAAGCCATTGGCATGGAGGAAATTGTTTCAGGAAATGAGTGGTTGAAGGTCCAGTTTCAGTAACACTGTTGACTCAAAAAAGGAGCCACTACCATACCAATTGAAGGCTTCGTTCCTAAAGCAAAAGTTTCAGAGCTGAACTGGGTGTATTTCTGAATAAGACTACTTTGGATATTATTACTGTAAGTCTGCCATCCTGCATCAGGTATGGTTAAGAACTCATCGAACCTTCACAGGACAATGTAAATTTATCAAGCAGCAATTTGCACACTGTGACAAGCTATCACTTTGTAAATAGTCATTTGCAATGCTTATAGAATATTAGAGTTAGAAGGGACCCAAGGGTCATCTAGTCCAACCCCCTGCAATGCAGGAATCTCATTGCAAAAATATATATAAAAGGTGGGCTGTTAACTTAACAGTGACAAAACATGGTTTCACCCTTTGATATTTCTGCATTTAAATTCCTGGGTGAAACCAAACACTTTGCTTTTGTCTGTTTTTTTCCCCACCTCAGGAGGAAATGCCGAAATTCCTTACCGGGAGTGGTATAAGCCCTTAGTATGGTTCTGGATCCTCGTGGGCCTTGCATACTTTGCTGCTGTCCTCAGTATGATTGGAGATTGGTTGCGAGTTATTTCGAAGAAGACTAAAGAGGAGGTAACTACAGGCAAATGATTGACCCTGGCAGGTTTTCCTTTGCCAGTTTGGCTTTGATTTGCCCTTATTAGTTCATTAAGTCTGTTTTAGAAGACTTGTACCCCACCTTCCACCGTTAAAAAAAAAAGTGTTCAAAATGGTTTGTATAAAATATTAAACAAAACATTTTTTTGTTGTTTTTACCTTTATCACGAAGAAGAAAAGACTGAAGTGTAAGTCCTACCCAAATCTGGAGTAGAGTCCCTAAGATGGTTGGATGGCATCTTGTTTTCAATTTTCAATTTTTATTGGAAATTTTATTTACAACATAACATAAACCCCCCAATACAGAAATCCACCCTCATTAAACGTGAACATAACATACAATAAGCATAGCATACAGCAATACAAACAACCAGATAAAATACTTCCTTGTGCATATTTAAGTTATAATTAGAAAAATCTTAATAATTATTCATAAAGGAAACAGCTTATAAGAAGTAAATAAGGAGGCCAGATACAGGATAAAGGCGGTGGGGGGGGAAGGTTGGATGGCATTCCCTTTGGCCTGCATAAGCAAGACTGAGAGGAAGGTCTTATCGTTTGGGGCAGCCCAGGACCTCTATCCACTCTACTGAGGCTCGTGCTCCCGGAAGGTCACTTTGGTGCTGCAAACGCAGTGGTTTGAGTTCACCTCTAGAGGCACACTCCATTGCCTCTCGAGACAGATGGATGCCATCATCAATACTCTTATCACCATCACAAATTTATTTGTATGCTGCCTTTCCACAAAAAGAATCAGGCTCAAAGTGGCTTACATCGAAGAAAGTGGGAAGGCATCTCAAACTCTACCGTTGTTAGAACAATTTCATAATAACATAATAAAAAAACGGCATAATGGCAAATATAACTACATACACAAAACCCACAACAATTTCAGTGCTATAAATATAGCAAGATTGCATTAGCGACCGTACACCTCCTGGCAAGAGCAAAAATAACAAGGGAGCTTGACAGTTTCAGCTTGGTCAAAGAAACACCTCTTCCATGATGTTGCTCTTCTATCCTGCATTTCTTCCATCATCGAATCCAGGTCGGCATACATGTGGTGGATGCCCATTCAAGCACCAACCAGATCCAGGCCTCCTTAGCTTCAGCAAAGTGGTAGTGCTTTCAGATCATGCCCTGTGATGATAGATATAATATCTTAACAAAAGCATTGATAAAACAAAGACACTCATAGCACAGATGGAATGCATTAAAAACAACCAGATCATGTGTTAGAAATTGCTAAGCAGGCAAATTCTAAGTCTATCTAAGACAAAACAAGGTAGGGCAAATAGAGAGGGAGCCTGCCTGGCCTTCCTTGGAAGAGAATCCCAAAGTTTAGGTGTCATCTCATAGAAGGGTTTCACCCAGTCTAGCCTCAGGCTTGTTGGAACCACTGGCGGACAAAGGTGGGGGTGGTGTGGGGGTAGTCCCCTGGGTGCCATCTGGGGGAGGGTGACATTATGGCTGTCCCCACCCCCAGGATGCTCAGTGCTCACTGCGCATGGCCCGGGATGCTTGCTGTGCACCCCGGCGTGCGCCATGCCCCCTGAGACATGTGCTATGCCCCCTGAGATGCGCACACCCCCGAGACACACACCACGCTCCCTGGGATGTACGCGAGCCACGCCCCAAATGTTCGCTGCTCCGCCACTGGTTGGGACACAGAAAAGAAGCAGCTCTGTTTAAATTCCTTTTAACATTCTTACTGGTGGCACTTTATAGAGCTGCGGTATTTATCCTATAGGGTGAAAGAAACGGGAGCAGGGATTGATTGAATCTGAAAGCACTTTGATGATCAAAGCTAACGTCATGGGGGAAACAGAAGGGTGGGTGCATACTTATTAACACAAGGCAGAGACTTTCTGGTTTCCTGGAAATCCACCTCATGGTGTGGAGGGTGGGAACCACACACAAAAGCCTGGCCCCTTGTGAATAATCTCAAATTGTTATTTAAGCTTGGCGTTGTATGTCAAAATGGTGTATTTTGTAGGAAGTTGAATGTCCCAGCTTTGCCACAACTGGTCTCAAAGGGAGCTCTTATGCCTTGAATAGCTTGTGTGAAAGAAGACATTTGGCCAGCATCGCCTCCCGTGTGGCTTTAAATGGCATGAATGTAATATAGTAGGAAGTAGACAAGAGCTATTTGGAAACCAAGTGAATAATTCTAACTAGCGTCACTTCCCCTCCCTGCCCCATTTGATCTATACTTGCAGGAGTTTCTAAGTACCAAACAACAACAACAACCCACCCTTAAAAAAAACAATACTATGATTTTTTTCAGCTCTTTGTTCTGGTCTTTTGTCACAGGTTGGTGAAATAAAAGCCCACGCGGCTGAATGGAAAGCCAACGTGACTGCGGAGTTCAGGGAAACGCGGCGGCGTCTGAGCGTGGAAATCCATGACAAGCTCCAGAGAGCAGCGACGATTCGGAGCATGGAGCGCAGGCGGCTGGGGCTGGACCAGAGAGCCCACTCGCTGGATATGCTCTCTCCGGAGAAACGCTGCGTCTTTGCTGCCTTGGACAGTGGCCACTTCAAGGCTTCATCTCAGGAAAGCATCAACAACAGGCCTAACAACCTGCGCCTTAAAGGGACGGAACAGTTGAGCAAGCATGGGCAGGGGGCCTCCGAGGACAACATCATCAACAAGTTCGGCTCTTCCTCCAAGCTGACCAAGAGGAAAAACAAAGACCTGAAGAAGAGCATCCCGGAAGACGTGCGCAAAATCTACGAGACCTTCCGGAACTATTCCTTGGACGAGGAGAAGAAGGAGGAAGATTCCGAGAAAGGGTGTCACTCGGAACATTCCAGCACTGCCGTTCTCACCGACTGCATTGAGCAGCACATGGGCCTCGAGAACGGGATGATCCCCAGCGAAACCAAAGAAAGGGAACACGAAAACAAAGCATTACTTGAAGACAGGAATTAAATGTGAAAACAAACAAAAACAATGACCCTTGACTCTCACGAACCAATGTTAGTCTTTTATATACGTACAAGATATATATACAGAGGGATATATGTATCAAGAAGACATGTGCCTTATACAGACTTCTAATTCAGTCTGGTTCCATAACATCCTGGGATATTTCACTGTGCCATAACAACCGAAGTTTGCTCTGCCAAAAGAAATCACACTGGGAAATGGCGTCCGCAGCTGGAATATTGACAATGACAGCCTACGTGTGCTTGCCGTGGAGGAACATCCAAACACCAGGGTAATACAGCTGGAAAGGCAAATAACACAGCGGGAATGTTTGGGGGCAAAGACAGACCTCTTAGAAGAGCATTTCGGGAAGTGAGGAAAGAAGGCTTCTGCTTTTTCAATGGATGACAAGTTCCTTGCTTCTGTCACTGCTGAATCCTTTTTTTTAATATGGAAAGGCAAAAGAACTTTAAAATAAGGCAGTTTATGATTTGGCATAGGATCCAAATATGATTGTTCGCCCATTTTGTATTTCAAATATATATATATACACACACATACAAAAATGGATGAATTAGCTTCAGTAATCCAAAAATAAATAAATAAATAAATGCCCATGCACAAGGAAGTTGCCTGGACACTGCTGAAACACTGATGAAGATAACAGCAGGATATCCCCCCCCCCCCGAAAAAAGATAAGAAAACACACAAAAACAGCACATAACAAATGGAAATTTGGGGTGTGGGTGGGTATGGGTGTTTTCCCCTGCCCTTGGAAGAAATTCCTGTGATAAACTGATAATCATACACTGGAGAACCTTCAAAATTTCAGGATCTGCATTGTTTAAGTGAGGAATAACCTAGCGCTTGGTTCAGTTAAACAGTGAGCCCCTTGTTTTAAAATGTTTGCATCCACACTTTGTATTACTGACGGAGCTCCAGTTGTAATGCTGTAATACAATGAAGACGGAGAGCGAAGCCTTTGCATGATGTCAAACATTTTGCTCTTCTCTGTAGCAGAAGTTGAATTTTTTAAAACAGTAGGCATAAGTGCATATACAATGTAAAGTCATGGGGCAGGGCAACTTTCAAAGCTCAGGGCTCTGTGTCCCTATTGGTGGTTAGGGTTTAGGTATGAGAGACAGACAACTTCCCAAAATTCCATGTGGATGATGAAGGCGATGATAAAAAATATGATCAAAATTTTTAAGTGCTTATAGCTTTAAGTGCCATTAATAACATCATATTGTGCAACTGTTAAATCACATGCTTTGTGGACTATCCTCCTGTAAGTGTTACTTTTCTTTCTCATTCATTTTAGTTTCTCTAGCTCCCTTCCTCAGAACCTAAGCAAAACCTCTTTTGGTTTCAAAGCCAACAACAAACAAGATAATTATTACTACACATTTTATACCCATTGCCATGTCTTTGATGATTGCATATGGAGAGCACAAATAGCTTCAGACCTCAAAACAAAGGAAGAGGATGTGAGAAAATTAATTAATGCAATTTTGGGTGTGTTTGCTTGCATAAGAAATAGAGTGAGGGGAAAGGCGTTGAAATGAAAGGTGGGTTGGATTACATGTGCAAACTTGCATATCATCTATGAATTTTTTGCATAGCCTTCAAAGACTGTCACCAACAGCTGTGGTTCTTCAAATCCCACCAAGCCTAATGCAACACACTACACCTCCCTCCTTCCGTACAATCCACCCAAACTTAGTTTATGAAGATAATATAACCAGGAATAGTTTCTGTAATCATGCCTTGACATTCTAGGGAAAGCACGGGGTGGGCCCAATCTACAATATGGTTACCGGATGTCCCCGTCTCCCAGGGACAGTCCCAGGATTTACAAATTTGTCCCCGGACAAAATCCGTCCTCGGAATGTCCCCGGATTTCATTTAATGTCCCCGGATTTATAGTTTAAGTGTTGTAGATTTATTAGTAGGGAAAGAATGTTGTGTGATTGGTTCAACAGCACAAGACACATCATATGGGGACTTCTGGTGAGGCAAAATGGCGGGCACCACGGCAGCGAGCAGCTCCTGAAGCCAGCCAGAGCCAACTGCGCTACCAGGCTGGCTCCAGGCTGCTGAGACTGCCACCACCACTGCTGAGGGGGAACCAGGGACGCCTGGCGCGTCAACTGGGGGAAACTGCTGGACACCCCCCCCCCGTGACCCAAATTGAGCTGGGAGTGAGAGCGCCTGGCCGACTGCCCAGTGACACTCCGGGGCCAGGAAAACCCTGGAGCTGATGCAGGGAGAAGGAGGAGAGGAGAAGGAGAAGGAAGAGAGAAAGAGGAAGGAGGAAAAAAAGAGGAGCCCTGACCTTGCTGTGCCACTGCCGCCATTGCTGAGAAGGAGAGGTAGGGGAGCACCAGGAGGGCAAGGACAGGTGGCTGAGCCCAGGCCCGACCCAAATCTACTCTCCGGCGGCTAGCACTCCCAAGAGAGCAGGCCAGGCCCAGAGGAAGGCCATGCGACAGAGTAGATCACAGAAGAGATTACTTCTTAATTTAATAATAATAACAATAACAATAACAACAACAACTTTTTTTCTCTTTTCAAAAAAAAAAAGTGTCCCCGGATTCTTTGAAAAAAATCTGGTAACCTTAATCGACAGTGCACTGGGCTTTTGAACACGCACCCCTCACCAGTGAAGAGTTGTTACTGGGAATTTGCTCCTGTAGCAAATGTGGGGAGGTGGTGGTCACTGAGACAATTGGGGAGCTTTGTACACCCACAATATCAAACCTGATTCCCCTTGTGAGATTTTTTTTTTAAGAGACACATTGAATGCTGTGTAGCTTGATCATAAGGATGTGATTAAAGTGCATAATGAAAGGAGGTGCTGGGGAGTTGGGACCAGATGCAAAACCTGGGGTGGGAGTGTCCAGAGCATGAGGAGACGCTGTGAGAAACTTACCTGTGGCTGACATTTTTCTCAAAGGCTGCCCTGGAGTCAGCTGGTCTAGGAGGCTATTGAAGCAGTGACAAAGATCAATGCTGGATAAATTCATAGATTAAAAGCCTTGCGTGACCTTTATCATGAAAGATGTTGCTTCAGAAACTGAAAAAAGGCTAGAAAAACAACTCTTCCCACCCTTGCAGTCTATGGATTTGTTGAACCAAGACAGCCCTGAAAGCTTGTTCAGTCGGTTGCCCTTCACTTTATGATCAGATACTGGGAATTACATTCTCTTAAGACATGCAGTTTCTGTGATAACCTTGAGAGGGAAATAGTGGCTAGACTTAAGAGCTCTAATCGCACAGATCTGATGTTTTAAAGGCCTGATCCTTCAGACTTTCATTCTTTGAACATCAGATATGCAAAAAAAAGTTTAACAAAAACACCCTCTTTAAAATGCCAGCTGTTAAATGTTACTTCGCTACCAGCTTTCTCTTACAAGGAGAGTGTGCACTGGGGGATGCTAGTGCTGCTAGGTGAGAATTATTTAAATATCAAAGGGCTTTAGTGAGCCCAAAATGTTCATCATCAAGGATGCCCCAAGTGTCTGCTGCTCTGGCCTTGCCATCTTTCAGCCAGCCTCTGCTGGGAGGCAGGTATTTCTTCTTTGCATTGAATATACAGTAATTGGAGAATCCATTCATTCCAGGAGCAGAGGAACTACAAAATGGCCTGCTCCCGCAGAAACCTGCCACTTCTTTCTGAGTGGGGAATGCCCAGCCATTGCCTATTTACATGCATTATCTAGTGGATGAGAATGCAAATTGAAATTGCCCACTGACTCTGTTTATTGATTGATTTCATTTCCACTAGTGCTGCTAATATAACTTTTGGCTCAGTTCTTTTTGTGCATGGCAGTGGCAAATTTTAGTGACAGCATAACAAAATTAGGGTGTTCCTTATGGTGGCTGTGAGTTGGTGACCATTTTTTTTAAATAAAAAAATACCTTCAAAGACAGGGAGTGACACTGCATAATTATGTAGCGTCACTCCTGGGGGATTTGGGAAGAAACAGTGGCTGCTACCAAAGGATTGCCAGAGGCAGGCGATGCGTTTCCAACTCACCCTGAATTTGGGGCCTCCTGAAAATGGACCAAAATGCTCTCTTCTATCAGTTCTCTCAAACTGGACAATTTCAGATCAGCCCTACACATCTGCTTAGCTGCATGAGTCTTCAGACTCTATTCCTCCTGGTGCAGGGCCTGACACGAAAAGTAAAAACAAACCCAGGGCTGTCTGAAATATAAACAACTGTTGAACTCAGTATTGGTTTCGTGAAGCCTGATTCTACAACATGCTTAGTCATCCTACTTTTCTAAATTCAAATGGCAAGTGAAGTCCCTGGGATTTCAGCCTTTTAGATCTGCTTAGGTTAAACTACACTGAAAGCAGCATTGTCAAGGCAGGTGAGCAAGCTGACTTCTCTTCATGACAGTTTTCAAGTTACAGTTGGCCCCTTTCTACAAAAATGAGAGCAATCAACTTGAGAATCTGGAAGATGCGCCTTAGAACTTCTCTGAGACCCATCAGCTTCACACTCATAAATGATGCTCCTGGTGCAGATTGATGTCTTACATGAATGATGGGAGTGGCTGAAAGTAACATCTAACTAAAGGGACTGTTATTAATATTATTATTATTGATGTAGTTTATTATTTCAACTGCAAGGGAACAATGGATGATGACGAGATAGGATGCACACACCTCTGTCAATTAGCAATTGGCTCAGACCCTGAGGGATTAAGTGCAACCCTCTCTGTGTGGTTTCAATGAGCTACAAAGTGTGTGTGTGTGTGTGTGTGTGTGTGTGTGTGTGTGTGTATCTCACAGGCATCCTTCCTAAAATAGCTGAGCTGTTTATGTTTATGATCTGTCCTATAGCAATACCAAATGTGTTGGAGAAACTGGCTCTCTAGATGTTGTTGTGTTACAACTCCTGTCGGAGCCAGCCGTTACAAAATGGTGCTGTATAGCATAAAATAAAGACACAGAGAGCCAGCAATATTTTCATGGATGGAGGGCAGCTCCTTTCGAACTTCTCTCTCCCTCCGGTAACTTTTTATTATCCTTTGTTCTCTCTCCAGCCGCATGGCCATTTGCCAATGTCTCACATTACCTACATCCGGTCATGACTTTAACCCACCCATCGCCAAATAAGGTTATACTGCCCAGGGGGGGAACATAGCTCCATATAAGGTCAATACATTCCAATACATTGTAAAGCTCAGAGTGCTGGTCAGCCGAGGTCAGGGGGCACCCTGCAACATTACAAGCCTTTGCCTTGGCTTTATGACTCCCACAAACTCCCACCATTCTTGGCCATTAGCCATGCTGATGGAGGCTGATGAGAGTTGCAATCCAACAATATCTGGAGAGCCACAGGTTCCCTCACCCCGCTTTTTAAGGGTCGGATGGCCTCATAGTTTTAAACAACCAAAATCTCTAAGGAATGATTATGGGTGCCATGTTTGGAAGAAATTAATTACTTTTGAGTTGATGGGGTTTTAAATGTTTGTTTCATGCTTTCCCATCATTTCTCTTTTTTTATTGCCAGGCTTTGATAAGGTGTTAGTATTTCCCTTTCTCTAGTTCAAGTAACATCTGGTTTCTTCCCTGCGGATCTGAGAAAATTGTTAATTGATATATGTAGATATGCCACTGTGTAAATGACAAAAAATAATTGTAGTCCTTTAGATGGATTCTGAGGTTTAAGATATTCACATTAGATGATGCCAAATGCAAATTAAGGTGGAAAATAATCACATGTTAACTATAGAAAACCGTTTTGAAGTCTAATTGTAGTGGCTGGGGGTAGGGTGAAGCAGGAACCTGCAGACCAGATGTGGAGGTCCCAGGACAATATCTAGCCTGGGGCCACTGTTTACTCACCTCTGCCTTAACAACTTCCAAGGCTAGGCCCACAGCTTCCAAGATCATGCAGAAAATCTCCCTGCCCTGCTCTGCCAAGGGAGATCCAGACATGGAAACTACCTTTGACATAATGTCCACCCAAATCCTACTGAGATGGCTAAATGTACCTTCTGAGCAGAATAAGAATGTGCACCCATACTTGGAAGCCACTATGTGTTATACATGACTAGTCCATAATTCCAGTTGGATCGGGAACATTAATTTCAGTTTGAAAGGTGGGCAAGAACAGCTTAAGGGCTGGAATTTTTGAATAACTCATTTGGACTCATTGGAGATAAAGGTTCTCACTACTGTGAAGTTTGTGACTTGGGTAAATGTTGAGATTTCTTAAAACCCAAAGCCATGAACTGGAAGTCTCTTTTGACTGAATGAAATTGAGGATTTGGAGTGAGGGCTGGGGTTGGCTTTCTCAGTAGCAATATGGGGGCCAATATTTTCAGCGTGGCTCCCTCTCTAAATTGATAATAATAATAACAACAACAACTCAGTCCTCTTGCGGAAAAACTTTCTACACCTTCTCATACCATTTTGACTTGCTGGTTTCCATATAATTTCACAGTGCTCTAGAAAGCTATTTTTAGAACATGAGGATTCTCTAATCAATATCATTAGCTGGGTAATAAGCCAAATACACCTCTTGCCATCTCAAAAAGTTTTGCTGCAACTGTGTTTTGTTTTGAATAATGTAATGTCTTCCAAAGATGAGTAAAACTGCAACAAAGACCTTCTGGAGGATTACAACCATTCTTCCTGTTGTTTAGTCTTCTTCTAAATCTTTTGTAGTTGGATATTCCATTCATCTTTTGCATTAGTTCTGCAGTCAACACTGTTAGCATGTTGTGGCTAATATTTCATGAAGAAGAGAGTGATCAGTGGCTACCAGCCATGATGAATATGCTCTATGGCAGGGGTGGCCAACTCCCAAGAGACTGCAGTCTACTCACAGGGTTAAAAACTGGCAATGATCTACCCCATTTTGGGGGGTTCAGGTCAAAGTTGCTGAGCTTTTTTTAGGGGAGCCAAAGTTGTTGAGCTTCTTTGGGGGGCAGCCAGTGATCTACCAGTGATCTACCACAGATGTCCAGTGACCTACTGGTAGATCACGATCTACCTGTTGGACGTGCCTGCTCTATGGCCACAATTGGAGGCAGCAGTACTTCCAAATACCAGCTGCTGGAAACCATGGGAGGGGAGTGCTATTGTGCTCATATTCTGCTCCCTGATTTCCCCCACACACCTGGCTGGTCACTGTGAGAACAGGATGCTGAACTAGATGGGACATTATGCTGATCCAGTAGGCTCTTCTTATCTGCTTATTTCTTTATCCCATGTCACCTTGTGTTTTGAGATCTAGTGTTGTGGAGGGAATGCTGGACCAGAAGGATTCCAATTCAACTCTCTGGACAGCCACTATCTTCCATTGCTAAAAGCCTCCCATTGTACTTGTGAGACTGTCTTAAATTCAGTGGTTTGCAGCACCAGGGACCCATTATCAGGACTGGAACTGTGTCATGTGGGGAGGGAGGATTTAACCCCTTTCGTCCTGGGCGTCAGTCTCAATGAAAATTACTTCCCACCGCCAGGAGTTCTGTTCCAGGAATGGCCACAGCAGTGTGAGCCTTTGAACCGAAGCAGAGGTTGCCCTGGCAAGAGTTCAGGGTTAAGCAATGCAGAGTCAAGAGAAGCTAAGCAGAGCAAAGGCCACTCTTTAGCAAACTCAGGATGCAGGTAGCACCATGGACAGCTCTGCAAGACACCCAAGCTGGGGATTCATTGGAACAAGATTCAAATGTTGAGCAATGGGCAATCTCTTGACTGAGCCTTAAAAGAAAACAAAAGAAATAAAAGCAGCACTTCTGTCTGAAAGTCTTGCTCCACTTCTGGTGAGAGATGCTTCCTCAGTTAAAGTGGCGTACTTGCTTCAGTGGCTACTGAGTATAAGGGAAACGTGGTTTCATGGGGGCTCCATGGGATTGGAGTCCATGGAACCAGAGGAGGGCCACACAATCTGCATCATCTGTCAAAGTGTGGGGCATCTGCAGCTGACTCTGCGGGAAATTCTGTCTCATGGGAATATATGAAGGAACATCAGAAGCTGCCTCATACAGAACCAGACTATTGGTCCATCTAGTTTGATACTGTCTACAATGACTGGTAGCAACCTCATCCTTTGAAGACAGGGAATGAGATCCTGAGTTCTTACACCAAGGTTCTAGTTGGCATAGGAAAAAGTTTTATGTTTTGTTCATCTTTGTCAGGATTGTAGCATCAGAGGAAAGGCTCATCCCCACTCTGCGTGCCGTGGCCCATCCTATGTAGCTTGACCCTTGGCCTAACCTACATCACTATTGGCTATTGGGGCAAACTATGGTACCTAGAACTCATAGGAAGGGTGGGATTAGACAAATATGTGGACAATAAGGTTATCAGTCATGATGGCTATGGCTATGCTCTGCCTCCATGGTTGACAGCAGTATCCTTCTAAATACCAGTTGCTAGAAATGGCAGGAGGAGAGAGTGCTCGTGCCTTGGTCCTGCTTGCGGGTTTCCTATAGGTATCTGGGTGGTGATGGTGAGAATAGGATGCTGGACTAGATGGGCCATGGACCTGATCCAACTGGCTCCTCTTAGGTTCTTATGGGTGAAAGTGCAGCCATAGAAATAATAACAATAAAAGAGGCGTATTCATCCCTGAATGACACAAGTTACATAAAATTTCTCCAAAGGGTGGTGTGGGAGTTCTCTTTGAAGTCAGAATCCTCTGATACAAGTTGGAGCTGCTTGTGGTTATTCAGTGGTGACTCATATTCTTTCACATTGTATGGCACCATATGTTTATGCTGCAAGCCAAGACCTCCTGCAGGCAGCCTCCAGGCAGTGCCTTATGTTTTGCCACCAGGACTGTGTTTCCAGCAGGTCCAGTGGGAGGGGTTGGTATTTTTGGGCAGCTGCTGAGACCTATGCTTAGTAGAGGGCCTGGAGACTCCTGGCTCTGTAGGGCTCACCCTTCTTTCTGTTCCTTCTTGTTCACCTGCCTTCTCCAAGCAAAGGAGCAATGTGAGCAGAAAGTAGGAGAAACAGTAGGAACCTCTGCTACATCATGCTCTCTTTCTCTCTCTCTCCTTTCTCTCTCTCTGTCCTGTCTCTGCAACACACTTTGGGAAGAAGGGTGGAATATAAATTTTGTAAATAAAATACCAACTCTCACACCGAAGTCCCAAAAGGCTTGGTTTCCTGGTGAGAGTGATGGAACTTTTTGGATGACTGTAACATCCCTCCCTGTCATGCCAACCTGCTGAGATGGGCAAAGTTGAATAAAGGCAAGGCCCCTTGGCTTGCCCACCCAAGTTTTAGGAATGTGCATGGATGAGGTGGTTGACCTTGTGTGCGTTACTCAAACTTGGGTGGACAAGCTGTGGGGCCCTGTCCCTGTTGGGAAATCTATGATCAAATCATGGATGGGATTTGCTTTATTGCAGATTGAGCTGGCATTATTTAACCACCAGATGGAAGGGCACATCAGCATGGTTACCCAATTCTCCATTTAGGGATGACTGTGCAGGGGTGACAGACATCAAGTATCTTCCCTTCTCCTATGCTGATTATTACTTTCCACCCTACTCCATATTTCTCCCTCCCCAAACCCCCTAAACTTCCTCTACCTGTCCCCTCTGACCCAGGCACATGATGCTTTTGTTATTGTTTTCTCCACCCAAATGCCACTGCTCTGTCCCACCACAGAGAAGTTTGAGATCTCTCCTGCCCCTTTCAATGGGAGAGATAAAATGGTAGTTATTCCACTTAGCGGAGTTATTCCCTTGCATCCAGGTCACTCAGAACCCAGACTCTTGTTCTGGTCCACCTCTGCCTTCTCTTGTTAAGGGTGACTACCACAAACACATGCCAGGGGTTCATGTTCATGCCCCTGTATTGGCTCCCCAAGGGGGCAATCCACAATTCCCCCCTTTTCATCTGTCTCAACCCACTGACTGACAGTCACTGAGAACTAGGCCGAGGGATGGGAGGAAAAATTTGACCCTGTTTGCATTTAAAGTATACCCTATTTACACTTTCTGAAACTAAATGTGAATTGAAACTTCTCTGAAGTTTGCAACACACTTCTCCAGCCTATTTCCTGTTGCTTCTACGAGGTCTTGATCAACATAATTCGTCTTTCTTAGGGAGAGGCAGACAGAAAGCAGGAGCCATTAGCAATGCAGCAGATTTCATGCATTGCTTATAACCAGATCTGATTTGCTACTCTAAACACACATCAATATTCCTCCTCTCTGTAGCTGAGACTGCTGAAGGAAATTTTATTCTGGAAAATTAATGACCCTCCTTCTACCACCACACTTTCATGCTGCCAATTTAACTACTTGAATTAGATGATTTAATTGGACCAGAATACACTAAGAATAGCTTGCTGGTTACTTCCAGTCTTCTCAGCATTATTGGGCATATATTTTAAACTGATTCTATCAGGTGTCCACAGTGAGTCAGGACAATGGTCCATGCAGCTCAGCACAGCCTGTTTTGAATTCCAGTAGCTCTTTGAGGGTGTCAAGCAGAAGTCTGTCCTGGAATTTCTAACAAAGATGGTTTTGATAGGGCAGATTGGATGTAACAGGTATGCATGTGGAACTTTTTAAAAAGACATACTTGCAACCCCCTGTCTGCAGTTACATGTTGAAGTGAAAAACTGGGATGCACTTGTCATGTGAGCCTTGTGAAATCGTGGCCTCAAAAGACATGCTTTTTTTGGGAAGGGACATGATCTTACACAGCACCCAAAAATGTGTGTTTGGTGGTGCTGTGTGAGATCACGGCCCCAAAAGAGATCATGGCACCCCCAAAACACATGTTTTTGGGTGCTGTGCTCTCATAGGAAAAAATGGGGTATCCCTATTGGGATAGTTGGAGGGTATTTATTAAGAAAATTAATGTCTCTTAGCTTACTCTATTAAGGAATATGTGTGTGAGGGGGGGGTGAAGTTTGTGGGGGAGCAAACAGTAGAATGGAGAGGGTGAAGTGGGAAGGAGAATGTCATTGTTATTGACAGGTGAGGCTGGAAATCAGAAGGAATTATTTAGCAGGACTCTCCAATCCTTGTGATTTTGGGGAGGGATGTTGAAGTAAATTGGCATATCAGCTGGGGCATCTATTTTGCTATTGTACTCAAAATTCATGAACAAATGTTTGCAGGGAGGAAAGTAGATCCCTTTTATGAATGCCTGCCCCCACATCAATCAACTTTAAATACTCCAAATATGGCCTTGTTTGCCTGAATGCATGGCTTCTGGTAGTTACAAGCATCTGAACCATGGAGCACCACTAACAGAGACTCCTCTGAATCTCTGTGACTTGGCTGGGCTATAAGGGATCAGGTGGTTCTTATGGTATCCATGTTGTAAATTAACACAATAACCTTGAACCAGGCCCATTAACATATGGGCAACCTGTGAAAGTTTTTAAGCACAGGTGTTAGGGTGTTGGTGGTAGCCTGTCTCCACCTGTAGTCTAGAAGCATTTTGAACAAGCTGGAGCTACCCAACCAGGTAGCAATCAAGACAATGTTCCAGACCACAGTCAGTCTCTTTTGACTCAGTTGTAATGGAAAAACACAGCTACCTATCATCAGTGTACTGGTGACATTTTGCCCCCAAACTCTGAATGGCCACTTCCAATGGCTCCCATTCAGGCCTTTTCCAAACAAATTTCCTCTTGGATTTTAGCCATCACAGACTTTCCTTTCCTTTGAAAGTTTGAGCACAACTGAATCAGCTTTGAGAGATGCCCATTTGAGAGAAGTTTCTGTGCATTTCCCCTGACAGATTTATAGCCCCTTTGATGGATGTTCCCAGCCCTGAGCATGTTCCATTATTAGCCTCTGTGAAACAACAAATAAAAGGGGACTTTGAAAGCAGGCACCTTCCTTCTATTCCTTCAGAATTTATGGTGGCACTAAATCAGGAGCGTTCTTGCTGGAAGTGAAGGGGTGAAATCTTCACATCACCACTTTCACATGCTTCTCCAACCATCATTCTACAAATACATGCTGTTAAAAAGCAAACTCATTGGGGGTTTTACCAACACATTCCCTCCCGGTTTGCCTTTAATACGATTGCTGTGCCCTCAGATTACATTAAACTGTGTTTATTTCCTGAGTTTGAAATTGAGCTGAACATTGACTATGTGAAACTGAGCAGCAGGGCCATAAATCAGAAACTTTCCATTGGCCCTTCTGCATCATGATTAATCACTCTGCAGATGTAGGAGCGAAAGTCTTCTCATGACAGTCCTTTCTTTTGAGCTACTTAACACCACTCTTCCCCTTCCCTTTTTTGAATTAAACAATACCAGTTGCCACTATAGATCCATGGATCGGAATCCATTTGAAAATGATGCCATCTTGACAGTTTGGGTGCAAATATAATGTTGTTCTACCACCCATAAATGAAACTTCTTTTTTTCCCCATTCATAGGACAGATGGACTTCATGCTTTGCATGCGTGATGCCAGCAGTAGTGAATGTCAATTGTTCACATGAAAGAAAACAGGATCTGGCCAAATATTGAGTTCAATGTGCATTACATCATCTGTGTCCAGATTGGTTTTCAGTCCATAGTGACAATTTAGAGTTGCATAAACTTCAAGTAAAGCAATCTGAGGATAAAGATTGATCCAATCACCACCACCATCATCATCCTTAAAATTTGTATCCTGCCCTTCATCACTGATGCAGGGCAGTTCACAACATAAAAAAATACAATATAAAAGCACAAAATACATGATGAATAAAAGAACAAAACATAACACCTAAACCCCTCCCCCACAACCCAAAAAACACGTTTAGAAGAGGTAAAAGATATTAATCAGTCAAAGGCCTGGTTGAAGATGAACGTTTTCATCTGGCACCTAAAGCAGTGTCCTTACTTCCCAGGGACATCCCTGATTTAGAGAAGTCATCCCAGTTTCTGACTTGATCCTGGAATTTCCCACTTTTCCTTAGGATGTCCCTATTTTCATTGGAGAAAAGTTATCCGACCCCTCAAGCCGACTGCTGGATCTTCATCCCTCACACTGGCCACTTGTGTATAAGATAAATAAATTAACCATTTGCTTTGGATATATAAAAAAATCATAAAAGAAAACAAAAGTACACAAGAAGCTTCTCCCCTTTTAGTATCTGAAGCAAGAAAGCTTCCTCACAAAAACCTCATTAGCAATTACATTAGTTCCTCTCAGCTTTTCTCCTTCCAGCTGTCTGGAATATCCAGGGGCTGTCTGCTCCCCCTGGATGAAAAAGAAGAGACAGAAGACTTCCACGGGGAAAGGAGATGGAACAGCAAAAGGCTTCCTGTCTGCCAGGCAGTCACAAATGGCTTCCTGCTTCCTGTTCCTTGCTGCTGCTACATGGAAATGCCTAGGAGCAGGAACCAGAGTAACTCCATTTGGGAAATCTTAAATGGATTCCCTACCCCCCTTTGTCTGAAGAGGAACGTTAGTACAATTACATTTGTAATAATGTGTGAGATCTTCCAATGGGGGGTGGGGGAAACACTTAAGAAGGAAGAACAGAATCCTTTTATTGTTCTTGGTAGCCATTAATAAACTGCTGCATTGGTGCATTTTAACCATTTATCCTTTCAGTAGCACTTCACACACACACACACACACACACACACACACACACACACACACACTCCTTGTTAGAATAGGGACATGGAAGCCATTTAAACATGTAACTGTGTGGGCACCATTCTATGTGGGAAGCTTTTTGTGCAAATTTGCTTCTCACATGGTTATGACAGTTTCAACCACACCATCACGAATCTTCTTTCTCTAGGGGAACTGAAAGTGTAAGGAGAAGAGATTACCCAGGTTGAATTCCCAGCTGCATTGGTTGCGTCAACACTACTGCTCTTATGTGCAGCCACTGAAAAGCTCTGCCCCTTCATGCCTGAGGATTGCAGCAGCATTTTGGGAAAGTCAGAGTTTCCTAAACTTAGGTCTCCAGCCGATTTTAGACTACAACTCCCATCATCCCTAGCTAGCAGGACTAGTGGTCAGGGATGGTGGGAATTGTAGTCCAAAACAGCTGGAGACCCAAGTTTGGGAAACCGTGGTTTACGTGGTCCCCAAGCCATGACTAGGCCCAAAGGCATGCAATACCTGTGCACCAGACAAGGGACCTGCCATGGCCCCAGAATCCATCAGCGATCAAGAAAAATAAATAAAATTGATTTAAAAAGGAAAGAAAAGGAGGAGATTCCACCAGGCTTGGCTAGGACCCAAAGGTCTGCAGAAGAACAAAACCAATAGGGAGTGAGGGAGACAACTTCAAAAACAGTTCAGTGAAGATTGAAGGTGCTCAATGGATGACTGATTGTTTGTGAAAGGGTGAGGGTTGGTGAGAAGGGGGATGGAATGGAAAATAACAGCAGGACTCCAGACTGCAGCATTTTGTTCTCAGGCCCATTTGTTCCCTGTTTAAGGAAGTTTTTAATGTCTGATGTTTTATTGTATTTTTAATATTTTATTCGAAGCTGCCCAGAGTGGCTGGGGAAACACAGCCAGATTGGAGGGGTATGTATGTATGTATGTATGTATGAATGAATAAATAAATAAATATTATTCTTAATAAAGAAAGCTTCAAATGAGGAAAGTCTATCTGCTCTATACATGTAAAGCAGCATCATGCCACATTAAACAATTGTGGCTTCCCCTAAAGGAATTCTTGGAACTGAAGTTCGTTAAGAGTGGTGAGAGTTACTCAGAGAATCGCCTTCTCCACAAAGAGCTATAGTGGTCAGAATGGTTTAACAACCAAGCCCCATTCCTAGGGAACTCTGGGAATTGTAGCTGTGAGGTGAATAAATGGTCTCTTAATAGTGCTCGGCACCCTTAACAAACTACAGTTCCCAGGATACTCGGGGGCAAACCACAACTGGAAAGTGATTAAAGAGAGCACAGCTGCCTGGACAATAATATGTATATTATAATCACCATCCTTCCTGAGGCAAACAACTCCACACAACATATATCTTCTCAGTACTGCATTCATGGCATGTACAAATTGAAAAATAGCAAGGTCCTGCTGTTTGCTATACATGGCAATTACCTCAGGCAGTGAAAGAGCATAGTATTTAGGATTGCAGCCATAATTTGAGACCACAAACATATCCATCACTGCAATGTGTTCGAGGGTAGAGTTTGGATTTTTTTTAAAAAAATCTTTTTGCCTGAAGAGCTTCTAAACCAAAATTACAGTGACGTATCTTAGTCACCGGAAAACATTAAAAAATAAAAATAAATAAAAAGATATTCTGTGTATAGAATAAGCTGAGATTCAACGTACAATATTTGCATAGAGAAAATGAGGAGACTGACAAGGCCAGATATTTATTACTTGTGTTTCTTGGTTGCTGGTTGTTTCTGGACTGAAAGACTGCCTGGAAATTTCTCGGGTCCTAAGAATGGCAGAGAGGGCCTCTTGATTATTTGGCTGCCCTCAGAAGCTCAGGGAAGTTGAGTGGTGCTGGTAGTCTGAGAGAGGGCCTTCTCGGTGGCAGCCCCTAAATTGTGGATCAGTGCATAATTGGTGTATTAATGGATTTGTATACTGCTTTCCCCAAAAGTGCCTAAACAGTTTGGCTTCAGTCATCCTCCTCCGTTCTGCAGAATGTCCCATGGCAACATTTACTTGCAATTCTTTTAGAAATACTGCTTGAACAGAGAAGAAAGAAACAGTCTAATGAGCTGCCACCATCCAGCTCCCAGGGGTGGTCCTTCCCCCTCACCCCACGGTCCCCATAGGGCCTTCTGCACAATCATTTTCCCCTGAGCGGAGCAAAAGAACAAGCAGTCACAACTAGGGAATGGATGAATCTGTCAATTTAAGTTACCTCACGTTTTCATTCTTCTCACTTTAAATTCAGTTCTCCACATTTCTGTAGCAGCTTGATATCTCTATCTTCACATCTATATTTATGTATCTCCTCATGAAAATTTCATTGGAGGGTGATTTTCTCCTAATCAACACAATTTTATATGCTGCTTTGGCTGATATTGAACATATTTTGCAAGAGGTTTCCCCTAATGCAATGCATTTTATTGCTATTTCCACCAATGTATGCAATTTTTTACATAATATATTTTCACTGACATATCCTTATCTGAGTCTAATGCTTATCACTTTCCCCTCAATCGTTTACTTTTAGAGCACATGAGAGATAGGCAACTGTTTTGTTATGGGTGTTCTTTATTTGTACTGCAATTTTCAAAATAAAATTATTTTTAAAAACTAAGTTTATGCACACTTTCCCATGCTATATGCATCATTGCACACCTTGCTTGGTTGGAGAACAGCATCACGAAATCCAAATTTTCCAATATAATTTTTTATTTTTTGTAAATCAGCTTTTACATTGTAAAAATAGTTACATTGTTTCTTCCACCCCACCTCCACAGTGCTTTTATTCAAACTCTTTTCTACTGCATTATACAACAAATTATCATCTATTACCAATATCCCTCTAGAGAAAATTCTAATTTTCCAATTTATTTACTACTATAATAATCTTAAATTCATCACTTGTGATGTTCACCTGAAGATAAGCTATATATACTTTAAATGAAACAAAATAATAAATAGCTATTTGGTGGTCTGGTTTTTATTAGGAACATTGTCTTTCTGCAAGCAAAACAGTCAAACACCCCACCTACTGTTGGGTTAAGCCATGACTCTTGAGATTAAGAGTTTCATGCTCTTACCATGCTCTTACCATGCTCTTACCAGTTCTGTAACGCTTTTGCATACATCAATCTGGAGGCTCATTGTGAATAAAATATCATCCATGGCCCAATGCGGTTAAATGAATACCTGGTTTCAAGAGGAGAAATCTTTTAAAGAAATCAAGGCATGTCAGTAGGACAATTGGCCTTAATACTTAATCTCTGTTTAGTACGTTAATAATAACCAAGGAGTAGGATATTTACTAGGGATTAATGTTCCTTTGGGTCATCAAGGAGTCTGAGCTGATCATTAATCTCCCGGAAATGCACTGTGTCTGGGTCATTAGTTAAACAACAAACTGTATATTAAATATAATTAGATTGGGCACTCTACTTCCCTTGCAAATATCACAGGCGGTCTTCTTGTTGTCAGATCTAGGAGTCATGGGCATCTGCCTTATATAATACAAAAATGTTTGACCAATCTAGTCCAGCACACTGGCTGGTGTTAGTGCTCCAGGGCCTCAGACAGTGTCCTGCCCCCCATTGCTACCAATGCCAGGGATTTAATCTCAGACTTTCAGCACACATCCTAGTATCCAGCTAAGGTTGCTTTTTTGTCCTGTCCATTTGGCTTGCTATGATCAAATGATCTGAATGAAAATACCCTATCCAGGGCAAAGCTCCATGCAGGATGTGCTCTTGAAGTAAAATCAAAGGCATCTTTTATTTCCTTAAACTTTTTTTTTTAATGTCACCATATTTCTTGAAGGATAGTGCCAGAAAGCCAAGGTTTTGCCAGGTTACATTTGATTAAAACCTATCCATGCACAGCTCTTTCTTACTAAGGTTTTCTTAATTTTGACCTGCAGATCAGTAGCATGTATGTGTGTGAGGTCTTCAATGAAATCCAGTTTTCTGTGAGGTTAAACTTGTACTTTTTTAAAAAAAAAAGGTTTTTCCTAGTAGAACACTGGAGTTCATTGGAAATCATTATGCAAAATGTGGCTCTGTGGAAATTTTCTGGGAGAGAAAAATTGAATTTCCAGGGGCTGTCAGATTAGTTCCAATACTAGAATTCTCAGATGCTCATGTTTAATCATTTACTTGTAATGCAAACTAAAAATTTTGTTGCCTGAGTTGAAGGACAAAATGGTGACCCTCCCATTTCATGTACAAAAGCTGACTCTTACTTTAGGCAACAGGGCAGCAGCCTCCACTGCACTAGGGGGCAGCAGCCTATCATCTGAGGTCCAGGGTGCACAGCCCTGCCTGTTTATACAAATGTTCCCAGCAGAGGTGGCAGCTAGCGAGGGCAATTGGCGGGGCCAATGTTGTTCTCGTGATGTCAGGATATTGGGAGGAGTTGGGGTGGAGCCAAATGCGGAGGCTATGTGACTTCAATGGCCAGAGACTCCTCCTCTGCCTCCTCTGGGTGCCACCACTGGTGAGAGGCTGCTTCAACCTTCCTTTCCCTCTGCAGCAGTAGGAGAAGGAGAAGGGACTGGCAACCGTGGTCGGCTCCGCACTTTGCTTCTGCGCTTTTTGAACAATGGGAGGGCCTTGCCCCAAAATATTGGGAGGCAGCACAAAAGGGCTTGTCCCCCAGGAACTGGCATCCCTGGTTCTCAGGTACCATGGGTATACATGAAATCACGTATTGTGGGAAACACCATCTATTACCAGACTGGCATAAATGGATGCAATTGGGGCTCTCACTCTTCCTCATCACCGGAGGATGATGTGGAAACAATGACAAGGAGGGTGGACTGGTACCTTGAAGTGCTTGGCTGTGGGTCAGATTCATTTGCAGCTGCACCTGGCTTTTCCTGCTCTTTTTGGGATGTTTTTGCCCTTTTTGTGCCTTTCTTGTGGTTTAAATTGATTTATTTTATTATTTCCTGGCACTGGCAATATGCGTGGTTGTGCACGAGTTGAACACGCACCTAAGTGGGGAAACACTTGTGCCTCATTCTGTTTCATTCTAATGACTTTCAGATTGGATTACTATGAGTGGCTGCCCTTGGAAATGACTTGGAAACTTCCATTGGTCCAAATTGCAGCAGCCAGATTACTGGCTGGGGTTCCTGGCTCACTGTGCCTGCACAACATCAACCTCCCAGCTGCTTAGTCCATTCCACTCTCTCTGCTGGTCAAGGCAGCAGTGGCTTCACTGCCAGGGGTCAGGTAGGTCCTACTGCCCCAACCCACCATCTGCTACTTAGGGGGATTTGCAAGGCAGTGGATGGTCGACCTAGACTTTGCTCTTGTTTGCCCTTCCTTCAGACCTCTTCTCCATCATTCATGGATTATACAGAAGTGTCTATGTTGCACCATATATTTTATGATGCCTTTTCCATACCTTGCAGCACTTTCCCAACCCTGCCTAATATTTTCATCCAGTTCACTTTTACACATTATTCTCCATCACCATGCTTCAAAAGTTTCCATTCATTTCCTCCATGTCTTTCATGGCTCCCATTTATACAGAATTGTACTCAGAGTCACTGTTTTCACAAAAAGGGTCTTTTTTCAGCTGTAAACTATTTCCTCCTGCCTGCAGGCATTTAATCTAATAGAACGCCATTTTTGCCATGCCAATTTCACTTCTAATTTCTGTTGTGGATCTTCCATCTTCTCGTTATTTTACTTCCGAGACTTTTTATTTTAATGAGTCAGCCTTGCAACCATAAACATTGGAAATGATTTCTCAACAATCTTCCAGCATCCACTGACTTTTGAACAACCATTTACATCAGAGGTGGTCAAAAGAAGTAGCTGGCATCCATATATTTTTGGAAGATGCAATACCTGAGCCATCATTGCTATTGATCTTTAGGTATTGCTAAGATATGTTTCCTAGGCTATTTTGCTCCAAAGCCTTAATCAGAAAGAGAATACCCAAAGCAAACCAAGTTGCAACTGTGCAGATTTCCAGTGTTTTTAAAGAACCCTTCTTGCTCAAGACAACCACCCTTCCACCCCTGTTTCCTTGCACAATAATTCTGAAGACTACTCAGTGTAGCAATCAATTGTCTATGATTGATAGTTGGTGGTCCTGCAGTTTCTCAGCCTCCATGTCCGTCCTAAATTCCTGCTATTCTTCAGGCACTATTATTCCTTCAATAATGATGTCATTTCTCTGCAGTGCTTTAATGGAGTGTCATGCTGGTATAGACAGGCTATCAGATAATGAATAGCCCGATGGGGGCACAGGGGAACAGTGAAGCTGAGATATTTTCTGGATTCCATCTTTGAGTTAAAAGACTCACATATGTAATCAATAGATTATACTTTTAAAGTGACAGCAGAGATAATAGTATGCTGCTTCTCTAATACATTGTTGGAACAGATTTTTAAAAGCTATCTTGCGTGTGTGTGTAATGGTCCTTAAATTATTTGTTCCCATTGAGGCGATAAAAAGCAAATTTGGGGTGGATGGGTGGGTTAGTAAATTTAACCAAAGAAATGACTGATTAGCTATAAATATGTATATCATCAAAATCTCAACCAGTGTCTTTCTGAGGTATCAACTGAGGAGTTAGCTTCCAATAAATAATGGCTGCCATTCCTTGTTAGAAAGAAAAGTCATCATGAGTATTATCTTTTTCATGCTGTATCACACACAGTCATACCTTGGGTTACAAACACCTCAGGTTACAAACACTTCAGGTTACAGACTCCGCTAACCTGGAAGTAGTACCTTGGGTTAAGAACTTTGCCCCAGGATGAGAACAGAAATTGCGCAGCGGCGGCAGCAGTGGGAGGCCCCCATTAGTTAAAGTGGTACCTCAGGTTAAGAACGGTTTCCGGTTAAGAATGGACCTCCGGAACAAATTAAGTTTGTAACCAGAGGTACCACTGTAGTGCAAAAGAGAAAAAGTTGCTTCTAAAAATAAATTCCCCCCCCCTGAATTCATAGCCCCTTTGTCTTCACTGCCTGACAACTCCACCTTGATTTCAGATGTCAAATAATTGGAAGGGATCTGAGAAGTCATCTACTTAGTTCAATCTGCTGCAACATCCCTGAAAGGTGGTCATGCAGCCACTCCTTAAAAATCTCTAATGAGTCCACCATCTTCCAGGGCAGCCTACTCCTGGAAGGGCAGCCTACAGCCCAACAGGTCATGTGCTCAGGACATTCTTCCTAAAGATTTAGTCAGGAAGAATGAAATTATTATTGCTTGGAGGAGACTAGCTTATATCTCTAAACCCAAGGTGGATGAGTGGGATGCTTCTTTGCTTCATACTGAGGCATGGAAGGGAATCTTAAGCTTCTCTATATGGCTCACAAACTCTCCCCAGGCAACACACCACACCAGCCCTGCTCTGCACCCTACTTGATTGAACTCTGATAATGCTTCCCAGATGGAAGATAGAGCTGTGTGTGTAGAAACTACTGTGAAAATATGAAATTAGCATCCATTGCTCTGAGATTTTTGCTTCTGGTCCCACCCACCACATGCATGTGGCCATCAGAAGGTTGTTTAGAAGGGAATGTGGCCCCTCAGGTGGAAAAAAATGTTCTCAAATGGCTCTCAGCTCCTCCCATGTCAATGGCCAGCCATGCGACATGCTGCCAGGACTCCATCTCTCCAACCTCATTCTTTATTCTTGAAAGGGCTGAGGCATAGCCACCTCTCTCCGATGATGACTTGGAAGGGGATGGTGCTGTTCCTCTGCCCATTAGAAATACAACCTTCACATTGTTCCTATCTAGGAGGCACACAAGCCATGTTGTTGTAAGGTTCAGGGGAATGCAAAGGCTGACAGGATGCAGGAGGAACCCATGCTTCCCATTCTTGTGTACAGTCACCCAACGTTGCTCTTGGTAAACCAGCATAAAGAGCCTTAAGACTGGACCCATGAGCAGACTACTGGGAAATGGTGACTGAAAGTATTGCAAACTGTCTAAAGGCCACACAATGTCTTCAGCAGCTCACAGCAAAGAAACACCACTCTTTGGACCGGAACAAAACCCCTGTGGTTGAACTCGTAACTAAATATCATTTAGTCTGTCTGGGAATGCTTTGACTATTTTTGTCAAGCATTATTAAATTGCAGTATTATGTCAAGTACACTCAAAAACCAAAAGGAAAAAAGTTCTCTTGTTGAGGTAAATCACTATTCCACGCTGCTGAGCTAATATGCGGCTGTGTGATTGTACATGCCTGTGTGTTTGTCCTTGCTTTGAATACGCGAATAGTGCTTCACCAATGCTCTCTTCTCAGCTGTTTAAATAGTCTTCACCTGTCATCAAATGTGACATCCTTTGCCACTGAAAACGTTAATGGGTGTCACAGGACTGATACATCTGTTAAAACCGTTAGAAATATCATATTATGCAGGAAATGCTTTTGGAGTGGCTGCGTGAACAAAATGCAGCATTATAAGTGGGTGATTAATATGAAATGAAAGCTAATGGCATGGTTAAAATTTCATGATAGATATTTTGTGCTGTTTGTATATGAAGACAATGTGTCTCTGGCTCTCGCAGTCCAGAAACTTTTTGAAAAATGTTTTATTTTTGCTACTGTGAGCTAGGAAAACAGCTTGTAGCTGTCCGTGGTACCTTAGCCATACTAGCTTTAAACAACATAATGAAATTCAATTTATGAAGAAGCACACACATTGTGGGTTTTACTTGTCTCTGATTTTCAAAGACCATTTTGCCCGCAGATCAGGATAATAATCTAAGTGAAACCACTTGAGAATCTGCAGGCAAATGTTTGATGCCACTTTCCAACAAATTTCAAATAAGAGATTTCTTGCACTTTACAATTCTCTGAAGCAGACAAGGAAGAAGTATTCTGGTAATTAATGACAGCTTAAGAACCCATGAATAGCACTTCTGTACAAAAACTTCTAAAACCTTAACAGACCAAGCGTCTTTAAACACAGTATGCCTAGATCCAGGCAATCATGCACCCACAGTAAAATCAATGAGAATGTATTGATTTTCATGAATTAATCCTAGGACCCATCATCTTGTACACATTAAACATATGCATTCAATGACAGGCACATTCATCCACTTATGTACCTTCCTGTTATTTTGACAGAGGTGCAAGTAGCCACAATGGCAAGATGAAGTGCCCGACGCTAATCTGCACATTGCTAAAGATCAGCAAATGATTATTCAGTGGCAACAACCACTGCTGTATATGAGATCAACCTGAGCATTCATGCTGAGTTCTGAAAACTCCATGCCCTAACTATGCTGCTTGAATTTGAAATGCTGGAGGGCTAGAAACCAAATGTTTGTTTTAGTCAATGACTTTGTTGTAAGAACATCTGTAGAGGACCTGAACCGTCTGTTGCTACCTTCAAAAAATAGAGCCCCTATGGTTGCTGAAGAGGGCGGGACCAGAACTAGTGGGTAGCAAGAAGCAGATTTCAGCTGTATACTGGGAGAAATGTCCTAATGGTAAGAGCTGTTTGAAATGGTGCAGACTGCTTCAGAAGATCATGGACTCTGTTCCACAGGGTGCCTTTAAGTAGAAGCTAGGTGGCCAGATGCTAGGTATGCTGTAGTTGCAATCTGTATTGTTGATCAGAACACTGGACTAGTTGATGCTCAAGCTTCCTTCTAATGGGTCCATTGGTGAGCATGGCTTGGTGTAAAGAGACATTGATACTCTGGTTGTGGAAGTCCATTCCTTTGGAGACTCAACAGTCTCCTCACTAATTATCTTCAAAAGACAACTAAAAAACCGCTCTTCATGCAGGCATTTGGGCAAGGACTATGTCCTGGTTTTGGTTTTAATTCAGACCTGCATTGTTGTTTGATTTTGTGTATATCTTATTCTGTCTTGTGCACAACCCTAAGATCTTTTTTGAGGAAGGGCAGTATAGGAAAACAAATGTTGTTGTTTAGTCATTTAGTCGTGTCCGACTCTTCGTGGCCCCATGGACCAGAGCACGCCAGGCACTCCTGTCTTCCACTACCTCCCGCAGTTTGGTCAAACTCATGCTGGTAACTTAGAGAACACTGTCCAGCCATCTCGTTCTCTGCCGTCCCCTTCTCCTTGTGCCCTCCATCCTTCCCAACATCAGGGTCTTTTCCAGGGAGTCTTCTCTTCTCATGAGGTGGCCAAAGTATTGGAGCCTCAGCTTCAGGATCTGTCCTTCCAGTGAGCACTCAGGGCTGATTTCCTTCAGAATGGATAGGTTTGATCTTCTTGCAGTCCATGGGACTCTCAAGAGCACCATAATTCAAAAGCATCAATTCTTCGGCGATCAGCCTTCTTTATGGTCCAGCTCTCACTTCCATACATCACTATTGGGAAAACCATAGCTTTAACTATACGGACCTTTGTTGGCAAGGTGATGTCTCTGCTTTTTAAGATGCTGTCTAGGTTTGCCATTGCTTTTGTATAGCTTTGGAACACCACTGAGACACAGTCCTTGGCCACAAAGAATGGCAGGCTTTTTTGTAACTATCTGGGAAAGAAACGGCCACAGAAGGACTGAGAGGTGTGGGGAATCAATGGTATGAGGTGGGAAAGCTGGGTCGCTTCAGATGTTGTTGAGCTCTGTTTACTGAGGCTAATGGTTGAGCCCAGAAGCATCTGGAGGACCACTGGACCACCCTCCATGCTTTATAACAGGGCAGGGGAATCTTTTTCATCTCATGGACCACATCAATGTACTGAGATAGTATGAGACTGTGTGGGGCACTGCTGCTCCATCACCTTCTTGACGCTGTTGGTATTGCTGCTCAGTGGGGTTGGAGCAGGGCAGGGTGGCAGCACTGAGTTGGCAGTGGCAACTGCTTAGTTGTAGGCTTAGGTAGAGCACTGCATGGATCTAGGGGTTGTGGCAAAGGAGGGCTTCATGGAAAAGCAGGGATTTAAGGAAGGATTTGAAGGAAGTAAGGGAGGTGGCATCATAGACGTGTTCTGGGAGATAGGTATGAGCATACAAGCTAGCTTAGGGGAAAGTGCAGTGCCTTTGGAGAGAGCAGGAGGCCTTCAGGTGGTGGAGGCTGGAGGGGCTGGAGTAACAAATACCAGGGGCAGGGATGTATTAGGCCAGAGAGGTAAGGGGGACCAATCATGGAGGGCTCTGGAGTGAAGTAAGTGACATTGTAAAAATCAAACTTGTCCAATTGAAAATCAAGCAAGCATATGCAACAGGTTTGGATATTGTGCAAGGACCCTCTGCCAGCACAATACATGCTTTGGGTGGTATAGCTGATAATGAAAACAAATATTGAGCATCTCCTGTATACAAATATGGCAAAACCAAGAAGTGGTAATGAACAGGTTGCTTGTTGTATGCTTTTTAGCAATTCTTCTTTATGAGTTATTTGGGAAAGACTGCCATATTCTTAATTTCATTATACTGTTTGGCTTTCTCAAGGGGATAATTTTTGATCTCCTAAATCAATCTAATTATGAAGATTAGAGTAAATATGTGACTCCTTCTGTTCTAGTCTACTCACATGAAAGACAGTTTTGGATTGGATGCAGTATGTAACAAACTAGCCCTCAGTGATTTGCAGCTAATTCATTTGAATTAAGCATTTATTGGCCTAGCTTGTAAAATGCTATCCCTGCACACATCAGAACTTTTCAGCAGGGAGTGCAATTTAATATCTGCAGCAGGGACACACCAAATCATATCCTAGCTTGCCCTCCCTTCTCTGCACGCAGCAGTTTGCAATGGCAAAATGTCCACTCTTAAACACTTGGCCATGAAGTACAAACTCATTTTTTCATTTGCATTCCTAAACCCACCTAATAGAGAGCTAGTCCCATTGGGCACTGCAAACTTACAACTGAATAAGTTGCTTTCTCTTCCAACAAGACTTTAAAGTTTTTTTTAAAAAAATAAATCTCCACCTTCCAACAGATTTTTTAAAAAATAAATCTCCACCTTCATCTCCATTGGATCAGAAATGGATTTTATGTGGGTGTTTTTCTTGTTGGTATTCCCCGCCCCCCTGTTAATCAGTTTACATTCATAAATGCAATGAAATAAATAATAAACATTACTGTGGGAAGCTGCCTTACCATGAGCCAGACCACTGCTCCATCCAGCTCAATAGTGTCTAGACCGACTGGCAGCAGCTTTCCATCCTGGAGATTCCAGGGATTGAACCTGGGACCTTGCATGCAAGGTGGATGCTCTAAAGCCCCTCTCTTTTATGAGGTAATGGCTGAAAGAAAGTCACCAGTCAATGTATTACTGAGCCAAGATTTGAACCCCCGTCCCCCAGGCCTATTTTTACAAGGACTCTAAGGAGTAAGCAAATGGTTAATATTTTTCCCGGTTTACTGTGAAGAACTCAAGTTATATTAGAAATACATCTAATCTAAAGAATCTGATACTATACTCAGGATCAAATTACTTCCTGAAAGGAAAGATGAGCTTTCTTTGTCCATTGCTAAAAATTAAAAGCATTCAAAGAAGTAAAGGTAGTTGCCATAGCAACTAGCTGTTCATTCCCAACTACCATTTGACTTTTTTTTTTAAGTCTCTAAAATGAGAAACTGGGTTTGTATCAAAGCAACTGGGAAACAGACTGATATTCTCAAAAGTATTCAAATGATTGCCACTTTTTTTTTGCGCAAATTCTTCCTAAGATATGCATCTCTGCCCTCATTGACTTCCTTTTACAACTTTTCTTTAAAACTAAATGATATTATTCCAGAGACAAAGGTATGGGCGGGGGGAACACTCTTGACTCCTGAAATCAAGGGCAGATGTAGCACTGATTCACCCATTTTTTTGAAGTGTACATCAAACATGTATTAAGTCTGCACTTGATAACGTAAATTATTACTCCAGAACCATTGTGGGGGTGGTGGAAACACTTTGGTGCAACATTCAGGCAGAATAATAAAGATTAATGGCACATATATCAGTCACAATGTGCTCATGAGTAGCGCTGTTCACATTAAGTACGGTATCATTTTGAATCTGTGCAAAGATGAGACTTCATTCCAACTGAATGCCAGAGAACTGGGTGTATTGTAGAAGCTCTGGTTGAACCAAAATTCCCTCAGCCAAAGCCATTTTGTTTTACAGTACAGAATCTACTGTAATTCATAGCTGTCAACTTTTTTCTTGCGAGGAATCCTATTTGGAATAAGGGAATTTCCCTTTGAAAAAGGGAAACGTTGACAGCTATGATCTAATTCCATCCACCTGCATCTCCTGTGGGGATGTTAGTAGGGAAGTCCAGGCTAGTTATGTAGTGAGCTGCTGATAACTCATCTCCCCATCTCCAAATAAAAGGGGCACAAACCCAAAGGAAACATAGGCAGTGCTTCACAATCGTGAGCCAGCACTATCACTCATGCGCAGCCAAGGAACCCTGTGCAACAGGCTCCAAATGCCTTAGTGACACTCAGGGATGTAGTGTGGGGAGGCCCCGGGGGGCTGTGGCCCCGGGTGCAGACTTTTGAAAGGGCGCGAGGGGGCGCAACCAGGTTCTTTCACTCACCAAACCGCTCCCAGGCTGAGCCTTCAGGGCTGGGACAGTGGCGGCACCTCCTTCCCCTCACGGCTGGTGAAGGGTACAGGATGGAACTGGTAGACAGCTGCCCTGGACACAGAATTGACCTGTGCCTCCATGGACAGCCATGAGTCCAAGATGACACTGAGGCTGCACACCTGGTCTTTTAGGGACACAGTTACCTCATTCAGGAGTCCCCCACAACTGCCCACCCCCTGTACCCCCATGTACCCTGTCTTGTTGGGATTCAACCCCGATCCATTGACTGCCATCCATCGTCCAACCGCCTCCAGACGCCCACATAGGACGTTCACCGCTTTCATTGGTTCTGATTATGGGAATGACCTGCTACTGCACTCTTGTGAATGCAATGTTAGAATTGGCCATTCCTGCCAGGCACTTGGGTACATTTGCGTTCGCTTCCTGAACGAGCATTTAACAGCTACGAGTGACCTTTTAATGAGAAGCTCTGAGAAAACACTGCTGTTTTTATTTCATACCTTTGTCATCCAGCAAAGCAAAAGCCATCTGCCCTGTTCAGTTTTTGCTGAGTGCTTGTTTGTCCAGGAAAACTGACAGCCTGCCAAAAACAATAAAAGACCTGAATGTTGGACAAGGGGGTTTATATTACTATGGTATTGGCCACTTGCTGCATGTAATATGAGGAAGACACAGAGGCTGGCTACTGACAAGACATTCTTTTCTATGGTAGCATTACAGTGATGGAACTGCCTCCACATTCCGATTTATTGGGCATCCATTCTTCTAGCTTTCAGCTGCCACATAAAAACCTGTTTGTTTTACCTATATGCTTAATGGCACTTGATATTAATTTGCGTGTGATCGTGTTTGCTCCAGTCCTGCTCCCTCAGAGCAGTTTAACAATCAAGCCTCTTCCCAGGGACTTTTGGGAACTGTAGTTCTGCAAGAGTAATTGGAGTCGCCTAACAACTCTCAGTCCCATCACCTCCTGGCAAATAGAAGGGGAAGAAATGGAGGCAGTGAGAGATTTTACTTTCTTGGGCTCCATGATCACTGCAGATGGTGACAGCAGCCACGAAATTAAAAGACGCCTGCTTCTTGGGAGAAAAGCAATGACAAACCTAGACAGCATCTTAAAAAGCAGAGACATCACCTTGCCAACAAAGGTCCATATAGTAAAAGCCATGGTTTTCCCAGTATTGATGTATGGGAGTGAGAGCTGGACCATAAAGAAGGCTGATTGCCGAAGAACTGATGCTTTTGCATGATGGTGCTGGAGGAGACTCTTGAGAGTCCGATGGACTGCAAGACGATCAAACCTCTCCATTCTTAAGGAAATCAGCCCTGAGTGCTCACTGGAAGGACAGATCCTGAAGCTGAGGCTCCAATACTTTGGCCACCTCATGAGAAGAGAAGACTCCCTGGAAAAGACCCTGATGTTGGGAATGATGGAGGGCACAAGGAGAAATGGACGACAGAGGACGAGATGGTTGGACAGTGTTCTTGAAGCTACCAGCATGTGTTTGACCAAACTGCAGAAGGCAGTGGAAGACAGGAGTGCCTGGCATGCTCTGGTCCATGGGGTCACGAAGAGTCGGACACGACTAAATGACTAAACAACAACAACAACTCTCAGTGCCCTTAACAAACTACAGTTCCCAAGATTCATGACAAAGTGGCATTTTAAATACATAATGCAAATGGGGGCCTAAGTTTTACTCAGAGGAGACCCACTGAAATTAACATACATGTCTAAGGTAGATCCTTTAACTTCAATTGGTAGTTGCTTATCACCCTTTGTATTCAAGTTGCTTTTATACTTATTTATTATAAAAAATTCCTTCCAGTAGCACCTTAAAGACCAACTAAGTTAGTTCTTGGTATGAGCTTTCATGTGCATGCACACTTCTTCAGATAGAACTAACTTAGTTGGTCTTTAAGGTGCTACTGGAAGGAATTTTTTTATTTTGACTATGGCAGACCAACACGGCTACCTATCTGTATACTTATTTATTGTAAACCACCCTAGTGTACTTTATGTTATGGGGTAGCATGCAAATACCCTAAGACAAGCAAGCTCAGATAACAGAAGCCCACAAGCAGGACAGAAGGGCTTATAGACCTCATTTTCTCTTTGCAAGAAATCAACTAGACTGACCCCATCCAAGGCAGGCCTGGGAGTGTTTAGAATCTTGCTAATGTATGAATCACTACAACACAGTGAAAGAATTCCTTTTCTTAAGCTGCTAAGAAGCTTGTGGTGTTATTATACTCTTTTCTTCATATTTGTTAGCTGTATTTTCAACTCTATTTCAAAACAAAATTTGATGTAAAAGAAGAAGAAACCACCTAAACCATACTGTTTTCTCAAAATCACAAGACCCAGCCTATCGTCGTTACAAAACAATTTGTTTAGCGGTAAAAGTTCACAAGGAGAAGGTTGCGTAAGTGCTGAGGGAGATAATGTTCTAACCTTGAAGGTGATGCAGTCTAGAAAGGTACAGACAGCAGAAAGTAAAGAGAAAGTGATACACAAACAAGAAAATTGAAAGCATGCACATGACTTATCAATTGCGCCTTTGTTTTAACCTCATCATATTTAATTCCCAGATCTCTGGAAGATTCTCCCAAGGAGAGCCTTACTACCAAAGAACCCAGCCAAGTTTATGTAAAGGAGCATGGCTGAATAGAATGGCGTCTGATAAGTGGCAGAGTGGCATGGTTGCCTCAGGTGGCAGATACAGGTGGGCAGAGATGACAGCAGCAAGGTGTTCAAGGATGGAGCAGGGATGGAAGAATGTGCCAATTTCAGTTGTTTCAGTTTCTCATTTTCCCAATCTTAAATTCATGTCTCCACATTTCTTCAGCAATTTGCGAATTTCTTTAAAATAAATCCTCATGAAAATTCTTCAGTAGTTTAGTGTGGATTTCTCCTATAAATAATCATGCAGTTTTTAATGATGTGCACATTTTTGCAAACACATTTGTATAATACAATGCATTTTTGTAGTTTATTTCATTAATATATTGATTTTTATCCATACTTCTCCCTAATATATGATTTTTTGTTGGAGAAGGGCATTGCAAAATTCAGATACGTGCAAATTTTGATGAATGCCTATGCTTCAGTTCTCATACTGTTTCAAAAAGTGCAAATTTGATAGATTTGCCTTTAAATACGAACTGAATCTAATTTCTTCACCATCCCTATGAACCACATCTGAAGCTGGCTATGCCTTCATTGTAGCTCAATGCCCACCATCTAGCCTTCTGTCCACTTTAGTCACCTCGTGCTCCTCTCTTGTTCATGGCAGAGCCAGAGTGGCAGCAATAGGCACACAGTATTGCTTTCTAGTTTGTTACTCCAACTCAGTGATGCAAACAAGAAAGCTAGAAGCATAACTGGTCCTCTCCAAATTATCTGTTCCTTGAGCATTCATTCTGATTTGCTTGCATAAGGCATACGTATCAGTTTTGTGATTTCTTCTCTTCAATAAGCAAGTGTTATGATGTCTTTGTGGGCAGGTTATACGCCAATGAGCATTCAACCTGAGTTGCTTGCGTGGAGGTTGGGATGGGAGAAGCAATTTGATTCATTTTGCATTTAAATGTGAATTTACCTAATTAGCACTTTCTAGAACAGTATTTGAACTGAAACATGGCCATCCTTCAAAATACATACTTCTCTGAACTTTGCAATGCAGTTTACCAGCCACATAATGTGCACAAATATACAGATTTTTACTAGGGTAAATAAATGCATGTATTAGTGAAAAGGACATAAAACATGCCTTACAACATGGCTTTACAAAAGTGCATAAATCAGGATAAATTGTTTTGGGAAAATGTGTCTATTAGGAGGAATCAGCACTAAAATCCTGCTAAATTTTCATGAGGACTTTAATCCCCCCCCCCACTGCAAACCAATGTGGAGAACTGAATTTAAGATTGGAAACATGTGAAATAAAAAAAAGCCCATCCCTTGAATCCCTTGCTCATCCCTGGAAAGGTTCCTGCCAATCAGTCATTTATCCCACACTTTGCATTGCATTCCCCATTACTTTCCTAGCTGCAGCAGAATGCAAACAGGAGACATATTGCTGTGTTCTACTCCCTCAAACAAAAAAACCCTGATTATTTGTCTCTATTCTCTGCCTATGTAGGCAGCGAAGAGAATACTAGTACTATTCTTCAGTGGAAACTACCAGCACAAGCTTTCTAGATGTCATGAAAAACTTCAAGACAATAGAAAGAAAGAAAGAAAGAAAGAAAGAGGAAGAAGGAAGGAAGGAAGGAAGAAAGAAAGAGTCACCTAGATAGGAAATAAATATTTTTACTGCCTGGGGGAAAGTAATCTAGACAACATACAGCTCTTTTTTTAAAAAAATAAATAAATGGTGCTGCATAAAATATTCAAATTCTCTACAGAAAAGCATGGTTGTAAATGATCTGTGGCTATTGCCTCAGGCAGCTGAACAGCAAAAATGAGCTTGCCTTGTTTGGTTTTGGGATGGCTGCTATTATTGGATTGTGTTTATCTACCTACCCATCATTTTTATAGATCTTGAGCTCCTGCCTGCTAGAGGCGAATCATTTCATTTAGGTTTCTAGTTTTAGCATCATGTTGACTGCAAATTGTTACCTCACAGTTTACCTCATGAAATTTGTTCTCTCACTGTGGGTGCTGTGTGTGTGTGTGTCAGTTTGTGGGTGTACCTATGTCTGTGAGAGAACATGAGTCAATGACAGAGAGAGACGGGGGTGGGCAGGACTCACTAGTGTACATTTTGCCAACAGAAAGTCCTTGGCACTGAGAAGGCAGAAAAGGTCTGTGTAACAGTTCATGAATTCCACATACAAGATCATATGTAAATCATGTAGGTCCTTCTTCATGTAGGTCCTTTGAGGGAGGCTCAGAGGATGATGACAAGGAAGAAGAGCTTTTCATTTCCCAGCAATTTGCTTGTGGAGTGCTCTCCCTAGTGAGGTCTGCCTCATGCCTTCACTGGCATTTTTTTTTTTTTTGTGCCAAGTAAAAACTTACCCTCTCCCTGCCAGGCTTTTGATGGACTACACTGATTTTTAAAAAATATTTTTTGCTGTTCATATGCTAAAGCAAAAGATTTCTGTTACTTTTATGGAGAAGTTTGCCCCAATTTTTATGGTTTAAATGCAACAGATAAAGGGTCACTTATATTTCAAAATTAATAATTCCAGTCTAACACAGGGCCTTTATGCTAGCCCGGCTGAACATTTCCCCCTCAGTTTTGGCAAGGGCAGATATTTAAACATCCCCAGAAACAATAGACATTGCGGATGTTTTTTGAATGTGCCCGACACTGTAGAACATATTCTTTTCTGCTATTCATTGTACAACCAGCTACGCAAACACGTGCTATCCCCTTTTTCGGATAATCTGACATCATGACACAATGAAAATATTGGATTCTATCTGTCTGGCATTAACCCGGAAGTAACTGCAAGGGTGGCTGAGTTCATATCAATAGTATCTCTCAGTGTGGTGTCAAACGGACTTCTGGAACGGATTAAGTTTGGCGCATTTGTTTTTGCTGTTCATTTTGCGTTTTTGTTTTTGAGGCTTATTCATTTAATTTGTTTTTGTGACTGTGTGGAACCCAGTTCAGTTACTGTTTGATTGCAGAAATAGATAAAAGTCCCCCCATCCAAACATCATTAATGCAGATAAGAAAAAAAAATAATTTTAATTTTTATCATCTACAGTACTGTCTTATTTATTTTATAGTACAGTACATTGATTATTGCTTTCATTGTATGGATCAATGGTCTCGTTAGATAGTAAAATTCATGTTAAATTGCTGTTTTAGGGGTTGTTTTTAAAAGTCTGAAATGGATTAATCCGTTTTGCATTACTTTCTATGGGAAAGCATGTTTTGGTTTTGGAACACTTTGGTTTTGGAATGGACTTCTGGAGCGGATTATGTTTGAGAACCAAGGTACCACTGTAATACTTTGACAAAGTAATTAAGTAAGTACTTTTATGGAGGGGTTGCTTTTTGTGTCCCCCCCATGAATTCCATGTGTTTTTCAAATATGCTACGACTTGCTGGAACACCTTTTTGTGTAACAAACAGCTAACAGGTTTAATACATAATAATGTTATAGGATTGGGGGTCTGGTAGTAGAAGGAATAGCTGAACTGGTCAGACTGGTTTGTTTGTGTGGCTAGCCCTATAAGCACCATATTTTGCATGACTTAAAGAGTGGGCAAATATATGGGTCTCCCCCGAAATCTGGCTGAATGCCATCTCATCCTAGGAAGGGGAACAATAGACCAGGATGGGGGTAGGTTTTTTGTATGTGAGTTTTATCTGGCCTGGAAGCTGGACAGAAATGCTTTTCTTTTCTCTGTAGGCTGAATCCAGAACTATGGCTTTGCGTCTATTGGAGTGTTAGGGCCGTGAGCCCTTTCATTCTAGGATCAGGTGGTATACAGTGGTACCTCGGGTTACATACGCTTCAAGTTACATACGTTTCAGGTTACAGACTCCGCTAACCCCAAAATAGTGCTTCAGGTTAAGAACTTTGCTTCAGGATGAGAACAGAAATCGTGCTCTGGTGGCGCGGCAGCAGCAGGAGGCCCCATTAGCTAAAGTGGTGCTTCAGGTTAAGAACAGTTTCAGGTTAAAAACAGACCTCCAGAACGAATTAAGTTCTTAACCAGAGGTACCACTGTATATGTGAAAATAAAACCATATAAATAAAAGAAAACCAATTTTAGGACAACTGCCAAGATTACTTCTGTATGCAATGGCAGCAGCAAGAATTCTGGTAGCACAGAACTGGAAGACTGGAGAAATACCATCAAAGGAACAATGGCAAGAGAAGCTGATGAACTATGCAGAGTTGACAAAGTTAACAGATAAATTGCATGAAAAAGACAATAGTGACTTTGAAAAAGAATGGGAACCTTTTACATCATATTTGCAGAAACAAAAAAAAAATAGAGTCATTGGCAGGATTTAAATAAACATTTGCTATTTTATTTATAAAAAACAAGAAACCCAATAGTATGACAATACAGAAGTATATATAAACAGCAGAATGTACCGTAATATGAGATGTAATAAACCAGGGATGGAAGCTGAGGGAAGTCAGCAGGGGTGGGGGAAATTGAAATTTGAATGTAATTTGATTATAGATTATAGATATAGATATTGTTAAAAAAACAAACCCAATAAAAATGATTTATAAAAAGATGTTCGTAACTAGAGGTACCACTGTAGTACAGTATAGGAATGGTGAGACTATACATTTCCCCCCTGCTTGTATGATATTACTTGTAGCTTTGAAATATTGCAGTGTGAGAGAGACTTGGTGTACTAAGACCCCTGGTAATATTTCATAGCTGGAGTTAAATTAGAACACACTGAAGGGTTCTGCAGTGTCTTTATAAGGGAACAAAAAGCTGCTTTTCGTGAAATGCATCCAGAGGTAGTTCATGACATGAAGAACACATCAATCAGGCTGTGTAAGAAAGGGTACAATTTAGGTTCTCATGTAGCAAGTACATTAATTCACCAGAAGCATGGCTAAATAGGCTATAATGAAGATAATGTGCTAGTGAGAAATTGTTTATGGTACCCTAGATGGAAACACTGGCTATAATCCTCATATCAGTTATTACAGATTAAGTGTTTGGAAGTTAGTGAAAATCTGACCTTAATAAATTATTTCTCTAGTGTCTCAAAAAGATGCTGGCATTTGTCATTCATCATGATAGATTTATTTTGTGTTTAATAGAACTCTTTTATGTGTAATCTGAAATATTATAGTAGGATTTGCTTTTAGGCACAGACCTTGTTTGGTCTGTCGTATTTAATTGGGATGATCTGTAAACTACCGTAATTTCCTGTACTGCCCCTAAAATTTTTCTTTGATGTTTCACTGCTCATTTGTTTTAAGTGTTCCTGCTTCATGTGGGGTCATTTGTTGAAATGGAACTCTATTACTTTGGAGTAACTTCAGTCTAGTTCTTTAGATCAGGGGTTCTCAAACTGTGGTCTGCAAGCCTTTTTCAGGTGGCCCATTAGGACCCATTAAGACCCATTGTGAGTTGGGGAAGGGGTTAGGCTGTGCAATGCCTCGGTCCTCGATCTAGCAAGGGTCAAAATCTAATGGAGAATTCCATTGTTGAATTAGCCTGGCAAGGGTTGTAGTTTCCACCTAAGCATGATTATTACTGTAATAAAGGAAGCTGCTTTGTGCCAGAGGGCAAATGGGTTGGCTAGCCTCCTTCCTTGCCTGGCAAGTTGTCAGAAACACAATAGAGTGGTAGGTGTGTGAGGTGGGCTAGAAGCAGGCAGAAGTCAGGGTGTCAGAGCCTTGCTTGATTTCCGCTTGAATCCAAGGCTGTGGCTATGGGAGAAGCAAGACTTTCTGGGGTGTTAAGCCCCTCCATCTTAGGCTCGGGTTGTATATTTGTGTAGATAAACCATATATCACAAAGACACCACAGTCTCTGCTGTCCCTCATTCCATGCTAACCAAACTCTGGGTAAATGCCTGGAAACCCTGGAATCTTGCACTGCTCAGAGATTGGGGTGGCATGCAGCGGTGCAATTAAAAACCATACAGAATCTAATCATTAAACAGCCCGGTAAAACCCTCAGCAACTTTCAAGTAGTCTGTGGGAAGAAAACCACTGCTCCAAACACTGAGTATTGTGCAACTGTGAATTTCATTCACATTGCAAGGGGTGGAGCCAGAACTAAAACTGTACTGGGGTTGCAAGATTGAAAGATTGGATGTCTCTCTCTCTCTCTCTCTCTCTCTCTCTCTCTCTCTCTCTCTCTCACACACACACACACACACACACACACACACACACGCACACACACACACACACACAATATGAAAGTGGAGGACTGCAATAAATTAGGATAGGTGCTGAATGCTACCCACCACAGATTTCGTACTTTTATATCCTTCCTTTAATCAGTTCAACATACAAGCAGCTTCTAGGTAGGCTACCATCCCTGAACTGACTAGTCCTTTCAGCAAGGTATCTGAATCATTGCTTTCAGATCATGACCTGGGTCGAATCCTTGCATTTTTACATATGCAATTCAAATATAAAACCTACCTAAGATTTTGTTTTCTATTCTTATTTAGCAAAATTTATATACCACTTCAGTGTAGCAATACCTCTAAGCCATTTTCAAGAAATATTAAAATTATCAACAGGACTGTTGAAAACATTTAAAAACATTTTTAATTGTAAAAATGCAATAAAAACACATCAACACTTTCGTGTCTGGATAACCTTGCTTAAAAACAAATAATTTAAGCATATGCCAAAAACAGTACAGTAAATGTGCTTTCTGCTGCCACGCTAAAATATATTGTTGCATATCTCAACCCTTCCTCCCATAGGTACCCAATCAACCATCTGCCTCCTGCTGCCAACTAATGTAGCTGCCCCACTGGGAATCTGGTTTCAGAACTGTGAAGTATTTGGCTGGACTTCTAATAGAGGCAATTTAAGACCACACCATTTTGAATGCCCTTGCAAATTATATCCCAGGAGAAAAACTTGATAAATGCTTCCCTCCCCGCTTCTTTGCATACATAGCTCAGTAATTTATACCTTGGTTGAATCTGAGAAGGACATATGGTCTCCTTAATCAATTAGTATTGACTCCTCCTCAGTTGTCTGCAGTTGTACACACTACTGAATTACTTCTCTGGGACGAAAATAGAACTTGTCAATAGGCCACTGGGGTTATCAACATGTTTTGCTGATCACTTCCAGGGACACAAATCTTTCCTTCATGGCTTCAAGGTCCTAACTACCATTACTGCCCAAGGCAGTTGTCATCGCAACTATTCGCCTTGGATTCACCGTAAGAGTGCAAGTAACATCAATGAGAAGAAATGATAATTAGTACTAAATAAAACAGAGTGGAATACATTCTCATAGATTCATGTAAGACCACTAACAACTCATCAGAATTCTTTGTATATATTCCAACAATAATTGCATCTATAACCAGCACGGTATTGTGACATTTCTAAAAAGGTCACACAGCGCCTTGTTAATCTGTCTGTTAAGTTTTAGCAGTTTTAAAAACAGTTTGGCAGACATGCTTCATTTTCATTTTTTAAAAAAATATTTTTTATTGCAAATTTCAAACAAAGAAAAATCACCAAACATATATAATCCCTTCACCAAAAGATAACAAACACAGAAAAATATACATAAGCAAGAACATAAATCTAAAATAAAAAACATCATGACTGTTCATAACATATTTTTTCATACCTAACTGGGCTTCCTCACATCTCCCTTCTCTGCATTCTCAATAATAAAGTTTTAAACAGCAATTTATTACCTTGTTTCAGTTCTTAATTTATACTTCTCAAATATTATGTCTCAAACTTCAAATAATTTTTGTCCAGTACTTATCAGTTTAATTCAAACATAATATTACTTCAGATATCATCCTTTTCTTAAACATCACTTAGTCTCATATATCTTTCAGCTAAGTTGCTGGTACCATGCTCTTTTCAATCATGCAGTTTCTTAAAATTCATACAATTTGTACTGTTTTTGTAAATAGTCCTTAAATTTCTTCCAGTCCTCTTCCATTGTCTCTTCTCCCAAGTCTCGGATTCTGCCATTTTCAGAACAGATGGTGTGGTGGGGTAGCGATGCTCGCCTGACCTCCTGACAGCTGAGTCACTACTGCTTTCCAGGAAGGTGAGAGGGAAGACTGAAGTGGTGGGGAGGTCAGTTTGGTGCAAATGCACCAGCAGAGCCCAAGTAGCATTCCTGTATGCATTGATCTCTCTGCTGCCTCCCTCCCAGTACAGAGCAGGGACTCAGCTGATGGGAAGTCAGATGAGCACCACTATCCCACCAAGCCACCAACTAAGCCCCTGGCACCGTCTACCTCTGCTATACCTCCTTACTGCTGCTTGTTTACCTGCCTCTCCTAACACTCAAGCAGTGATAGGAGTGAGAAAATGGAGTATCCTGCTCCACTGATGCAAATTTTCATAGGGCTGGATAGGATGACAGTTTTCCTCCCCAGTTTCTCACCTACATGCAGTGGCTATGGGCAGTGAGACTGCCTTCTCATATCTATTTGGCATGCCTGCCCTACTTCTGAGCAGTCTACTTGCCTCGGACATGAATGTTGAATACAGTCCAGTGCACATTAGCCCATTCATTTCACACGACTGATTTCCCTAAAATCCAGGGAGCCACTGCATGATCTGAGTCTCTACGCATTGAACTGCCAGTTTGACAGTCCCATTGGAACATTGCATTCCCACAGGAATGGCTTGCTTGAACTGGAGGTATGGTGGGTGGGTAGGGAGGCTCCACACCATATGTATGGAAGCAGCAAGACAATGTTTTATTTGTCCCATCCCCTACGGTATAGCATTTTTGCTTGGAATAAATAATAAAGAGCTTTGCCTTAAAAATACCTAGCAGTGTTTAATTTAGCTGCCTGTCATTATTATCTGTATCTGCAAAGGGATGGTAACAGCTGTGTCCAGCTTTCCATTGTTCAGGTGATGGACGCTGGAGATTCCAAATGAAAAATCCCACAGTGATATCTGTCGAGCAACCCTGGCATGCTGGCATTACATTATTTAGCTTTTATGTTGTTGTTTCAAAAAAATGAACTCTTATTCCTGCCTCTCACTGTGTAATGTGAGGCAGTCCCAGCAGATGTTAGTCTATTTGCAATAATACACTTTTGCCGAGCAACTGCTCATGTACATGTTGCCCTATAAATGGAAAGGGGGAAAAAACCTAGCCTTATTTTCACTCAGATAAACTCCTAATTTCCCAAGTGATCAATAAACTTCATGAACAAGACCAGAGAGCAGAATCAAATTGACTGAAGACATCATCTATTGGACGAAAGAAAAACCTTTATTTTGAACCAAGGAGCTATATTTAGCAGTAGTATAAAGGTTTGCTCCAATTAACTTTGTGAGCAGGAACTTGACCCTTCTGGAGTGCTTCTGTGTACATACAAAGAGCAGATAGACAATGAGGGGTGGGAGGTTCTATTCTCTACTGTCTGTGCACTGAAACATACATCTGGAATATGCTTTTATGCAACAGCAAGCACACACTGGGCCAATGGCAGGGCACAGTGGGTGTTAAGTATAATTGATTTAATTGACACAGAAATGGAAAGTGTACGTGTATTAATGAAGGTTTGAAATGGAAAATGGCAAACTGTGTATTGCTAACATTGGGGTTTCTTCACAGTCATTTTTCTAAGCTGAAATGATTGTGCTCAGGGAATGATCAGAAGGGTGCGACATTGAAGTCTTCCCTATATGATTTGGAACAGTACCAAGATGCAAAGATAATGGGTGTAGGAGACTAATAATGAATAAATTAATTAAAAATACCAATACATTTTGAGTAACTAGCAGTTCACTTGGAGACATTGCTATTATTATTTTTTGGGTGACGTCCTCCAAAAGTAGCCTCTCAGCTCTTGATGTCTGTAATGGTAACTATTGTGATTTCTTACAGTAATCGCAATATATGCCTAAGAAGTTGGAGGTGTCTCGGAAATGTACCATGTTTGCAAGAGTAAAAAAATATAAACTTTTTGTTAATTTTGAAGGCAGGATATGCACACAATGTACAGACATTTTAATATTAGGGCCAAACTAGGCATGAGATGGGAGGGGTGAGATCAGGGTGTCCCATGCCACATGTCCAAATCAAATTAGGACTATGACATTGGAGGAGAGTTAACCTATAGGGCCATAACTGGTGGAAATGTGTATTGTCAAAGAATATTTCTTGAAATCAATCAGCACTCAAATGTCAAATATGTTAGGATATAAGATACCACTGAACCCAGTATTTTTTCTGTTAAACTATACAGATGGTTTAGTTAAACAGGAACATAAGGAATTGGCATCATATATGGTGTTGGCAGCAAGAATTTAGTTTGCCAGGTGGGGGGGGGGAGGGAAATGCAGACCAGCAACGTTACCAACTGTTAATTAGGAGAGAAAGAAAATGTGGGAGCTTGTCTGAATGGCCAAATTAACTATTTTTGATGGATTTAAAGAAAACGCAAACACAAAGACAAGATAAATCTGCAGCAAATTGGCAGCAATTTTTGGATTTTTTTTTTTTTTACCATCTCTTAAATTCACAAATTCAATCCACTTTATTATTTCAGCCGTTTCCCAAAGCTTGGGTTGCAATCCTATGTATATACTTACTTGGGGAAAAGTCCCAGGGAATCCTGTGGGGCTTACTTCTGAGTAGACATCATTAGTCTTGCACAGATGGCTATTCCTGCAATGTTGGGAAAATGGAAAATCCTATGTACACATATTTCCCCCTTGTAATTATTATTTTAGCTCCAGTTCATAAGTTGTGTACTAGCTCATAGAACTTTAATCTGATATCAGGTTGTTTATTTGTGGTAAATTCTATCCCATCTGTGGGCTAAGGTTGACTAACCGCCATTGTGAATTGTAGATGTGCATGCATGTCCCTTACAGCAGGATATGGGGAACACGTAACTCTGCAGATATTGTCAGACTTCATCTCCCATCATCCCAGACTATTGGCAACTCTGACTGGAGCTGATGGGAGGACCACATATTCCCCATCCCTCCCTTAAGGTGTCCCCCCAAATACAGACTATGTAAGTAGGAGAAGGATGAGAGGGTGGGTGGGAAGAGGAAGATAACATGAAATTTTAAAACACTGGTAAACACAGATGAGGAATAATTAGGAGAGGAGGGAACCAGAAGGAACCAATCCTGGCTTATCCAGCTGCTTACAAATATTCTGAAGGAGAAAGCTGCAAATTATACATGCTTGCTGCATTCTTTATGCTAGAAGCAATACAAGTGTACATTGTGCTTGGGTATTAGAATCCAAGTGGAACATGTATTGCTAGAAGGATGGAATGGAATGCTAAATAGAGCTTTTCCTCAATTAACTCACACATTCTGTTGTTTCTGGATAAAACAAACCCCAGTGCTTCCCTCTGGCATATTTATTAGAGACATGAACCACGTGCACGTGCTTGAGAAGAAACTCAAGACACTCATTCATATATTGAACTACTTTCCACCCCTCCCTCCCCATCTCTTTGTCTTATGTTATCCAAGGGGGCACTAAATCAGATTTATGAGTCATTCTCAGCAAGGCTGTATCCTTCCATAAAGCAGATGACTGTAAGATATAGACAGTGGAACTAATCACAGATACCAGAAGCCATTTATTCTGCAATAAGAGCACTGCAAAAAGCCATACCACTACTTCACACCTTCTATAGAGCCCGTTATTGACCTTTCAGGCAAAATGGATAGGCTGGAAGGCTAAGATTTGCTGGCATAAGAGGAAAAATGGGATTACAAGGGAACAATTGAATTTCTGCTTGGTATGACTGGAAATCAATCTGAAGCAGAGATGGGAGAAATAGGGGTTCAGTCATTTTATTTAAAGTTCAATTTTTTAAGAGAGAGAGAAGTGTCTGAGATTCAGTGATAGGCTACAGCTGGCAGAAAAAGAATTTGCTAGATTTTATATTCCTAGTGGTTTTGAGATTAATATCCCTCCTCTGGTACTAAAAGTAAATTGGAATCATGAATGCCTTAGCCACTCATGGAGAATAGTGATCATCCATATACCACACATGAATGAGGAAAGAGGAACAGAGGAGGGTTACTCCAAGTTATTTGTTTCATTTAAAATAAACCCACATTTCATCAATATCAATATCAGGGCTGGATACATAAAATGAAATAAAAACAAGAAACCAAATAAAATAAACAGCAAAGCGTGTTCTAATAAAGGAGAGCACATGTTGCGGCTGGGGCCAGGCAAAGCACCCTGTAGTTGCCAGGGAAATTTGATGAAGGGGTCTGGCAAGGATTGGTGCTGGTGTTGCTGGGGCAAATTGTATGTTGCCATTTTGGGGGTGGAGATCAGAGATTATTTAAGCAGAGCCCACAGAGAGTTGCTTTCTCTTTCGCTGTGGGCATCGGATCGAACACAGCTAAGACCGGTTGTATAATTCTTATCTTCTCCTATTTTAATTTTAATTAATTCCTTGATCTTGGCTTTTCGTTTTTATCTCCCCAAACTCTACCCCCCCTCCTTTATTTTATTTATTCGCTTCTCTTTCTGTTAGTTTTCAATTAATTGTTTACCCGACTTTGTCTTCCCTGGTATTAGCCTTCCCTCCCGTCCTTCCTTGTGGACTTCGGGTCCCGTGGGGCTGCTGGGGGGTGGCTGGGAGGGGGGGGCAGATCCTAGGCCTCTCGGCCTGGTCCTCAGTTGGAGCGCCAGGCAGGAGGTGACTTGGCCTTTGGGGCTCCGGAGCTTTAACCCCCCCCACTCAGTTTTAAAACGACCGTTTACCTTCCTCCCCTGATCGATCCCGGCGGCGGCTCCATTTCGCGGGCTTCGGTGCGCTCTTAACAGGGCAGGCCGGCTGGCGCGGAGGCTCCGCGCAGGCGCCGTTGGAGCCGCCGATCCGCGTGCGCCGCTCGGCGCTTGTTTTTTCGGCCCGGGTCGGGCCGGGCCTGGTTGGGCCTAGGCCCGGGCTGGTTGCCGCGGGCCTCTGGAGCTTCGCCCCCCCCACTCCCCCACGTAGTGGCCTCTCCCGGCGGCGGCTCCCTTTCGCGCGCTTCGGCGCGCTCTTGGTAGCCGGGGAGGGCCGGCTGGCCGGAGGCTCCGCGCAGGCGACGTGGGAGCCGCCTGACTCGCGGCGCTTGTTTTCGGCGCGAGCCGGGCAGGGTTGGGGAGGCCCGGTTGGGGCACCCCCCCGACTCCGAGCTCTAGCGGTTTTAGCCGCGCTGCGGCGCCTGCGGCCTGCAGAGTTGGGCCTTTTTTGAACTTTGGGGATTGGAGGCCTGCTTAGGCCTGCTTGGGCCTAGGTGGGAGGCCTTCTGCCGGGGGCAGTGGGGAGGCCTCCATTTTGGGGAATTTTGGCGGGAGCGCCATTTTCTACTGCCTCCTCATGGTGTGCTGACCTCTAGTGGCTGTTTGCTGTACTGCAGCCTTACCATTGGCCTGACTTGCTAGCTGCGCCACCTGCTGGTGGGCCATTTAGTTGTAGCTAATTGGATTTGTTGTTTTTGCCTGCTTGACTGTTCGGTTATAGCACAGAACACCGGTTGCCTTGCATTAATTTTTGTTATTGTTTTACTAGTAGCAGGTATGGCTCCAAAGAAGAAGGTGTCTAGGAGGCCCGATCCGGCTTCGTCAGCAAAGCGGCCCATAAAAGGCCCGTCCCAAGCTTTGCGATCTCCAGTGCCACAGCGATCTGTGAGACGCCTTCAATCCATGGTCACTGGCTTGGCCGATGACCCAGTGGCGTTAGCGCGTGTTGAGGCTGAAATGGATGGTTTGATTCAACGCTGTTCAACTCCAACGACTTCTCCTGCTAGCCCAGCCCCGCCTGTTGACGCTCTTCCTTCGGTTTCATCTTCTGCGGAAGATGAGGGGGAGGATTTGTTAGCTGGGGGTCCTTCGCGTACTACGCAATTATCCCAATCGACGGCCTTACCTGTCTCCCAAGCTGCAGCGCCAAGGGTACGGGGTGGCCCCAAGGGTCAGACTAGGCGAAGGACATCCACCCGGATTCGGGCGGCACGGGGTTCAGTTGGACAGGCCCCGTCAGTGGTGAGGTCTGTTCCTGGTCACTCACCTTTAGTCTCTTCTCAGTTGCTTCCAGACGACGTGCTGCAGGGTGGCGCATCCGAATCCTCAGTGGAGGACAGCCTTCCTCTCCCTCCAAGGTCGTCCTCAGGTGGGCTCCGTCGCCGAAAAAAGAGTTCTAAGAAGCGTGCTAAGAGGAGACGGAGAGACACCTCATCCTCTTCTGCAGGTACGTTGTCTCAAACCTCCAGTAGTGATGAGGAAACTTCACTCTCATTATACTGGGGCTTTGGCGAGACATCGGGGCTCCCAAAATGGGCTTGGGAGAGGAGGGCAAACTCTCATAGGGCAAAGTATGGGGCGGTGCTGGACTGTAGGGACGGGGTCCTCCTGCCTGATGTGAGAGTTTCCACCAATTCAGCCAGGGACATTATACCAGGTGCCCACTTAACTACGAAGCTGCGATCCAGGATTCTGGATGGTCGTTACATTGACATATTTAGCTTGGCACCCCCTCAGGAGGGCCAGGATTCCCTGGATAAGGCGGCCACAAAAAAGAGGGCGGTGGTGCCAAAGGCGGAAAGGACTTTCGAGCGTTGGCTTGATAGTTTTCAGGTGTTTGCAGGAGTGGTGGCAGCGGCCTACCCACGGAGGTTGATGCATTTATGGGTCTATTTATCCATAGTTCGCTCAGCATTTACGATGGCTGGAGCATCCGCTGCGATTTCCTATGATGAGAATTTCAGACGCAGGGCTGCCAAGATCCCCACTGCCCGCTGGGACAGAAAAGATTTGGATGTTTGGACCACTTATGTGGCTCCACGTATTGACAATAAGCTCCCTGAACAGCAAAAAGCTAGGAATGCGCCAGCTAAGACGGGTCGCAAGTTCTTTTGCTGGGATTTTAACAAAGGTACCTGTCAGCGCCAGTTCTGCAGGTATTCGCATAGTTGTGAGAAGTGCTCAGGGAACCATCCAGCATCTGCTTGTACAGGTGTTAGACGGCCCTTTCGTAAGGGGGGGGGGGCTCTCAGCAGCCCCCAAAAGTCGCCCCCCAGGCTGCAGCCGCCAGTGCGGGAAAGTAATGTGCTTTTTTCTTTAGCTTATACCCCAGTTAAGCTACAGCCGTTGTTGTCATTGTTACAGTTATACCCTCTGCAGGAGGCAGCATCATACTTGCGTGACGGTTTCTCCCTAGGTTTTCGAATCCCAGTGGCGGCAAATCCTGTAGCCAGAAACCCTTCAAACCAGAAGTCTGTGAGGGATATGCCAGAGGTGGCGCGTAAGAAAATTGGGAAGGAACTGGCTTTACGCCGTATGGCCGGCCCCTTTGCGGTTCCCCCCTTTCCTAATTTCCATATTTCACCATTGGGTATAGTGCCCAAGAAAACTCCGGGGGAATTTCGCCTGATACACAACCTTTCACACCCTAGGGGCACATCAGTAAATGATGTTATTCCCCCGGAGCTTTGTTCGGTGAAATATGCATCACTTGATCAAGCGATCAAGATGATAAGAAAATTTGGAAAGGGTGCTTTGCTAGCCAAATGTGACATTGAGTCTGCGTTTCGGCTGCTCACGATTCATCCTGATGACTTCTGGTTGCTGGGATTTCAGTTTGATGGGGAATTTTACTTTGATAAGGCCATGCCCATGGGCTGCTCGGTAGCCTGTGCGGCCTTTGAATGTTTTAGTTCATTTTTGGACTGGGCTCTGCGCAAAAGAACTGGTTTGGGCGGAGTCACTCATTACTTGGATGATTATTTAGTGGCCTCAGCTAGTGATACGGGGAACTGCGTGGTGTTGCTGCAGGCTTTTGCGGCTTTGACCGAGGAACTGGGCGTGCCGTTGGCTGCGGAGAAGACCGAGGGTCCTTCTACGCAGCTGACTTACCTGGGGATTTTGCTGGATACGGTGGCTCAAACTTCCAGTTTGCCGGCGGATAAGATACTCACGCTGAAGGCTATCATTGCTGAACTCATCCCCTTGAAAAAGGTTACCCTGCGGCAACTGCAGTCTCTGTTGGGCCACCTAAACTTTGCTTGCAGGGTGGTCGCCCCAGGGCGACCTTTTTGTTCCTGATTGGCCAGACTTATGTCAGGTTTGAAATCACCAAGACACAGGGTGCGCCTGTCAGCTCAAGTGCGTGCTGACCTTCGTATATGGTTGGAATTCCTGGAGGAATTCAATGGGGTGTCTCTCTGGCAGGACACTTTGAACCTTTATACTGATTTTCAGGTGCACTCTGATGCTGCAGGGTCGTTGGGATTTGGTTTATATTGGGATGGCAGGTGGTGTGCCGAGCGTTGGCCTTTAGCCTGGCGTGGGGAAGCCATAACTCGGGATTTAACCTTTCTTGAGTTTTTTCCCATTGTAGTGGCTGTTCATTTGTGGGTTGAGCAATTCAGGGACCGTCGAGTGTGTTTCTGGACAGACAACCTGGCGGTGGTGAACGTGTTAGCTAAGCAGTCCTCACGTTCACCTAGGGTATCGGCCTTGTTGAGGGGTTTTGTTTTGCATTGTTTGCGTTTTAATATTGTGTTTTCTGCTCGTTTTGTGCCTGGAGTGTCTAACGAGATTGCCGATGCTCTGTCCCGTTTTCAGATGCAGCGGTTCAGGTCCCTGGCGCCAGTGGCTCGAGACCGTCCGGAATTTTTCCCGGATCATCTCTGGAACCTTGGCAGCACTTAGTTTTACAGGGAGTAGCTGCATCCGTTGCCCCCTCCACACTGAGGTCCTATAAGAAGGCTTGGACCGATTTCTTGCATTTTACTGGGCAATCGGTGGTAGGGGAAAATTACACACCTCAGTCTACAGCACAGGTGCTCCAATATTTGGCGCATCTATTTCAGATGCGGAGGGCTGCCAGGACGCTGAGATTACATGCGGCTGCTATTTCTTTCTTTAGCAAAGTTTATTTCAATAATGACCCATGTGGGAAGTTCGTAGTGCGCAAGGCTTTGGAAGGGTGGGGCCGACTTTGCCCCTCCAGGACGGTTACGAGGAGGCCAATAACGTTTGCCTTGTTGTCCGAAATGCGAAATAAACTTAAGGGCGTCTGTTGGTCTAAGTTTGAGGTTATTTTCCGCAGCCTATTCCATAGCTTTTTTCGGAGCCCTGCGGCTTGGGGAGGTGGTGTGTGAACCTAAGCAGGAGGGGGGTTCGAGGGGTTTGTTGCTGCAGGATGTGAGCTTGTCTCAGTCTGAATTGCAGATCCTGGTTAGGAGTTCCAAAACTGATCAACTGGGCAGAGGGGCAGTTATTAGGCTCCCAGCTACTGGGCGGGGGGGCCCTTGCCCAGTTAAGGATCTCCAGAAATATATGGCGTTGCGGCCCACAGGGGCGGGGGCCCTGTTTATTCATGAGGATGGGCGTCCATTGGCACGTCATCAATTTACTGGTGTTTTGCGCAAGGTCATTGCTGCTTGTGGCTACGCGGCTGCGGAGTTTGCTCCGCATTCATTCAGGATTGGGGCAGCAACTACAGCCGCCCATTGGGGCTTGTCGGCTAAGAGGATTAAAGACCTGGGTCGCTGGAAGTCGGACGCATACAGGGGTTATGTGCGTAAATGATGTCGATTCCTGGTACTCACATCTTTTGTTTTACCCTAGGTCTACCCACTGTCCGGGTTTGGATAGTGGGGCACAGTATTGTGCATTGGGCTGCTTGCAGAGCTCGGCAATCTGAATGGGGAGCTGGCCTTGGCCTTCCGCAGCACGTACAAGTGTCCTGGATTTCCAGAAGGGGGATGCGGTGGAAGGAGTTCTTACCGCTAATGCAGAGGCGTGTTCTCCTGGAGGGCCCCCCTACGGCGATTGTGGTGCAGCTTGGGGAAAATGATATGGTTTCTTTTTCCTGTTATGTTTTACGTGCTATTATTTTGCAGGATTTGAGGGATCTGGCGACCTTAGTGCCCAATACTAAGCTAATTTGGTCACAGTTGCTCCAGCGTTGTGTCTGGAGGGGTAGTCCCTGTCCTGCGGCCACTGAAAGGGCGCGAAAGCGTATTAATTCAGCTGCCAGCAAGTTGGTGTCTGATCTGGGTGGGCTTGTGATTCCCCATCCAGATATTAAGGCTAAAGCCACTGATTGCTACAGGTTTGATGGGGTTCATCTTACCTCTGTTGGGTGTGATTTATGGTTGAGTTCAGTGGTGGCTAAGTTGAGAGTATGTTTAGGTTTGTGAGTGGTTGGCGGTGAGCGTAAGGGCTCAGGTGGCGGTTAGGCATTGGTTTAAATTGGTTGGTGGAGGGGTATGGATTGGCTGTGCCTACCCCTCAGGTGAAGCTGCAACACGGGAATTCCGTTAAAGGAATTCAGGGGCTTACCATCCTTTCGTCCAAACCCCTGGAATCGGGTTTGGGCCGCGTAAGCCCCTAGGAGCATGCGGGGAGAAGCTGTGGGTCTGTGTCGCAGCTCCAGTTATCCCTGATCTTGTTCCTCCACACTGGCTTCCGCTGGAATCCGGAAGTCAGTGCTGTCCCCAAAGCGGGGGGGGGGGGGACAGATAGTCTTAACCAATGCCTAAGCAACCACTCACAATTTGTATGAAAATAAAGTTGTGGCCAAAATTATGCCAAAAACCTTAAACAAAAATTATGTGTGAAGTGTGAGTTATTTGGGATAAGGGTGTTTTGGGGGACCTCAGCACGCAATACATACTCAAACAACAGAGCAGGCTGAACCTGTTTACAAAACTTAAAATGCCTTGGCAAATAAGCAAGTCTTAACCTGGTGCTGGTATGATTATAGCAGTGACACCAGTTGTTCCTGTAAGAAGGGGTGCCACCACAGAGAAGGCTCTCTGCCTTGTTACCACATTGCAAGCTTCTCTAGACTGTGGAATATGGAGAAGAGGCTTCACTGAAGAATTCTTAAGCTACCCTACACCAGCCCACCAACATCTTGAGTTATAGATAGATAGATAGATAGACAGATAGATAGAACTCCACATTCAGAGCTTTAACTGACCCTGAGGCCTTTACTGCTGGACTTGAATAACGTGTGGTAGACATTATTTTAACACCTTGCTTCTGGAGACAGAATGCTTGACTAGACAGATTTCCTACTAATCTGGAACAGCAAGTCCTATGCTTCTTAAAACTCAAAACATCAGTTTTACTTATTTTTGTCTAAAGAATTGTATACCGATCCATAAATGTAGCAGCAGAACATGTTCTTGCTGATGGTATCGCTGCTTCAATCAAAGCAGATTCATAGCCATTATTTAAATTTCTCTCCTTGCCCCCCACCAACCCAATACTTTGTTTTTCTGTGCCTGATATAGAGAAACTGAGGGGAGGCTTTCCCCATAATTTAACCTTTGAATCAGAAACTACTCTCTCTACTAAATTTCTGTGCATCCTATTAAGGGCAAAATGTAGTAAAAGCCACCAACTTTGATGCTTTAACATCATGGACGATAGGACTATCTGTGGCCTGATCCATGATGGCCCTTCTTAAGAAGTGAAGAACTCATTTAATCGTCAGTTTCTAATTAAGGCCCTATCTGATAAAACAGCAACAGTAATGACTTCCCTCACAGAATTCTGGGAATCGTAGTTGTTAAGAATGCTGAGTGTTGCTAGACAGTCTATTCATCTCACAGAACTACAATTCCCAAAGTTCCTGGGAAGTGGGATTGAATCTTAAACCACTGTTGGAATTGTTCATCTGTGTGGGGAATAGGGGTCTCTTAACAACTTGCAAAACCCTTTTAAAAACTGCAGTTTTGAGGATTATTTGGGGGGAACCATGGCTATTTAAAGCGTTGTGCTACTGCTTTAAATGTACAGTGGTACCTCGGGTTACATACGCTTCAGGTTACATATGCTTCAGGTTACAGACTCTGCTAACCCAGAAATAGTGCTTCAGGTTAAGAACTTTGCTTCAGGATGAGAACTGAAATCGTGCTCTGGTGGCGCGGCGGCAGCAGCAGGCCCCATTAGCTAAAGTGGTGCTTCAGGACTTCCGGGTTGGCGCGATCTGGGAATGGCGGATTCCCTCCGAGCTCCGGAGGGAATCGGCTCAGCGGTGGATGGGTCTTTGCCGTGCCGGCGACACGGGGACCCTTAAAAACCGCAGGCGCGGATGCCTGCGGACTGAAGACTCGGCGGGTGCCTTAAGCGCCCCCCCTGATTCGCGAAGAGCCTTTTTAAAGGCTATGGAGGGGATACGGGGGACGGCGCGGCACTGAGAGTCGATCGCTACCGCCGCTGAGCGAAGCCGCGAGCCATAACTGGAGAGCGCTGACTTCCTTCCTTGAAATTTGGACTGAAAAAAAGAACCCGTGAGTAATCTGGAACTGAACGTTAAAATTTTTTACCTTCTGAATTTGAGACGACCGGGGGGGTGTGCCAAAAGGAAGTCCCCATCCCCCCCCCTTGCAGACGATCCAGAGCAACGATAGAAGAGCTAAGCTGGAGTGCCTACCCTGTAAAGGGTGAGTTTCAAAAGGACAGTAACTTCCAAGATTTGGAAAGGCAAATTTGAGCAGCAGAGCGGAGTGTTGGAAGAGCCTTTGTTTTAAACAACCCCCCCCTCCCGGGCTCGGGAACGTCCTGCCTTTGTGCCTGCGTTAGAGCTGCGGAGTTTGACAGCTGTCAAAGCTGCCAAACGGGCGGTTTAAAGTGAGAAATTGCCATTTAAGATTCCTATGGACTAAGACGAGTTATAATTGAGTTGAAACTGTTGGAAACAAAGTAACAATAATCAGTTAAAGGATTGTTGGTGAAAAGGCAAATAAGTAACCAGATTCCCCCTAGGGGGAACTCTGTGAAACTACAATGGATACAATGGCTGTGGAAGGAAAGTTACTAGTGGAAATCGAAAGGATGTTTCAATTGGTGGGAATCTTACAGGAGCAGAGTTTGGCCATGAACAAACAACTTGAGACTATGACCTTGGGAACAGGCAACTCTGCTCTTTGTATTGAGGACCTTAATGAGAAAGAATCCACAGCTGATTGGGAAACAATATCTACAGAGTTGGAAGAGACTAAACAACAAGAAAAAGAAGAAGTAATCCTGGGAAGCAACAACCAAAAGTTGACATCTGTGGAATACAAGCAAGGAGACGCTGGGAACATTTCCACCACAAGTCTGCAAGAGATACAGAAGAAGAAGGAGGAGGTCCCAAGACAAAATGGAGTACAGGAATTTAAAATAAAGAAATATGATTGGGGCCTCCGTTTGGACTTTGACTTGGAAGAGATTGACTTTGTGGAAATACTTCAGCAGTTACCTTTGAATCTTTTTGTCGGAAGAGGACATACTTTGATGGTGAAGGAATTTTTCCCAGATCTGACGACTGCTATAAAGGATTACCAACAGGACAGGCGGAGAGGAACGGAAATAGATTTGAAAGCCTCGGACGTGAGGAACCCAGGCTGAGAACTTCGACTTTGGATTTTTATTGGGAAGGGACAAAAACCGGGGATGGGAGGGAGGGAAGAAGAGACTCTTAAAAACACTCAAGACTTTTAGGTTTGGTTAAGATGACTTTTAATTAAGATAAAATGAAAATCGATGGAAGAGAACTTAAGTCCAACTTATGAAATTTAATTTTTATCATAAAAAAGGAAATAAGATGAATAAGATTGTTAAAAGGAGAAATATCAACTTGCTGACATAATCTTGAAACTGGGATGCATGAGGGGGGGTGGGGGGAAGTCAGGGAACAAGGTTATGAAATGGGGATTTGCTGATTTTATACATGTTTTGTCTTTTGTCTTTTCTTTGTGTCTGTTTTGTCTTTATAAAAGCAGAAAACCAAATTAAAAAAAAAAAAATTATAATAAAGTGGTGCTTCAGGTTAAGAACAGTTTCAGGTTAAGTACGGACCTCCGGAACAAATTAAGTACTTAACCCGAGGTACCACTGTACTTACTGCACAGATGGGGCCCAAGTGTGCTAGCTGTTGGTCCTCCTCATCAATGTCTGAGCAAGAATTTAAGAGTTGATCTCCCTCATCCAACATGTTTCTCCTTGAAGTTCATCCTACTGAGGCATGGCAGAAATGTATCCATTAGTATGACGGATGTGCTTGTGCAGAAAAATCTCTTCCTTGCTACATTTCCATTAGACCCAATTGCCCTTATTTACATGTGCTGCACACGTGCAAGGAGTGGAAGGTAATTGATCTTCATTCATTTTCAGAGTATTACCATTCATGTTGAGAGTTTCCCTGGAGACAGCACTCACAGTTATGAATTCATTCACAAAATAGAGACACTGGAGGTAAAATAATACATTGTTCTTTCTTTCTTTCTTTCTTTCTTTCTTTCTTTCTTTCTTTCTTCCTTCCTTTCTAAAAAAAAGCATGTTGCATTTTTCAATCATTAAAAAGGGTTCTTGGGTTTTATGCTAAGCAAGTTAGCTCTTTTATGCACACATTTGTGTTACATCTGACTTTCCAGTAAGGATGTGTCATTTTTCTAAGCAAAATGTGTAAGGATGAAAACAACACATGGTTTAGAGTTTCTTGGAAGATTAATTACCTTAGAATTTAAAATGTGGTGTAGGCCCCAGTCATAAAACCACTTCAATTGGTTTCATATTCACCTTTGTGTATTTAGGATAGAAGCGTCAGAATTTGGCTCCAAGAATTCAGCCTGCTAAAGTTTAGCAGGTTATTTTGAGGCAGTTACGTGATTCACATCCAGAAAGGTCTGTTTTGTTTTTAAAACAGGAGGGTATAATTTGCATGGAGAATATAATTTCACCAAGTATGGTCAGGGTGGCCCAAGACATTTTGCCGCCTGAAGCAGAACAGAAAATGCATTCCTTCTGCCTATGTTGGCATACAGTAACCAAAGGTGGCCATGTTACTTTGATACCTAAGGGGTAAAAAAATAACCCCACAAGCCCCTCTCTCTGTGAGTAAAATTATGATACCTTAAAAAGAAAGAAAGTTGGCTGCCTTTTTCATGCTTCCTGGTTGCTTCTTTCTGCCTAATGTAAGGGCCGGCCCAGTTCTCAGAGCACCATAGTGTAATTTGCTAAATAGGATTGTCTAAGCTCCCTTACATGTAAGGTTATCAGGTGCAAAGGGACTTAGGTGTCACCTTTTTAATAGTTGTACTTCCCTGTTTGGGGTGGGAGTCCCATGCTAACCAAATGTGTGAGCAGAGAGTGGAGGAACCAAACAGGGCAGCAATACCACCAATGTTGGTGTGCTATTCTGACCAAGAACTGAACACATTCACACATTTAATGTGTGAGTGAGGATTTCCACACAGGCACCCACCCTCCACAACTGGGGTTCCTGACTGAATGGAAGCCTTCACAAGTGTACACCATAGGTGTTTCCACACATAATATGAACAGTTGAAAAGGTGTAGTCCTGCAGGGATATCTCATCTGAAAGCATGTGCTTCATTGAGGGGGAGCACATCTCTTCCATTTATCAGAGCCATTGACTTGTCTGTGGAGCAAGTGCTGAAAACACGCCCTCTTCACCCCAAATTCTGTTCAGCCACCTGAAGGCTGCAGATCATTTCCCTCCCCAGACTCCAATAATGCTATTTCCCTGAGACTCCTGCCTCACCATCAAAGCCTGCAAGGTTCGGGAGGAGATTGTCCATTCACTAGATTCTGCTCTGGTGTTGCAGCTTCCCACTCCCATTTGCCTTCGTTTCCCTCCTCCTCTCCCATCAGAGTCTACCAACCCCAATCTGGGACTGAAGGCGCTATGGGACTTACAATATCCCTTTAGGAACATGGGGAGCTGCCTTATTATGAGCAGAAGGAACAAGATTGAAGAGTTGATGCCACTAACCAAAACTTTGTCATGCTGGCTGGGGTTGATGGGAGTTGTAGTGCAAAATATTTGGAGGACACAAGGTTGGTGAAGGCTGCGCTAACAAAACTACTACTGCAAACCAAAGAAGAAGAGATGTACGGTATTTAATTTTTCACATAGCACCACATGCAGTGTTAGGTGGCAAGACAGCCTGCTAGGGAGCATTAGCAGAAAGACGAAAGACTGATGTTCAGCCTTAACACACAAAAGGCAGCATGATGCCGTTATAATGGCATCTCAAAATGGGTTTGTAGTGACTAGCAAATTAAGTTTTTGGGTAGTCTTTTTATTAGCGACTTGTTTCCCAAGATTTATAATTAAAAATCTATATACAAATGAGTTGATCATATCATTGAATTTGTATGCCCTGCTGGAGTCAAACCAGAACTTCTGTGATGTTTCAGATACACTTTGGAAGTAATACTGATATTTTACCTGGAATATGAGGGGGGAAATGGGATAGATTTGATTGTCCACAGACAGCTGGCCTGCGTCCTGTTGCTACCACTTTGTCGCTTAGCTCAGAAAGGGAAAATTAGAGACCGGATGGTGGTTTTATAAAATCTCTGGATGCAAGGAGAGACTGTTCAAGACTGGTCACACCAGGTAAAAGTTGAAGGTAAAGGACCCCTGGACAGTTAAGTCCAGTCGAAGGTGACTATGGGGTTGTGGCGCTCATCTTGCTTTCAGCTTTCCGGGCCTGACTAAACTGCTTCTGGCGCAACAGAACGCCATGATGGAAACCAGAGCGCACAGAAACGCTGTTTGCCTTCCTGCCACAGCAGTACATATTTATCTACTTGGACTGGCGTGCTTTTGAACTGCTAGGTTGGCAGGAGCTGGAACAGAGCAATGGGAGCTCACCACCGTCGTGGGGATTCGAACTGCCAACCTTCTGATTGGCAAGCCCAAGAGGCTCAGTAGTTTAGACCACAGCGCCACCCACACTCCACCTCTTTAATGGAGGTGGGCATAACTCCCTTCTGTATTGAGGCATTAATGATGCACAGGACCCATCCAGTCAACCCCCTCCTACTAGATTTTACCAGCCATGATGAGCAGGAATAGAGAGGACATGTAGTCAGCTTCACTGCCACAGTTGTCCTGTTGATCTCCTCAGGCTGCGACTGAAACAACCTGTAATTTTATGCTGCTCCAGGGTCCTCCAAGCAGCCTGAACCAACTATGACATCAAGTTCAGCATGGATTTGAGTAATTTCTGCGTTAGTTTGACATCCAGGTAATATTCTCAATATGATGCCTCCTGAACTAAAGCTCCCATCACCACACTGGCTACCCTGATTTAGATCAACAGATAAATCCCCCTTCATCCCTTCAAGACTTCTAATGCAAGGCTCTCCTCTTCTTATAATTCCCCGCGTGTGACTTTGAAGTTTTCAGCTGAAACCGTATTTGCACTTGCTAGAGAATAAGCTCCACTGAACTCAGCAGGCCTGCCTTCTGAGCAGCCAAGCGTTTGGACTGTGCTGTTGATGAGCCATTATCTGATCACCCCATTTTGTAAGTGTTTCCAAGGGACTAGAACCACCTTCATATATTAATTCATTTAAAAGGCCTTTCAGGGTGTGATTCCTCAAATGATGGTGCAATTATGAGGCTTGACAAGAAGGACAATTTACAACATCAACAAGCGAAAGAGCCCACGTAGGCATCTGCTTAATATTCACTGCCATGCCTTTGAGGAAGAAAATAAAATCTTGTGACCACTCAGTCTAGCAATGCGAGTCCAATTAATGTTATACTGAATAAATTAAAGCATCCTTTTGTTTACTATGGGGAAACTGCCGTGGCGCTGTGAAAGGTATTAATTTTATGTGTTTGCAATTAGCCTCTATGCTTCTAACAAGCGAGAACTCCTTGAACGTGGGACCTTCAAAAAATAACTTTGATATGAGGTTTAGATAAGACTGTTTTTTAAGTTAAAAATTGAAATATATAATTATCAGTTCAAGCAGTGCAGCTTTTCTCTGTGTAGAAATCCAGTAGAGAATTTGTAATCCTAGACGTTGAAAACATATCAGGCATATGAGTATAATGCAGTGGGGCGATTCATAAGGAAGCAGCCCTATGCCTGCTTTCCTGTAAGTAAACCCTATTGAAAACTATAGGATTTACTTTTGAGTAGGCATGCTTGGGGCTTTGCTCTTTAAATGCATTTTGATATGGCCTCTAGCAAAACATAGTAAATGAGACTGCAACCCTGTGCACACTTACCTGTAAGTAAGCCCCATTGAACTCAGTGGGCTTACTACTAAGGATCCACGTCCTGCATTGGGCTGTGAGGTCTGAGTTCAAATACCAGCTTAGCCACAATCTAAGGTGTATTTAGGCAAGCCACTATTCTGTCTCAATCTAAGCCTCAAATCTGAAATACAGGAAATATCATCCAACCTTACAGGGCAGTTGTAAAGACTTAACATGTGTGAGAATATATATATATATATATATATATATATATATATATATATATCGCCAAAGAATTGATGCTTTTGAATTATGGTGTTGGAGGAGACTCTTGAGAGTCCCATGGACTGCAAGAAGATCAAACCTATCCATTCTTAAGGAAATCAGCCCTGAGTACTCACTGGAAGGACAGATCGTGAAGCTGAAGCTCCAATATTTTGGCCACCTCATGAGAAGAAAAGACTCCCTGGAAAAGACCCTGATGTTGGGAAAGATGGAGGGCACAAGGAGAAGAGGACAACAGAGGACAAGATGGTTGGACAGTGTTCTCGAAGCTACCAGCATGAGTTTGACCAAACTGCGGGAGGCAGGGGAAGACAGAAGTGCCTGGCGTGCTCTGGTCCATGGGGTCACGAAGAGTCGGACACGACTAAACGACAACAACAAATATATATATCTGTTTACGAATGCCCTATTTTCTTTAAGGATTTTTTAAAATGGTTATTTGCTGTTTTTATGACCAGGACTATTCACTCTTGTGGTTTTGATTTTGTCCCTGTTGTCTGTTTTGTTACTTGTATGTTACTGATAGCTGCCTTTTATTTCTCTTTTATTTTATTCCCCTCTGTGCAAATCTTGAACGAAAGACAAGTTGTAATTTTCTAAAACCAAACCAAATCATCCATCCTATGAACATTTGCTTCCATTGACCTCAGTGGAATTCATTTTTGAGTAAACATGCGAATGATCAGCCTGCAATGCCCAATCTATTTACTGTGTTTTTATTATACTGATCATTCCCAGCAGAGAAAGTGCATCTTAACAGAGCTATGCTAATGACTTTTTTCCTTTTCCTTTATTTTTGCCTACACACTGTAATTACTTCCCACTTTCACTCATTTCTCATTCTCCACATTTTATTTCATGGGCTGTGTACAGTGTGCTGGGAATTGTAGCTCTGTGAGGGGTAAACTCCAGTGCTTTAAACATATGGGGTGTGTGCAGCCAAGGTCCCCGCCTTCCCACAAGAAGTTAGAGTAGAAATAAAAATGCTTCCTTTGATCAGGAAAGCCCTAAAGCCTCATCCTAAGCAGAGTCTCTTGGAAGGCCTCACTGAGTTACATGGGAATGACTCCCAAATAAATGCACACAGGATAACCATTCTGCGATAATTATCTCTGTGTGGGAAGATAGGAAGAGTTATCCAAATCTTGGAGACCTCAGCATCATCTTCTATGTTGCTTATTCCTGAGGGATGCTGCGAATGACAGCTTTATCTTCCAGCAGCAACTGTCTCTTTTTGCACTGAGCTACCTCTGGGGAAGTATAAACTCCCTACTGTGGTAGTTGCAACATGAAATTGGCAATAAAGTGCTGGTGCCAGCACAAGTTAATAGACAGGAATAAATCTTCAGTGGAAAAGCTAATCCAACCTGTTAAGAGCGTCACTTTACGGGAAAGCAGGGGTCTTTTAAGGCCTGCGGTCTTAAAAGTAGCTTGGTCTGCTGAAATATTAAGGGCGAATGCTCCTCAGACATTGATGGGGACAGTCCAGGAGTCCCCCCCCCCCGCAGGTGAATCCCACACATTTTATGTGTTCTGTGTCTTCAGGAGTAGATCAGATCATAAAGGGTTCCAGCAAGATGAGGCATCTGTGGCCCTTCAGATGTTGGTGGGCTAGAATCCCATCATCCCTGATTGCTGGCCATGTTGCCTGGGGCTGATGCAGGTCAGAGTCCAATAACATCAGGAGGTCCACTGGTCTTACAGCTTTCACTGATACCTTCAGTGATACCTTCAGTGATACATTCATTGATACCTCAGTTGATTTTGAGGGGTGGTGTATGAGAACTGTGTTAGAGCAATTAACTTCTTGAAATAGCACTTTTCCAGTTTCCAAGCTTTGGGTCATTAATTTGAAGCGTGTTGTAGTGTGACTTCTTTTAGTTGGGTGGGATCTAGAAGTCCTGCCTTTTATCTGTATAGCTGTGTTTCGGGGTTTTTACTTGGTTGTTCTTAATTGCTTTTAATGTAAGTCACTTTGGGTCACTCTTTGAGAAAAGCAACTAACAAATATAATAAACCATAAGAATATGAATAAGAATAATAGAGGAACCGAGAAGTTGTCTGAGTTCACAGTTGTGCATGCATATTGTTTGTGTATTAGCTGGGTTAAGGCAACATATTCCCAAACTCTTCCCTAAATGAAGACTTGGGACTTTAAGGCAGGAATTGCTTAATGATTATGTATTTTCCTGAGTAGTATATTCTATATCTCACTTTACTACGCAGAACTGCACTGCCATCTACTGAAAAATAACAGCTCTAACCATCCACTCTTTTTGTTAAGCAAGAGGGTGTTCACAAACAAGGGCAACTTCCAATTATTGTGCCAAGTCTGAGTTGCACTAAATAAATCAAACACCTGAGGGAATCGTCACCTGGATGATGGAGAAAATTTGTTTTCCATTGCTCCAGAAGTAAGGACCCAAATTAACAAGATCAAATTACAAGAAATGGGATTTAGTCTAAAAATCAGAGTGTGAGCTGTAGAACAAATTGACTCAGAAAGTGGTGGGATCCCTTTTGTTAGATGTTTTGAACCCGAAGCCGGATGCCTACCTCTCAGGGGTGCTGTAACAGTGCATTCCCAACACTTGCAGGAGGTTAGACTTGATAACCCTTGATGTTCATTTATGATTCTGTCTACACAGAAGAAAATCCATGTGAGGGAGATGGAGAAGCTACAGAGATGAGTGTGTCAGAAGAGGTGCTAGGGGGATTTTTTCCCCTCTGACTACCAATATTAAAGGGGAGAGAGGCTGAGAGCTGAGAGCTGCTGGGTGGACAAAAAGAAAGAAAAGAAAGAAAGGGGGGGGGGTTCTGTCTCAGTGAGGCACCAGCTGTGAATGAGAGGCCCAAAACCAAAAGAGAGACATAAACTGCAGAGATAAGATTACAACAGTAAGGCCTTTTGGGAGGTGAGGTTTGAGCAGAAGCCTCCAACCCAGGGAATATGATAGAACCTGTGCCTAGAGAAAGGTGCAGTAGGGATAAGAAAGTATCAAGAGTGTCAGATGCTGCTGTGGTTACTCGAGAGTAACCAGGCTAGACTCTGACCTGTCTTTTACAGGCTTTATTCTTGGTGCAAACTATTTACAGTGAAGAGCGTCGTAAGTTCATGTCTGGCTCAGTCGCTAGCAGAATCTGGGAGTGGTCGGTTTTTGTACCTCCCCCAGCATAAAAGTTGCATTGCCCCCAGCCTTTTCCGCCCCTCCCTGTGGCGAAGACTACTGCGCAGAATGGGCGCTGGCAAGGGCGTGCTTCCCGCCTCTCCGGTTTGTTCAGGCTCAGTGTTAAGGCTCTCCCTAGCATCCTCTGGTCCTTGCCCCTCTTCTCCACTGGAGGTGGGGCTTTCCTCCTCGCAGGAAGAGGAACTGCTTCGCAAGATTTTCGGAGGCTCCCTATAACACAACTGCCCTTCCATCTCTTGCTTCTGAGCTGATGGCAGTTCCCTGACAAGGAGGTTTTGTTTTTATTAACAAGGAGACTGGGCAGGAAGTGAGTAGTTTTTTTGTCTGAAGGGAAACCTCCCAGGGAGACCTCGTAATGAAAAGCCACTGTTATTCCTGAAGTAAGGGAAGCAGGCTGGATTCTGAGGGTGCCTGCTAAATCATAGCAACTCCTCTGAGTTCAATGTGGGTCACACCCCGGTAAGTGGTAGAGGATTGCAGCCTTAGACTTATTCAAAATTTCACATGCATTATCTTGGTAATCCACATGACAGACCCTGTCACTCTTAGCAATTCTGTTGCATGTGTATATCATTTCTTAAGTAAGCGGCCTAGCTGGAGCAACTTGAACCTCCAAAGCAGACTTCTATTATTAGATCTGATTAATGTAGATTTCACAATATTTTGCATACATAACAAAGAACAGGATGCTTCATGAATTTCCTAGGTAGCTGCAGGCTTCACCAAAGTTAGTCGCTATGCCCTTGATAGTATCAGGTTACTATTTTTCCATTTCCTGCGTTGCATGTTCTTCTAGCTAGCAACATATGGGCTAAGATGACTTGATAAAAGCCCTGACGTAAAATCAAGGAAAATAACACCAGGGTGCATCTAGATAAAGTGCACAGGAAATTATGAGCTGTACACCTACGGTCCCCCATGCTGTTTCAGAAGTAGCACAAGACAGTTTGTTTTGGCGTCAAAGGGCTTATCCACATAATGTGGATTTGAAGCTGCTTGTGCCTCAATGTGTCTGGCATTGTCTGTATGACATCTTTCCCATTGACCTGGCAGCCAGGAATTTGGCCATGCCAAGCTATCAATGGTGGTTTCTTTCTCTTGTGCACTAATAGGGAAGCGCACTGGTGTGTTGAAATCAGTGGTTGAGAGTGGAGTGTACATGATAAATCAATAACTATGGTTTACTGCATCAAGTGAATAATACCATTATTTTTAGCCCCCTCTCAACATCTTGGCCTATGAGCAGCAGAGTTCAGTTTAAGCATCTACTTCCCTAATTTATCCTCCCTTAAGGTTTCCTTTTTCACTTATGGTTCTGTTTTCTGGGCCCATGATGTTTTGACCGTACAGTCATACCTCAGGTTACAGATGCTTCAGGATGCATTTTTTTCGGGTTACAGACCCACAGAAACAGGAAGTACCAGAATGGGTTACTTCCGGGTTTCGGTAGTCGCGCATGCGCAGAAGTGCTAAATTGCACTTTGCGCATGCGCAGAAACGCTGAATCGCAACCTGCACGTGCGCAGACGTGCTGCTGCGGATTGCGAACATGCATCACACAGATCACGTTCGCAACCCGAGCATCCACTGTACAATGTAGAGCAGTTTCTAACTAAAACAGAAAGCAATAGAATGATCTAGAACAGCCTTCATGTGCACAGAATACATTTTATTTTATAATAAATTAAACTTTCACTCAGACTTTTTTAAAAAGCAATCATGCCAATGTGGAAATATGGCAAACTGAATTTGACGGTGAAGGGGGCGGGGAGAGAGAGAAGCCAAACTTTACAGCTTCATTCATTTCAAACTCCCACTCCAAGTATCTTTTGCCAGGGAAGCGTAAAGCAGCTGCCTTAGATACTGGGGCAAGATGTTGGAGAACAGAGTTGTGCATACCCCTGCTGTTAGGTGTGGTGGAAGACAGTGACCCAATGCCAGTGATGAAGTAAGATTCAGCTGGGAGTCCAGTCAGCTTCTGGTTTGGGATGAGGACACCACCTTGTTCTTTTCTTCAGGCACAAAAAAGCTGGTCCTTTTCACTCACACAGCCAGAGGCCGATGAGACTTGAAGTCCAACAACTTACAGAGGGCCACAGCACACCCCCCCCATTCCTGTATCTCTGCTCTATAGCACAGTTTCTGATTTCAGAACCATCATGGCTTTCTCCTGTGAACTACTGGAAATGGCAACCTTTTGTGAAAGTTGTGCATCTCTTTGGCTCTCAGAAGAGCCGCACTTGAGCATGTTCCAAATATCCATTCTTCCAGTTTCACTCACGAAGCAGTAGAGAATTGGGTCAGCTATACAGTTCAGACTCGTCAGTGCAGTTGTAATCCTGTAAGGTATAAACATCCTCTGGGGAGCGTCACAGCCACAGCCACAGTCACACTCACATGGCTCAACGATACTGCGAATGAACAGAACGACATGATATGGAGTGAAGCACAAAAAGAAAGTGACGACGATGCTCAGCAATAAGTGGTTGATTTTCCTCTTGTCCCTGTTCCGGGTTGCTTGATTGTGCTTCACGGCTCGGTATATTTTCTGATAGCAGAAGACCATGATGGCTAGTGGGATTGTATACCCCACAACCACACGGTAAAAGTTCAATTGGGCCTGCCAGTTTACTAGAGGGTATGTATCATAACAAAATGTATGGTTTGTGGATACAAATGTTTCATTAAATATGTCTTCGTTCTTTAAAACCTGATAGTTTGACATGATTTCGAAGGCCCAGACAAAGATAGAGGCAAGCAAGGCAAATCTTCTTGTACGCAAATAATGGAACCTCATTGGGTAGACTACAGCCAAGTATCTATCAATGGAAATGCAGGTGAGAAATGCTGAGCTGGTATAATAATTCAAGTACTTAAGGAAAACAGAAAAAGTGCAAAGTTGCTGGGAAAGGTCCCAGTTATCCTCATTCTGAGCATAATAAATCCATAGAGGCAGGGTCAAAGTGTAAAGCAGGTCAGCTAAAGCTAAATTTAAAAGATAGATGCCCAACTCATTTTTTTGCTTTATTTGGCTGTAGGATATATAAAGGGATGCAGAGTTGGCAGGAATACTGATAATAATCAAAATGCTGTAGAGAACAGGAAACAAATGTTGATCTAGTTCGTAAGTTACAAGACAAGTTGTTGCATTGCATAATGATTTATTACAGGCCATTCTTTCCATTAAGACCAGTTCACTCCAGATGGAAGGGATATGATGCCAAAAATTACTAGTTGTCCCAATCCAATTTTGGGTCACAGAAGAGCAGATAATAGGTTCTTATGGTCCAGATTGTCAACTTTCACCAAAATGCAATTCACTGTGTTTTGTTTTTGTTTCTTTGCTGCAAAGGAGAGAAAGAAAAGATGCAATTAGATGGTTTGTTTAGTTACTCTGATCGAGACAATTGTCTATGATGCTCAAAGCAAAAAACAGTAGTAAAAGGATGGAGATGATTAAAGGTACTGCTGTACATCTGTCATTTTGGGTGGCTTTAGGGTCTCTTTCCCTCTTTTAAAATTTTGAAAGGAAGGAAAACTGAGCAATGAAGGACCATCAAGAAGGAATGGCTCATGTCCAGAACAATCTCTGAGGGAGAAAATAACACAGCACAGATTAGAATAGCTACAAAGAAGTACAAAAAGGGAGCCAATGTAGTTAAATTGCAGGATCACTTGCTGAAAGAAGAAAAATAAAAAGACCACAAACTGTAGTGAACTCTGATAAGGTAAGCAAAGGAAGAATGTGTGAAGCAAATTCTGAAAAGCAAACATTTATTTAAATGCACCATTAGCAAGAATCCACCCAATGAGACGGAACAAGGTCTAGACAAAGAAAAAATGTGGGAGGATTAAAATACCTGAGGGAGGACAGAGAGGTCACAGAGAAGGTAGATAAATTCTTTGCATTGGTCTTTACTGTGGAATCATAGAATTGTAGAGTTGGAAGGGACCCCAAGTCCAACCCCTGCAATGCAAGAATCTCAAGTGAAGCATCCATGACAGATGGCCATCTAACCTCTGCTAAAAACCTCCAAGGAAGGAGAGTCCGTAACCTCCTGAGGGAGATTGTTTCCATGTCGAACAGCTCTGTCAGAAAGTTTTTCCTGATGTTTAGTTGGAATCTCCTTTCTTGTAACTTGAAGCCGTTGGTTTAAGTCCTACCCTTCAGAGCAGGAGAAAACAAGCTTCTTTCCTCTTCCATGTGGCAGCTCTTCAGATATTTGAAGATGAACATCATATCTCCTCTTTTCCAGGCTAAACATACCCAGCTCCTTCAACCATAAAGCTTGATTTCCAGACCCTTGATCATCTTGCTTGCCCTCCTCGGCACACATTCTAGCTTGTCAATATCCTTCCTAAATTGTGGTGCCCAGACTTGGACACAGTATTCCAGGTGTGGTCTGACCAAGGCAGAATAGAGTGGGACTATTATTTCCCTGGATCTGGACACTATATTTCAGTATAAGGCAAGTTTCTGTCTTCCTATATAACACAACATTCCATTCAGATGACATTCATTCAAGAGTTCACCAAAAATACACTACAGAGAAGAAGTCCAGAATATGAAACAACATGGCTTAGTATGAATGAGTGAGTGAGGGCACTCTATTCCTCTCTAGTCATTCTGCAACTGTGTTGCACTGAGGTAAAGCCATAGTTTGGCCCAGCATATTGTCCAAACCCAAGTTCATAAGTGGTTTGCCCAGATAAGCTCATATCTTAGATCTGGGCAAACCACGAGCCATGATTGTTTGGAATTGGGCTGGGGGAGAAATTTGCATTTGCTGGTGAACCAACCTAATTCACGCTTCTGAAATAGGGGCATGGGCAAAACACAGCCATCCTTCAAAATTCACACTTCTCTGTATTTTACAATGCAGTTTTCCAGCCAAGTAATGTTTACTAAACGAAATGCATTTACAGTGGTGCCTCGCAAGACGAAATTAATCCGTTCCGCGAGTCTCTTCGTCTAGCGTTTTTTTCGTCTTGCGAAGCAACCCTATTAGCGGCTTAGCGCAGTGTTTCCCAACCTTTTTTGGGCAAAGGCACACTTGTTTCATGAAAAAAATCTCGAGGCACACCACCATTACAGCCCCGTGACGTCAGCGCGCAGCGTCACGCCGGGAGGGACATGAATTGCTAGCAAATTACATAATCACCTCCTTGAGGGCTGGCTCATCTTCTCCGAAGGCAGAACCCCATTAATTAACAGCACAGACTCACACCATAGCCAAGACGAGGGGGGAAAACCTCAGTCATGCACAGTCATGCACATGTGGGGACTAAATGAGGACGAAGACCGGGCAGAGAGCAGGGTTCAAATCACCCCACCTGGCCAGGACAATCCCTGGGTGCTCCCTTGGGCCACTCACCTGACCCACCTCACAGGGCTGTTGTTGCGAGGATAACACGGGGAGAACCACGCGCGCCCCCGGGAGCTCCTTGGAGGAGAAAGCGGGCCATGAATGCAATGCACGAAATATATGAGAGGCGACCAGGTTTTGCAGGTGAGGGGCCCCCGCCAGCCTCCGCTTCCAACACCCGGCGCAACGACGCCGAAGTTTTCCCCCCCGGGCTCGGCTCGGGGAGCTGCGCTGCTCCCCCCCGGCTCCCCTTCGCCCTCCCGGCTCTCTCTGCCGCCCACTGGGGACCCCCCTCACCTGCCAAGTCCGGAGCGCCGGTGGAAGTTGCATGCATGCATGCAGGGCGCCGCGTTGCCATTGCATTGCACTGCACTCCATGCAACGCCTGCACGCATGCATTGCCTTGCACGCCCGCCAAGGGGTCTCCCCGCGGTCCGATGCGTCCCCTCCGGCACGGATGCAGCATTGCAAAAATAAACCCCCCCCGACGCAGCCCTACCTGGGGGGCAGCCTCCGCCGCTCCGCCTCCGCGGGGATCCCCGGCTCCATCCTGCCGCCCGATCTCCGCGGGGGCGCAGGCAGGCTGCGCGGGGTCTGCGCGGAAGAGCCCCTGCCCGCCTGGCCGCCGCCGCGCTCATTCCATGGCCGGGAGAAGAGCGCTTCAAACAAAACGCCCGGCCCGCCAGGCCACGCTGGGAAACGTAGTTTGCGCACCCCGCGCGGGCGCGGAGCCCAAGGGCGAGGGGACTACGGATCCCGGCAACCCCCGCGCCGGGGACGGAGGGGGATAGGCCGGGTGCAGGGATGGAGGGACGGGTGGGCGAGTGAGTGAGTGAGTGGCAGCCGTCAAGCCTTGGCCGAGAGCCAGGAAGGGCCTCCCCGGAGGAGGAGGAGGAGGAGGAGGGAGGCGCAGAGCGGGAGGGAGGGAGGGAACCCCAGGGGTCATCTAGTGACGGCGCCCCAATCGAAAAGTTGACTTTAAAAAAAAAAATCTTTCGAATTTTTTAATTTTTCCCGTGGCACACCAGGCAACATCTCGCGGCACACTAGTGTGCCGCGGAACAGTGGTTGGGAAACACTGGCTTAGCGGATTAGCTCTATTAGCGGCTATTAATTAGCGGTTTAGCGGCTATTAAAGGCTTAGCGGATTAGCGGCTAAAAGGCTATTAGCGGCTATTAAAGGCTTAGCGGATTAGCGGCTAAAAGGCTATTAGCGGATTAGCGGCTTAGAAAAAGGGGGGGGGAAGCGAAAAAAAAATCGGAACACTCGCAAGACGTTTTCGTCTTGCAAAGCAAGCCCATAGGGAAAATCGTCTTGCGAAGCAGCTCAAAAACGTAAAACCCTTTCGTCTAGCGGGTTTTCCGTCTTGCGAGGCATTCGTCTTGCGGGACACCACTGTACTAGAGTAAGGTGTGCATAAACATGCATATATGCCTGAAAACAGCATACAGAAATGAATTATAGAACAGGAAAACGCTTTGCAGAAATGTGTTTATTAGGCAAAATCGCAAGCAAAAATTTGTATTAGGAGAAATTCTTACTAACATGCTGCTGAATTTTCATGAGGCTAGAAATGCGGAGAACTAAATTTACGTGGGGGGTGGAATGAGGAACTGAGAGACACTGAAACTGACAGATTTGCCCATCTCTAGACTGGAGAGTGCTAAACCACAATCTAAGGTTTGCACGACATGCTAAGCCAAAGAAGCCTGTGTGTGAGAGAGGCAGGGCTGGAGCAATGGTGCATACTATACACTAGTAATGTGAGACATTAATGGGAGTGGATATATGTCATTTGATCAGCATTGTAGACCCTAGCCAATAAGTGCTTTGGCCTTCAAGAATCCACACTGCACACTTGCTAAAATAAATGTAGTAGCAGGAGGGTGGGTGGGGGAGGAAGGTCACTTTCCAAGCTAATCTGTATGGATTTGTGTTTGGGGGAAAATAACTGTAGGAAGAGAATTATGACTATTATATTTATTTATATCCTGCCTTTTCCCCAGCCTGAGACTCAAGGCGGCTTACACAGATGAAACAGAACAAGCTAAAAACATAGAAAAGACTATCATTAAAATGTAGTGAGGCATCAGGCATAAGCCTGCATTTTATTAATGTTTGATCAGGGCTTGTATATTAAAGAGGGCTTAGATTTTTAAAAGTTTCATGCCAGGCAAGAAGGCTAGCTGCTTAAGAAAACACTGACAGTGTTTTCTTCCTAGACAAGGGGCCCCTTGATTGATAGCAGAAAACAATTCTCAAAGTCGTAAAAGCTGAAATTACAGACTGAGTAAGGACACTGACCCTACATGTTATAGAAGATAAAAAAGGCAGAGATAAACATAATTAATAGTTGGTAAATAATAAAATAATGCCAATGTGCCTCCCAGTAAAATGAGCTAGATCTTCTTTCCAAGGTTAAAAAGGCCAAGACCAAATGGAGAAGCATTTAGCTGGCAGAAATTTTGGGAAGTCTTTTAAAGCTGTTTCTTTCTTAAACTGAGAGAGTTTAAGGGCAATAAATGTTGGGAAGAGATAATGGGAAAAGCAGCTGGCTGAAGCAGCTGGAGAAGGGGGGGGATGCAAACTGAAGAGGTTTCTTCTGAAACTGTTTTAAACTGTGTTCCTTTTTTACTGAGTTCCCTTTTCTACTTCTACTTTACAAAGGCCTTATTCCTTTTAAGAGGCTACTTGTGTTGTGTATTAAATATATTGGCTTAAATGTAATTATGCAAAGGATTTAAGAAATGCTAGAAGAGTTGTATTTATCTTGAAATTAAGTCAGCCACCAGCCTAGCCCTCCTGCCAGACAGGAAGACGCCATCCGGGCGGTCCTGATATATGGCTGTCAGACATTTGTTTGGAAACCTTCAAATGAAGGAGATCTTTCAATGTTGATGTGAAACTCAAGATCCTTGACATATGTTTAAGATAAAAATTTAAGATTAACCATTCGTTTTAGAAGGCAATAGGGCAAGGAGGGCAAGGAGGGCAAGAGGTGAGCTGGTAATTAAGATTCCTTGTTGAGACACATGTAAGATATATTACTACTTATTTGTCATTTATAGATGTAACAATATATAGCTCTTTGTGTTCCATATAAGGACAGAAGGATATGGGTGTATCTTTTTGTGATTGGTTCTAGCAATCAGCCAATAGGAAATCCAACCAGGCTGATTGGACAGAGGCAGCCACAGGAGGAGCAAAGGGGGCTGGATTAAGGGAATATAAGGGCTGGCCATAATGGCAGGAGGCCAGGCCAGAGCTTGGTAACCATATACCACTGTGCCTCTCATTTATTTGTCTGACAAATAAATAATTATTTTAATTTCTCTATTGCTGCGTTGAATATTTCATTCCAGCTAAGCGTTAACCACAAGCAGGGTGCTACATTTTATGGTGCGCCTGTGACTCGGATAAGTGGTCTGCTGGAACGCAGCCCCTTCGCCCTATTGGGCAGGGTACAAGAGAGAGGATCTCTAAACTGCTTACCCAAGCGCGCACTGGTAAATTTTTCCAGGGGGAACGCAGAAGTCTCGTCTGTCTGATACCCTGCTCACTGGCGGCGACGGACCGGGGGGAAACGGAACCAACCAAGGGTAAGTGCACAAAGGGATTTTTGGCCCTCCAATTAATTGGGAGGAAGAGAAGTCTTGATCAAACTTCTGCGTCTCAGTAAGTGGGAACTGAGTACGCTAGGTGGTTGGGTACATCAGATGGTGGTCTGGTGGGGAAAAAGGGAAGAATGGGAGGTAGTGTGTGGTGAAGTATCTAGCGCATTGTATGTGTGAGAAAGTACAGAGCAATCTGTAGCTGACCTGAGTGTGGAGTGGGCAGTACTTCGGTTCCTGGTAAGGCGACTTCACCAGGCAAGGAAACCCACGAAGCGTGTGTGTGAGTGACTGAGTGGATACTTCACAGGGCCATACAATGGGAGTTGGGGGTTCAAAAGGGGAAAATACACCTCTTGAATGTATGTTAAATAATTTTAAGAAAGCCTTCTCAGGGGCGTATGGAGTCAAAATGACGCCAGAGCGCCTGAGAACGTTATGTGAATTAGAGTGGCCGAAGCAAAATACTGAATGGCCATCTCAAGGAACCTTTGATATAAATTTAGTAAGCAAACTTTGGTCTAACATCGCCAAAGAAACTGGAGGGTGCCCAGAACAATTTTCATATATAGATTCCTGGCTGAGCACATTAAATAAAAATCCTCCATGGATAAGGGAATGCAAAGTCCAACGATGCAAATTATTGGCTGTAAAAGCCGAAGCTAGGAAAGGAATCTTGCCAAATAAACTCAAACCCATTTTTGAGGGACCAGAGGAAGAGCTGCTTCCACCTCCACCTTATGCTCCACATCGAAGGGAGCCTAATCCAAACACTCCACCAGTTGTAACCCCAAAGCAAGAAAGTGGAATGAATAATGGGGCTGGAGTCACAGAACTTGATTCCTTGATAGATTATGAAAAATATCTTCAGGAGGCATTGGAGTCCTATAATAAAGCCCAAGCAGAAGCGGTTATTCCATCTGTGAGTCCCAGTAGAACTCCATCTACAGTCTCTTTTAGTGGAACAACTGATTGCCTACCCCAAACCCCTGTACATCCAAGTCCTAGAGAATTATTACAGAAGTTACAGGGAGACCTTAATCGGTCAGCAAGCAATACAGCCAGGCGTATAAAGCTGCTAAAAGAACGCCTTGGGACAAATACCATCCCCTATGATTTGAGGCCCCTAGAGCAAAGCGAAGAGAAAGATCACGTACTAGCCCCTCTCAGAAGAGTATTTGATGCACTTGAGGAGCCTGTGCTGGTTAACGGGCAACTCGGACCACGGCCACCTCGAACTTCGACCCTCCAGTACATTCCATTCACAACTACGGATCTGATGAATTGGAAAACACACACCCCATCTTTCGCAGAAAAACCTCAGGCTATGATGGACTTGGTGACTTCAATAATAAATACTCATAGTCCTACTTGGACAGATTGCTGCCAGCTCCTGAATACTCTGTTCACCACTGAGGAAAGGAGAGACATAATTGAAAAGGCACAGATATATTTGCGTGAGCAGGCCAGAGTGGGAAATATTTTTAATATTGACCGTCATCTCCAAGACAACTTTCCCTTGGAAGATCCTAATTGGGATCCAAACAATGTAATTCACCTGGCCAGACTTACCACCTATCGCCAGACGCTTGTGCAAGGTATCCGCAGGGCATGCCAGAAGCCCACTAATATGTCTAAAGTCTCAGAAGTAGAACAGAAACCAAATGAGAGTCCAGGAGACTTTTTAGAGAGGCTGCAAGAAGCCTATCGTATATGGACTCCTTTTGACCCTGAAGCCCCTGAAAACAGCAGAATGATTACTGCTACATTTGTGGCCCAGTGCGCTTCTGACATTCGTAAGAAAATTCAGAAATCAGAAGGATGGGAAGGGATGCTGATGAGCCAAATTATGGCCATTGCACGCCGAGTTTATCGGAATAGGGATGAGGCTGAGAAACAAGAGAAGAAGAAGTGGCAGAAGGAAAAGATGGTAATGCTAGCCACAGCAGTGAAGCAAGACTACCGCCCCTTAAATGGAGGAAGAGGGCGGGGAAGGAATCCACCACTGGGAAGGAATCAATGTGCGAATTGCAAGAAGGAGGGTCATTGGAAGCGGGAATGTCCTGAACCTCTGAGGTTGGAAGAAGTACGCCCAGGCCCAGGCCCAGGCCCAGGCTCCGGCCCAAGAAACCAGGGACGGGGACGGGGAATGATCCGAGATGGAAGATATCAGAGACCTGGACAAGGACGGAGTAGGGACAATGTCATTGGACTGGCAGAGGAGGATTTTACCCAAGACTAGGAAAGACCGGACTCCATAAAGTTAGGCTTCCAGGAGCCCACGGTCACGATTCAATTAGGAAGCCATTTAATAGACTTTATGATTGATACTGGGGCTGAATACTCAGTACTCCCAGAACTATTGCAGAAAAAGGCATCCAAAAGTGTAGTCATTAAAAGTGCCACTGGTCAGTCAGCTAAGAGGTCTTTCCTCCAACCTTTGGAATGCCAGATTGGGGGACATCGTTTAACCCATCAGTTTTTGTATATACCTGAGTGTCCAATACCTCTCTTAGGTAGAGATATGCTGTCCAAATTGCAGGCCCAAATCACCTTCACTCCTCGAGGTCCAGAAATGAAACTGCCATCAAAGGCAGCAGGAATAATTTCCCTCTCAGTACCTAAGGAACAATCATGGCGCCTAATGTCAGCCCTGCAAGTCCAACCCACATTGGATACAGAGTTAAACAAGCTCCTCCAAACTCTACAGGTGCCACCAGGAGTATGGGCCGAAAATAGCCCACCAGGAATGGCCAAGAATATAGCTCCAATTGTAGTAACCTTAAAACCTATGGCTACCCCTGTATCTGTAAAGCAATATCCTTTACCCCGGCGAGCAGCAGAGGGCATCCAGAAACATTTGGACCGCCTATTAAAATATGGTCTGCTTAAGCCCTGCCAATCAGAATGGAACACACCCCTTTTGCCTGTTCGAAAACCTGGGACAGATGAATACAGGCCAGTGCAGGACTTGAGGCTCGTAAACCAGGCTATCGAGACCTTGCACCCAAATGTACCAAACCCATACACCCTGCTGAGTTTGATCCCACCAGAAGCAACATTTTTTACTGTATTGGACTTGCAAGATGCATTCTTCTGTTGCCGGCTGGCACCACAGAGCCAACCTATATTTGCCTTCCAGTGGGAAGACCCTTTGACAGGAACAAAAGGCCAGCTAACCTGGACAAGATTGCCTCAGGGATTCAAAAATTCCCCAACTTTATTTGGCACTGCCTTGGCGAAGGATCTAACAAGTTACCCCTCAATACCTGGAGAAAAGGTGGTTCTGCAATATGTAGATGACCTTATACTAGCAGCAAAGGATTTTGAGACCTGTAAAGAAGGTACAGAGGAACTGCTCCACTTGCTCTGGGAAGCTGGCTACCGAGTTTCCCAGAAAAAGGCACAGTTATGTTTAGAAAAGGTCAAATATTTGGGCTTTGACATCTCACACCAACAACGAGCATTGAGGCCAGAGAGGAAAGAAGCTATTTGCCTTATCAAGGAACCTACCACAAGGAAACAACTCAGAGGATTCCTGGGAACAGCAGGGTTTTGTAGACTATGGATACCTGATTTCAGCAGTCTGGCCAAACCCTTACATGAAAGCACTCGAGGTGCAGAAAAGGACCCATTCGTATGGGGACCTGAGCAGCAACAAGCCTTTTTAGTTATCAAACAACGACTTATGGAGGCCCCAGCCCTTGGACTGCCTAATTCGGAAAAACCCTTTCAGCTGTATGTACATGAACAGAATGGGATTGCAGCGGCAGTCCTGACCCAGAGATTAGGAAGTTGGAACCGTCCAGTAGCTTATTTGTCAAAACAATTGGACTCAGTAGCAAAAGGATGGCCTCCATGCCTAAGGGCAGTAGCGGCCACTGCAAGCCTTGTCAAAGAAGCTGATAAATTTACCTTCGGCCAGACAATGTATGTGAATGTACCTCATGCTGTTCTGACACTCATGGAATATAAGGGTAGTTATTGGCTAACGAACCCAAGGATGGCTAGGTACCAAGGCCTATTGTGTGAAAATCCCAGGATTCATCTACGAGTAGTGAATATGCTCAATCCAGCGACTTTGCTGCCCCTACCAGAGGTAGATGATGAAGAATCACATGATTGTCTCCAAATAATGGATGAAGTTTATTCCAGTAGACCCGATCTGAAAGATGAACCATTGAAAAATCCAGATGTTGTGTATTATACTGATGGTAGCAGTTACCTGCATGAAGGTGCCAGACGAGCAGGATATGCTGTGGTCACCAATGAGGAAGTTGTGGAAGCTGAAGCTTTGCCTGCTGGCACCTCAGCACAAAAAGCTGAACTTATAGGTTTAACTAGAGCTCTGCAATTGGCAGCCGGATGTAAGGCAAACATCTATACTGATTCTAAATATGCCTTCTTAACCCTGCATGCACATGGAGCTCTATGGAAAGAAAGAGGTCTAATAGGAGCCCACGGGAAGGCCTTGAAATATGGACCTGAAGTAGAAATCCTGTTAGAAGCAGTATGGGCTCCAGAACAGATTGCTGTAATGCACTGCAAAGGTCATGGACGAGGAAGGGATCCAATAACCAGAGGAAATCATGCTGCTGACAAAGCAGCCCGAGAGGCAGCCCAAAAGCCTGTGGGAGGATTTATAGCAGCCCTCATACCAGAGGTAGTTCCAGAAGAAGTTAAACCTCACTATACCCCAGAAGAGAGGAAGTGGGCTGAACAGGAAGGAGCAGTTGTGAAGGACGGTTGGATGATCCTGCCAGACAATAGGATTTATGTACCTCATCATCTAGCAGGCACAATTGTAAGAAATTATCATGAATCTACTCACCTTGGCGGTACTGCAACCAGAGAGAGTCTCAGTCGGAAGTTGTATATTATTAATCTATCACAATTAGCAACTTGCATTTCACAGAAATGTGTTCTTTGTGCTAAAAACAATCCCAGGCAGGGACCGGTACAACCTCCTGGAATCCAACATGTGGGATATGTCCCCATGGAAAGCCTAATTGTGGACTTCACAGAGCTGGTCCCTTCTAAGGGATTCAAGTATCTCCTTGTGTTTGTAGATACTCTTACCGGATGGGTTGAAGCTTTTCCCACCCGAACTGAAAAGGCACGAGAGGTAACTAAGAGACTCCTCACTGAATTGATCCCGAGGTTTGGATTACCTAGATGCATTGGAAGTGATAATGGGCCAGCGTTCATTGATCAAGTAGTACAAGAAGTATGTCGAGTCCTACAAGTGAAATGGAGACTGCATGCAGCCTATAGGCCTCAGAGTTCAGGGAAAACTGAAAGAATGAATCGGACTCTGAAAACCCAATTGGCAAAATTAACCCAGGAAACGGGATTGGGATGGGTAGATGTGTTACCCATAACACTGTTTCGTGTTCGGTGTGCACCCACAAAAAGACTTAAGTTGTCACCTTTTGAGCTCCTGTATGGGAGACCGCCCTCCTTTGTTCAGGATATTCCAGCTGATCTTAAACAAATAGGAGACCATGTGACACAGGGACAAGTGCAATCTCTCTCCCGTGTTTTTGTTTCTCTTAACAGGTGGGCCCTCGAGCGCACGCCGTGCAGCATTGCCGAGCCGATTCATCAGTTCCAGGCTGGCGATAGCGTATGGGTGAAAGAGTGGAAACGTGATCCACTTGCACCTAAGTGGCGTGGACCTTACACCGTCTTGCTCTCTACTCCAACAGCGGTGAAGGTAGCTGAGGTGACCCCCTGGATTCATCACTCCCGTTTGAAGAAGTCCGAAGGCAGTTGGACGTGCAAAGGTGACCCCTCTAATCCTCTTAAACTGACTCTCTGCAAAAACCCCTGTATCTAGCCCTACCGGGAACGGGCTAGGTCACGGGCAACATTAGACGACCGGCCTGCTGCAGCCACAACCTGGAAGCTGGCTGACCTGCGCACGCCTGAAGCTTGAGGAGCATCTGAACCAGCGATTGTGAAAGGAAAGATTCTCTTATACAATTAATTGACTGCCCACCCCCCTTGTGGAACAATTATCAGAGATATTACTCATTGGGGATCCTCGGGATATATGTTTTGGTCTTGGTGGTTCCCCATTCCTGTCACTGGGGGAATTATATTGGGACTAATATTTATTTGCTATCACTATAAGGTAATCTTTTGTGGAAGGAATGCATATGCTAGACATCAACATGATTCTATTATTAATCCTGATCCCTTGGGAAGGGGAAGGGTCCTTGAATCTGGCCAAATTGACTAAATATGGATTCCGCCATGACCACAATATGTGGGTAGGTTTAGCTGAAATGGTAGCCAATGTTGCAAATAGGACCAATTGCCTTGTTTGCTCTCTTGGGCCAGATGATTCAGAGGGAGGTATGCCCTTATTACCGATACCATTAGATGCCATTGGTATGGTAAGCGAAATACCACACCAAACAGAAGTACAGAATTTCCCCGGATGGAACTCAACTAAACCATTACGAGTTATACCTGTACAAGGGGAATTCTGTGTACATAAATCATCAGATGCAGCTGATTCTACCATGATAGGCTCTTCTCATTGTCACTATACTTGGGATAATATTAAGAATACCTGGGCACACGATACTACCTATCGAACTCGGAATGCCTTGCCCTGTGCACCTCCTTTTATTCATGCATGGAAAGTGGTATGGAACATAACTGTGACAGAAAAAGGCAATCTAACATACTGCACTGTGAACTCTCTACCTCTTCTGATATTTCGCCTTCTGTACTCCACGTACCAAAAACCTCAGACCCGATGGTTGTGGTGGATATGTGGAGAATGGGCATACAAGAAACTCCCCTCCAAATGGAGTGGGACTTGTTTCCTGGGATGGGTATTACCACCAATGTGGATTATGCCTACTAATTTGGCCAAGCGTACACGAAGAAACGCTGATATTTCTCATATAGCAGGAGGAAGTACCCAAAGTTGGAGCGGTACTGATGATTGGCCACCAGAGCGCATTATAGCCTATTATGATCCTGCCTCCTGGAATCCTGGTGAGCTCATACAAGGGGCACGGGATCCTATTTATAATCTAAACAGAATAATTCGATTGCAAGCAGTAGTGGAACTTGTAACCAATGCAACGGCCCAGAGTTTGAGACTTATTGCACAACAGTTGGATGAAAGTAGAGCCGCCATTTTGCAGCTGAAAATGGGAATGGATTATGTACTTGCCAAGCAGGGAGGCCTATGTGGAGTCTTGAACTTGACAGGGAATGCCTGTTGCTTTAACATTTCAGATAATGGTGAGGCAATCCGTGTGTTGGCCACAAAGATGGAGAATATAGCACATGTCCCAGTACAAACATGGGAAGGATGGGATATGGGATGGCTCACCAATTGGTTACCTAATGTCACAGGACTCAAAGGGATATTATTGTCTTGCTTGTTTTTCTTGACAGTAGTGGTAATGGTTTTATGTATGATGCCATGTATCATTTCATGTTTTAGAAGTACAATTAGCAAGATGGTTTCAAATGAAACTCTACCTCATATCATGGCCCTATACAGAGCTTTACCTCAGGAATATGATGAAGGTCAAGCTATCAAGGACACTTGGGACGAAGGTCCTTGAGCTTGAAAGGGGGGAATGAGGCATCAGGCATAAGCCTGCATTTTATTAATGTTTGATCAGGGCTTGTATATTAAAGAGGGCTTAGATTTTTAAAAGTTTCATGCCAGGCAAGAAGGCTAGCTGCTTAAGAAAACACTGACAGTGTTTTCTTCCTAGACAAGGGGCCCCTTGATTGATAGCAGAAAACAATTCTCAAAGTCGTAAAAGCTGAAATTACAGACTGAGTAAGGACACTGACCCTACATGTTATAGAAGATAAAAAAGGCAGAGATAAACATAATTAATAGTTGGTAAATAATAAAATAATGCCAATGTGCCTCCCAGTAAAATGAGCTAGATCTTCTTTCCAAGGTTAAAAAGGCCAAGACCAAATGGAGAAGCATTTAGCTGGCAGAAATTTTGGGAAGTCTTTTAAAGCTGTTTCTTTCTTAAACTGAGAGAGTTTAAGGGCAATAAATGTTGGGAAGAGATAATGGGAAAAGCAGCTGGCTGAAGCAGCTGGAGAAGGGGGGGATGCAAACTGAAGAGGTTTCTTCTGAAACTGTTTTAAACTGTGTTCCTTTTTTACTGAGTTCCCTTTTCTACTTCTACTTTACAAAGGCCTTATTCTTTTTAAGAGGCTACTTGTGTTGTGTATTAAATATATTGGCTTAAATGTAATTATGCAAAGGATTTAAGAAATGCTAGAAGAGTTGTATTTATCTTGAAATTAAGTCAGCCACCAGCCTAGCCCTCCTGCCAGACAGGAAGACGCCATCCGGGCGGTCCTGATATATGGCTGTCAGACATTTGTTTGGAAACCTTCAAATGAAGGAGATCTTTCAATGTTGATGTGAAACTCAAGATCCTTGACATATGTTTAAGATAAAAATTTAAGATTAACCATTTGTTTTAGAAGGCAATAGGGCAAGGAGGGCAAGAGGTGAGCTGGTAATTAAGATTCCTTGTTGAGACACATGTAAGATATATTACTACTTATTTGTCATTTATAGATGTAACAATATATAGCTCTTTGTGTTCCATATAAGGACAGAAGGATATGGGTGTATCTTTTTGTGATTGGTTCTAGCAATCAGCCAATAGGAAATCCAACCAGGCTGATTGGACAGAGGCAGCCACAGGAGGAGCAAAGGGGGCTGGATTAAGGGAATATAAGGGCTGGCCATAATGGCAGGAGGCCAGGCCAGAGCTTGGTAACCATATACCACTGTGCCTCTCATTTATTTGTCTGACAAATAAATAATTATTTTAATTTCTCTATTGCTGCGTTGAATATTTCATTCCAGCTAAGCGTTAACCACAAGCAGGGTGCTACAGTAGTTAAACACTAATAGAATTAAAATAATAAACAAAGATCCATTAAAAACAAAGACAATAACAATAAAACCCCCACAGCATCAGCCTTTTCCTTTAAAACAATCAGATCACAAAGGCCTTTTGAAATAGAAAAGGACAGAAGGACAGAAAGGAGGGAGCCGGTCTAACTTTTTTAGGAAGGGAGTTCCAAAGTCTGGGAGCAGCCAGCAAGAAGAATTTGTCTGGGTTAGAATCATAGAATCACAGAGTTGGAAGAGACCACAAGGGCCATCGAGTCCAACCCCCTGCCAAGCAGGAAACACAGTCAGAGCACTCCTGACATATGGTTGTCAAGCCTCTGCTTAAAGACCTCCAAAGTAGGAGACTCCACCACACTCCTTGGCAGAAAATTCCACTGTCGAACAGCTCTTACTGTCAGGAAGTTCTTCCTAATGTTTAGGTGGAATCTTCTTTCTTGTAGTTTGGATCCATTGCTCCGTGTCCGCTTCTCTGGAGCAGCAGAAAACAACCTTTCTCCCTCCTCTATGTGACATCCTTTTATATATTTGAACATGGCTATCATATCACCCCTTAACCTCCTCTTCTCCAGGCTAAACATGCCCAGCTCCCTTAGCCGTTCCTCATAAGGCATCGTTTCCAGACCTTTGACCATTTTGGTTGCCCTCCTCTGGACACGTTCCAGTTTGTCAGTGTCCTTCTTGAACTGTGGTGCCCAGAACTGGGTTCCTGCTGATACCTTTGCAACAATTGCACTCTCAAAGTGCAGAAATACTTTTGTTTGGAAGCAGCTCTGAAATTGCTAGTCCTACTCAGAGTAGACCCATGGAAAGGCACAAACCTTAATTATTCAGGTCCATTAACTTCAGCGGGTCTGTTCTGAGCAGGACTAGCACAGGATAGAACCCTGGAGGTTTTTTTAGAGTTATAAACTGGTTCATAATAATTGCACTTGTCAAGTTGTTTTCCAGGACACACACACACACACACACACACACACACACACACACACAAATATTATTGCAGGCTTCTGAAGCAGGGGGTATTAGTTAACTGGCCATTACAGAGAGCCACTCTAACAGTGGTGTAACGTGGGTTGTCAGTGCCCAGGACCGCGTGAAGGGGTGGGAGGGAAGCAGATCAAGTACTCGTGCACATTCAACTGCCTAATGGCATCCGCATCACCCAGGAGATCACAGCCACAGAAATAAGAAAAGAAGAGTCATTCTGTAGTCTGGAAAGGTCACTTCCTGGTTCATACGGAGAAGCCATTTTCAATGGAGCCCAGCAACGGAAACCCACAGCTGTATTGAGGTGGCACCAGGTGTTGAAATTTTTGTGCCCCTAACAATTTTGCACCTGTGCTATGCCACTGAATTCTAAACAGGTGTATTTAGAAGAAAATCCCACTAAATGTGTTTAAGACTTCAGTCATAAAATTGAGCTTAGAATAGGGGTACGTTTGCCGAAGTACACAAGGAGAGCCTCCTTGTTCAGGCCAATGGCCCATCGAGTTCAACATCCTTTTCTCACAGTGGCAAATCCGATGCTTATGGGAGCCCTGAAAGCAGGGCTTGAGTGCAACAAGACTTTACTCACTTGTGATTCCCATCAACTGGTATTCGAAGGAGGATGAATATGCCCATCAGTGATAGCCTTATCCTCCATGAATTTGTCAAATCCATAAACTCATATACTCAGAATTGTAGAGTTGGAAAGGACCATAAGGGTCATCTAGTCCAACCCCCTGCAATGCAGGAATTTTTTGGTCAACATGGGGCTCAAACCCACGACGCTGAGATTAAGGGTCTCTTTTTATAACAATTTTTAATTGAATTTTCAAACAATTAACATATATACTTCAATAAATAACAATTTTGTCTTTGCTTGACTTCCCACCCCATTTCCCATGGTGTTTTAATTTATCCCCCTCTACTGCACATTGCATGAGATTAAGAGTCTCATGCTCTACTGACTGAGCTATCTTCTTTGAAAGCTGTCCGTGTTGATGGCCATCACTCTATTGCAGAATACCTGGAACTCAGAGAACATTCAGCAACATTTCCTATCTGTAGAAGCACTCTCTCTCTCTCTCTCTGCCAATACAGTGGTATTTGAATGCACTCAGAGATAAAGGGGACGATTGAGAACTCTTGTTGCACTTGTGTGTGAGTGCACGCTTGCATGCACACACTAAGGACAAAGGCATTTTCTGAAAGAGAGGACGGAGATTTACCAGGGACAGATTCCAGAAAGGGGAAAAAGAAGAAGAGTTTGGGTTTGATATCCCGCTTTATCACTACCCGAAGGAGTCTCAAAGCAGCTAACATTCTCCTTTCTCTTCCTCCCCCACAACAAACACTCCGTGAGGTGAGTGGGGCTGAGAGACTTCAGAGAAGTGTGACTAGCCCAAGGTCACCCAGCAGCTGCATGTGGAGGAGCAGAGACGCGAACCCGGTTCACCAGATTACGAGTCCACCGTTCTTAACCACTACAGCACACTGGCAATTGGACAATTGAAGCACATGGCCGCAACCTTTTACAAAGCTGTTCTTTATTAATCTCCCCCTTAGATGCTTTATCCCTGCGCTCGGTCCCAGCGCCTGCCAACCTAGCAGTTCGAAAGCACCATTGGGTGCAAGTAGATAAATAGGGACCGCTTACTAGCGGGAAGGTAAACGGCGTTCCATGTGCTGTGCTGGCTCGCCAGATGCAGCTTGTCACGCTGGCCACGTGACCCGGAAGTGTCTCTGGACAGCGCTGGCTCCCAGCCTCTTAAGTGAGATGGGCGCACAACCCTAGAGTCTGGCAAGACTGGCCCGTACGGGCAGGGGTACCTTTACTTTACCTTAGATGCTAGCTGCCCTCCACTGGCTTCCGAAACAGTTTAGTGGAGGGATCCAACAATTTATTTATTTTTTTATTTCATAAAATTTATATACTTCTTGATTGTAAAAGGGACCGTGGAGCAGGTGTTCACCCACCCACATCAACACAGGTCACAGGGAGGGGGGAAAAAGAAAAGAAAGCCAAGGGTGCGCCTTGTGTTACATTCACTGCCGGCTGTTGGCCAATCTATCCACACAATGCTCCAAAGCCTGGGCCAGAAAAACATTACTGATCTTTGTTTGTATATAGTTTTTAGAAGTTACAGGTCAATGTATTTTGAAACAGTTTATGTCATTGTCTGTCAAGAGGAAACCTCTTGTGTCACCCTTAGTTTGATGACATAGATGCCAAATCCCTGGGGCGCTGCGTGCCCAAACACGCACAAAATTCCCCATGAAAGTGCTGGGCACCCATAAATTTCAGTGTCAGGGCCATGCACGCTGTATGGCACCCACAGTCCCGGGCACCCACAGTCAAAGGCCCAAGATGGCACTGCTGTTTGATGATCTCGAACAGATCTCGTAGTTTCAGCCTTTATACCTAGCCTGAAACCTGTATTTCTAATTAAAACCACTCAGCAGACCATATTTCGTACCAATATAAGAGAGTCTGTTAGGATTTTGTAAGAATTAGGACTTACCTTACTTCAGTTGTGACCTGCTCTGCTGCTTTGTTTTAGTTACTTTAGACACTTCAGCCTCAGAAGACAATGTGCTCTAATGAGAACCATTTCTCACGCAGAGACAGGAAATTGCTAGAGTAGTCTGCTTTGAGAGGTTAGGAAAAAGAGGAAACAACTTTGCAGTTGCTGGTGGTGATGGGAGGAAACCATGGTTTCTTTTCTGCCCACATGATCTGGAGCTTAAATCTTTTCACACTAATACTATTTGTACAGGGAAAGGGGCCATAAGGTTCACCAAGTCTTTACCTTACCAAAGAGGGAACACTAAAAGGATTACTATAGGGCTGGAGAGTCAGTCTGGATGATATTTGTGGGGGTCTCTTCAAGGCCTGTGATGTTCTCTGTGAGAGGTAAAAACCTGCAAGAGAAAAATCTGTTGAACCAGCCAGAGCAGTCTCTCTCTTAGGTGCTCTCACCAACATCTCAAAGAGTGAGTTACGTTGCCATAGTGACAACTAAGTGATGGTCCTGTCCAGAAAGAGGACACATATTTCCTCACCTCCGTCATCTTAGGAAAACCATAAGAGACCAAGGGGATATCTCTGTGTGAGAGAGTTTGGACTGATGCTGTAATCTGGAGAAACAGAGACATGTGTTTGTGCTTCCTTGGAAGCCTAATGGGGAAGTAAAGACACCACAGTTTCCACTGATCATCATTCCAAGGAAACCAAACCCTGGGAAAGCACAGGTACTCCTAGAGTCACTCCTTGAAGACTGCGATGTGTAATATAATAATAAGAATAATTTATTATTTGTACTCCGCCCATCTGGCTGAGTTTCCCCAGCCATGCTGGGTGGCTTCTAACAAAGATTAAAAATACATTAAAATGTCACACATTAAAAACTTCCCTGAACAGGGCTGCCTTCAGATGTCTTCTAAATGTCAGGTAGTTATTTATCTCTTTGACATCTGATGGGAGGGCGTTCCACAGGGCGGGCACCACTACTGAGAAGGCCTTATGCCTGGTTCCCTGTAGCTTTGCTTCTTACAGTGAGGGAACCGCCCGAAGGCCCTCGGCGCTGGACCTCGGTGTCCGGGCAGAACGATGGGGGTGGAGATGCTCCTTCAGATATACTGGGCCAAGGCTGTTTAGGGCTTTAAAGGTCAACACCAACACTTAGAATTGTGCTCGGAAACGTACTGGGAGCCAATGTAGGTCTTTCAAGACCGGTGTTATGTGGTCTTGGCAGCCGCCCCCAGTCACCAGTCTAGCTGCCACATTCTGGATTAGTTGTAGTTTCCGGGTCACCTTCAAAGGTAGCCCCACGTAGAGCGCATTGCAGTAGTCCAAGTGGGAGATACATAACTAGAGCATGCACCACTCAGGCGAGACAGTCTGCGGGCAGGTACGCTCTCAGCTTGTGTACCATATGGAGCTGGTAAACAGCTGCCCTGGATACAGAATTGACCTGTGCCTCCATGGACAGCTGTGAGTCCAAAATGACACCTCAACAATATTCTAGGTTTCACTTACTTAGGGGGAAAACATTGCACAGCTTAGGCTCTGCAATGAGATTTATCATAGATTTATATACATATATGAAGCCCCTTTATTGTCACTGATTTTCACTTGACAATAAGTTAACTCTCAATTTTTTAACAAATCTGTTTCTCAGAAGAGATTATTTCATAGCTGGCTGACAAATGAACATATCCTCCTTGACCACAATCCAAGACAGACCTGGGTGTGTTTAATACCATTAGAATCAATAGGTGGCATTCACCTACATTTTTTGTGATAGTGCAAGGGAATTTCCCTCCTCTCCTCTGCCCCACACCATCTCCAAATGTGCTCTGGAGGGCAAATTTAGGGGGTGCATAGGAAGAAAGAGAGAGGGAGATAGTTTCCTTGCACAAGGAAAGAAACTTTGAGTTGACAATCTGATTAAGATAATTGTATCTTCTGCCTCTTTAACAGCATCTTGGTTTGTGGATTTAGGCAGAAGTGTCTCATTTCTGCTTAACAAAATTACTCCCAACATTTCATGTTGCATGAAAGCAGAAGCTGCTATTTACCATATTTTCCATTACATCTGGCTTTGGAAATGAGAAATGAAACTCTGAATCAAAAAGGTCTTTCAGTGGCACAGGATATTGCAGGTGAGGGTTTCTGTTCCATTTGCTGCACCCCTCCCAATTCTTCCTTTATTGGAGGTTTTAAAGCAGAGGTTGGATGGTCATCTGATACGAATGCTTTAGTTGAGATTCCTGCATTGCAGGGGGTTGGGCTAGATGACCCTTGGAGTTCCACCCAACTCATTCCATGATTCTGCTACTTAGGCATGCCTGACTCATCCTTGATTTGCAATATACAAGGCATAAACCATTTGCTGTAGTAGATTAGAAGCAATTATCTACCCAGTTTTGACACATTGTCAATGTATGACTTCAGGCAAACTCATCGACCCATTTGCCTTGGTAAAAGCGGAAGCTTGATTTGTACATTAGTCAACACCTTTGTCTGCCTAATCAATGAATCTGTCTAATGAGGATAAGGAAAAGCATTGAAAAGCGAGCACAGCCTCTGGGCAAAAGTATTGATACTGGGATGGAGACCAAAAAGGATTACCAATCTTACAAAGACAGGCTTGGGGACAGAGCCTAGGAGGGGCAAAAGAACAGAACAAAGTGCAGGGCAGGGAGAAGGCCAAAGCTCTCAATTTTGGTTTCTATTTCTCATTTTTCTCCTCTTAAGCTTAGCTCTCCACATGTCCACACCCGATTCAGGGTCTTTCTCTCTCTCCTAATTTACACAGTTTCTATGTGGGTTGGCCTAATACACATGTTTTCGCAAAGCATATTTTCTCTGATGTTTATATTTTTCTTACTTGAATGCATTTTTCTATGTTACTTTCATAGGGACATAGGAAGCTGCCGTATACAGACTCAGACCCATTGATCTATCTAGCTCACTATTGTCTACACTGACTGCTAACAGATCTCCAGGGTTACAGGAATGGATCTCTTCCAGCCCTACCTGGAGAAGCCAGTGATTGAACCTGGAATTTTCTACATGAAAGGCAGATGCTCTGCCACTGAGCTATGGCACTTCCCAAGAGCTATTCCACTCCCCTTGCCAATTTTCAGAAATATATGCATTTTTATGCACACTTTACATTTGCTTATTCATTTTTGTGCACATTACTCGGCTGGAAAACTGCACTGCAAAATTCAGAGAAGTGTGAATCTTGAAGGATGGCTGGGTTTCAGTTTGCACATTTTGGAAAGTACAAATTACCGTAGGTAGGTAGAGAGCCAGTGTGGTGTAGTGGTTAAGAGCGGTAGTCACGTAATCTGGGTAACCGGGTTCGCGTCTCCGCTCCTCCACATGCAGCTGCTGGGTGACCTTGGGCCAGTCACACTTCTTTGAAGTCTCTCAGCCCCACTCACCTCACAGAGTGTTTGTTGTGGGGGAAGAAGGGAAAGGAGATTGTTAGCCGCTTTGAGACTCCTGAAGGGGAGTGAAAGGCGGGATATCAAATCCAAACTCTTCTTCTTCTAGATTCACATTAAAATGCAAACTGAATCAAATTTCCGATCTTCTGGAGAACACCTTGTTGGCTATCCCAGACTTGTGCAAAATTCACAGAGTAATGCATACCGATAAATTGATCATCCTGTGATGATTCAAACACAATAGTTCCCAGTCTCACTTTCCCAAGAGATACTCAACTTTTGATTGGCATACATGTTGCAAGCCACGTATGATTTATGACTCCATGATTCATGACTGTGTGCAATCCTAAGTATTTATACTATATATTTAGCATCACAATGACACTTAGCTGACTGTACACATCTGTAATTTAAAATAATGAGCTTAGGCTTCAACATTCAACAGCTGGAATGTACATCAATTAGCAGAAGCATTGCATAAAAACAAAACAAAAACAAACCATCAAGCCTTGATCTGTTATGTTTTAATTGATTTTTGCCTGAATACAAATCAATGAATGAATCAACAAACACTGTAGTGGTGAACTCAGAGCAGAGTCAATACATTTATACCATAACAAATAAATGTGAATATAGTACATTAAGATTGTTGCAAATTCCCATGCCATGGAGAAACCTGGTTGGCTTATGGAGTACGTGTTTGTGTACTCACATAGCTAATGAAAAGAAACCAGGTTGCATCAGATTAACCAAATCTTGATGTTTAAGCTCACAATGAATATGGTTCTACTTTTCTGTGCTGGCTCCATGTTTTGGGGATCTCTAGTGCAAGATGCTTGGTGGGTGTGTTGAATTTTTCAATTCTCAAATTCTGAACATGTGGGGTACTAAGAGGTTGTAACATGACTTGGGAATTCAAAATATATTTGGGTTAAATTCACATGATTTAGTTTGCATTGTAAATAAAATGTGTGTAACATTGCAAAGAAATCATTAAAAATGATTGCCACGTACTTGCAGTTATATTACAGTATATATATTTATTTTATCTATATAGTATACATATTTTATATTTCCTGACACTTTCTGAAGGTAAAACTAAAATTCTTTGGTTTTCCCAGTTTATAGACCAGTGGGAGGGGTTGAGACTTTTAGAACAGTAGTATACACTTGTTCACACTAATATTTTTTGAGAGGGGGGATTCCCATCATCTCCCTAAAAGAGAAAACAGGCTTACTTCCAAGTAAATGTGCACAGGATCAAGCTATAATCCTATGCACACTTCCTTAGAGAGCAAGCCCCACTGAACTCAAGCCTTTTTTTAACGTTACCAGGACTAGGGCTAGGGAGACCTGACCTGAAATCACACAGGCCACGAAGCTCAAGTCCTTTGTCAGGCTAGTTAGCCTAATCCTACCTCACAGAATTGTTGGGAGAAGATTGGATGGCAGTGGTGGTAGGTGTGTGTGTGCGCGCGCGTGCAGAAAAGAAAAGAATCCAGAGCTTCTTATTTGCATTTCAGTCATGCATTTTATTGCCATTTATACGGATATAGTTTCAAACGGGATGAGGGGCGTCGCGTGTTGAGATCCCGGCATTGCAGGGAGTAGGGTCCCTTGCAAATCCGCAATTCTAGAATTCACTGCCCCAACTCCCCATCTCGTCCTCACAACAACCCCGCGAGGTAGGTGGAAGGTTGACAACCCACGAAGGACACCCAGCCAGCTTCTTGGAGGAAGGGCGAGCTCTACACGTGGGTAAGTAAAGTTAAATCGCCGTGGGCTGCTAGACAGCCAAAAAAGAGCCTACAGCGCTCAATCCTCCTCCTTGCAGGAAACTCCCCCCCAAACTTCAAAAGTCACCCAGCATCCACAAGATAGTCCTCGTCACGTGACTGCACTGACGCGGCGGGAACGTCATCGGAGGTGACGGGGGGGCAGCCGCGGCGGCCGAGAATGGGATTCCGCGGTATGCGCGTAAAAACCTCCCTTCTCTTTTCGCAGAATCACAACAACGGCGACGCAGCCGAAGTCAGGTGACCTCGCGCCACGTGACCGTGCTCGGGGTGTGGGGGAGTGGAGGCCTCGCGCCGTGGCTGACAGGATTTATGACAGGAGCCGGGAGGCGGCAGAGCAGCGCTGAGGCGACGCGGCTGCTCCTTCGTGCCGAGGCTGGAAGCGCGGCAGCCTCATTCATACATTCACCCGGTGAGGCTCGTCCCGTCCCGCCTTGTCCCCGGCTCAGCGCAGCGTGCGAGGATGACTTGGGGGCTGTGGGGCTTCGCGCTGCTGGGCTGCAGCCTGGCCTCGGCCAGCGGCGTTTACCGGCTGGACGACGCAGTGGGGCTCGCCTCGGAGTTCGACGGCATCGGCGCCCTCAGCGGAGGCGGGGTAGGTTGGGCGGCGGGTGCTGCCGCTACCCCCGGTGTCTGTAGGCGCCTCACCCCGGTCCATGAGGGTCCACGCGCGGGAAATGCTTGTGTGTGTGTGTTGAGGGATCCTATAGAACTGCAGAGTTGGAAGGGACCCCCAAGGGTTATCCAGCACAAAATAATAATAATAATAATAATAATAATAATAAGAAGTTATACCTCGCCCATCTGGCTGGGTTTCCCCAGCCCCTCTGGACGGCTTCCAACAGAATACAGTGGTACCTTGGGTTACATACACTTCAGGTTACAGACACTTCAGGTTACACTCTGCTAACTCAGAAATAGTACCTCAGGTTAAGAACTTTGCTTCAGGATGAGAACAGAAATCGGGCTCCTGCGGCGTGGCAGCAGCAACAGGCCCCATTAGCCAAAGTGGTGCTTCAGGCTAAGAATAGTTTCAGGTTAAGTACGGACCTCCAGAACAAATTAAGTACTTAACCCAAGGTACCACTGTATTAAAATACAATAATCTATTAAACATCAAAAGCTTCCCTAAACAGGGCTGCCCCTTGCAGTGCAGGAATCTCAGCTATAAAGCATCCAGGGCAGCTGGCCCCCCCAACCTCTGCTTAAAACCGTTCCCTGTGTATCTGTTTGCTTTGTAACACAACCCCACCCTCCAATAAAAACTAATTCAAACAAAAACACCCTCCGTGCAAGGAGGGAGACGGTTCCGCAGTCCAACAGCTCTTCTGGTCAGGAAGTTTTTCCTGATGTTTATTTGGGAGGGTTATTGTTCCAGTCCGTTGCTATATTACACATTTTTGGTTTTATATTATGAACCCCTTTGTGATCCTCGGGTGATGGGCGGTATATAAATTTAATAATTTATTAACAGAGGTGTACTTAGGGGGTTGATGAAACTGGCCTCCGGTTCGGGGTGCAAGCCCAAGTGTGTGTGTGTGTGTGTGCGTGCAACAATCACCTGTCAGATTATGGAGCGTATGATTTTTACATTTTACAGTATAGAGATATAAACAGTAACTCCAGAATTTTTCTTTTTTTCTCTTCTAGGCTACTTCCCGGCTTTTGGTGAATTACCCAGAACCTTATCGCTCTCAGATTTTGGATTATCTTTTTAAGGTAAGTGCGACATTGCTGTTCTTGTAGACTTTGACCTAGGGCAGTCATTGAATCAACCCTTTTTTGACCTTTTTTATTTCATTTAAAAAATGTTTTAGCCGTCCAGCCTTGTTAGCTATCCTAGGGTGTGTTGCATTATAAAACATCACATAAAAATAGTCGAACCAGAGCACATAAAATGCATCATCAAAATTCCACATAGGTGTTTCTATCCTGGGTGTCAACTGACTTTCTCGACCTCTCCAAGTCGTTGGAACAAATATGTCTTTAGTTGGCACTAAAAAGAAAGTAAGGCGGATCTCAGCCATACTTGTGAGGAACGGTGTTTCATAACTGACGTGGCACTTAGTGCTGTGGCAGCTACATTCTGGACTGCCTTCAGGAGCTGCTCCATCTGTTAATGTGCGGACAGGTATTCTTTACTGTACTTATATTTTTATAAAACCTGTATGCAGTGCTTGATATCATGACCCAAACCTTATCAGTGCATTAATATCAACTTGCAATTTTTTGCCATGGTGTATGCTTGATGTTTGCTTTATACATCTGGCAAATAAGATGTAAGAATTTGAGCTAGGATGTTTTTCTTATTCTCACTCCCCCCCCCCCCCCGCCGCTTACTGTCGTGTTTATTGGCATTGATAATACTAGTCAAATAGCTTGTGGAAGCTTAGTGGCTGCTTAACTGTGACAAAGTGCTGTAAATTCATGTTGCAGTTGGGCTTGTAAATATTCTCAAGACAGGACCATCAGCGAAGCCTCAAACTCTCACTCCGTGAAACTAAGATGTACTGCTTTTCATTTCAACATTAAGAATGTTGACGAAAGATTGCAGTTCAGAATAGAATGTGAGAAATGTACTTACAGAAACAGCCTGGGTATTTGGGCAATGCTGAAGTGGTGAAGGAATATGGTGAGCAGCACAGTGCTGGGGCTTTTTCAGAGCAAGAATAATGTCTTCTTCTGGAGTGCTTAGGAAATTTATGGTCTTTCCTGGTAAATGAAATGGTAAATGATAATAATTATTCCAGTCCTCAACAAGGTCATCTAATGAGTCGCCAGGAGGAGCAGGGTCCAGCAAGGCTTGTCGGAATCTATCAGGATCCATCTGTTTTCGCGGACGAGCCCAAATAGGTTTGCCACCCGAGCAGGGGAGGAGCGGGAAGTCAATCTTGGCTTTCAGAGCGTAGTGATCAGACCATGGCATTTGAATCTCTTCCAAGAGGTTAAGACCTTTTTGGAGTTACTACGTGACACTGTTTACTACGTGAAGACAGCCGGCAAGTTTCAAATCCATGGGATATGGCTATTTTTTTTTTTTTGCTTATTGATCCATTACTGGTGCTGGCTGGCTTCTTTGAGGGCTAACAGGATTTAACTGGAGCCAGGTCTCAGCCCTGCAAAGCATGAAGCAGTGTTGCAGGGAATTGGACTACAGGACCCTTGAGATTCCTTTCAACTCTACCGTTCTATGATTCTATGTTTGTGCTTCTGTGAATATTTTTTTAACATATTGAAGGCAATTATTTTTTGTAATTGGGATTACTGTTCTTTGAGGGAATATAATAAGCTGCAAAATAATTGACCTTTTAGAAGAAACTTCCTTGCAATATGCAAAATTTTGCATACCAATAGAAAATATATACATAAATATAAAGAAAGAAAGGTGGAATGAGATAAAATGAGCAGCAAAAGTATTCTTCTGCTTTTGTTAATAAGCAATGCAATGATCCTGGCAAGGGCTCAGGGTAGTGTTGTGGAGTTCCTTTCAGCCTGGAGAAAGTACTGTGTGTTTCATAGCCTGTTTCCCATTCCACTTAATTGTAGGAAGGTACAGTACATACAGCCAATATCACTGCCATGTTCTTTTCTCTTATTGGGAAACAAGTGTACGTGTCCCTGTAAAACAATTGCAGAAGAGCCACAGGGCTCATTTTTTGCAGCACACAGACAGGGGAAAGGCTGATGAAAGGTGAAGGCATAATAGGCTTCTGTACCAAGCTGCTTTGTAAAGGTGTATTAAAATCCCTTTCCCTAGTGCTGGTGTTGCTGGGCGACTAGTTTCATTAGCACTGCAGAACTGATCCTCTGTGGGATATTGACTGCCAGCGTCTCAAAGGCTCTGAAGCCTGACTTCTTATGTGCAGTGTATGCTTGCACAGCCACTGTTTTGGCATATCATGTGCAAACACAATCTCTGTTTTCAATCAAAGAGGTAATGATTGTTGAGCATCATAGTAGGTGATAAGTCAGTACCACAGTCTTGACTGCAAATTACTTCCTATTTACATGATGTACTGTGATCCATGAATAGCATAAATGTTAACACTGCTTCCTCTTCTTTTTCCCCTGAAGCCAAATTTTGCTGCTGCTTTACAAATCCTCAAAGTAGAGATTGGCGGAGATGCACAGTCCACAGGTATGAGCTGTTGAGGAAAGAGATTTAACTACAAAGCATTGTAATAATGCTGTAATTATGGGTTAGTTAGTTCTAAACATTGTCAACCAAGTTGCTCACCACGAGCTTTGCATGATATACTGATTGTGCCTCTTTACTAGGTTCTGGAAAACTGATTCTGTTATGGTTGGAACAAAATACTCAATAGTGGAGATTTTTCTCAAGCCCCTTGATGGGGATATAATTGCCCTTCCCCAGAGTTATGTTGCTAATTTGATAAGCAGGGTGGGTGTAGTACCCCCACAGCTGATCTGTGTACCTGTGTGTTTGGGGTGTGTGAGAGTGTGTGGATTCACATGAACAAGCAGGCAGAGGGCCCTCTTGGTAGTGGCACCCACCCTGTGGAACACCCTCCCATCAGATGTCAAACAGATAAATAACTATTTGACTTTTAGAAGACATCTGAAGGCAGGGAAATTTTTAATGGTTGATGCTTTATTGCATTTTTAATATTTTGTTAGGAGCCACCCCTAGTGGCTGGGGTGGCCCAGTCAGATGGGTGGCACATTATTATTATTATTATCATTAATATTATTAAGATTGTTGTGTGTATGGCTTTTTGTTTTTGCAGGGTAGAGGGAACTGTTGTCTAGTGGGTTCCATATTAAGTTTGAGAATATCTCCTGAAAATGGGATGTCCTCTTGCTATAAGCATCTTTACTTTGCTGTAAATCCATTGATTTCATTAGCACTTATTTCCACGTAAGCTTATCAAGGTGCTGTTAAATGGGTTGTTGAACCACAATGCCTATCAGCCCCTGGAAGCATGGCCAATGGCCAGGGATGGTGGGAATTGTAGTTCAGCAGCATCTAGAGGGCCAAAGGTGACCCACACCTACAATGAGAGACAAGATCAGCATGTTCAGGGGACCTTCATTGTGGTGGGAGATGCTGAGGTGACCTGTGAGTTTGTTTATTTGTTTGTTCCTAGAGAAGAGGTGGGAAGCTGAGAGGTGTTGTGTGGGGAGGTGTGTTAAGAGAAAGGGATATCTTCACCTCCCAGTTACTGTACTGGTATCAACAAAGATCAGTGTTTTATTGAGTTGTATTTATGGTTTTATTGCATATTTTGGTTTTTTTATTTGCTGTATACTGCTTAGAGGTATTTTATATATTAGGTGGCATAGAGATGGTCTTAATAATATTATTATCGCTATATATGTAGCTGGAGGATGTTGAGGTTGACAGATGTAGCTATTAAGAATAGTTGTTGTTTTTGTCCATGGAGTTTTCTTGGCAGGGATACTGGATAGTTAGAATGGTGCTATTATTGTTCCATATTACATGAAGTTCTCAATCTAATGCAACTGGACATAGATCATAAACAGATAACAGTTCACCTTGTAAATGAGGCATGCATATCCTGGGCTGGCAAAGCACTGCATAAGCTGGATGGTACAGCTGATTTATATTTAGAACATTTAATTAGCATTGTTTTTCATTAGCATTATTTCAATGCAGAGTCATGAGTGGGTGAATGCCAAATGTCAGCTTATTATATCTTTAGACTTTATCAAAAATGGTTTCTATGATTTATGAAGAACCCCGCAACATAACATGGCGCCATCTCGGCAACACATTTCATCTACATTTCATATTTTAGTATTTTTTGCCATCCTGTTTCATGTGCTTGTGATTCTCCAGCAGATAAGCCCCAGAATAACCTGACTTAAAGTATAGCTTTCCACTCAGTAAGTTCTTACAACCTGTGATTACAGGATAGGCATTGGAATGTCTGTAGAAGATCAGGTTTCTTAATGTAGGTGTTTAAGTACAGAGAACTGCACTTGTTGTTAATATCCTTCTTCCCTTGATGCTATCCAGGGTGCTAAAATTGGTGTAAGAATAACATTGCATGTCCAGTTTCATGATATACATATAGTTTACACGTGTTGAGAAATGTATAAGATTGATGTAGCAAAGGATGTGTAACACATTGCTGAGCTACAATTTTGTTTTCCTTCTGTAGATGGAACTGAACCATCCCACATGCACTATGAAGATGATGAAAATTATTTCCGGGGCTATGAATGGTGGCTGATGAAAGAAGCTAAAAAGAGAAACCCTAATATTAAATTGATTGGTAAGACCTGCAGACCTGTAAGGTGTGACGTTTTGTCCTTCTTACCCTGTAATTTGAGAGTACCTTTGTGATTCATTTTAAACCATTCTGTTCCAATGTAACGTGCAGCATGCTTTAAACAATATTGATTTACTCAGCTTGGAGTGTGTGTGTTGTGTGTGTGAGAGAGGCTGGGTTTGCACAACTTTGCAAGCCCAAACTGTGGCTTACCAGGACCATATGAATTTGCAAGCTCTCAGAGGGGAGCTTGTTGTTAATATCCTATTCAGGCCTATGCTGTCCTGAAGTTAGCCAGTGTTTGGCTTTGCATGTCATTCAAACCCGGGCTGGTGGTTATTCTCTTTACTCACTAGCTATGAGCTGCTACCAAGAAAAAAACCATAGGTGGTGGCGGGGGGTGGGGAGGGTGGAGAGAAAAGAAGGCATCCTCTGCTGTTGTTACTGCTTATATAGGAATGAGTTGGTGGGCAGATGGAGCGATTTTGACCTGTCAGGCTTTATTAATTCCTTTAAAAAAGAAAGAAGCCTTTTACATAATGATTAAACTGTAAACATTTTGCTTCTCCCCAAATACCCCCCTTCACTAAAAATTTGGTTTCGGTCAGCTCCCCATGATTAACACACACTTAAGGGATTTTCTAGTTTGAATCCCCTGCACCATTTCCAGATCATTTCTGTTATATAAACGTATAATAAAATGCTCTTAAATTTGAAACGGAAGATTTGGGGATGTATTGTGATGGGAGCATAGGGTTAAGAGAACATTATGATTTTCATATAAAACCTCCAATATACCACATGCTTTGATACCAAAATTACCATTGCAATTGATAAGGAAACCTTATTGAATAAATTCAGCCTGTTTGTGAAAATACAATATGCAGGAACCTGTAACACTTCTAGAAAATTAAATTGTGTGTTGGTTGGAGACTGAGGTGAAGCCACAGGAACAAGCAGTGCATTGTATAGTCTCTTGTAGGGTGTCCCAAAGAAAATCAGCATAACCTGGAAAGCTGACAACAAATGAGGAAGACTAGATGCCTGGAGCTGTTGTTTGCCTCTTTTGATAGCCTTCTACTCATAATGTCACAAATGCCTTCCCATGACAGAGTTAGGCAACACATATTTCCCATGCATTGTAGTATCTTCCTCTTTTAGGAGTGCCCGTTGCAACGGCATGCTGCCTCACCTTCCTGTTTGGCATTTCTTTGCCCACACAATCAACATGTCATTTCCTGAGTGCTTGATTTGTTTTTCCCACTCTGTAGATGTTTCATGGAAAATACATTGGTTCTGAGAATGTGCACACTCAGAATATGAAGGAAGCCCAGGACCAGCCCGAAGCAGTGCTGGTCACCTGGCTGTAATTGTTCCTTCTGATAACTCCATGAGGTGTACCACTGGGTGAAAAGCACTGTTCTGTGGCATACAGTAAAGGAGGGCCTGATAGCAAAAAGAGTGCAATTTGGACTGGCTGAGCCTTTGAGTGTTTGTTGGTTGCACCGTTTCTCCGCAGGCACTTAAGCCCACAGCTTTGCTGGAGAAAGAGAGGGAAGGCCCAGTAGCAGGGGGTATTGTTTGTCGGCACACATTTCTGGAGAGAATGAAAAGAGAATTTATTTGTGGGGTACCGTGGAAATACTGAATCAAAACGTACCAACGAAAGAAAATTGATGTTTAGTGCTGCCTGATCGCCAAACCATGGTTTGGTTAGTTACCTGGGCATGTGTGCTTCTCTTCCTCCCTCTACCTCATCTCTCATGTGGACATGCCCTAAGAGCCAATAGTTATTAACAATAGTGCAGATACAGTGGTACCTCTGGATGCAAACGGGATCCGTACCGGAGCCCCGTTCGCATCCAGAAGCGAACGCAACCCGTGTCCGCGCGTCTGCATGTGCGCGGGTTGCGATTTGCTGCTTCCGCGCATGCGCATGACGTCATTTTGACCGTCTGCGCATGTGCGAGTGGCGAAACCCGGAAGTAACGCACTCCGTTAGTTCCGGGTCGCCGCAGTGTGCATCCCAAAAATACTTATCCCGAAGCTACTTCAACCCAAGGTATGACTGTATTCTAGTTAGCCCAAACCAGTTTCCCTACCTGCTTCTAGCCATGATTGTTAGACTGGGCTTGGCATTAGCATCCCCAGAAATGTAACTCGCTTTTTAATCTCCTTGGTTGCCAGCCAGACAGCAGGCTAAACTCAGGGGGCTGGTACTGGTGTACAAAGCCTTACATAGATTGGGACACGGATACCTAGCTGATAATTTCACCCCTTTACACCCAGTTGAGCACTGCACTCTGCAGGAGAGGGCCTCCCTCAGACATCATCTCATCAGGAGGTCCATTTTGTGCTGTTGTTTGCATCCATGGGCTTTGTGAGACAATGGAGGAGTGCGCCTTTTGGGGGTGAGGTCAACCTGTTGGATTGTTGCAGCGCCTGCTGTACAATGCTGGACTAATGCCTTTTGTTTGGAGGCATCTACCCTTTGGAACTCCCACCAGCTATATATCAAGCAGACGCTGCTGTCTTTTTGGCACCTGTTGAAGACTTCCCTTTTCCTGCAAGCATTCTAAGTGGAGATGATGATGATGATGATGATAATAACAAAAATTATTATTATTATTATTATTATTATTATTATTATTATTATTATTATTAATTTCTACCCCACGCATCTGGCTGGGTTTCCCCAGCCACTCTGGGCAGCTTTCAACAGAACATTAAAAACAGAATAAAACTTCAAACATTAAAAACTTCCCTGAACAGGGCTGCCTTTGAAAAGTCGGATAGTTGCTTATTTCCTTGACATCTTCTGGGAGGGCGTTCCACAGAGCGGGAGCCACTACTGAGAAGACCCTCTGCCTGGTTCCCTGTAACATCACTTCTTGAATGAGGGAACTGCCAGAAGGCCCTTGGCGCTGGACCTCAGTGTCTGGGCTGAACTTTGGGGGTGGAGATGCTCCAGAGATCTTTGTCCCAATCTTTCTCTGTTTTGAATGTTTTTATTAATGCAGTCATTGATCGTTAATTGCTTGGGGGTGGTTCATGGGGAGCTATTCATAAAGGAAATACAGTGGTACCTCAGGTTACAGACACTTCAGGTTACATACGCTTCAGGTTACAGACTCCACTAACCCAGAAATAGTACCTCGGGTTAAGAACTTTGCTTCAGGATGAGAACAGAAATTGTGCTCCGGCGGCGCAGCAGCAGCAGGAGGCCCCATTAGCTAAAGTGGTGCTTTAGGTTAAGAACAGTTTCAGGTTAAGAACGGACCTCTGCAACGAATTAAGTACTTAACACGAGGTACCACTGTAAAATAATAAATAATGACAGCAAGCTCTGAAATTGAAAATTTAGGGGGGAAGTGCCTCTTCAAGATGGTAGGTATTATACTCCCATGGCCAAAGAAGTAGGAAGCTTTCTGTATAATTTCTAAAAACCAGAACTGAGTGGTGCCTCACTGGTTTCAAGAGCAAAGAAATGTGTGGATTGTTCTGTAGTGTGAGCACACCCACAATGCCTCTCCTGCAGGGTAGGTTGAAGTTTGAACTGTCCTATTTTGAGAATAGGGGCTGTGTGCTAAGCTTTTCCGTTGTATTAATTTTATGCTTGTTTTTTTCCTTCTCTTTACAGGGTTGCCCTGGGCTTTTCCAGGATGGGTTGGGAGGGGTGAGAACTGGCCCTATGATTATCCGGATGTCACTGCTTATTATATTGTGTCCTGGATTATAGGTGCTAAAAGATTTCATGATTTGGACATTGACTACATCGGGGTTAGTAAAGGAATTCCTCTTTAAATACTTTTGAACATGATTCATGTTAGAGATCCCAAAGTCATCTAATACAAGTCTGCTTTTCCTGAAAAAAATCCACTGGGTTACTTCACACCCCTCCCCTCAATTATTAAAATACTGTAATGATTAGGAAACATTGGTGCGCACACTTTAGGCTTATGGGATTTGCCTTGTTTTTTTGTCCTAGAACCTCAAGATCCACCAGTCAGAGCCTGGTACAAAAGACATACGTTTCCTTTGTGTACACATTTATACACAAACACACCCATCCTTTTTCCTACCTGTAACACTTGGAGAAGGTGCTGCAATTAAACAATTCTGAGCCCAGGCATTTGCTTTTACTTCCAGAACTGCATTGAACTTATGTTCCTTCCCTCCACCCCACTCCAATTTTCAGTCCTCCTTCTCCTGCTTTCCTCATTTCTGTTGTTGTTGTTGAACAGTTGGTAGTCAGAATTTGTTGCTCATCTACTTTTAATCACCCAGAGATTTACTAGTAGAGATTGCAGATCTTCCTTTAGGCCATCCACCACTGCCTGCCTTTCGTATCTGTGTGCATTATTACCACACGTTGGGCCAGGACAGAGAGCGTAGCTTCCAGTGCAGATCCTTAAGTCTGGACAGTTTCTTCTGCAGTATATCATACCTAGAGAAACCAGAGGCTTCATAAGTACTAGGAGCAAAACCTTAACCTGGTTCATGTGTAGCGCCTTTTGCCCTTCACGCTTAAGGTCAGCAAGCTCAGGCAGGGCATGCCAGGAATTGGATTTGAGTGTGTCTTCTCTTACCTTTGTATCACTTCTATTTTTTTTATTTTGGTATTTTTAGATCTGGAATGAACGGTCTTTTAGCAGCAAATATATCAAGGTAGGTCAACTGATCAATTGACATCCATTTTTAAAATAATGCATTCTTAGCATGTATAACATCAAACTTCTAGCAGAATTCATCTAAGTTGTTGTACTAGTGCAACAGGATCTCTCCCTATGCATCCTCTCCCAATTTTGCTTGTGTGGCTGTGTGTGCGTCTATGGGCGGAGAAGAGGGCAGAATGTCTGCACTGAAGCTTACCTTTATCAGCTTACCTACAGTTCTAGCCTTTTTTGTTTTTGTTCTGTTGCTAACGAGTGGCAAAGCTTCCTAAGGCAGTTTTAATGGATAAAGATGCATAGAAAATGGCTGCAATCCAAACATGCCCAGCTGATGCCTCTCAAATGCTTTGGACTAGAATTCCCATAATCCCTGGCTGCTGGCCATGTTGATTGGAGCTGATGGGAATTGTACTCCAATACATCGAGAGGATGTCCTCTTGGGGATCACTGGGCTAGAGGGTCTCTAGATTCTCAGTGTTGGTTTTATTTTTTCTTCAGTGTCTGGCTGATACTATTGTTAACCATAGTCTTCAGTTAACCATAGTCTCCCATTCCTCCTGAACTGGGAAACAAGCCACGGTTTCGTGGAAACAAGCCATGAAACCATGGTTTAAACCTTCTACTTGCTCAGCCGTTGCATACAATGCATAGTGTTTATTGACTAAGAGTGTCTTGCTATGCACGACAAATTTAAATGAACCCCATTTTTGAAGACATGAAATGCTACTACTGTTATAATGTAGAAGGGATATGTTAAAAGTGTATATTTTGTGTGGATATCTGGTAGAAAGGGACTGCAGTGAAAGCTGTAAGTGACTGAATGCACACATGCCCGACCTGAACTGTGCTAGGAAAACTAGCATGGTTTAATTTGTCATTTACAGATGTGTCTCTTAAGCTAACTTGTGTCACTGCTACAGATGTATCTTTTAGTGAATATTCCTCCATTTCTGTGAAGTAAGGTTTGTCAGCAGCACTAATAGGCCAAGAACTGAAAGGTGGGGGGAACCACTTATTCTCCAGACATTGTAGACTATAAATCCCATCAGTTCTGACCATGACCCAATGCCCGTGCTAGCTGGGGCTGATGGGAACTGGAGTCCAAGAGTATCTGGAGGGCCACTGGCTGCCCATCCTTGTTTTATATCCGACATAGTGCCCTCCAAGACAACCCCATGTCTACTCAAAAATAAGTTCCATTGACTTCAGTGGATCTTATTCCCTGGGAAGTATATAGGATGACAGTCTTATAGCAATGAAAAATGTTTTCTCTTTCTGATGTTATCAACTTACCCTCTTTTTAAAAACATTCATGGGATGCACTTTAGTTAAAGTTCAATTACAGTCAGTTACTAAGATGTGGCAGTATTATTAGTCCGCTTTATTAAATGTAGGATAATGGACATAATTCATGGGAAGTCTTATCTGTATGAGACAGAAATATTTCTTGAAGATTATCATCTTTTCTGTATGTGTAGAGTGGTTTATGTTGTATGAATGATTTCTGCATTGCATAAAAAGGGGAGATTGCAAGATTAACAATGAAGGAAATAATAGGGGTTTAAAAATGGAATTTTTTACTGATTCAGGCCAGATCATCTTCTCCCTCCCCTCCCCTTGTGAAGACTAAATTTGGCAGGTGGGGGGGGGCTGCTCACCTCTCAGTCACCTGACATCACAATGATGTCAGTTACCCCTTCCACTCTGCACCATTTGGAATCATACAATGCAGGCAAATTCACAGCCCACAAAGTACCTTTCAAAGCACTACTCAAGACCTGACAATTGACTGATTGTCTGGTCTTGTGAAGTCTATTGCAAAGCATTCTGCAAGACCCCATGACGGAGCGCTTTGTAGATGGTTTTGCAGACACCACATATTGGCAGCCCCTGCAAACCTATTTCAGCTGAGCAAGGTGTTTCCTTTCATCTGTGGGGCAGGTAGATGTGGCCAAATGGGGAGACCTGGTGGGCCTAATCAGGTCTGTGGGTTGGAGGTTTCGCACCCCTGTTTTAAAACATGGTATTAGAAGCTGGCTGCTAAGTGAATGTAGGATGGAGTTCTCAAACACTTAATTGACTTCTGAGTTCAGCGTGTCATGCCTGTTTAATGATAAGAATGGAGAGCTGCCAAGGATTTTCAAATCTCCAGCGTTTCTGCTTTCTCGGTCATTAACAATTCAGTTATTTTATTTTAGAATTCTTACATTATTTAAATTGGATGATGAGGTGCCTTAATGGGTGAGATTCAACAAATGAGTCCTGTCTATTTGTTCAATGGGGTTTCCCTGCTCTCTGTGCATGTCCTGAAATTGGCTTGGGAGAACATCCAGAACAGTGTGTTGGAGGTGGCAGGTGTATCATCAGATGTACGGGAGTTAGCTGTGCCTGATAGTTGGCTAAAAAAGTGAATCTGTACACCTGCCAAGGCACTCCCTTCAAGTTGCAGCCCTGGAAGTCCTTGTTTTAACAACAGGTTCCAGGATTAAGAACTGGTAATACATGAATAACTTGAGGAACTGGAAGCTTTGGAGCACAATTTAAAGCAGTAGTTATCCAAATGTTGAAAGTACATTTCATGTACATATCAGAAAGGGGCCAGGAAGAGAGAAAGCTCTCAGGTAAGGGTGTTCAGGATTCCATTTGAGAGCAGTGACACTCGGGCAGATTAACTGTGTGTGTAGAAGCCCAGCTCTTCCATCATTTCACAGCCCTCGCACTTTAATTTGATCTGTTAAGATAATGTCACACTCTCTCCATTGATGAAAGCTGTGTTATCTGTCAAGTAATGCTATCTGTTATCAAGGTACTCCGCAAAACCATGGACAGAGTGGGTTTAAGGAAGGTTGGCATCATTGCTGCAGATGGTGAATGGGACATTGCATTTGAAATGCTAGTCGATCCCTATCTTAATGACTCGGTTGAGATAGTAGGGTAAGTGTGGAAGCCTTGGGTAATAATAATAATAATTTTATTATTTATACCCCACCTATCTGGTGATGGTGATTCCTTTGTGCCTTTGATCACAGTTCCATATGAACTGAAGAAAGTTTGGATCCACGTTTGACCATTAACTGAAGGAAATTTGGATCCAAGCTTGGCCATTTCTGCATGTCATACTTGAGCATAAAGTCCTTACTGCATGGGGCTATGCTGCCCCTTTTGCCACCTCTGCTCCTGTGCTTGACGTTGTGCATTTAGTGCAACCTGTCTAGTGTCTCTCTGCTGCTGCTTATTTTGGTGTCTGCATCCTTTTTTATATATCTTCTACAGTCTTTTCAGTGGTGGTAGTGTGGTTTTGGAATACTCTCATTGTAGAAATCCTTCAGGCTCCCTCTCTGACCTTTCTTTTCTCTGAGCTGAAAACTTCACTTTCAACATGGTTTTAATATTTAAAGCAGTAATATTTTACTGCTTTACTGTATTGTTGCTGTATTGTTACTCTTTTTTCAGATTTCCTGATTTTTAATTTCATTTGTAGATGTCCTTTTAATGTCCCTTGTTACATATGTGTTCCATATCTCTTAGCTGTGAAATTCTTCTAGATGCTCTATGGGAGGAGGAGCAGGGTATCCATTTCCTACATTTATTTATTAATCAAATTTGTGCCCAGCCCTTCCTCCTGAAGAAACCTAGGAACCTAGCAAACAACATGCCATGAAACACTTTAAAAACACCTTTAAAGAACTCCCATTCAAAGCTGAACTCAAAGGCATTTTGTAAGAGGAAAGTCTTCAGTAGGTGCTGAAAAAGACAACACCTGTTTAATATTCAAATTCATGTCATATACAGAAAATTTATGGCCATTTGGACATTACTAGTGACAGTCTATGCTTAAGATGCCTTTCCAACATGGAAATCCTCGTTTTAAAAAAGGATCGCCCAATATATCGACACATGTTCAGACACTGTCGCCCTTGGGTTTGTGATATTTGCTACGTTTGTAAAATAAGCTTATGGAAGTGCCATCATTCCCTCTGTTTATGATATTCGGGTATGAACACAATTGTTAGGTAGCCTAAACAACCCAACCCACGCATAAGAGGGAGGTATCAGCAGGTTTGTGGAGGAACACTGTAATCTGCCGAAGTAGTAAGTAAGAACCTTAATGAATACGCGGGGGATAACCCCACAAAGCAGCACAGTGGCAGTGGCGGAGCTAGCTACTCGGGCACCCAGAGCAGCGCACATGCTGTGCACCCGGGGGTAGGGCGATTGTGCCCAGGGCATTGCGGCCCGGCTGGGGTGTGTGTGTGATTGGCACAGCCGCGATCGCCCCTGCCTCCCTGCCCCCCCCTGCACAGTGACCACTGAGCATGCTCTGTACCCATGGAATACTGGCTGGAATACACAACAATATTTTGCGGCAGCTCTTACTTTTGCATTTTTAAAAGCCATGTATATCTCTTGGGAGGAAATTAGAAAAATAAAAGTTCCTCTTCTGATGTACCCCTTAAGTAGGGGGCAAGCACTATTCTGAACGCGCTCACTAGGGGGCAAGCATCATTGAACTAAGTGAGGCTACATAGGGCTGGATCATAAATCTGTTTTGTGAAGGCTAATTAACCAGTAAGCAAAAGCTACCCCTTTTAGCCAAACAAAAGAGTTATTTTAATTAGGCGATATTTATAGTAGTTCGGAAGAGGCTGGCTCCTCCTAATGGTGTCTTCATGCACCTGAATTTTGAAGATGATGAGGATGATGATGATGATGATGATAATAATAATAATAATAGTAAATATACCATCCTTCATCTGTAGATCTCAGGGAGGTTCACAACAAATTTGGGGCACTAATCAGGGCCATTGGTTTTCATATTACCTGTTCTGCAGAGTTGTCTAATGTTACTAAATTGCCACAGCAACAATTAACTCTCTGCTGACTAATTTAAAAGCAATTCAGCTGGTAGTCACATTTGACCCAATTGTGGATTCATTCAACAGGATTAATAATCTAGTTAGGTACACACACACAGTCAGCCCTCAGAAGAACTTAAGGATTTTCAAAATGATAACTTGCCATGGAATAACTTTTCTGATTGAAAAATGGTAGTCAGGCATCATAGGCAAGAGCACCTCAAGGCTTATACTAGGATGTGATTAGTGGCAGGCACTGTGTGTGGAATGATGCTGCTCACCTGACTTTGTTCTAGCTGAGTCACAGCTGCCTAAAGGGACAAGAAGGGATGTTGTGGTGTTGAGGTTGGTGTGGTGCAAATGTGGTGGCGGAACCAGGCTAGTGCTCTTGCTCACATGTTTGCAATGCACTGATCTTTCCTCTGCCTCTCCATTCCAGTATGCAACAGCAACTCAGCTGGAGGGAGGTCAGGTGAGCAGCGGAGCCTCAACCCACAGCCTGCTACTGGGTGGTGGAAAAGATTGCCATGGATCATGTCCTGCTTTTCTGAAAATGCTCACTTAGGCCTCAGAGTAACCTCGTAGCTATGCAGATAGGCTTCCAAAAACTAGTCTCATGCAAAGTCCTCCTAACCTTGTTATTGAACAGGTTGTATATTGAAGCTTGTTCACGATAGGTAAACTGATACTATAACCATTTTTAAAAATGACATGCCTACTCCTAGGACCTTTGCTGTTAATTGTACGAGGAAATCAGGATTCTTAAATGCACCGGATTTTAGTGTCTTGCCTGTAGTTTCACGGTCTGGCTCAGTAAACTCCACCTGCGTTTTGTTTTACATTGAGACAAACTCTGAAAACTCCCAGTATCTTTCCTTTACAAAAGGCGTCAGTGGGGAGCCGTGATCTGGATTGTGATGAGGAGCAAGGGGCGGGGGGATGGTTAAGCCATTACATAATGACAGTGGGCAAGCTGGTTGAAAAAATACACTCTTGACTTCCCTGTTATTTACATAGTGTAGGAAGCTGCCTTATAATGAGTCAGACCATTGGTCCATCTAGCTGAGTGTTGTCTATGCTGACTGACAGCAGCTCTGCACGGTTTCAGGCATCTTCCCTCCTAGCCTTACCTGGAGATGCTGAGGATTCATCCTGGGACCATCTGCATGCAAATCGGGTGCTCTAGCCACTGAGCCTTTCCCCCTCCCTTCAGATTCTTCTGTTGCTGTTCAGAGAGACAACCTAGTGGAACGTTAGTGGTGTTTGAAAATAGAAATGTCCTCTGTTTGCCACCGCAGTGATGTTGCCTTGGGAGCCAAGTCTGTGTCTTGCTGCAAGTTCACCATGGAGTGAATGAATGAGTTGTGAATGAATGAATGAGAATTGAAAATGGGTTTGGGCTTTAGTCGGGAGAGAATTTGCTTTTGTCCCCAAAGCCATTGCAGTAACTGGCTTAAGCATAGAGGGCTCTGGTTGGGCTCCATAGAGTTTGTTCAGGAGGTTAGCAACTTGAATTGTAGAAATTCTGCTTGTGATAGTCACTTCTAGCATAAACGTTTGTGTGTGCAGTAGGTGTTGAATTGGCCCTGTGTGTCCAGGAGACATCCCTATTGATCTTTTCTCTACTCCATAACTTTACTTGCTTGCAAGAAATAAAAATAAAGTTTCTTCCCAATTTGGAAGGAAGAGATGGAGGTGTCCTGGCTTGCCCAGCCTCTGCACCAAATGGTAGTTGCTTGGTTAGAGTACCAGCGAGGTGCAGAGGAAGAGCAATACTTTGCATAACCCCAGCTCTAAACTTTTGGAGGTGGAACTTGTTTTCATGTTCCCACTTCTCCCCCTTACTCCAAACAAAAAAGTTCAGAGGAGCAGATTTTCTTCTGACTTCTGACCATGTGCCGCATTTCAGAGAAGCTGTTGGACCCTGTCCTTTGAAGGAGTGGGGTCCTGTCAACAACAAATGCTTAGCTCCGCTGGTAAGGCCAACCAAAATGTATTGACCCCTGACAAAGTTAGGTATGAATTTGAATTCTTTGTCTTGGTCCAACTGGAGGTTGGTTCCATTTACAATATTGGGAGTAATCTAATATTTAGGAACTTCTATGAGGTGCCATCCAAATATGTACTAATCCTACTTTTGCAGAAAACTAGTTGTATTTGTGGAAGGAAGTAGATAACAATGAATGCTCTTAAGATGGTTGGAAGGTGCCTTGTATGCCTCCTTCCCTCAACTCTGCTTTCCTTTGGACCATATCAGTGAGACCGCGAAGGGGATATTTGTCATCTGGGTAGCCCAGGTGCACTGCATGCACACTGCCCAGCCTTGCATCCCAGGAGGTCACTTTGGTTCTGCGAATGCAGAGGTTGACTTCACCCCTGGAGGTGCACTCCATTGTCTTTCAAGACAGACAGATACCAGCAACCATAGTAGCTCTTTTGTATAACAGCTAAGTTATTTTGAAGACCTTTTGTTTCAATGAGGTTTATGGGTCTATTGCAGGTGGTGTTGTTGTTTTAAGCTGCAAATCTTTTGAAAGAGGTATCAGTGTCTTTTCTGCAGCAGAATAACATCGTCACTTTGTTTCCCCTTGCATGTGTTCACGGGATGTCGTAGTTAGTCACTGAGCCTCTTGGGCTTGCTGATCAGCGGTTCAAATCCCCGCGATGGGGTGAGCTCCCATTGCTCTGTCACAGCTTCTGCCAACCTAGCAGTTCAAAAGCACACTAGTAGCTGCAGCTGCTAGTAGGTACCGCTGCAGCGGGAAGGTAAACAGCGTTTTCATTCACTCTGGCTTCCATCACTGTTCCGTTGTGCCAGAAGCGGTTTAGTCATGCTGGCCACATGACTTCGAAAGCTGTCTGTGAACAAACGCCAGCTCCCTTGGCCTGAAGGGGAATACCCCATAGCCACCTCATAGTCACCTTTGACTGGACTTAACCATCCAGGGGTCCTTTACCTTTACCATGTTGGTCACCTGGGCTGTACATAAAGGTCTCCTGTGAGCTTTGTTTAATAGTGATATCTTACAGTCTGTTTATACCAATTCAATCCATCTTTGGTGAAGTTCTTGTCTGCAGTTTTTGAAACTCTACCATTTGTGCAGATGTCTCTCAGTGAGGTGAGGTACAGGTGATAAAATCTTGGCGCAGAATAATAAAGCTGTAATTTGTGCCTTCTCCCACTGCTTGCTGATTCTTCTTAAAACCCAGCTTAAAGTAACATTGGCACACACATTCAAGCTTACACTTTAGAAGCTGCTCATATCCTGTGTCAGGGTATTGCACAGAGAGACGGTTGACTTTGTTGATTATGTCTATCAATGGATGTGAATGAGAGCAGGGTCCTTTCTCTTGCTTCCCAAGATCAAATCTGAGAGCAGACTTTCAATTCCTGTTTAATACCTAGCCTTCACCAGAGTGAAGCACATAATATGCCTGCTGTGTACCAAAAGAAGCACGGCAGCCTTGATTTTTGGAAAATGCTGTGTGTGGGAATACTACCTTTTCATCTCTTTATTTTCCAAGCTTTTAAGATACACTTTGGATAAACAAGAGCTGCAGCGGGTGAGGATCATAGCCAGCGATAACCTCTGGGAGCCAATTTCCTTTTTCATGCTGGTTGACTCTGAGCTACATGAAGCAGTCGATATCATTGGGTAGGACATCTCTTCAAAGCTGATTTTTTCCACCCATAATCCCTTCTGAAAAATTCTGGCAAATGATGGGAAACAGCAACTTTGGAAAAACTTTCTGGAATATCAGCATAGCAGTTACAAAATTTTGGCCACGTGCCTCTTTAGCAGCAATCCTGTATGCCAAGGGGAGCATGCGTTGTGCCCATCAGATGTTGGAATGCAACTCTCACCAGCCTCAGCCAACTTGGCGGTGGTCATGGCTCATGGGAGCTGTAGTCTCAATAGCATCTAAAGGGCAGCATGTTGGCTACCCCTGCCATACACATGGATCTGGGAGGATGACCCATTGTTGCAAAGATGGACTGACCTCTGATGGACTGATGGACTGACCTCCATAGGATACTTTCAGGGATACTGAACTATACACACACGTTGATGTAATTAGAACATGACAACCCTCTCCTTTTTCCTTTGCTCTGGGAAAAGGGGAGAGGAGAATTTGAGCAGAGAAGTGCCTCATTTCTTCGAATCATGCCACCCACTTCCCCAAGCTGTTCCCCCTCCTTCCAAGATTCCAGATATGCTTGTAAGTCTAGATATACATTTGGTACTCTGGTGAAGAAAGTCTTTGCTCAAAATCACATCCTCCCAAAGCTGTTTTCTTTGGGCAGTAGGGAGACCTGTCAGGCTCTACTTTCATGCAATTGACTGTAATTCATAGCGGTAGGTCTCCTTAGTTCTGGTTGTTCCCTTTTGGTAGAGTGAATGGTTGCCATGTAGATCTGATTTGATCAGCCTGACCAATCCATGTGGTGACATTAGCTCTTCAGTGAGTAAAATTTGCCTTGTGTATCTTTTTGAAACTGGTGATTGTGGAGATGGACTATATTCATTTAAGATCTGAATCGTTTGTGTGATTTAGGTTAAAACGATAAGATAACTCTAGTTCAAGATTTCAGAAGATAGAAAGTTCTTAGGGGTAGCTGCATGTTTCAGTACTTCCATGTTTCAAAATCAACTTGGCATGCCCAGAGTGAGGCAGGGTTCCTGTTTTGAGAAACAAGAACCCCAATCCCTGCTATGTGGCACTATAGTCCTTAAGGTCTTTGAAGCTCTTAAATTCTGCCTCTGCTGTGAGCCCACCAGAGGCCGAGAGAGAGAGAATGAGCCCACCAGAGGCCGAGAGAGAGAGAATGGAGACAGTGATAATGACTTATTTTGCAGGGTTTTTGCAAAGATGGATGAGAAAGTATACAAAGCTCTTTTGAGTGTCCAGAGTGCTATGTAGATGCTAAGTATTTATTTTTTTCCATTCCAAGTTTTGAGATGTAAATTATTATTATTCAGTCTATTAGCCACCCTTCACCAGCAGGTCCCAGAGCTGGTTACAACAGTTTAAAATTCAGTATTCAGAATAGTTAAATGGCAGTCTTTGGCAGAAATTAATAAATCCATGACACTTTCAGGTTCAAGTATTTTGTTCTTCCGGGTCATGGACTTAACTGTGTATTGCATCCAAATGGATGATGCAGCCTGGCCTTCACCAACCCTGTGCCTTACAGACATCATGGACTGCAGTTTCCATCACCCCTGACTGTTGGGCATTCTAAATGGCACAGATAGGAGCTGGATTTCACAATGTCTGCAAGGCAGCAGGTTAAGAGATGGCAGATGCAAACACACAGGAAAAAGACACCCAATTTCACTGGGTGATCATTGATTTGTTAAATGTATTCTAGAGGTGTTTGGATTCTAATCTCTCCTCCATGGAGGAAAGGACTGATAAGAAGAACTACTGCAAAAGAAAGAAAGAAAAGAAACTACAGTTTTCTAGAGTTTAAACTTACTGCAATCAAGTGTATTTAGAGTCCTTGCTTTGAGTTAAAATGCACTTTGTCCTTGCTTTTTGTTTTTCAATATCCAGGGCTCATTACCCAGGAACGAAAACGGTGCCTAGTGCGTTGCACACAAAGAAGAAACTCTGGGCTTCAGAAGACTATAGCACTTTCAATGATGAAGTGGGGGCAGGTTGCTGGGCTCGAATCCTGAACCAAAATTTTGTGAATGGGAAAATGACATCGTACGTCTTGACTTTCAAAGAATTATAGATGTGTGTGTGTGCGCGCGCGCGTGTGTGTGTGCCTGTCTGTCTCTATCTATCTAGCAAGGTAGAATAAAACCTTGTCTAATTACCAGTAATTGGAAATGCTGGTTGCCTGGTTTGCATTTTTCAGCTAATGAAATCCCCGTGGACTTGAAACTTGTATTTCTTGACAGTCTGGTTCACTTTTATCCACAACAGAAGAAGTAGGCTCAAACACTTGATATTGTGGCCCAGATAACTCTTAATTTCCCTCTTCACATGTTACCTCCAGTTGTTGATGATCTGCATGATGACCTTGTTGGGAGAAAGACGGAGGGGAAATATGTCCCTGTTAATTCTCCTCAGTCTCTCAGCGTCTTTCAGTACCATTAACCATAGTATCCTTCTGGAGCGGCTGTCTGAGTTGGGGGTGGGTGGCACCCACTTTGCAGTTGGTCGGGTCCTGCTTGGATGGTCATTTCCAGAGGGTGATGCATGGGGAGTGCTGTTCGGCCTTGTAGAGTCTTCACTGTGGGGGTTCAATTTGATCCTCATTGCTGTTTAACAAGTAATCTGGAATTTTGGAGTACGTTGTCAGCAATATACTGATGACATACATTGAGCTACAGCCCTTTCTCATAGACAAATATATTCCCGGTATATTTATTGGTCTAACCATAGCATGCTAGACCAATCCTTTACATGATTCTCTTTATTAATTCCTGTCTTCTTTATCTCTATATCACACAGCACTATTGCTTGGAATTTGGTGGCTAGTTACTATGAAGATTTACCTTTCGGCCGGTGTGGTTTAATGACAGCGCAGGAACCATGGAGCGGGCATTACACTGTGAACCCCCCCATATGGATAACAGGTATTTTTTTTAGACAGAGCTTTTTGAAATGAGATGTATGTTTTTCAATTGTGGCTTTTCTAAGTTATTAAGGCCGCAGCACACTTCATTGGGCATACAAACTATTTAACCCAGCAGGGCTAACTTCTGCATAGATATGCATGGGATTGCACCGCAAATGTATTTTGAATTGCTGCTCTGTGATGCAATTTTTCAAATTTATTGGACAGCCTTTGTAGTAGTGATGTTCTTGGCAAGTTAACTAAGAGCTGGAAGGGAAAGGTTGTGGCGTATTTGGAAATTAACTTGTTTGGGCGCAATAAGGGCCAGCTCAAGGCACGATCAGCATGATAAAAAATGCCACGTATTCATGCTATACACACATACATGCACATGTATTTACAGAGTAGCCCTAACTGTTGCTCAGAAGCCCTATTTAATTTAACAAGGTTTACTCCCAGGTAAGTGGAGTTAGGATTGCAAATTTTAGTAAGATTCCATGTTTCCCCGGGGGGGGGGGGCAGAACTAAGCAAATTCTCTGTGTGTGTTTGTGTATGTATATATATGCACATAGGGCCAGCTCTAGACATTTTGCTTTCTGTGGTGCAGCAGCAAATGATGCATTTTCTATTCCTAAAGTACACAGTACCCAAGGCCAACAAAGTTATTTTGGTATCTGGGGCAGAAAATACTGCAAGTTCCTCTCCTGTCTTGTAAAAAAATCAACAGTAAATACACAAATATTTCCTGCAACGATTTCATGTCACCCCAAATTGGCTGCCAGAGATGGCTGCATCACTCTGCCTAATGTTAGGGCCAGTCCCCACCTCTCTGCATCAACCTGTGTGTGTAGAGCTGGAGTCCCCAACATGGTGTCCATGAGCACCACAGTGCCCTCAGATACATCTATGGCACCTTCCTTGGGCCTCTGACCCTCCTGATTTTTATCTTAGTTTTGGAATTGGGGGATGTTTTGAGGGGGCGGGGGGCTGTCTACTTTTTTCATTGTTTTCTTTCCCCCCCGCTGATGTCAGTTCTGTAAAAGCAAAAACCCTCAATGCAGTTTACAAAAAAGATAAAACTGTAGTAAAGTTATCAATAGAAAGAAAAACAACAACAACTTTCTTCTCTCCTTTTTCTGTTTTGACACAGCACACACTACTCATTTCACACAACCAGGCTGGTACTACCTGCAAGCCGATGGGCATCTGGAAAAAGGTGGCAGCTACGTGGCTCTGACTGATAGGCAAGGCAATCTCACAATCATCATTGAAACCATGGTAATGCTCTCTTAACACACTCTGCCAACGTCTACCTAGCTCAGAACTGTATTCCAGCTATTTAAAACAATGGTGTTTTAAAGGTACCTGTGCTGTATGCTGGTCTGCCATGGTCCGTTAGATGGAACTGTGATTGGGAAGGGCCATCTATAAATCTCACCTCCTCTATGAATTCAGAAGCTGGCCTTAGATAACCTTCTGTCTCATAATCTCTGCCCCCATGCCTGCATTACAGGAGCCGTTTGTAGTGACCTATTTTATAGAATTGTGGAAAGGCAAGGTAAAATTGGTGAACCTGCAGCCCTCCAGATGTTGTTGAACCACAACTCCCATCATCCCTGGCCATCATCCATGATGGTGGGGGTGCTGATGGGAGTTGTGGTTCAATCGCACTGGGAGGGCCTACTTCTTTCTCCCATCCCTGTTGTAAGGGTTCCAGGAATGACATACCTGAAGTGCTTTGAACACTGGTGACACAGTCATTCAAAGTATGACAGTCATACCACTATTGAGGTTCATGGCACTTAACAAGGAATGTGAGGACCACAAAACAAGGTGCTTACAAAAGTTTATTTTTCTGCAGCTGCTGCTGGCTTGTTATTGCATGATCTTGAATGGAGTTTGTTCAGTGTGATCTATGACTTGCTTCAGTTGCTAGCAATGCAAAGTTAGGTCATGTTTGTGCCAAGGTTTGAGACTTCTCAATGGAAGTTGCATGCAAGGAGCTTCCTGATTGACTTAGGGCATCAATGAATGTTAGCCTAATTCAAAGGATCACCCCCCACTCCAAAAAAGAGAAAGAAACACAACTTAGCACTTTGTTGCTGTGGGCAACAAACTCTGCACAGTTCCCAGTCTGGTCCTTCAGAGCAGTCCTGTTCTGATCCAGAGTTGATTTGATGTGGATTCAGGTCCTGGACTGAATTGGGGTCCTTGCACAGTCTTTAATTGGGGTTTAAAATTTTAATTAAGCTTGGGGTTGGAATGTGGGATGGGGTGGGGGAAGAAGACACATGCAGGCAACTTACTGTCCCCTTTTGACCTCCCTATTGCTCCCCTCATAAGAGCCCCAAAGTGATCCAGGGTTGCCTGAACCCATTTTGGCTCAATTTTGGGTAGACCCAAATTGGCCCTGTTCAGGACCTGGAATTCAGCCAGAGTCAGCACATGGCTCCTAAGCAACACATGGAGTTCTAGTTGTATTGTTAATACAGTAGTACCTCTGGATGTGAACGGGATCTGTTCCGGAGCCCCGTTTGCATCCAGAGCAGAATGCAACCTGCGTCTCCGGGTCGCGATTCACTGCTTCTGCACATGTGTGTGACATCATTTTGAGCGTCTGTGCATGCATGAGTGGCGAAACCTGGAAGTAACACATTCCGTTACTTCTGGGTCGCTGCGGAGCGTAACCTGAAAACGCTCAACCTGAAGCAACTTTAACCCGAGGTATAATACAGTGGTACCTCAGGTTACATACGCTTTAGGTTACAGACTCCATTAACCCAGAAATAGTGCTTCAGGTTAAGAACTTTGCTTCAGGATGAAAACAGAAATCGTGCTCTGGTGGTGCGGTGGCAGCAGGAGGCCCCATTAGCTAAAGTGGTGCTTCAGGTTAAGAACAGTTTCAGGTTAAGAACAGACCTCCGGAACGAATTAAGTACTTAACCCGAAGTACCACTGTACGTGACTCTTTTGAGTATTAGTTTCAGATAATATATTGTCTTGAGTTGAGATGGTGGTTGATGTGAGTTCCTTGCTGTTCATTTTCAGACTCACGACCACTCCAAGTGCATCAGGCCACCACTATTTCCCTACTTTGTGTCACCACAGAAAGCAACTTTCCATCTCAAAGGATCCTTTGTAAGTAAATGTCATACACTTAATTTGCTGCCTCTCACTTCTGTGTGCTGCCACTAATGTGTGCGATATACGTGCAGTAGGACATATGAAGAAAACAGAATCTTGGAATAATTGTGTGTGTGATACGTATTTGCTATTTTGAAGTGTCTGTGTAGCTAGACACCATATATAAATAATCCTACTTGTTTTATACTCAGCTGATCACAGCTTTGGATCACTCATTAGTAGTTCTGTTCTGTATGATGCATTTTGTGTGTGTGTGTTATGGCACCTACCCTTCCACTGAATGTTGGACAGCTGCTGTCTCTATTGCCTTTTTGGCAGCAGCTGAAGACCTTTCTTTTTCAGCAGAGATTTGACTCGTACCAGATTTGAAATTGTTTTTAATATATGGTATTGTTTGTATATATTTTATTGTTAAATTGCCTTGAGATGTTTAATAAAAAATAGTTTTAAAAAGGGCGGACTTTGCTGCCACAGACTTACAATCTATGCATTCTTATTGAGTTGCCCACACAGCAGTTGTATATGACTAAATTAATATTAAAACAGTAGGCAGCTAGATATTCTAGATCCATGGTGTTTGGTTATTGACACCAGCCCATGATCTTTATGCGGGCCTTACCTCTGCCAGGAGGAAGACTTCTACTTTGCTCTGGCATTGGGAACCTCTTTGACTATAGCTCCCATAAACCTAATCCAGCATGGCCAATGATTTGGATGATTAGAGTTGTAGTTCAACAAAATCTGGAGGGCCACATTTGCCCCATTCCTGATTAAGCTGGAATCTACACACATAAAATCCATTGTGAAAATGCTTTTTTTAAAAAATGCTTTGAAAAATACATTGAATTTGGCATAGCTCACTGTTGCCATCCAGTGTCACCTTTGTATATTGCACTTTACAACACATTCAGAAACCTACAGGGTTTATAAGAAGACTCATGAAAGTTTTCTCCCCCTTCCTCAGAGCAAGCTGAAATCTCTTCACATGTGGTATTCTAAACTTGAATTTAATTCTCCCAACTCCACATTGTTCCAGTCTCTTGGACCCATAAATGTAAGTGTGCCTTAATTTATTTACGAGATCACTTTACCCCATAAATGTCAGCTCGATTGCTTTGATCTGCTGAACTGGCACTGATTCTTGCCTATCCAGACATGTAGAATGTTGACATGTCTTTTATCATGGACTGTAAATATTTTTTTAATGTTTTAAATGGTTGTTTTCAACTGCCCCCCCCAATAATTTTATTGTTTTATTCTTTTGTAAACCGCTTTGAGGTTTTGTTACCATCAAGCGGTATATAAATCTTATAAAATTAATTGATTAATTTATAGCAAAATACTGCAGTCTTCAAGAAGAAAAAAATCCATGTTGCTTGTGATCTTTTCTCCAGGCCTATAAATAAAGGCCTGATGAGTCCTCAACATGCTAAATATTGATTCTGTTTACTGCATAAACTCACTACTGTCCCAGGCCTGAAATGTAATGCCTCACCGTACTTTACTATAATGCCTTGTATTGCTGCAGTAAAATGTCACATCCAGAGGTTGTGGCTAAAGCTTAGTCAACCTGGTAGTGATAATCTGAAGCAGGACCATTTTGTTACCTTGCCGGTCCTAGGATTGTACCCAAGATGAAAGATTTCACCTGTATTTCCTGCCTCTAGTCAGCCACTTGTGCATGATCTCTCTCTCTCTCTCTCTCTCTCTCTCTCTCTCTCTCTCTCTCTCATTTTTATTAAATTTTCATCCAGTGACTTCCCTTCTTCTCTTTCCATGATTCATTTTGCCTATCTTACATCCCTGCATATTTTACAATAACCATTCCAATCGGTTTTCCACTATTACGTCCATCAATATTACTTTGCCGGCGTTTTGAGCTGTACACAGTTATTTTCCATATACTCAATAAACATTTTCCAATCTTCTTTTAATGTATGTTCTTCTTGCTTTCTTATTCTATATGCGAAATCTGCAAGCTGTGCATATTCTGTCAACTTAAGTTGCCAATCCCCTTTAGATGGGACCTCACTCACTTTCCATTTTGGATCTAACAAAACATGGGCCGCAGTTGTTGCATACATAAATAACCTTTTCTGATACCTGAGGATTTCAGTCTGGATTATCCCCAGCAGAAAGGACTCTGGATTTTTTAATATTTTTTTTTTTGGGGGGGGGGATTATTTTAAACATTTTTTTCAGTTCATTATAAATAATTTCCCAAAACTCTTTTACCTTTTTACATGTCCACCACATGTGAAAGAATGTTCCCTTCACCTCTTTACACTTCCAGTACCTATCTGATTCTATCTTGTAAATCTTGGCCAGCCTAGGTAAAGGTAAAGGGACCCCTGATCATTAGGTCCAGTCGTAGCCGACTCTGGGGTTGCGGCGCTCATCTCGCTTTATTGGCCAAGGGAGCCGGCATACAGCTTCCGGGTCATGTGGCCAGCATGACTAAGCCGCTTCTGGCGAACCAGAGCAGCACAGAAACGCCATTTACCTTCCTGCCGGAGCGGTACCTATTTATCTACTTGCACTTTGACGTGCTTTCGAACTGCTAGGTTGGCAGGAGCTGGGGCCAAGCAACGGGAGCTCACCCCGTCGCGGGGATTTGAACCGCCGACCTTCTGATCAGCAAGCCCTAGGCTCTGTCGTTTAACCCACTGTGCCACCTGCATCCCATCTTGGCCAGCCTACTTGGAGTTAAATGCCATCTATGAATCATTTTCAAATAGTTCTCTTTCAAAGAATAACATGCTATAAATTTCAAGTCGCTTTTCCAAAGTTTCTTGTGCATCCTTTCTCCACGCAGGTTTCCGAAGGCGTGTTGACACTAAATCTGGGTCTGGATGAGGTCTATACTTTGACAACCTTGACAGCGGGCTTTGAGAAGCCTTTTCCGGATCCTCCTGCATCCCAGCCATTTCCTTCTGATTACAAGGATGATTTCAATATCCGTAAGTAAGACTTGGAAGTCATTTTTTGGGTTTGGGAGATGAGATAGGACATTATCTGGTGGCCCTGGGCTAGGACAGGATCCTTATCAGTAGTATTAATTCTCAAGCGTATGTGATTAGAAGCCTGCTTTAAAACAAATGTTTGACCTGGGGAGTATCCAGCATATTGTATACTCAGTATACAGTATACAAAAAGTTTCTTTTTGTGGAGCTTCAGCTTCAGGAAAGACTTCTGATCCCCAAAGGCAGGGGTGTTAGAACCTCAGGTCTGGGGGCCAATTGCAACCCACAGCCCTGGCTCCTCTGTCTGGCCCTCTCGATTCTCCGCAGACACACACCTTCCTGGCTCTGTTCGGACCCTGAGCATTTCTGCCTGGCTGTGATGTGTCTGATAAAGCCTCTTGCTTGACAGGGTTGAGGATGGAGAGGAAAGTGTGAGTGTGTGTAGATGGTAGCCTACTTTGCAAAGGTAACGTTTCCATGTGTGGCCCCGCATGCCGCTGCCACGTGACCCTTGGAAGGTAGACCAGAAAAAGGATGTGGCTCCCAGGCTGTAGAAGTTTCCCTAGCTGCAAGGCCCAAAACAGCCATCTGTGTTGAGATTTGCATCCAGTGCCGGAACGGCTTGCAGGTTAGGATTTGAGGATCCTCCATGGGCTTCAATTCCTGAGAGGCTTTCAGATGCCCTCTTCAACTTGGATGACTCTAATGAAACACTCAGTTTGTTACCAAATTGGGGGGATGTCAGCTCTGTGTCAGGTTCTGCCTGCTGCGTCCCTGGTGTTGCAGTGGTGCTGAGAGAAGCTGTCGCTTCTTCTTTCGTAGTGCAGGCGAGTGAAATAACGAGCTTTCTGTTCTCCCAACAGGCAACCCGCCTTTCAGTGAGGCCCCAAACTTTGCCGATCAAACTGGGGTGTTTGAGTACTTTGTAAACGTTTCTGATCCTGGGGAGCATGTCTTCACCCTTCGACAGGTGGTGACTCAGAGGCCTATAACCTGGGTTACTGAATCAGAGCATCCCATCAGCATTATTGGCAACTATAAATGGTATGTAATTAAACACAGTGCAACCCGCTGAATTTCCAGCTTGGTGCAAAGTTGCGGTGGAATCCAGTAATTGCACTGATTTTGTTAGCTGCGGTATGCAGATTTGAACAACAGTGAATGCAAAAGGGCACCCCTCACCCATGAACTGCAAAATGTCTTTCTTTGCTGGGTTTTTGTGGTCGCATAAACCAGGTGCTGCATGCCGACGTACAGTATTTAATGTGATTCAAGGCTGCCACCTGCTGTTGTCTTAGCATAACTAAGTGAAAAGAAGCTGATGGAAATCAAGGTGTTGCAGAGAGTGATTGTATGAGCATGCATGGTTGAACGTAAAAAGAAAACTGCCTTAGATTGTGTGTTTGGAAATCGGAGTGTTACAGGATTGTGAATCAACTATGGTTCTGAGTATTACTTGCTACACTTTTTATCTCTTAAGTATTGGAGCTCTGCGCTTATAAACGTGCTGCAGTCCCTGCAGTTTAGTTTTTCTTATCAATTTGGTTTTTTGCTCTATAATACAGATGCTGGGTTGTGTTCAGTGACGTCACTGCACGATTGGAACAACTACTGCTCACACAACAGAACTTACTGTTCTCTTTCCTCCCCGTTTGCCCCCCGCCCTAAAAAAAAATTGCTCTTGGGTTTCCCTAACCCTCTGGAATAGATTTAGTTGGTGAGGAGGAGGAGAGGAAGCGGGTTTCAATTTTACAAGTGAAAATCATTTTGCTCGCATAATAATGTAATTGGATACAACAGGTCTTTTTTCAGGGGGTACTCAGGGGTATGCAGTACTGGCACCCCCCCTTGGTGAAAAGTGTGGCACTTATTGTAACAGCTTAGTGGTGAGTACCAGCACCTATTTTTCCACGGGGGGAAAAGCACTGGCTACAGCTCCATTTGAGGGTGGCTTACATATAAAAACAAAAAGCAGTTGGCTAGGTGCGTCTGTTCCTTTCCTATCTTCTGTTGGAATTCTGCCTGGGTCAGAGGAATGTGCCACAGCGTAGGCACCGGCAGATATTCCTGCCGACCTCCCCGCGTCTCCACTCTGCTGATAAGCAGGCGAGGTCTCGGCGATTCTTCTCAAATATGTGAGAGGAACACACCGTTCTTCCTCTCTCCCCTTTGGTGTCCCCCAGGGAGGGGAAAGAAGCAGACAGAAAACTATTTACATCTTTTATTTCTGTCTCTCATATCAGTACAGAGAAACATGTCTGCACTCGACAACAGCAAGAAGAAACTCCTCCCATGTACTTCCAGTACGGGTCATATGACACACACACTGAGCTAACATCCGGTGCTCAGTACAGAATGGACTGCCCCTTTGTTCCCAAGGCAACAGTCACAAACATCCTGTCTGGCTTTCCAGCCACAAGCAGCTGACTGAGCTGCTGGAGCCTTTGCTTGCTGCAGCATTGGTGCCTTATGGTAACATACTCCCCCTAAAGTATCAATGCTTGCTGCGAGCAAAGCGTCATCCAGAGAAGAAAACAAACAGTTGTTATACTTATAACATTCCCCTGTTGTTTCAGTTCCACCCTTGGAACTACCCGCCACTGGTTTTACCAATGTACCTCTCTGGTTGTGTGACTTCACATTACCTTGGTTAACAACTCTCTGTTGTGCCTTTGTCTCTGACTCAGACACTGCCTCAATTTGTCCTTGGTCGTTTACAACAGCAACATATGCTAGGTTAGCAAACTCCTTTGAATACCTCTTGGGTGGTACACCCTTCGTTGCTCTCTCAGACCTACGTAAGAGTTGCAGCTCTTCTCTGCTTTCTGGTTCAGCCTCTGAACTCTCTGAAGAACCAGTGGTAAGCTTAATCAGTGGTTCATCCGCCTCTTCTGAGGGTCTAGTCATTAATTGAGATTTCCTCTCAATGACTGTGACAACTGAGCTGTCTGAGCTATCGCTGTCATCATCATCAGTACCACTGAACTCATTAAGATCAAACTCATCATCATCAACATCAGAATCATCTGTGGAAAAAGTGTGAACAATCACTCTCTCCTGTTCAGGAGCACTCTCTAGAAATTTTGTGAGAATCACCTGACCAGATTCAGACAAAATTACTCTGTAGAGACCTTTTTCATAACCCACGAAGATGCCTCTGGCATTCTTTACCCCACTTGGAGCTTCTGTTCTCACATGAGACCCGAAAACCTTAAAATAGGCAACAGAAGGTTTTCTATTAAACAGCTTCTCAAAAGGAGAACATCCTAACTCTGTTGAGACTTTTCTCAACCACACATGAAGATAGGACGCTAGCGACTCGGCCCAATATTCATGTGGTAAGTGTGAACTCAGCAATTGCGCATGCATCCCCTTTTGCAATTCTTTGTTCACCCTAACACAGACACATTTCTTCCATGCTTCTTCGGAACTAGCAAGTTTGTGTCTTATCCCTTTTTCATCCAGGAACCTCTGGAAATCCTGTAAAAGAAAAACTGGCTTGTCATCTGTGAAAAGACAATCAATGTTAGCATCATGCATACTTTTAACCTTGTTACAAAACTCCTGAAACTTTTCTAAAGTTTCCTGCGGTTTCTTCATCAAGTAAACCCAAGAATAATTAGTGTAACAATCAACACACACAAGGTAATATTTTGCACCGCCTCTAGATGGTTCTATAGGACCAATCACATCAGCATACACCCGCTGAAAAGCTCTGTCGACCTTCTTAGCCACCTTCTTGGTGTCCTTGTTGGTCAGATCTGCAAGAGAAATTTCGTTAGAATCAGAAGTATTACATTTCATGTAATCACTTTGATCAAAAGTCAACAAATACAGTCCATCTTTCTCTTTGGCAGTAAGAAACAGTTCTCCATCTTTGTAGATCTTGCATCTTTTAGCATCATAGTACAGTTTTAGTCCCTTCTTTGCAATCTGCGAAGCACTCAGCAGACTAAACTTCAGTTCTGGAACCAGGTAAACATCGCTTATAGTCAAGTTCAGACTCTCAAGATACACAGTTCCAATTCCGGTCGCTTCCAGTTCTTGACCGTTGGCTTGTTTCACAGTGAAGCTTTGCTTCTTCAACGTCGAAAACAGTTCTCTGTGTGGGCAGAGATGCTTCGTGGCTCCCGTGTCGATTATGAACGCGTTCCCAACATCTGGCGTGGTTCCTTTCGCCATCATAGCCTTTGCAGGTTTCACCTGGCACATGGTACGGCTTTTGCTTGACGCCTCAGGCTTCGTAGAGCTGTTCTTGGCTCCTTTTGACTGTCGCGGCTTCTTACAGTTTCGCTGTAGATGCCCAGTCTGTCCACAATTGTGGCATCGGACAGCACTCAATGCTACGGCATGCTCTCCAGTAGATTCAGCAGTGGGAAGATTTGAACTCTGTTCTTGCCTCCCTCTGTCCTTCACTTCCAGTGCAGCAAGTCTGTCGTGTTCGTTCAGGACGACGGCACACACCCTTTCCGCGGTCAGATCCTGAGCAGGTAGCGAACCAAGCTGACTGGCAACAACCTTGTAGGTGCGGTTAAGGCTGTTTATCATCATGAAGCAAAACACTTCCTCCTGTAGACGGAAATTGCGTTCCACCATCTGTTGACGCAGATACTTCATCTCTGTCAGGTGCGCTTGAACATCTCCATCAGGCGCTAATCTCAGATTGGTCAACTTCTCAAAATACAGCAACGCTGAAGAACCAGCATCTCTCTGATGCGTTGTACGCAGCGTGTTCCAAACCTCTTGCACATTTTCTAAATGCTGGATATGCACCAATTGATCATCTGAGACGCACAGAATTATAGCAGTCCTAGCCTTCACATTCTGTGACTCCCAAGCACGCGTTGGTGCTGCAGGGATGGGGTTCTCAATCACCCCAAACAGTCTCTGATTCTGCAGCAGGGCCTTCATCTTTACAGACCAAGATGAATAATTGTCATTGGTCAGGAGGGGTGGAGAAGGCAAGCCTCCCCCCTTCTTGGCATCCATTTTGAGTCCTTGCATGACTCTAAAACACAAGCCTCTAAAATCCAATAGTTGGCTTGTTTACACTCTTGACACCTGGCAACTCTGACACTGGCTGCGTTGGAAAGTCCCTTCCAGCAGTTCGTGAGGACCTAGTCATAACAAAACTTTGTTTTCGCCTCTCTGAGGCATAGACTGACTGTCCAGCCCTCTCGAGTAACTTTCCATATCCATTTCTCCTCTCTGAGGCACAGCCTTCACTGAAGGACGTTGCTTAGCAACAGCGCATTCCTTTCCTTGGACAGGAAACCACAAGAATGCCTGGAATGCAGGCCTCTTCTAAGTTGGAGCTGCTTTCCCACACACGCTCTCCGTGAAGCAGGGAATGAATCATTCTGCATTCACTCTTTTAAGCCCTTAAAATCTCATACCTTGAGCATCGGCTTGGCTGTCAGCTTCTTCTGGTCAGCTTCTGGCTGCAGAGAATCAGCCTCTCCCATCAGGCTTCCATGGAGCAGAGGAGGACAATTCACCAGCCTCTCATGCAGATGTCCGATGGATCGAAGAAAACAGCAACCATCCTCTGCTACCACTGTTGGAATTATGGTAACATCTTCTTCCTCCACTCCCTGGGATTCTGTTATTTAGAGTTTGGATTTGATATCCCGCTTTATCACTACCCTAGGGAGTCTCAAAGCGGCTAACATTTTCCTTTCCCTTCCTCCCCCACAACAAACACTCTGTGAGGTGAGTGAGGCTGAGAGACTTCAGAGAAGTGTGACTGGCCCAAGGTCACCCAGCAGCTGCATGTGGAGGAGCAGGGAATTGAACCCGGTTCACCAGATTACAAGTCCACTGCTCTTAACCACTACACCACACTGGCTCTGCACAGTTGTTTTGCTACTCCTGCTCCCATGAAGTTATGCCAGGCTAGCAAAGAAACACATCAATGAATATCACTTCTGGCAGGGATGGCACAGCTGGTATAGCAGAAGAATGGACAGTTGTACTGGGTGCCTCCTTGGGTGTGGTTGCTGTTCACCTTAAGCAGTTGCATCTATGCAGCTCTTGGAAAATGATGTGTGTGTGTGTGTGTGTGTGTGTGCGTGTGTGTGCGGGGGGCGGGGATAGTCAACCTCTGTTGTGCCACAGTGCTGATCCAGATTCCACCTCTCCCACCAGCTGCAGTGTCTAAACACAAAACAAGTCCAGGAAGAACTGTATTGTAATTATTACAATATGTTTATTTATTGATACTCTGCCTTTTTCCCTGACAGAGATTTGTGCACACATGTCCTTAAATATGTTCACACTTAGAAGTGGTTGGAATTTTTCTTGTTGTTGGAAGACTAATGCCAAAACTGACACTTTTCCAGCGCTGAGAACTGCATTTGTCTTTTTGCAGGGTAAACCTAACGATAACTTGCGACATTTACATAGAGTCAAATGATGGAGGTGCATTCATTGCAGGAAGAGTGAACAAAGGTGGGACATACACCAAAGCTGCTAAAGGCATTTTCTTCTGGGTATTTCCTGACGGTACATACCGAGTTACAGGTGATCTCAGTGAGTATCCTTTAAAATGGATTTTGCATGCTTAATTAAGTAGTTGCAGCTTATCCTGCAGTAGGTAATGCAGAATGGCATTTCTAAGGGTTTGAGGCTTGCACGGCAAATCCATTATGCAATAGTTCCCTTACTTGTAATTGCTGTTTTCTGTTGGGTGTCTTCCTCCACACCTCATTTTATTTTTATTTCAAACCAAGGTGCCGTGCTAGTTTATCATATAATGATTATAACTGGCACGGAGCAATCAAAGCGAAACTTTTTCAACCAAAAGCTGTTCTGAATGGTTCTTATTCGCAGCGTTAAATGCTCAAGTGTAGAAGGAGGGCCAGCTGCTTTAGAATATTGAAAGTGTTTCTAAGTGGTTTAATATTTTTTGAAAAAATCCCTAAGTAGCATACAAAACAGACAAAAATAATAATAACGCACCCCAGGAACTTGGGTAGAACAGGGTCCAATCTGCTCAGGAAGGCATCTGCCTCCCAATTTTTTCTTAAGATCTCAGGTGTGAAATTGCTGATCTTTGAACAAATATTATTATTATTATTGCTTTAAAACATTTATAAACCTGCTTAATCTCTCAAACAGTATACAGAAATACCAACCTTCAAACAGTAAAAACACATGCAAAAATAAAAAGCAGTAGAATAGTATTATAAAAGTGGATAAAAAACAGAAATTCAGTAATAAATAAGGTGTAGCCTTAGGGGTCAGGGAGCACCTGGGCAAAAATATGTCCTTAGAAGATACCTGAAGCAACTGATGGCTGATGCTTCATGCATGGCAGAGGAAAGGGCACAGTGTAGGCGCAAATTTCAGGCCACCACGCTGTGATAGTCTGTTGGGTGCGCTGCTGTGAGTAAAATATCAAGTCACCTTTTGCTTGATCAAATGGATGACTTTAGAGACCATGGCCTACAAGGCCTTTGTACAAAGGTATTGTTTTTTTAAAAAAACAAACAAGCAAACACCACAATCTTAGATCTAGGCTCTAGAGGTTTGAAATCTGGAAGGCCTCTGAGGCAAGTGCATAGGCCCTCAAATAGTGTGCCTGTTCGGAATGGCAAATAATGTAGCTGCTCTAAGGAAGAGCCATTTTTGTGTAATGGCCAGGAGTTCTTGTGATTGCAAACGCTGTGGCAATATGCTAAAAACATTGAATTCTGTTTTCCCACTGCTTACTAAATTAGTCATGCAATCTTAAGAGTTTTAGAGCTGGAAGGGACCCCAAAGGTCATCTAGTCCAACCCCTGCAATGCAGGAATCTCAGCTAAAGCATCCATGACAGAACCATCCAACTTCTGATTGGAAACCTCCAAGGAAGGAGAGTCCACAACCTCCCGAGGGTGACAATTCATCACTTTGTCCCATGCAGTTGATAGCCATTCACTGATGGAAGAAGAAGAATTAATCTCCCCTCCTTCCCATTTAACAGCAATCCAAATGAGCTACTGTTTCGAGTAATGAACAATAATTACTTAATCTTCAGGTAGACTATTATATCTAACATAACAGGACAGAATAAGCACTGGGCCTAAAGGAAAATCATTTGCTGTCATGCTTCCAATTTTATTTGCGATAGAGTTCCAATGCAGTGGTACTTTGAGTTACAAACGCCTCAGGTTACAAACGTTTCAGGTTACAAACTCCGCTAACCTGGAAGAGTTACCTTGAGTTGAGAACTTTGCCCCTGGATGAGAACAGAAATCGTGTGTCGGCGGCGCAGCGGCAGCAAGAGGCCCCATTAGCGAAAGTGGTGCTTCAGGTTAAGAATGGACCTCTGGAACGAACTAAGTTCGTAACTAGAGGTACCACTGTAATGTATAATTTTAGGGCATGTCCCAAATAAAGAAAATGTTCTGAAGCAGCTTCTTCTTCTTCTTCTTCATGCAGGTGGGGAAGAGGTCTTGATGAAAGGACTGTCTGGTGTGCGAGCCAAGGCATGGCATACCCTCACTCTGATTCTTACGGTAAGCACCGAAATTGGAGCATAAAATAAGATTCATTTTGACTGATAGCAAGGGGTGGCATTTAAACTGTTTAGAGTTCTAAAATAGCTATAAGCCTAAAATAGCTTATAAGCCTAAAATAGCTATAATTTAATTTGCTATGAGAAGTATTAACCCTGATAAATATTGATGACCTGCTAATACCACTTGTCCGTCATAACAGGTGGAACCTACAATGAAAATGCTGCAGTGCGGAGTGTTTTAGTTCAGGGTTTCAGCCAGCCAAACCTCTTTTCAGGGTATTCCATTCCATAGCCACTAAGCAGGCTTTGTCCTCCCTGGACTGTTTTGCTCCACCTCTGCAGAAACCTTAGTGTACCCTGGAGCATCTCTCATCTTGTATGTAGATGAGGGTTTTTTGGCTATATAAGGATCCACACTTGGAAAACCTGCTTTGCTATCAGTATATAGGATTTTCCAGAGGTGCAGCCACGCTAGTCTCTTGCAGCAAAAACAATGAAAGGCAGAACATATCCACCATGGGTAGCAGCTATTGATAGCCATATCCTCCATGAATTTGTCTGGTCCTCTTTCTCAAGCCATCCAAGTTGGTGACCATCACTAGAAGAAGAAGAGTTTGGATTTGATATCCCGCCTTTCACTCCCTTTAAGGAGTCTCAAAGTGGCTAACATTCTCCTTTCCCTTCCTCCCCCACAACAAACACTCTGTGAGGTGAGTGGGGCTGAGAGACTTCACAGAAGTGTGACTAGCCCAAGGTCACCCAGCAGCTGCATATGGAGGAGCGGAGACGCGAACCCTGTTCACCAGATTATGAGACTACCGCTCTTAGCCACTACACCACACTGGCTCACTACTGATTGTGGGAGCAAATTCCTTAGCTTAACTAAAACTGAATGGGCATTGGGAAACACACTTGGATGTATTTCACTTCAACTCACCTTGCAAAGCAGTTTCCAGATAGCTTTGCAGCCCTTGTTCTTGACCAGTTTACTGAAATCCACATCAGACCCTGTACATTAATGTTCTCCCCTTACTTTTGACAGGGCACCAATGCGTCTGGCATGTTAAATGGCAATCCTCTCTGGGCGAACGTCACCGTAACAGATCCTGGAAATGGATGGGCAGCTATTGGGACTCACACTTATGAATTTACACAATTCGACAACTTTCATGTTCAGGCCAACTGAGACGCCCGTCATACTTCAACAAGCCAATTCTTGACTCCTTTTAACTTGAGCCAGTTTCAACTCTGTTGCCGTCGTCATTTTGTAATTGACATTGGTACGGAATTTTTGTTTCTTTTCCCCTCCACCTTTTGTGAACGAATTCAGCTTTCTTCTAAAGTTTAAATGCGTTTGTGTCGTCCTAATTAGGATTTTCTCAGAATTCAGTTTTCTCTCTTGGCAGAAAGAATTAGTTTCATTAAGTTTCTCTCTGTCCCCTCGCCCCTTTTTCTTTTACAAAGTATAAATGGAACTGGAGCAGAGTCCTTGTCGTTTCATTGGTGGGAATTGTGACTGTTTAGCCTCATTTTAAGAAATGTGCAACAGAGACCTCAGAAAACTGCTGTTTTCAACTGTTTCAAAAGCTATAAAGTCCATTTCTTTTCAGAAGTGCCTGGTGTATCTGGTTGTTATGAAGTGTTGTGAACTGAAAGATCCTTTTGCCTCTTTCGTACTTTATCTGAGGTGATGGAATAAGGGACTCAATGGATTTAAATGCCTCCTTCCTCTTCTAAAGTCTTAATTCATATATCTGTTTTTAATGAAAAGCCAGCTGCTAGCTGGCTTCCTTATGAAGTGCCTTATTTTAAACTACCTCTGCTAATGGCAGTGTAGCAAATATGTCGATGGTGCCTGTCACTGTTCGAAGGTTTGATAACCCCACAACTTCCCTTGCCTCTTTGAGCTTCTCTTCTAAGCTTGTCTGCCTCTTTTGGTAAATGGAAGGGGGAAAGAATCTGTAAAAGTAATATGGATGAAAAAATCAAGGGAGAATGTTTATCCCCACCCTCACGATCCTAAGAGCCAATTTGCACAAGTCAGTTTGAGAGCACTTGAAGTTGCCAAGCTTTCAGCCATGCACCATTTGTGGGAATCGCAACCTCCATATGGGTCAAGTTAAATATGTGTCCTGCAAGGAGAAAATAGCTCGTACAAACAATACCTTTGCATGAGTCCAGTTGCAACTTTACTGGTGACCAGAGAAATCACTGTGAACTGTCCTTGAGACATGTAATGCTTGTACTGACTGGTAATCTATGGTGGCAAATTTCAGGCTTGCAGGATATATAGAGCTATGAGGTTCACCAGCTAGACATGGGTGCAAAGTAAGGAAGGTGATTGTGGAGACAGAGACATGTTTTTTGTCAGCCGGAACTCAATTCAGACCAAATTCAAAAGTGCAGATAAAGATGTTCATTATAGCATTTCCTTCTTGATGGACTTTGACCATAAGCAATGAAGATATAAGGTCATGACTGATTGACTGCATTTATTCCAAATATTTCTCCCCCTTTTTGTGCTAGGGCAGATAATTTGTATTTTTGCATTGTGTACTAAATGTAGCATAATCACAATATTTGTTTCTTGTTAATTTATTAAACGGTAGACTTTAAAGTTGCTGGGTTGTGAATGTTCTCAACAGGTTAATGTTTGCTAAATGTTTGGACCTCTCATGATTCTTAACAAGAATTCTTAACAAGGATTGCCTTGATGTTACAGTGAAAAGCTGGCATATGGTGGCTGACTACCACAAAGCCTAATGTTTCAAACTGGAAAAATAAATGCTGCTTTAAAACCTTTATATGTCTACGGTACTGCTTTAAAAATTGTCACTTTTTCTGAAGGTTCGGAGGTAAGCTTTCCTCTTCTGTAGAGTCTGATCTCAAACCCAAAGAGGCTTGTATTTTCACAGCCTCCTTCACTAAATAGGAATATACGCTGAAGGGTTTCACCACATGTGTGGTCTGCATTTTACAATGACTGAGCAATAAATCATATATTGGCAACACAATTAAAATAAAAACAAAATCAGTTGGAAATATAGGAACACTTTGAAGACTATCCAGATTCTTGTCCACAAGAGGGAGCCCCATCCAAATCTACTGGGTCTTCAGGTCTAGCCTTAGAAGTTGCATTATTTGGATAAAGCATATCACTGATTAACATTTTGGCAAAATCTCCTAAGCAGTTTACACACACACATACAAAAAATGTGCAAACAGAAATCAAGATAACAACAAACATGGTAGGATATTACAAACAGAAATCAAAATACAAGGGGTACATTAGAAAAATGTCTTCATTTAAAATAACATTCAGCAGCTGCACAGAATAAAAGTGGGAAGTCCGTATCACCTGTTTTTCATCTTGTATTTGTTCAGTGTAGGTGTAGGTAAATCAGTGTAGCAGATAGCATTTTTATGGAACAAAATTTATGTACCACTTGAAGAGAAACTATGAGTGGTTTACAAAAATACAAAATGAAACATTACAATTACCTACAAACACTTAAATCAAGTATGTAGAAGCATTCAAAATATGATTGAAATAAAGAGGAGCTAAAAAGAGATAAAACACATGTAACTTCTCCATGTCTAGGTAAGCTTGCCTAAACAAAAATGCTTTAAGCAGGTACCAAAAAAGAGTACAGTGAAAGTACCTGCCTGGTATCAATACACAGAGAGTTCCAAACCGTAGGTGCTGCCACACTAAAAGATTGATTTATGAAGAACTTGTAGCACTGCCAGTTCTGGAGACTCAGGTGGTTGGCAGGCTATATGTGGTTTAAGGGAATCCCGCATCTCAATGAGTCTCAGGTTGTTAAGGGCTTTATATGCTAATATAACCTTGAACTTGGCAAATGGACAACCAGTGGAAACTCTGAGCAAAGGCGTTACATGCTAACAAGGTCTCACTGCTGTCATCAACAGTGCAGCAGCACTCAGCACTAACCACGGTTTCTAGATCCTGTGCAGCGAAAGCCCCACATACCGTGTGTTGCAGTTATCTAATCTTAAAGTCGCCAGTGCCTGAACTGTGGTCAGGCTCTCTTGGTCTAGGAATGGCTGTAGCCGTTGCACCAATCGCAGCAGGTAGAAGGTGCTTCTGGTCACTGAGGCTTCCTGGGCCTCCAGCAACAGAGCTGGATCAAGAAACGCACCCAAACTCTGCACTTGCCTCTGTAGGGGGAATGCAGCCTTTTCCAGGGCACTGCACTGCTAGTCCAGTCTTCATAAGGTAATAATCCAACCATGGTAAGCAAGCGCCTTGCACCCCCTATCTTCCTTCCATCTTTCATATCACTTCCAGTAAATACGACATCAAAGGTGAGCCCTGATTGATGCATCGGACCATTAGAGAATTATGGAATTGGTTTGGGTGGCCTCTGTTCAGATTAGAACTGGGCTAACAAATCCAGCCAGCTCTTTTTTGACCACTTGCAAGAGGAAATAAAATCCCCCTGATTTCTTTCTCTTTTTTATTTAAAGTCGTGTGCCACTCAGAACCATGTGGTTGGCAGGAAACAGCACCTTGCAATGCTTCCTGGTTGCCTCGGGGGCAATGGGATGTGGCACGCTTTTGATGGGGAATACAAAACCCTCAGCCACCACAACACAAAAGTGAAGTATGGGATCTGTCCTTCCCCCAACAAACTGGGAACTTTTTATCTCCCCACAACCCTCACAAGAAAGCAGCAGAAAATCTATTCCTGATTTCCCAGGGAGCGGGAGAGCAGCCCAGCTTTAATTGAAATTCCTGTTTGCCCATGAAGCTAACTGGGTGACCTTGGGTCATTCAGTTAATCTAACCTACTTTACAGGGTTCTCAGGATAAACTGGACTTTATCCCTATGGATGGCACACCCTGAGTCTCTTGGAGGAAGGACGAGATGTGCAGATGTAGTCATTCTTGGAGCCTACAGCCTCACCTTTCATAAGTGCTCAGCCCAACATCGAGTGCCCTTGGGAAGGAAACAGGCTGCCAAAATGTTAAATATCCCAAAGATTTGTAATTAGCCGTTGCAATCCCAACAGCCCAGATGGTTCCGCAATACTGGGAGCATATTTCAGTATTGCTCGGTGAAATATGGAGCAAGGTTGTATTACAATGTTTGGGTTTGCCGGAATGGAGGAAGGAAGTGAGAAGGATAAACCCCAGGAAACGTTGCTTAATGTCTATTCGGAACAGATGTACACAGAGAACTGCAACGATGTAGCTACTCTGCATTATGCTGGTAGACAGCAATGCATTGTTCTCTATTAAGCATATCAGGAAAATAGAAAAGGCAAGCTCAAGTTAAATTGTGAATGTGGAAAAACAACAACACCTTGATCATGTGTTAAGTTTCCAGTAATTTGAAGCAATGGCTTTAAAGCAGCATGAGTGGGGATTAGCCCTCCTCCCTCCCCGCAACAATGGATAGAAATAAATAATAATAAATGAATAAAGAAATGCAGAACACTCTCAATAGTTCCACAGCTGTATCATGCTTTTTGGGTCGGGAGAGAGAGTAAAATAAAGTAAAAAGTAAAAAAAAGAAAATATTCAAATGCAAAATGGGAAGTTTCCTCAGTTCTGCTTTTGGAGCTGGCTACTTTCTGCTCTGTTATAAGACAGCTGCTACCTTGCTCTTTAACACACACAAGCAGAGAAGAGAGAGGGGAGAGAACGAAAACCTTGAAGGGGTATATATGTGCGGGGGTGGAGGGGTGGGCAGAGTGAGCAGAGGAAATCGCAGCACCTCAACGTTCGAAACAAGAAGAGGAATTTGAGATTTGCGTTCTCCATCTGTTTCTGCTAAGTCTCTCTGTGTTGCACAGTCTGCCACACGTTCTTCCAACAAGAGAAGCTCCCGTTGGCAGTCCCAGCTGCAGGCTCCTCTCAAGTTAAATCCCTCCCAGACTCGCAATTTCAACCACATGAGACATGCCCTAAGAAACAGGGGAGGAGGAAGAGGAGGAGGAGGAGGAGAGGGGACAGGGACATTGTCCAGAGCTTCACCATTTTCTTTCAACTTTCATTTCTGTCCCTTCTTCCTCCCTGCCCCAACCTCTCTCCCGTATCACTGTCCTTGACTGCCCACCCCCTTTATTTTCATCAAGTAGGCACCCCTGCTGGTTTCCACAAGTGGGGAGAGTCATGTTGTGCTCAGATTCTGCTTCTGGGTTTCCTGTGGGTATCTGGCTGGCTGCTGTGAAAACAGAGTGATGGTTGGGATGAGTCCTTGGCCTGATCCAGCAGGGCTCTGCTTACATACTTAGGAGTTGGAATCTAACAGTACCTGGAGCCTCCCCATGTGCTGGCCCCGGGGGTAACCCATGAAACGCGGTCCAGGACCAGTCCAGGATCCGAAGGTTCCGCTTGGAGTCAGTCCAACAGGGCCAAGGCAGGACACGAGGCAGGAAACCAGGCAAGGACAGGTACATGATCTAGCATACAGCAATGTTGCTCCTGCAACCTGGGGCGGGGTCCGACAGCCTTTTATTTTTGTCGGGGTAGCGGCCGGTCCTGATCCCCTGGCGACTCACCTCCCTGTTTTGCCCGAAGGTGAGCACTCCTCCTGCAAGTACTCAGGTCTCTTCTTCTCTCAGACCTTAGTCTCTGCAGCTCGGGAGACGTCGGTGGGTTACTAGATCCAGGGGCCACCTCAGCCTCCACTGACCAAACTGGTAGTGGAGCAGCTGTAAGTGATGGCCCAGCTGAAGGCAACAAGGTAATCCCTGCATCTGGAGCCAGGGCAGGCTCAGGCCCCTGACTCGGCCCAGCTGGTGTTTGTTGCAGGGGAACCTGTGCAGAGTCCTCTTCAGGATCAGGCCCCAGACTTGGTTCAGATGATGCCTGAGGCAAAGGGTCCAGTGCAGACTGAGTCTCCTCTGGTTCCGAGCCCGAGTCCCAGGCCACCACACCCCAGCCCTATCTTAATGGCATCTTGCTTTTGCCTCTGTGCTGCATAGCAGGGCACTCTGAATTTTGTTGGAACACCAGAATTGGGCAGCAGGGCTGTGTGAATGTGTGTGCAACTTTTTCTCTACAGGACATTTTCCTGATCAAAAAGTGGCAGGGGGCTTGTATCTCCTGCATCACATATACTTTTGGCCCTTAAATTCCTCTTGGCTTGAGAAATTCCCCTTTTGAGGAAACACTCCTCCCCCAGTCTCATTACCACATCGTGCTTCTGAAGGTTGAGCAGCCCAGATGGCTGACTGATCTTCAAACAATGCCACCAATTGCATTGAGGAATATGTTACAGGTCTCAACCTCATATTCCACTGGAGGTCAATCTTGGTGATCCCAAGCAGCTGTCCATATGAAACGCTTTTGCATACAAAATGGAAAATAACCGTCTTGTGGGTTTCTGGAAATGTTCTTCAACACAGTAAATGAGTGGACCTGAGAGGTAAGCTCTGGCATTTCACTGCCCTGAGACATATGTGAACCAATCTTCAGATTCGACTATTAACAGCGCTGTCTTCTCCAAAGAATCAAGTGTGTTGAGGTATCAATCACTGGGTTCTTCTTAAGCCCCTTTCATATCTGGCTTCTGTGTATTATCTCTGCTTTTCCACCATTGCAATCTTTCACGAGCTCCCAGCACAGCATGTTTAACAGAGCTCGGTCCAGAAAGGGTGCTGCATTTCGTTTTTCATTACAAAGATGGATTGCAGCAATTCTCTGCTGTCCAGCCTCCCTGATGAGGCCTTTCAGCATCCACAGATGCTCCTGCTGCAGGCTACTTAGTCTTATTAGGTCGTCTCAAAAGCAAGCTACTTTCAAGAAGTTCTCTGGCATCATGCGAGGCAAGCCTGTCTTTTGAGCAACGGGTTTCATTTAATGCCACGAATTAACTCGGCATGTCCATTCTGGATAGATTTCCTTTTACCCTTGCTGTTACTGTGGAGAGCAAGCTATCTATTAAAGAGGTGAGGGTCAAGGTGTGTGGTGGTATTCCATGCCAAGAAAACCCAACATTGGGCCATTAATGTGAAAACGTAAACAGAAGAAGAGCCTGCTGGATCAAGCCAGTGGTCCATCTCATTCACCACCCTGTTCTTACAACAGCCAACCAGTTGCCTTTGCGAAACTGATACGCAGGACCTGAGCAACAAAGCATTTGTCCCTGCTGTGGTTTCCAGTGACTGGTATTCAGGAGACTACTGTCTCTGACTGTGGATGTAGAGCATAGCCTTCCCGGCTAGTAGATTTGCACCCTCCCCTGTTGATGTTTTTGTTAGAATTCCTGATCTATGATTGCAGTCATAGGAATGCTGTCTTTCACATGACAATATATGTTGTACGGCAAATTCACGCGGGTTCCAATGCATGCGCGTCTCTGCTCTTGTATGTCTAATAAGGTAGAATCTGTCACACACATTCTTCTATTTTGCGAATTTTATAGTGAAGAACGAGTTCAACTTATTTTACCGCTTCTATCAAAATTCATACCCCTACAATATTATTTGGAATCCTCCCCCGAAATTCTTCAAAAATACCTCCTGGAAGATTCCTCAAGCTCAATATCATATGAGGTGGCCAAATTTTGCACTTCAGTAATTAGGAAGCGTAAATCTCTTCTGTTGAATGGCACACTGCGAAGTTCCCTTGTGTAATCTTTTTCTCTTTTCTGATGTTGTTGTTGATTTCTTGTTGTTTGATCTTGTGGTGTTTAGTGTCACTGGCTTTGGCCGCAATAAAACTTGAACTTGAACTTGTTTTGACTCCACAGAGTGGGAAGTGACGGAGACAGGATGTTTGTGTTACTGTGTTCCGTGAAGTGGGACTATTGTCCTTTGTTCTTTTCCTCTTTGCTGTCTGATGCTAAAGAGAGAGGGAGCCATGTTGCAGAGCTCCGTGTGTGTTTATATGTAAATAAAGTATATTAGCCAAAATGCTGAGTTCTGTCACGCAAGGTGCGCAAACTCTGTGGATCCCTAAGTGTGCCAGTGTCGGTTGGCATTGGTCGCTTTGACGTTTGGGCTGAAGAAAGCTTATGAAGCTCCTGAACGATTGACCAGGAGGGAGAGAACATGCCATTTGGGCATGTGTCTCTGCCAGGGTCCTACTCGAGTATAGGCTGAACTCCTGACAGTTTTATCATTGCTGTGTCTGCTGCCTTGGGCTCCTTCAGGGGGAAGGGTAGAATATAAATCAAATAAATTAATAAATGGCATGGGGTGATGGGAATGGTAGCCCCCAACAACCTCTGGAAGGAGCCAGTTTGGGGAAAGCTGCAGAATGCTGATGTGGCAAATAAATGACAAGTAAGTGCCAAGTTGCAAAGACAAAGGCGGTCATCTTCTTTCCGTAAGGTCAAATTATTTCTCTCGTTTCTGAGTTTTCATCTGCTGTCGGTCAAATTGATGCTCCCTGGGGATGGGGGGAGGAGGAAATTGGTTGCTTGCATTTAAAACTTTCTAATTTGCACTGTCAGAAACAATGCATGAAGCAAAAGAAAGCCATATTTCTAAATTTCCACTTCTCCAAATTCTGCGTTGCAGTTCTCCAGCCAAGTAATTGTGCACAAAACTGCACATCCTAGGGCAAAGTGTTGGGAAATTGACGTATTAGGGAAAATAACATTCTGTTAGGGAAAACTGCATTGCCAAAATATGTACGCAAAGGTGTGTGTATATGAGGCAATATTTGCATTCAAATGCTGATCAAATGTGGATAAAATTGCACATGAATGGGGAAATGTGGAGAACTGAATTTAATATTGGAAAACTCAGAAACTGAGAAAATGAACTGACCATTTCACCCATCTCTATTGCTTCCTGTGTACTGTAATACAGTGGTACCTCGGGTTACATATGCTTCAGGTTACAGACTCCGCTAACCCAAAAATAGTACCTCAGGTTAAGAACTTTGCTTCAGGATGAGAACAGAAATTGTGCTCCGGCGGTGCGGCGGCAGGGGGAGGCCCCGTTAGCTAAAGTGGTGCTTCAGGTTAAGAACAGTTTCAGGTTAAGAACAGACCTCTGGAATGAATTAAGTACTTAACCCGAGGTACCACTGTATTAGATTCCGGTGGACTGGACGTGGTTCAATGATACTGAATGTGGTTGGATCTTGATTCCTCCACACTGATAAATAGAAATAAACACATCAGGATGACAGGGGGGAAAGTACCATAATTTTTGCTCTATAAGACTCACTTTTTCCCTCCTAAAAAGTAAGGGGAAATGTGTGTGCGTCTTATGGTGTGAATGCAGGCTGCGCAGCTATCACAGAAGCCAGAACAGCAAGAGGGAGTGCTGCTTTCACTGCTCAGCGATCCCTCTTGCTGTTCTGGCTTCTGAGATTCAGAATATTTTTTTTCTTGTTTTCCTCCTCCAAAAACTAGGTGCATCTTGTGGTCTGGTGCGTCTTATAGAGCAAAAAATACAGTAACTTAACGGTGGAATTTCCCTGCACAATTCACATGTACAACCACAATCTTCTTCTTCTACTTCTTGAATTTATATACTGCCCTATACCCAGAGGCAAATGAACCAGTGTGGTGCAGCAGTAAGTGTGTTCAGTGGGCTGAGATGTGGGGAAATGAGGCTCAAATCCTACTCAAATCCTACAATACACTGAAATTTACAGATTTAACCATTTCTAGTCATGGACAAGTCTCTCTAGGGATGTTCAGTCATTGACCCTCCAAATGTATGGATTTCAGGTGAGTCCCACTCCCCTTTGTATGTATTTATAACATCAGCATGGATGGCTAACAAGTGACTAGCATCTTCTCTCTCAGTCTAATACCTCAAGTGATTTCTGAAGAGTTTAAAAGGTGGCCAGGACTCCTTGGAGGAAGGGTGGGATCCTGAGGGTTACTAAACAAAGGGAGAGCTCCAAAACACAGGCCTTTTCCAACATCATGTGAACTCTTCATGCAACAAACTCCTCTCTCCATCAGAGCAAGCTGCTATTTTCATTTGCCTCTTGATATATCACTTCCTCAATGTGAAATAATTCTGAGCTACCCTCCTTCCCTTCCCAGCAACTGCCCTCTCTGTCTCGATCCCCCTTCACCTCCAATGGAAAGCTTAAGTGAGACATGCCACTTGTCTTCCTCAAAATGGCTGCCCTGTGGTAACAAGTACTTTCTTACAGGAAGACAAGCTTTTCATTCATTTGATTCATTCCTCTCAAAGTTACTTTCAAGGGAGCTATTCTGAATGAAGTCCCAAATAGCCAAAGTGGTGTTTAAGTGACCATGCTTTATTACACCACAAAGTCCTGCGTCAAACTAAATTTATGGCTATATCATTTGCGTTCATGAAACTTATCTCACTACTTGGCTGGTCTCTGCAAGTCAGCGCTTGCTGAGAAAAGAAAAATCCTAACCACTGAAGCAACACTCTAGTGTGTGTGTGTGTGTGTGTGGGTGGGTGGGTGGTGTGGTTACACACAAACACACCTATAGGCACACATAAAGCAGAGGAATAATAATAATAGTTGTTTTTTATTACTATTATTATTATTATTATTATTATTATTATTATTATTATTATACCCTGCCCATCTGGCTGGGTTTCCCCAGCCACTCAAAAACTTCCCTAAAGAGGGCAGCCTTCAGATGTCTTCTAAAAGTCAGATAATTGTTTATTTCCTTGACATCTGATGGGAGGGCGTGCCTGCCAAACAGGGTGCCCATTTTATAGCTAATTTAAAAAGTAGCATAGACACAAATACAAATAGTATTTAACTGGTTAGATTCCAAGTCTTAAATCATTTTGCTTCCATGACATGTGGAAAAATGAACAGGCTCCATTCTCTGTATTTCATGTGCAATTTTATCCACATTTGATCAACATTTGAATGCAAATATCTCCTCATATACACACATGTCAATGGTTGGTAGGCATGTGTAGGGGAATGGATGTGGAAAATGAAGGTTCATGACACTTCTATTTTTATTTTATTTTTATCTGAGAGATGAAGGAGACAATTCCATGAGTCTTTAAACACAGAACCTCTCAGGTAGAAAGGTGTGTGTTCATTTGAGGACAGCCCAAGACATTTTGCTGCCTGAGATGAGGCAGCAAATTGCTCTCTCCACCCACCACAGTGCATAATCCCCAAGGCCGATCATGATATTTTGGCACCTGAGGCAGAAAAGGATGTAGTTCAGTTATGGGGCATCCTCTTTGCAAGCAGATGATCCTAGTTGAATCTCTGGCAATTCCAGGTTGGGCAGGGAAATCTGGAATCCTGTAGTGCTGTTGCGCAATGCTGAGCTAGACAGACCATTGGTCTGAATCAATACAATGGAGCCAGTGCTGCTTTTCTTGAAAAAGAGGTGCCAGAACTCACCATGAACACCTCCATTGTTCTCTTATAATGACAATGGCACCCACCTGAGAGGTGCCAGAACTGAGTTCCAGAAAGTTCCGGCTGAAAAAAAGTTCTTCTAAAATTCCATAGGCAACTTCTCCCTTCTCTGGTATTAAAAACACAACAATAATAAATTATATGACTAATCATTTGCTACTCTTTAATGGCACCTCAAATCAGCAGCCTCTCTTGTATTTGTGTGTGGCCTTTAGTTAGAGAAAGAAAGAGAATAACACCTTCAAACTTTCTTTGGCTGACAGGGTGGGTAAATAATATCACTTATGCAACAGAAACAGTTAAGCATCTATTATGTAACTGTGTATGAGCAAAGATATCACCAAACCACACAAACACACAGGCCTTCTTTTGACACATTGATGCACGTGGTCTATTTTTATGGCAGTTAATGAATGCATGTCATATCACAGGTGGTTTATCACGACACCTTGCTAGGAGTCGCCCTCTTCCCTTCTGAGACACTTCTAAGCCTCAGCTATAAACAGATAAGCAGTTCACTGAGTGAGACAGACCCCGTCTTTAAAAACTGTTCCAAGGCTGCCGATGGTGCTACCTCAGTCTAAGAAAAAACAAACAAAACAAAAAGCGTCCCCTTCCAAACTTATTACAACAGGTCTGATCTGTACGTTTAAAGAAAGAAATATATAGAGGTATCACAAAGATCAGTCCGCAGAATGGAAAATAGAAGCTTGATATGAATTTTTATGATGTCCTTCTTTCCAAAAACTTTTTGACAAGTCTACACAAGAGCACAACATACCTCTAGATGGCAGTGATACTATGGCTAAGGAAGCCTGTAGCATCTTTTGAGCTTTTTCTGCCTTCCTCTCAGGCATGGGAAAGCAATTTTATTGATGGCTGCTTTGAGACGTCATGTTTTTGTCAGTGGCCTTACTGCCCACCGTAGTCTAGCATTTTTGGAGCTAAATGTCAGTCTGAAATCGCTGACAGGAAGGAGGAGGCCTGGTGGCAACTGTAGACCGGGGTGGGTCCTCAAAATGTTGCTACATTGGTCCTCAAAATGTTGCTGAACTACATTGCCCATCAGCCCCAGGAATGGCCAGGGAATATGACAGTTGTAGTTCAGCCATATCTGGACAGCCAAAGGTTTTCCCCACCTGCATTATGGTCAATACATTATGGGGGTCAAGAGTCTGTCAGGACTCATGCAAAACCAATACCTTAAGTACATAGCTGAAGTCTCATTCATTCCTAGAATGCTCAACAACATTTTGTGTCTGTATTTTAACCTCTTGAAATATGGCAACCCTACTTATGTGATATAATTTCTGGGGTGAATAAAGTTTGCCTACCTTTCAGAAAAACAAGAATTTTCTTCTTAATTCAAAAAAGAAAAGAAAAAAGGATTAAGATAAAGAGGGCACTTATGGACTGATAGAAAGGTATTCCCGGTCTCTCAATGGTTATCATTTTTTTCAATGGCTCTGGCATCAAGAAAACTAGTTGTTACCTGGTCAGGTCACCAACAGGATAAGGGTTACTAATGCTGACTTTGACAGACTACTGGACTTTATCCTGTGCTCCCTTTGCCTTCCACATGTATTTGGAAAGATCCAAGAAAGATAGGAAACATACATTTATATAATTCACCTCTATTACTAGGACAGAGGTAGCGAATGTGGTGCCCTAGAGATGTTGACTTCCATCAGCCTCAGCCAGCATAGCCAATAGTTAGGGGTGATGGACTGGTCAGGAAGTTGTAGCTTAACAACTTCTGGAGAGCACTGTCCATGTAAGATACTGCACTGCAAGTGATGCTAAGGGTTCATAAATGCCAACGTTTTCCAAATAACTTGCAGGGCTGTCAGGTGATTTTCTGGTTGTTGATAAAATTGATTGAGACATTTGCATGTTTCCCAAGCCTGACATCAGAGATCAGTGTCCTTGGGCAGTTGCTAAGGCTTCAGCAGCGTGACAAGCTGTTCTTTCCTGCCATTTTGTTTCCAGTCACTTATTCAGGACAAACGAGAGGGTGGTGGTGGAGGTGGAAGAAATTCATCAAAACCATCTTGCCTTAACTTGGAGCCAATTCTCATTCTAAATCAACCTCAATAAAGGTTGCTTTTTAGGTATAAAAGGAAATGTAAGATACATGATTATTTAATTTGAAAAGGCTACCATTCTCTGTTAGAATGAAAGACATACATTTTTAAAAATATCTTATTGCCATAACAAAAAGGAGGGAAAGCCTCAAAACCTAAACAAATGTACTCTCAATTCACAGCTCCACTGGTTCCAATCTGCCATCAGCGGCTGAAAATGACTCTTACCGATCAGTCCATGAAAGCTGTAGCTGATGAATCTAAATTAAGCCAATTAAGACCTCCGGTCCTAATTATTCACTCTTTGTCCAGTTCTGCTAATACAGGCAATAACCATGTCAAGCATCGCCTTTGTGTGAGGCCTGTATGGTCTGCCTCAGCTCTGGATCTTTTGAGTTGTATCCAACTAAGTTATATGCAGAGTAGACCTACATACCCTCCAACATCCTGGGAGGGCGAATTGGGACACGACTTCCCCCCGCACCATTCTGCCACCTGCCACCCTTATAAATTGCCACTGGCCACCCTCACCTGCCGCCTCTGCTCACTGCCACACGAACCTCCCCCCCCTCCCGATGGCTTCAAAGTGGGTAAACCAGTTTTCTCAGTACAACCGAGACCCGGTGATTCTCTTGATCTTCATGACCCCCTCTCCTGGGGATGAAATATAATTTCATTTCATCAATTTGTGGAGTCTGAGAATTTCTTTCAGGACTTTTGAGAAAACTCTGTCGGATGGCTGGAGGAACAAATGCAGGAATTAGGCTTGCTTCTAAAACCATCAGTGCCAGATTTAGGTGTAAGCTAAACAAGCTATAGCTTAGGGCCCCACTGTCTTCAGGCCCCCCAAAAAAATTAAAGGGAAAAAACCCTGGATGTACATTTCCAAAATATAAGATAAAAAACAAATAAAATAAAACCTACATACAGCAACAGTGTTTTGTGTTGTGTAGGTTCCTATTTGTTATGTGCAAATGGCTTTAGATACCTATTAGGTCCAGAAATTACCACATAGCATATAGTCAACAAAAAAAAGCACAGCAACAATTTCTTGTTGACAAAGGACAGCTGGACATATAAAGGGCTCCATTACCTTCAGTAGCTTAGGGCCTCATCAAACCTAAATCCGGCCCTGAAAACTATCCAGGAAGAAAACAAAGCTAAAGGTAAATTTCATGTGCAAAGATTCGCTAGTGTTTGTGGCAACTTTTGACTAAAGAAATCTCAAGGTTTTCTTTCTCCCCTTGCCACCCCCTGAGTTGTTGTGAGATGTTATGTGTTACATTACAAGGCTGAAGCACAAAGGAATATCAGATCTGGAAACAGACAAAAGAAGATGGGCTGGGCTGAAGAGGAGATGGCATTGTTTAATCACTTCAGAGAAATTCAGATGTTTGAAAAGCCTACTCTGAAAGCTTCAAAACGAATTTTTGCTTAGTCTAAAAGAAGCCAGAATAAACATTTTCTTTTCTCCGTCTTTGTTCAAGATATGTATCCCAACAAAGGCACTATAAAATGATGATTATTTGTAGCCTCCAATTTAAAATGTGAATGAATGCACAAACCGCGTTCTCATCTGTACCAGATCTGAATTATCAGAATCAATTCATGTGTTCCTTCCGGTGGGTAGATTTTTTTTTTTAATTTTTTTTAAAAGCTACGGCCGCTGTGATGTGAGAAATCCATGAAAAAACCCCTCATTCTTCCATTCCCCAAGTAGAGAGACGTCAAACAGGCCACTTCTTTATGATGATGGAGAACCAGATGTCATGTAACCAATTATTAAGAGGATGATGGCAATGGCTGAGTACACAGCATATATTTAAAGCACATTCCCCTGTAAAGAAACCTGGGAACTGTAGTTTGTTAAAGCTGCTGGGAATTATGGATTTGTGAGGGGAAGCTGCAGTTTCCAGCATTTGGGGGAGAGAGGGGAAATGTGCCTGATAGTGCGTACACAGCTGAGGCCTTCCTTTAAAGCTAGAAAGGCCAAACTTATGTTTCCAAGATTTTAAAGAGGGGAATTCATTCAGTTTCCGCTGTATACCATCTTGTAAATTATTTTAATGAAGAAATATTCCAACTATTTTATGCCTCTGCTGTGTTAGAAAAATCTGCATGTGACTCTTTTCAACTCTTTTGCCTGATGTTGCATGAGAAAGAAAATACAGTGGTACCTCAGGTTAAGTACTTAATTCGTTCCGAAGGTCTGTACTTAACCTGAAACTGTTCTTAACCTGAAGCACTACTTTAGCTAATGGGGCCTCCTGCTGCTGCCGTGCCGCCAGAGCACGATTTCTGTTCTCACCCTGAAGCAAAGTTCTTTACCCGAGGTACTATTTCTGGGTTAGCGGAGTCTGTAACCTGAAGCGTCTGTAACCTGAGGTACCACTGTAATAATAATGGTTCACTTTATCCATAAAAAAGAAAATCTTCAAATGAAGGAAGGTTTGTTTTCGCTAACCCAGGAGAAGGTGCTCCCACTGTCAGAAAAGGATGAGGACAAGCCTGGAATATAGGAGACTGAGAGGAGATAAGATAGCCATCTTCAAAGATCTAAAGGGCTGCCACATGAAAGAAGAAACAAGCTTGTTTCCCCCTGCTCTGGAGAGTAGGACTCAAACCAATGGCTTCAAGTTACAAGAAAGAAAATTCCAACTAAACACCAGAGAGAACTTTCTGACAGTAAGAGCTGAATGACAGTGGAGCAGACTCCCTCAGGAGGTGGTGGACTCTCCTTCCTTGGAGGTTTTTAAGCAGCGGTTGGATGGCCATCTGTCATGGGTGCTTTAGCTCAGATTCCTGCATTGCAGGTGGTTGGACTCGATGACCCTTGGGCTCGCTTCCAACTCTACGATTCTGTGATAAGCTGTGGCCCTCCAGATGCTGTTGGATTCCAACTGCCATCAGCATGGCCAGCAGAGAGAGGGGTTGTAATGTTTTCCGGGTTTCCTACAGACATCTGGTTTGCCACTGTGAGACTAGGATGCTGGACTATATGGGCCATTGGCTTGATCTACCTGGTTCTTCTTATGTAATCCAACAACGTCTGGAGGGCCACAGCTTCCCCACTTCTACTATATGAGTAGTTCAGCAGATCAATTGGTCAGCTAAGATGCTCCTCCTCCCTGTTCATATTTCAGTAGTAAACTGGAAGCAAGAGGAGTGTTGCAACAAAAGATGGTGTCAGGGAACTGCCATCAGAGGCATGGGAGAAGGAGAGGGTCTCTGATTCTGCAGGGGAGGGTCCAAGCGCCAGAGGGAGACTCAGCCGGGAAGAAGGGGAAGAGAATGAATGTAACACCAGGGATCCAGGAGAACAACGGGACAGGGAGGTGCAGGGGCTCCAGGGCTCTTCGTTGGAAGTTAGCGAGGAGAGCCCAAGCACCCCGCTGCCCACGCCCACCCTGTGCAGGAGACTCCCGCGCAGTGAAAGGCGGAAACGATTGGGCGTCAAACAACTCTTATGTTGGCAACGCTTTAAGAAACACCCACAGACAGATTCCACGAGTGACTAAGGACAGCCACGCTAAGATGGGCTGCGCAGTCCGGAGGGTTTAACCAGGCAATCCGATGCTCAAACGGAGCAGGATTACGCACGAGTAACTCCCAACCACTACAGATGGGTATTTTTATGAATGGGTCAATGTGTTCTGCTGGCTGTGGCGGAGGTATCCCTGCATGAGCTAAGTGTGTTGTGAAATCTCTTAACAGATAACAGAGGATCCTGGAGAAACTCTGTTTGTATGGGGAGCAGGCTAATGGAGGCTACCACCAGCTCTGCTGAGATGCCAGGCTACTCCCTGCAGCGACTGTCTCCTGGAAGGATTACAGAACACGGGTTTAACCCTTCCTTCTCACACTGCAGTCCTGAAAAAGATCGCTCCCATGAAGCAAATAGGAATAATAACAAATGAAATAGGTTTCTTCTTCTTCTAGTGTTATTTGCTATAGATAGAAGAACATTTTTGTAGGATCACAGCAGGGGACGGAATGGTTAAACCTCCCTTCTCTGCATGCTGTGATTGCAATCCTGATTGCTCCCCCCACCATGTCTGCTTTTTGCTTCAAGAGACACGTTTAAGATCTTTAGATCAGAGAGTTTAACACCAGACCCTGAATGTGCACTGGGCAAGCAGTTAACAGATCCATTTTAAAGACAGTGGACACTGAGAATGATCTTAGTCTTTAAACACTCTTGAAACCCATGATAGAGAACTCAAATCCTATATCTTATTCCAAAGCAGAATCCAAAGCAAGTGTATCAATGGCAAAAAGAGCCCTTTCTATTATTATTATTATTATTATTATTATTTCACAAGCATCGGAAGACCAAGGAAACAACAAATGCAAATTGGCATGTAAAAATGTTAAAGGTATGTGTTTTTGTGAACGTTTTTGAACTCCCTCCCCACAAATGACAGCTTTCAGAGAAAAACAGAATTTCATGAAGCTTCTTGAAACATTAAGAACAGCCAATCTTGCAAAAGCTTTGAGTATATTTATTTACTGAATTATAAAGCTCTCCTCAATTGTTTGCTTGTTTTCCAGAACCATTCTCCTTCTGTTGCTTAATACCCTTCCCATCTCGGTAAATATCCCTTCACCTTCCTTTCCTGTTTGTTCTCTTATTTTCTTTAATTGATCATACCTATTCTTCGGGAAGCATGTTAGATAACCATTCGCCATCTCTCTCCCTCTCTCTCGTGCACAAAACCTGCTCTAACTTTTTGCGACTTGTTGGCTTTGAGTACAAAAGTGCCTGGAAAGCAAAAAATCCCATTAAGCTGGGAAGCACTGAAATATGATCATTAAATCTTGATGGGGGTTTTCCTTTTGCATTGCAAGACCAATTGCTTACGGGAACAGCTTAGGTGAGAGACGAATATGCAATAAGGTGGAAGAGATCCCAAGGCGTCCTAGGACCTGTAGAGAAGAATGCTTATTTAGAAGCATTTCCAAGGCAAGTGAAAAACAGCTCACTCTTTGTAAGCAGGATAACACCAGGATACCACTCCTGATTATAGTGGGTTATTTTTTTTCTGTGTAGTCAGCACCATTAGGCAGCCTGGCAGCGGGTGCTTGTGAGGTTTTTAGGCCATCTGAGATGCACTGGGTGAATTATTTAGTGGAGGAATTTGCTTAAGGAAGAACTGAGGCAACTGAACTGTGAGAGAGCTCATACCCTGCAATCTTTCACTGGTGAAAATAGAAATAGTTATCTGGACTGGTAAGGTAAAAGGTAAAGGTAAAGTACCCCTGGACGGTTAAGTCCAGTCAAAGGTGACGATGGGGTTGTGGCGCTCATCTCGTTTCAGGCCGAGGGAGCTGGCATTTGTCCACAGACAGCTTTCTGGGTCATGTGGCCAGCATGACTAAACTGCTTCTGGCACAACGGAACACCATGACGGAAGCCAGAGCACACAGAAATGCTGTTTACCTTCCCGCTGCAGCGGTACCTATTTATCTACTTGCACTGGTGTGCTTTCAAACTGCTAGGTTGGCAGGAGCTGGGACAGAGCAACAGGAGCTCACCTCGTCATGGGAATTTGAACCACCAATCTTCTGATCAGCAAGCCCAAGAGGCTCAGTGGTTTAGACCACAGCGCCACCTGCGTCCTGCACTGGTAATACTTCCATTCTCCCACCAGGATTGCTCCCTGAGCTCCCCCACCCCAACATGCATTGCAGAAACCTCATTTATACAGTTTCATTCCGCCTTTCCTCCAAGGAGTTTAGAAGGTTCTCCTTGCCGCTCCAGCCATTTCACCATCACAATAGCCCTGTGTTATATGTGTATGTCTGAACCCACATGCATGTCTGAGTGCCATGTTTTATTTATTTACCCCACCTTCTTCTCTGAGGAGCTCAAGGTGGTGTACGTGGTCCCTTCTCCTCCTCATTTAATCCCTACACTAACCTTGTGAGGTAGGTTTGGCTGAAAGGAAGTGCCCGGCCCAAGTTCACCCAAGCAAGCTTCATGCCTGAGTGGTGATTTGAACCCTGGCCTTCCAGGTCCTAGTCTGACACTTTAACCACTACGCCACACTGTCTCCACCCTCCCCTGGTGAAGACGTTGAAGAAGATGACCTGATGAAGAGGGAAAAGAAGAGAAGAAATCAGCATAGATTACTGCAACATGTTATATGTGGGACGGCCTCTGAAGATGGTTTGGAAACTGGAGAGCCAGTGTGGTGTAGTGGTTAAGAGTGGTAGACTCGTAATCTGGGGAACCGGGTTTGTGTCTTCGCTCCTCCACATGCAGCTGCTGGGTGACCTTGGGCCAGTCACACTTCTTTGAAGTCTCTCAGCCCCACTCACCTCACAGAGTGTTTGTTGTGGGGGAGGAAGGGAAAGGAGAATGTTAGCTGCTTTGAGACTCCTTCGGGTAGTGATAAAGTGGGATATCGAATCCAAACTCCCCCTCCTCCTCCTCCTCCTCCTCTTCTTCTTCATCTGGTTCAGAATTCAGTGGCCAGGTTGCTCATTGGGGCAAGACGATTTGAGCATATTACCCAGATCCTGGCCTGATTGCACTGGCTGCCAATTAGTTTCTGGACCCAATTGAAAGTATTGGTTTTGACCTATAAATTCTTAAATGGCTCAGGACCGAATATCTCAAGGACACCCTCTCCCCACATGAACTGACCCAGATTTTGTGATTGTCATTTGAGGCCCTTCTTCATGTGCATCCTCCACAAGAGGACTGCAGGGTGACAACATGAGAACGGACCTTTTCTGTGGTGGCTCCCTGTCTGTGGAAAGCTCTCCCCAGGGAGTCTTGCCTTAGTTACATACGTATCTTCAGGCGTCAGGCAAAAACATTCCTCTTCTCCAAGGTGGTTGGCTAATGAAACAATATATGGCCCCTTCAACATTTTGTTTGTTGCAATGTTTATGTGCTTTTGTGTTTTTTATATTGCAATGTCCTGTGATCCTCGGATGAAGGGTGGTCTAGAAATTTAATAAATAGATAAATATATAAAGGAGAGAACGGAAAGGAAAATAGACTCTGATTAGTTTGTAAGAAACTATCATGTAAATAGCCTACCCTCATCTTAACTGCACAATAAAGAAGTATTGCATATAGACTTAACAATTCCTATAAATGTCAAGAGGAAAGTCAGAAGCAAATTCCCACTCAGTGGGGCTGCACTCTGAGAAGCCATTCCAGCAGACTGAGGGGACTTTTGGCAGTGCGAAAGGGACGTGGGTGGCTCTGTGGTCTAAACCACAGAGCCTAGGGCTTGCCAATCAGAAGGTCAGAGGTTAGAATCCCCACGACAGGGTGAGCTCCCGTTGTTCAGTCCCTGCTCCTGCCAACCTAGCAGTTCGAAAGCACATCAAAGTGCAAGTAGATAAATAGGTACCACTCCAGCGGGAAGGTAAACTGTGTTTCCGTGCGCTGCTCTGGTTCGCCAGAAGCGGCTTAGTCATGCTGGCCACATGACCTGGAAGCTGTACACCGGCTCCCTTGGCCAATAAAGTGAGATGAGTGCCGCAACCCCAGAGTTGGCCACGACTGGACCTAATGGTCAGGGGTCCCTTTACCTTTACCTATAGCTGGGGGGCGGGGAGGGTAGCTGGTGTTTTTGCCCTGGGTGAAGCCTCCAGAGAGGTGCCATTGAGGCTCCCAGACTCTGTGTATGCAAATGCGCCTGGCAGGTGCCAGACTGGGTCTTTGACCCGGGTGAAATAAAGCCTAATTTTGCCCCTGCCTTTTGGAATAGGATAGGATGAGGATGGGAGGTTTACACTGGTTGGACTGGTGGGAACCAGAGACCCTCTTCTTGCAGAAGTGGAAGTATTTTTGTTTTGTGCTGGGGTTTTCTGGATCCGACCCAGCAAATTCTTTGCCATTTGTTTCATTCCAAGATTAGACGGAACAGGAAAAACAAACAACTCCCTCAATATTTGTAGCAATATTACCACTTGTGGGTGTATTCTTATATTATAGCAATCTCCCTATGGTTCAGAGCGAATGGAAGGAATGTTTTAGTGTTGTGTTTTGCACCTGAACAAATTAGTGAAATAAACCATCTCTGGAGTGTTTTGAAATGGCCTTGAAGATACTTTATTAAAAGCGATAAATCAAGTACTGTGATGGAAATGATTTAATTGCATCAGACCGAGATGTTGTCTCCCCATCCCCCTTCTCTCTTTTGAAATGTCTCCCCATACATTAATGACTTGGAAACAAAGAACTAGATTTAATAGTTTGCAGCAATTTAATCTAGCACAAAATATTGTGGGAGAGTTTACTGAAATGAGCTTTAGTTTATCATCATATAAGACTACTTTTTATGGGTTTTGCAGTAAAGAGGGTTTTAACTCATTGGACGCAACAACTCTCTTTCCTTCCTCCCCCGATCCAGTTATGTTTATAAATATTTGTTCGAGCAAGAAAGCATCTTCAAGCTTATTAAAATGGCAACTTATTCATAGGTCATTATGCCATATACAAAACGTTAGTAACGATGTAAAACATTCGCAAGAATGGCTGTATGCTTTTAATACAACATGAGCCAATGAAAACAGCAACATTTAAAAGGCAGTATGAATTCTGCAGATAGTTAAAATAGCCCTCTTTACAACTTTGACAAATCTGCTAAATAACAGGACCCATTCATTTTACATGACTTGTGAATCTCATTGAAAACAACAGTCTCCAACTATTCACCACCTCAGTGACTGTATCTTCTACAGTTACCTATTTAAGATTTGGGCTTACAAAAGCTGTCTTGTTTTAACACATAAGACAAATATTTGCCAAGCATACTGATTGCACATAATTTCTATAGCTTTCCCCCACCATGTGCAAAACACTTCAAATCTAATTATGTCATTGACACCTACCACACTCAAGTTTGCTGAAACATTCCCATTTTACAGATGAAGAACTGAGAATGGTCAGGGGAGTCCAGAATTATCAGGCCAAGCAGTGATTTGTACCTGATTAATGTTATCCAATGCCAATTTCATATCCATATCTGATGTAACAATGTTACTGAGAAACCCCAGCCTGAGCTAAATTCTGTTTCTGACCTTGAACACCAGATTTCTGTTGGCACATATGAATAATGATGTTGTTCTTTTTCAGTGTTTAGTCTAAATCCCCTTTCTTGTGATTTGGGTTTTGCCCTGTGGAGCAATTTGTTACATCATTTATGTGACATCCATTTAAATATTTGAAAAATGCCATCACACCACAGGTTAAAGCTACCAAACTCCTTCAACTTTCCCTCTTGGACTTGGTCTCCAGTCAATCTAACCTTTCATCGCAAGACTTGATCTCTTTCACTCCCTTTGTTGCCCTCCTCTGGACATGTTAGAGTTTGCTAATATCCTTCCTTAACTGCAGTGTCCAGAACTCAACACAGGATTCCAGGAGAGGTCTGACCAAAGCATAACAGAGTGGTACAATTTCTTGTGATCAAGGTACTGTACTTCTGCAAGTGCAGTATAGAATTGCATAGCCTTTTTAGCCGCTGCATTGATTGCTGACTCATATTTTGTTTTCAGTCTACTAAAATCCTTAGATCTTTTTTACACGTACTGCTGTCAAGCTGCGTGTCACCCGTCCTGTATTTGTGCATCGTTTGTGCATTTTCTCCCTACTTAAATGCAGAAATTTACATTTGTCCCTGTTGATAAATTCACATTTAGCTCTTATCTCATGCCAAGTAGCTCTGCTGAAATTCATTTTCTTAGTTTTAGCCTCGTTCTACATCCTGTCAAGATAATCTTGAATGCTGTCTTTCTGCTCATTCTGAGGCTTCAGTGCTAACTCCTTCCCTTATTTTACCCTGCGGAGTAGTGAGGGGGTTGAATTTAGTGGAGGCAGATCCTCTCTTCTGTCTCCCATGGGTACAGATGGGCAGAAGACCTATTGGAAGCGCATGCTGGGTTCTCCTGAGGGTGTGGTGGGGCTGAACTGACCCAGATCCTCCAAGTTTCCCTAATTTCCAGGGACATCCCTGATTTAGAGAATCTGTCCCAGTTTCTGATTTGATCCTGGAATGTTTTCCTTAGGGTGTCCCTATTTTCATTCGAGGAATGTTGGAGGATATGGAGTTATCTGACCCCTAAGCTGCCTGAAGGCAATCCTGTATAAGGAAGTTCTTTTTAAAAAATATTTTATTATGTTTTAATATACAGTGGTACCTCGGTTTAAGTACTTAATTCGTTCTGGAGGTCTGTTCTTAACCTGAAACTGTTCTTAACCTGAAGCACCACTTTAGCTAATGGGGCCTCCTGCTGCCTCTGTGCTGCCGGAGCCCGATTTCTGTTCTCATCCTGAAGCAAAGTTCTTAACCTGAAGCACTATTTCTGGGTTAGCAGAGTCTGTAACCTGACGCGTATGTAACCTGCGGTACCACTGTATGTTGGAAGCTGTCCAGAGTGGCTGGGGCAACCCAGTAAGATGTGTGGGGTATAAATAGTAAAATTATCATTATGGAATGGGGCATCCCTATTTTCATCGGAGAAATGTTGGAGGGTATGCAACAGGCAGAGCTGCCCACCTGTCAATCACATGACATTGGGTGACCCAGAGTAATTTATTTCCTTTGTAGATTTGGCTTAAACCTGCAGATGAAGATCCTTTGCCTCACCCTGTTCAGTTCATGTTGGCACTAGGATTGACGATTTGTGCTTACAGCAAGCCCTGTTTGGCTTCACTCTAGACTCTTTCCTGATCCCAGTGGGCTTCCTTTAATTGCTGTTCAGCTGATTGGTGCTGAGATCAAGTCCTGCTTTGCCTAGCCTTGCTTGCTAAGGGACATTGGGGGTGCATTTTAAGTTTCTCAATACCTTTGCCAGCGTGGTGTAGTGGTTAAGAGCGGTAGACTCGTAATCCGGTGAACCGGGTTCAATTCCCTGCTCCTCCACATGCAGCTGCTGGGTGACCTTGGGCTAGTCACACTTCTTTGAAGTCTCTCAGCCCCACTCACCTCACAGAGTGTTTGTTGTGGGGGAGGAAGGGAAAGGAGATTGTTAGCCGCTTTGAGACTCCTTTGGGTAGTGATAAAGCCGGATATCAAATCCAAACTCTTCTTCTTCTTTGCTGCCACATCTCTGTCCCATATCTGATGTCCCAAATGTCGTCAAGCGTGGGGCAAGTAAGTGCCCATGGTTTGCAGAAAACAGCCTCACGAGCTTAAACTGGAACTTGCATTGGGCCTAATTTGGCCCATGGCCCAGATGTTCCCCACCCCTGGCATAAAAAAGAGAGATGAGAAGTGGAAACAGCAGAAGCTGATGGGGGTATTTTAAAATGCATTCACAAGTTGCCAGTCCTGTCAGCTTTTCCCTTGGGACACTTGCTTACCTGTTTTCCCCTGCTGGTCACCCCCGAAAGCCCAGGTTGCTAGGGCTGGAACTTCCTTAGAAGCTTCTGCAGAGTATCCGCTGCTTGCTAGATCTCAGGCAGAGGCTAAATGCAGCTTTTCAGCAGCAGCAGAAATCTGCCTCCAGGCATTCATTTCAAAAGCCAGTTGGAAGATTCTAGCTGGATGCTGGGCTCTTTTCAAGAGTCTGGCAGCAGAGAAGTGTGCTCTGGTTGAGTGGGCGAATTCTGCCTATAATAATAATTATTATTATGCTAATCGCCGGGACAAAGAGCAGCAGGGCACCCCATGTATGTATTTTCATATTATTTAAGGTATTTATATATTCCCCTTAGCTACCTAAGTTTTTAAGCAGTGTAAATAAAGAATATGAAAGCAAATAGGGGATAAAATCAACGAGAAGGGCTATAGCTGCAGGATAAAACATTGGCTTTGCATGCAGAAGATCCTAAGCCTCATTTGGCAAGAAAAATTCTGATATTCAAAAATTAACCTTTGTGTGTTTGTGTGTGTGTGTTTTAATGGGGAAAGGTGTGAATCTGCATTCTCTGTTTGCAAGCTCTGGACTCTTTGATCCATGCTTTGTAATAACAGCATGTCTGCAAATCACGTAACGGTGACCTGTTCTTGTATGCTTTAAGTGGAATGAAGTGGCAACCAATTTTTGACAGTGATTTCACTCTCTGCAAAGGGGTAAATGCTTCATCATAGACCCACCCAAGTGATATAATATTGTGGTCTGATCAGATAAATTGCCATCACCCGCTTGCTCTTGAAAATCAAATGTTTGGAAGGAAGATGACAATTTTTGCCAAACAGAAGACAGCCATGTCCAGTTTTGACTCAGCCAATCATTTTGACTACCAAATCACTGGTTAAGAGCATAAGAAGAATATGCTGGATCAGGCCAGCAGCACATCTAGTCCAGGATTCCCTTCTCACAGAGGCTAGCCAGAAGACAATAGCTTGTACTAAGTAGTTCAGCACCTCAAACATAAGCGGGGGGGACGGGGGACGGACTTCCTTGAGTTGTGATAAAATGCTGTACTAGTTATAACTTAAACTGTACTGCACTATTAACGCCAGCACAGTACACCATTTACTGGGCTATAGAATAATATTGCTTTTTACATCTAGAGCACCTTCTGTCTGAGCCACTCCAACCCCCCATGCTAATTTTAATTAACTGAAACTGTAAGACAGAGAAATATTCTTGCTGGCATGGGACATTAAAAATTATTTCCCACAGAAATAATAACTGAGAAAGGAAGTTAAATGTTACTTTCAGTAGCATTAGGAAAGTGACGCATTCACACTAAGGGGCAAATATGTGTGGCAGAGCTAACCACATCGTATGAGTGCTTTATGATGGGGCCAGAATGAGGTGCTTGCCAGGGTTATAACTTCTGTTATCACTCTCCAACTAGGAACATTTCACATATTTCTAGATAGGGTTGCCATACGTCCGGAATACTACAGTCGGCAGCGGTGTCTGGATGAAAAATTTCCGGGAAAATCGAGGTGTATGGCAGCTCATGTTGGCAGTGCTGTTTCCCCATAAAAATAGCTCAAAAACGGTATTGTTGCGTAAAAAGCTCGACAACTTTGGCAAAAAAAGCTCAATAACATTTCTGTCCATATTTTGACTGAAATATGGCAACCCAATGTCTAGAGCAGTTTTGCCTGGGAAACTCAAAGCAGCTTATGAGGTAGTGAAGAAATAACATCACCCAGAAGTGCCTCCTCTTGGAAGTAAAGCAACAATGATTTGCCACCCTTTCATGATACTTCAAAGCAGCTGCCGAATGGTAGGATTGGCTCAGGGTGTCACATCAAAAACCTTTCTGTATGCAATAATAATAATAATAATAATAATAATAATAATAATAATAATAATATAATAATAATAATAATAATAATAATAATAATAATAATAATAATAATACTTCACTCATCTGGCTGGGTTGCCACAGCTACTCTGAGCAGTTTCCAACACTAATATAACATTAAACATTAAAAACTACCTGCTGCAGATGTCTTCTAAAACTTGTGTAGTTCTTTATCTCCTTGGCATTTGATGGGAGGGCATTCCACAGCAAAGGCACCACTGCCGATAAGGCCCTCTGCCTAGTTCTTTCTAACTTCACTTCTCACAGTGAGGGAACTGCCAGAAGCCCATCAGAGGTGGACCTCAGTGTCCAGGCTGAACGATACTGGTAGAGACACTCCTTCAGGGCTGAGGCTGTTAAGGGCTGTAAAGGTCAACACCAGGAGATTGCCTCTCCTGGATCTCAAACAGTACTGGTATCTAAGTTATAAAGGAGCCATGTAAAGCCTGAATCAGAAGACCACAACAGGGGTGGACTTGGGTCTTTCAAATTTCAGCAGCAAGGCCCAAATCTGCTCGATTTGCTACATCATAGCTGTGCTGTCCTGCAGCACACCCTGGGTTCAGCTCCCAGTGTGGCGGAACCTGGCACACTGCCCTAAATCAACTGCTGCCCACAAGTTGATAGGCAGCCAATATTCTCTGAAACTGCAATCCTCTGACTAGGCCCTACTAAACTCACTGAGGCATACGGTTAAGTAAACGTATATAGAATTGCCTGCCACATTACCTAGATTCCAAAGGTTGTGAGGGGCTGCATTTTTCACTAACTGCAACTTTCAAACACTCTTGAAAAAGAGTCCCAAATGGAGTCTACACTGGAGGTAGCTACCATGGGCACTCTAGATGTCTCTGGACCACAACTCCTTTCATCCCTGGCCATGCCTGCTGGGGCTGATGGGAGATGAGTTCAACAATATTGGGAGGGCACTGTGTTGGGTACCTCAGTCTAGATTCTCTGCAGCTAAGGTGGTCAGGTCCAGAGGACTTCTGCCCAGCAATGACAACACGACTACACCAACGTCCTAATGTTGTTGCTGTTGTTGGTTGATCTCTGAGCTGTGACAGGGCTTTCTCAGTGGTGGTTCCCTGTTTGTGAGATCCCTTCTCCTGCCTTCAGTAGTAAAACATTCCTCCTTATCCAGGCATTTCATAGCTGAAAGATATGTTCCTGGCAGCTTTGAAATTATTAGCTGTAAGGATATGGGACAGTTTTAAAAACATTTTTTATATGTTTTATTTTTAATTGTATTGTGCTGCTTTGTTTTTTTGCCACCCTGGACTTATTTGGGAGGAAGGTCGGGATGGAAATTTAATGAATAATATTAATGCTAATAAGGAGATCTTATGGATTATGCAGGGTATGAGGATCAATCCTCTGACTTGAGGCAGCCTGAAAGAAGAACTTAGTGAAATTCTGGGGGGCAAGGTGTGGGCTGCTTCTACAGCTTGCTCTGGTGCACCTCCACATGAGAAGCCCCTATGGAATGCAGAGATGTGTTTGGGTACACATCCTCAACTAGGGTCACCCTTCATAGAATCATAGAATCATAGAGTTGGAAGAGACCACAAGGGCCATCGAGTCCAACCCCCTGCCAACCCTTGTTAGGCTTGGTTCATTGAGCATGGCTATGGTTCGCCTCGGCTTTTTGGTGGCTTTCTTTTTGCCTGCTCAAGTGGTTTCCTGTCAAGAAACTTGCATAAATGTCAGGCTGGATTTCTGGCAGGCCTTGTGAACGGGTGGCAGGTGTTTCATAACAACACTCGGAGCCGTCGTCTCAGAAGTGTTGCTCCGTTTAGTGCAAATGCGTAGGAGAGAATTGTGGGGAATTTTGGCTCCCTTTAATGTCAGTCTCTCTTCTCCAGCACGCAGACTTGCAGAACTCCCATCACCCCAGCAGATGGGGAGAAATGCCTTTGGGAGAGCGGCAGTGTGCAGATGAACTAAAGTACTGGAATGGAGCCCTGGGGATGGAACACCTACAACCAAAGGGGGAAATAGGTCGGGTAATGTGCAACCTTTCAATTACTTTAGAGATGTAAGGTGCTGAAGACTGCTCATTAACCAGAGTTGTAAAATGGCACATTTGCTGTGTCATTATTCTTTTGTGCATTAGCCTGACAGCCTTCTAAAAGGTTTATCAGAACTCATTCTGACTCACTGGAAGCCCCACTGCCTCCTTAACTGGAAGATTTTCTTCCTGTGCACAGACTGCCCAATCCTTGCCTTTATTGGCCTGCTCCATTCACCACCTTTCCTCTGCACAAATGCAGCCCTGATGTAGGAAAATCTCCCTCCTAGCTACACCTAAAGCCACCTATCTCAGGCAACAGGGTTTTCAGACAATGAAAACATCTGCTATTTACTTGCAGTGAAATCCTATACATGTCTACTCAGGCGTAGGTCCCACTAAGTCCAATTGGGCTTACTCCCAAGTATGTGGGTAAGGAACTGCAGCCTTAATTTATTATTATATCTTTTAATAGGGCAGGAGGGCCCAGTATGGGTTTATTACCAGAGCTGCCAAAATGACTTTGAGGTGACCTTGTGAATGCCGTTATGTACGAAATGCAGCACTGAGAGTTGGCAACTGAGGAATGTGCGTAATTGTAGTCTCACACTTGTGAATCATGTTTCCTGGCTATCTAACACAGGATTCTGTGGGTTTCCCAACTTCCCGAATATTTAAGCTTTCACCTTTTTAGCATAGTTTTAGCTCTCATAGAATCCTCATGGATAGTTTTTACTAGTGCTGCTGACAAAGTCTGGGAACAATGGGCTCATAATAGGAATGTTCATAGCTTGTAATACTTGTTATCATTGGATGGCCCTTACACTGAAACTTGTAATCCTGTCATAGCTGAGTGGGTGTCCTGTTCTCGCGCCTGAGCAGCTGATCAAACCAAGTTGGTGCGGGTGTAATCTATAGGAGATCCATATTTCACATATAGGTCAATTATTTGACCTAATGAGGATTATTATAATTAGCCTACTTGGATGTTGTTACTTCTGATCCATGCAGTTATTTTATGTAACTTCGTCTGATGGTCGTTGTCAGAGCTGCTTGAAGATCCTAGCTCACAGAGGATCACGCTAGCCAGCGATCATTAAGTAAAAGTCTTTATTGAATTACAGTTTCCATTCTCACGCTGCTGCGCGCAACTCTACGTCTAGTAGCTAGATCGGCGAAGCTCCGTCTGAGTCTCCGCCCCGTGTGCACCAACTTAATATCCTAGCCTTGCTCCACCTTTTCCGCCTGACTGTCCTCCTCTGGGTCCCTCTACCCCCCGGGGCTTCTTCCTTCCGGGATTCTTCTGACGCTGACCCGGACCCTCCTGCCTCCTTGCGCCGGGCTTTAGGACCTGGTTCCCTTTCGGGGCTGCTTACTGCGCCGCCTTCCTCTGCATTTGAACTTGGCGCGCGCGCCCAACCTTCCACTTTCCTCTTAACCGTTTCTTCGCTCCCCGATGGAGGTGTGGCCACTCCTGACTCATGCCCTCCCTCCTGTGGTGAGCTGCCAGCGCTTCCCCCCTGGCTCCTTTCCTCTTCCCTGCTTCCTGGCGGTGACGCTGGTCCCGATTTCCAGCTGCTCCCCTCTGAGTCCCCTCTGGCTCTATCTTCCTGGGGTGCCCCCCTAGACTCCCCCCTTGCCCTGGCCACTGGTGCTCCTTTCTGTGAATCCTCTGATTCACTGGAAAGACTCGGAGATCTCGGGTCGTCGTCATCACTCATCTTTTCTTCTGCCTCCTCCCCTTCGCTCTCTGTTTCCTCCCTTGCCCGTGCCTCTGCTCCTAAACCCCTGACATCCATCCCCCCCTCGAAGCCCCCCATTCCCCCCTCCCCTCCTTCCGGTGCTGGAGCTGGGGGCTGCTGTTGCAAAGGGACGAACGTCGGATATCGGTCGCTTCCCGTGGCGGGTCTCCATCTGAAGTCTCGCGGGTCTTCCTCCCTGCTCTCGTCGACAACGGTCACCTCCGCTTCCATCTCTGTGCCGCCGTGCTCGAAACCAGGGTCGTCCCCGAAAACGTCCATGTCCGTCTCTCCCTCACTTCCTCCTGGCGGTGTTGCTCGTCCTGGGCCTTCCAGCCACCGTCTGCGGAACTGCTCCTCTGGTCTATCGTCCCACCAATACGAGGGTTCTGATGCAGATCCCGAGGGGGACCCCTCCGGGGAACGGACGTCTTGTGTCGGGTCCTCGTCCGAGTCGAACCCCCGGAAAGTGCTGGCCGAAAGCGTGGGCGTGAAAAGCCAGTCGTCGAAAAAGTCTGCTGGCATAGGTCTATGGGGGAAGAGGGCATGAAACTCGTCTTTGAGGAGGGGTTCGTCCAAGGCGTAGCCCGGCACCCAGCTGTTCGCACTGGCCGGGGTGCCCTCCTTGGCGAGAAAGTATTCTACCCCCTCTTCCCCCCATCTGGAGTCCAAAATCTCCGTGACTTCGTTGATGCGCTCCTTCTGTGCCACTCCCGCGTGCCCTGTTCTGTCTCCGACCGGACTCGGCGCCGTTCCGGGTTCCTGGAACCTGTGCGGTGCCTTGTAGGGAGTGAGCACCGATCTGTGGAATACCGGATGCATTCTGGAACCCTCCGGAAGTGCCAGTCTGAACGCTACCGGGTTGACCTGCTCTTCGACTTGGTAGGGCCCCAGTTGTTTATGCCCTAGTTTCTTCTTGGCCAACGACCTGGCCGGCACTGCGTGGGCTGCTAACCAAACCCAGTCTCCCACGTGGAGCTCTTCGCCAACCCTTCTGTGCTTGTCCGCTTGTACCTTGTATGCGTGCTTGGCCAGCTCCAGGTGGCGCCTCAGCTGATCGTGGACTTCCTGCAGCTCCGACGCGAACGCATCTGCTGTCTGCGGCTCCCCCTCTCCCATTCTTTCCAGTCCCGGGAAGGTTCTGGGGTGCCTCCCGTTGTTGGCGAAGAACGGCGTGACCCCCGTGGACACGTGCTTCGTGTTGTTGTAGGCGAACTCGGCAAGCGGCAGGTAATCCACCCACGTCGCAGGCTGTTGATTTGCATAACATCTCAGGTACTGCTGCATGATGGCATTGACCCGCTCCGCTTGCCCGTTGGTCTGCGGGTGTCTCGCCGACGCCAGGTTGATCTTGACGTTCAGGAAGCCCATCAGCTTCTGCCAGAAATTCGAGATGAACTGCCGCCCCCGGTCGGACAGAATAGACCGTGGCAGACCGTGAACCTTGAACACGTGGTCTATGAACAGTTTGGCGGTTTGCTCCGCCGTGGCCACCTTAGCACACGGAATGAAATGCGCCATCTTGGAAAACAGGTCTACCACCACCAGCACTGCTGTCTTGCCCCTCGAGCTGGGCAGATCCGTGACAAAGTCCAGGGCCACCCTTTCCCAAGGTTCGACCGGAGTTTGCAGCGGTTCCAACAGTCCGGCCGGCGGTTTGTGCACTGGTTTGGCCCTCTGGCAGGTGTCACACCTCGCCACGTAGTCTGCGACCTCCCCTCTCATTCCAGGCCACCAGAAATCCCTGGCTACTAATTCCACCGTCTTCTCCTTGCCAAAGTGCCCGGCCGTGGGCGCGTCGTGCAGCTGCTGCAGCACCTTGGCGCGAAGGTCGTCTCCCGGCACGTAGATGGCCCCTTTACGGATGAGCAATCCATCTCGTAGCTGGAAACCGTCGGCCGCAGCCGTGCCCCTTTGCACCTCTGCCATCTTTGCTTGCGCAAAGGAGTCATCCTGCAACGCTCGTCGCACCGCCTCCAGGTCCACGGTGGCCGCGGCGCACGCCCATACTGTTGGTGCGAAGATGTGCATGGCGGCCGCTGGCGTTGCGTCCTCCAGATACTGTGGCTTACGGGAGAGGGCGTCCGCCATGATGTTAGTGTCCCCCGGGACATACTCTATGCGGAAGTCGAAGTTCGCAAAAAACTCAGCCCAACGTATCTGCCTCTGGTTTAGGAACTGTGCCGTGCGCCAGTGCTCCAGATTCTTGTGGTCCGTGCAAACCTGCACCGTGTGCTTGGCGCCGATCAGGAAGTGCCTCCACGCTTTAAACGCTGCATGAATGGCCAGCAACTCCCTGTCCCAGATGGTGTAGTTCTGCTCGGACTTGCTGAGCTTCCTGGAGTAAAACGCTGCCGGTCGCCACACCCCCTGCTGGTCCTTTTGCAGCAGGACCGCCCCCACGGCTCTGTCCGAGGCGTCTGTCTCCACCCTCATCGGCCTGCTGGGGTTGACGTGAAGCAGCTGCTCTTCCGACGCGAAGAGACGCTTGAGTGCCTGAAAGGACTGCTCCGCCTCCTCTGTCCAAACGAACTTCTTTTTCTTGGAGCTAAGCGTGTCTGTGATGGCCGCTGTCTGCATAGCGAAGCCCTTGATAAACTTGCGATAGAAGTTCGCAAAGCCGACAAACCTTTGGACCTCCTTCCGGTTGCGTGGACTCTTCCAATCCAATACCGCGCGAACCTTGGCGCTGTCCATGGCGAGCCCCTTGTCAGACAACTTGTAGCCCAGAAAATCCACCTCCGTCACGTCAAATTGGCACTTCTCCAGCTTGGCGTAGAGCCTATGTTGCTTTAGTCTGGTCAGCACTTCCTTGACGTGTCTGTCATGCTCCTGCTGCGATTCCGAAAAGATCAGGATGTCATCTAAGAAACAGACGCACGTCTTGTAGAGAAGTCCCGCCAACACGTGATGCATGAAAGCTTGAAAAACGTGGGAGCCATTTTGCAATCCAAAGGGCATAACTCTGTATTCGTAGGTACCCAGTGGCGTGAACATGGCCGTCTTCCACTCATCTCCCTCCCGCATACGAATGAGGTTGTACGCCCCTCGCAGGTCTAACTTGGTGAACACTTTTCCCTTCCGCACCTTCGCCAGGAGGTCGTCGATTCGGGGCATGGGGAAGTCCGACGGCTTGGTCCCATTGTTTAAAATGCGATAGTCCACGACCAGTCTTTTTTGGGGCGTGTCTCGCTTTTTAACAAAGAATACTGGACTGCCCCCCGCTGCCTTGGACTCTCGGATGAAACCGCGCTCCAAATTATGATCTATGAACTGTTTGAGTTCCTGCAGCTCGTCCTCTGACATGGAATACAGTTTCCCCTTAGGCAGCGCCACCCCCGGCAGCAGGTCAATCTTGCAGTCATATGGTCTGTGAGGGGGTAGCCTGTCTGCCTCCTTCTCGCAGAAAACTTCCAAAAATTCTGCGTACTTGTGGGGAATCGCTTGCAGCGTGCCTAGCAGCAGCTGTGACTCCTCTTCCTCTCCTTCCTGCCGGGGCATGATGCAGTGTTCAGCACAAAAGGAAGAGCCGAAGATCAGCTGCCTCTGGTACCAAGCCAGCGTTGGGCTGTGCTTGTCCAGCCAACTCATTCCCAATACAATGGGCGTATCCGATAGTTGAGTGACATTGAAGCTGATGATTTCTTTGTGATTTCCAAGTCGCATCGCCATGGGCGGCGTCTGCTTCACCACTTGCCCCCCTAGCAACTCCCTGCCATCCACCGTGACAACCTGCAGGGGCAGCGTGGCAGGCAGCAACTGTATAGCGTGCCGGTCGACAAAGTCCTGCCCTATAAAGTCCGCATTGCTTCCTGAGTCAATAGTGATTGGCACGTCAGTGGTGATTCCATTGGGCAGCTGGAGAGATGCGGTGAGCCTCACCACTGGTTTGGGCGGGAGGGGGTTCACGGGCTGTAAAACCTCTGGGGACTGCGTCACTAACACGTCTGGCTGGGCCCCAGGGCCTCTTCCTCCAGCCAGACTGCGTCGTTTCCCTGCTGTGGTCCCCCTTGCTGCGTTGCTGCAGTCACCATTGCCGAGGCTGCAGTAAGCTTGTGGAGCCTCTGGGGACACTCTTTTGCCATATGCCCTGGCTCCTCACAGACGTAACACTTCCTGTTCCCTCTAGGAAGCTTCGCTTTCACTGCTGCCGGTGCTAGGGCTCTGGTTGCTGACTGAGCCCTTGCACCTCCAACCTCCATAGGTTCGGCTCCTCCTCCTGGCGGAGGCGTGGATTGCGCCCGCGCTGCTTCTCTGGGAAGGAAGGAGGGGCCCCTGGCTGGTTGGCGCCCTCCACGCCCTTCGTCCCTGCTCCACGGACGTCCTTCCAGCCTCACCCCCACTGCCAGTGCCCTCTGAACGACCTCCTGGGTGGTTCGGGGTCTCTCCCCCCTCGCGATCTCATCTTTAATCGAGTTGTGCAGCCCCTCCCAAAAGAGGTCTCTTACAGGAGCCGAATCTCTGTCCCATTCCAGGGCACTGACCAAGGCGAAAAAGCGGGCATGATACTGCCTGACGCTGGCCCTCCCTTGTCTCAGCCCATGCACCTCCTTTCGTGCAAGATCCACGTCAATACTTGATAAAAAACACCCATCCATCGCTTTAATAAAGGCATCTGCATTCTGGAGCGCCGGATCCTTATCTCTCCATAAATTGCGTAGCCATGCTCTAGCATCCCCATGCAAATGGGACATGATGAATCCCACTCTCTCTTGCTCATCTCTAAAGTCTTTATGCAGCAGTTGCAGTGCGCACAGTACGTCGGCTCTAAAGTTGGGATACTGTTGCAGGTTCCCATCGAAGTGAGAGACCAGCCCGCCTGTCCGTCTCGCCAACCCAATTCCCTCCTGCCGGGGTGTCTGCTTTGTCAGCACGTCTAACCTGACCTGGAGATCCCTGCAGGCGGCAGCTGCTTCCTCCTCTCTCTTCCTGGATGCGAGAGCCTCGGCATTCAGTTGTGCCACTGCTTTTCTGAGTTCCTCTATCTGCTGCTCAGCCGTCATGTCGTCTGCCGTTCGTGAGCTCGCTAGTAGGCACCTGTTTCTCTCCCCTCCTCGAGGCTGTAGATGCCCACAATCGTGAGACGGAGCTTACTGTCAGAGCTGCTTGAAGATCCTAGCTCACAGAGGATCACGCTAGCCAGCGATCATTAAGTAAAAGTCTTTATTGAATTACAGTTTCCATTCTCACGCTGCTGCGCGCAACTCTACGTCTAGTAGCTAGATCGGCGAAGCTCCGTCTGAGTCTCCGCCCCGTGTGCACCAACTTAATATCCTAGCCTTGCTCCACCTTTTCCGCCTGACTGTCCTCCTCTGGGTCCCTCTACCCCCCGGGGCTTCTTCCTTCCGGGATTCTTCTGACGCTGACCCGGACCCTCCTGCCTCCTTGCGCCGGGCTTTAGGACCTGGTTCCCTTTCGGGGCTGCTTACTGCGCCGCCTTCCTCTGCATTTGAACTTGGCGCGCGCGCCCAACCTTCCACTTTCCTCTTAACCGTTTCTTCGCTCCCCGATGGAGGTGTGGCCACTCCTGACTCATGCCCTCCCTCCTGTGGTGAGCTGCCAGCGCTTCCCCCCTGGCTCCTTTCCTCTTCCCTGCTTCCTGGCGGTGACGCTGGTCCCGATTTCCAGCTGCTCCCCTCTGAGTCCCCTCTGGCTCTATCTTCCTGGGGTGCCCCCCTAGACTCCCCCCTTGCCCTGGCCACTGGTGCTCCTTTCTGTGAATCCTCTGATTCACTGGAAAGACTCGGAGATCTCGGGTCGTCGTCATCACTCATCTTTTCTTCTGCCTCCTCCCCTTCGCTCTCTGTTTCCTCCCTTGCCCGTGCCTCTGCTCCTAAACCCCTGACAGTCGTAAATAATATATTTTTTTTAAGTTATTTGTGCATATACCAAACAACATAACATATTTTCCCGTATATAACACGACCCCATGTATAAGACGACCCCTATCTTTGGAAGCCCTCCTTTGTAAGTGAGCTGTTGAGCAGCTTTTTGACGATCCTCTGCTCTGGCTGACGGAACTGATGCCATAATACACTGCATACTGGCACTCACCAAATACTCTTCCTAAGCTGGGAAGACCAGGTAAGCAGTCTCCTCTCTGACATTTCCCTGCTACCACCGCAGCAGCAGCCTTTGCTTATTTAGCATATTAACTCGTGTATAAGACAACCCTCAATTTATCACAAAAAAATCAGAAAAAAGGTCATCTTATACATGGAAAAATAAGGTATGTATTGACACGCCCATACATTGTTGTTGTTTAGTCGTTTAGTCATGTCTGACTCTTTGTGACCCCATGAACCAGGGCACACCAGGCCCTCCTGTCTTCCACTGCCTCCCGCAGTTTGGTCAAACTCATGCTGGTAGCTTCGAGAACACCATCCAACCATCTCATCCTCTGTCGTCCCCTTCTCCTTGTGCCCTCCATCTTTCCCAACATCAGGGTCTTTTCCAGGGAGTCTTCTCTTCTCATGAGGTGGCCAAAGTACTACAGCCTCAGCTTCAGGATCTGAAGATCATACATTAGTAACCACTGAAGAATACCTTATTTGGTTTTTCACATTTACATTTGTGCTATAAATCTTCTTTAGCGTATCAGGGTTACAGCATTTCACTTCATTTCCCCCATCCCAATTTGTTTGTTAGCATGGTGTGGGTTGTACTGGCATGTCTTTCCTTTGTTTAACTGTGCTTAAACTTGAAACAGCATTTGCCGCTGCAAAGTGGCCGTTGTAGAGGTGCTCTCTCTGCCGCCTTGCTATGAAAGTAGGGTCCTTCCTTGGAGTGAGATAGTTCCAGGGCACACAGGAGCCTATACTGCTGCTACAGAAGTGGTGGCATTTTTTCTTTACAAAAAGCAGGAGGATGTCAATGTAATGGAGGGTTGTGGTGGCTAGGCTATCAGAGGCAGCACAATGCTTTGCAATGGCCCTGGGCTTTGACGTGTATGGATTGCAATTTTACATGGTCATATCGGTAATGGTTGACCTTGAGCTTTCTTGCATATATATAAAACAATGCATGCCGTGCAGCATGGCACTTAAGAAATGTCAAGCCCAACCAGTGGAAGGCTAGAAGGATAACGTTGTCCCACTCGATACATTTGCTCTGCTGCAGCCTACATTGCAAAAGTAAACAATATGCAGATTTAAATATACCTTCAGGTATAGATTTTCCATAAACCAAGAAACCAACCCGGTTTATATGTTTGGCTTTTAATTCTGAAATTTATTAGCTCTCCGTAGCCATTGCAGATACAAGCTCAGTCTTAATTGTTCCGTTTTTATTCCTGCTGAAAACACAGTAAATCTTAATGGTTGTGCTTTGAACATTAAGAGGCAAAGTAGTAGCTGTAGGAAAAAAAAGTATTCAAAACATTAAATTAGCAACGGAGTAATAACATTTTCAAGCTGTTCATCAGAATTTATACTGAGTTTGAGAAAGTAATTGTCCCGCGCCATTCTTAAAGGGGCCTACTGATAGAATCATACTCCATCCCCAAGATAGTATTAAAAGACCTTTCTGATCTTCCCACCCGCCCATTTTGAGACTTTAAGAACTGTGAAAATGATATTTTCCCACTTTAATTATACTGCTGGTTAAGAATGCATTCTGTTGTTTTCACTCTGTTACTACTTTACACGCTGTTTGTTTATAGCTCTCTGAAAACTCATTTTAATAAGGTCAGCTTTGCAATTTAAATTAACTTTAATATTTCTTGCAAACTCCAGAACAGTTTGTTTATGGAATGGCATTATAGACTCTACTGGAAATTTATAGGGTTTTACATATATAAAAAATTAAAAATATATGTTGTTTTCTTTTCCAAATGATATATGATAGGAAATAAATAACTGTGGTCCTCCCCCCCTTTTTGTAAAAAGGACTCCAGCTTAAAACAATGAAAGAAATTATGTACTCAGCACAGCATTTGAGTTGATGACAGAATTCTCAGTGAGCAACCGCTTTACACAAACTGAGTTGTTCTCCTCTTCTGGAAGTAGCCTGCATTTAAAATAAAATGGATGACTCAGAGGAATAAATCAGCAAATGTTTTGTGTGAACAAATATCTGCCTGTTGATAGCATTGTGATTATTTAGTGTATTTCTTCTGTTCTTGTGAACAGATGTCCAAGGATGTAATCTGGTCTGTTGAGATCACAGGCCATTTCTGCTGCTTAATTCAGTGGGTGATAGATAGATCTTTGGACTGGTCTATTGAATCTTGTGTTTTGTTACGAACTGCATGACCAGAGATCTATATGAGCATATATTTTCCCTGATCCTGCGCAGAGTTTTACTTGTGTTCAAGTAAATGCAACTGGAGTCCTTATGTGGTTGTTCCTCATGCAATGTGGGAAATGTCAAGGACTTAGTGGGTGGTGGGTGGTGCCATTGGGCAAAGACTTGTGTGCATTCCCTTGCCCCCAATATAGTTTGGCGTTCACATGCAGGTGGATGCCTGAAAACAACAAATCCTCTTGATATATAGATTTTCCTTTAGAACATTATCAAGCATCTGTCTCTTCTAAGAGCCCTCCCATTTTCGCTGCAGCAGAAGAAAGATACTCCTCTGTAATTTATAACAGTAAAGAACTTCCAGGCTCGGATGTTAAATCATGGAATGGCAGGACAATTCTACTAATGAAAATGAGTTGCTGAACGAATATTGTAATTGGGGCCTTCATGTCAATAATGCACTTCTGTGATTCATGTTTACCTGATATTTCTGACTGAAAATCCCTGCTATATAATTGAATCATAAGTTGTTAACATATTGCTGAGGCCTATGTACATGCCCTGTACTGAATAGGAGTGAGCCCCAACCACATTTTGAAAGAGCACTTAAATGGATTTGTAATATATGGTCACACAGGCTAAGCTGACTAATGCGAACATCCAATTTGGACTGATCTTCACTTATTTTTACATTACAGCATAATGATGGGATCATAAGGAGTCATATTGGAGAAGATCTATTAGGTTTTGCAGTATCTTAGCAATAACTCTGCTACCCAGTCCAATTCTTGGGTCACAATATGCCTATAATGCATAAATATATTCTCAAATTGAGTTTTAGAAGATGCTGAGAGTGGCAATGTTCCCGTAGGTTTGCCTGTAAATGTAGACTTGTACCCAGTAGTTGTGAAAACAGAAGGCAATTCATGCATTTTTTCTATACCCTGTTGTTGTTGTTTAGTCGTTTAGTCGTGTCCGACTCTTCGTGACCCCATGGACCAGAGCACACCAGGCACTTCTGTCTTCCACTGCCTCCCGCAGTTTGGTCAAACTCATGCTGATAGCTTCGACAACACTATCCAACCATCTCGTCCTCTGTCGTCCCCTTCTCTTTGTGCCCTCCATCTTTCCCAACATCAGGGTCTTTTCCAGGGAGTCTTCTTTCTCATGAGGTGGTCAAGATATTGGAGCCTCAGCTTCACGATCTGGCCTTCCAGTGAGCACTCATGGCTGATTTCCTTAAGAATGGATAGGTTTGATCTTCTTGCAGTCCATGGTTCCAGTTGCATGGGACTCTCAAGAGTCTCTTCCAGCACCACTCTATACCCTACACCCCCTGAAAACTGTCTTCTGTGGCTTAGGGATTCCCAAACAATGGACATCTGTGCCACATCAGGCTGTGGCTCGATAAGGAATCACCCAAAATCAAAGGTTGAGGTCATGCTCCAGAGGAAGCTCAGTTGGAGCACAATCCCTCCACCCAAATTTTGTCAAAAAAAGCTTCAGTGTGTGAGCTGCTTCCACTGCTTCCACCCCCGTACCTGCCAGACACCATCTTTATAGATATGTTCTTTGTTTTTGTTTTAAACCCCCCCATCTTCTTTAAATGCAGGTTTGGTAACAGCAATTCAGAGAACATCAACGGTACAAATTACATACAATGTTGTTGTTTTTAAAATTAACTTTCCCCGATCAGTTTGTACAACATAGATGTGTTCCTATATTTAGTGTGAGTCTGCTGGATCGTATCCCGTCTTTCTCATGAGAAACAGAGAGAAGGCTTGTCGTTAGAAAATGATTCAGTGATGTATTTGAAACTTGTCAGTGTAGGAGAAGAAAGTTTGCAGATGGTCTATGCTGAATTTGGGGTACAAAGGATAATAAATAGCTTCTTTTGAACAAGTTAAACATTTGATGAGAGACTATGGCATGTTGGCACGTGCTATGTGTTTTTCTCCCATAGACGTTGCAGGTGGTTTTCCTACAAAGATTCCACCATTTGTACTGTATCTTTTGGGAAATGCTGTGCTTTGTTAGGTCAAGGGGATTGTTAGCCTATACTTTTGAATAATAGCAGTGTAACATGTTTGTGGGGTTTTTATTATTATTAAAAATACATTTTGTGGCTAGTATTAGCAGAATTTCATAAGCACTCAGTTTGAACCTCTTGAGAGAGAAGGTTCAGTGGCATGAGAGGGAGCTTCAGGCAGAGTTGGTCAGTTGATCAGAAAAGGATGGAGAAGGGAGAGGCACCAGGTGCTAGTATTATGAAAGTATTGTGCTTTTATACTGCTTATCGCTCTGTGATCCTTAGATCCTTAGATGAAGGAAGGTATGTTTCAGGGGTTCAGGGACAGAGGCACAGGGGTGGCAGGAGATGGAGAGCGATGGGGATGAATCGCAGGACAGCGAGGAAGAGGATGACAATGACTCAAGGCATTCCATGAGTCTTTCCAGCGAATCAGAGGATTCCCAGAAGGGGGCGCCCAGGGGAGCCCCAGGGGAGACGTGTCAGGAGCAGGGGGCCAGTGGGGGATCCCAAAGTGGCAGCTGGGCGTCTGGACCAGCCTCCCCCCCAGAGTGCAGCGAAGGGGGTGGAGGTTCCAGTGTATCAGGAGAAGCAGCTCCGGCAGCAGAAAGGGAAGGGGGGTCGGAGCAAGCCACCCTCCCGGAAGGGGAGGGGAGTAGTGAAGGGAGTAGTATAACTGTCAAAAGGAAGGTTAGAGGTTGGGCGCGCGCGCCAAGTTCAAATGTGGAGGCGCGCGGAAGAACAGGGAGCCCGGAGGAGGAGCCAAGTCCCAAAGCCCGCAGGAGGGAGGGAGAGCAGTCTGGGGATTCCACGGCAGGGGAATCCAGGAGGGGCGAAACCCCAGCGGGCAGGAAGACCCTGCGGAAAAGGAAAGAAAGGAAGAGGTGGAGCAGCGTAAGCCTCTTAAATTGGTGCAGGGGAGGGACTGACTCAGAGGGGACTTCACCGGTCTAAGCGTAACAGACGTGGGGCTGCGCGCCTCGGTTGTGAAGCAAACAATGAACTGCAATAAACATCTTTGTATATAAGAAGAACTTGGCGTTGGTCTTTTGTGAGCTGAGACCTGAGGCAGCCTTGACAGTATGTAATTTTAAAAAATAAAGAAATAGGGACTCTGAATCTCTTGTGGTTTGGAAATGCAAACACCTGGTTCATGAAAGGTGCTATTAACGTGGTGTTAACCATGCACACTCCCAAGGTCTGGTTTTGGGTCCCACCATTCCACCAGGCCAGAAATGGGGACGTCTAGATTAGTATCCAAAGCCTTCATATTCAAATTCATTACACATGCAGGCTAAGACATATGTTAGCTTTCTATGACTGATATATGATTGATGGGGGATTATATTTGCATACATCTGTTCATCTTAATGAATTCACACCTTTGTTATTGGGTCTCACCATCTTGATGCACTCTTTACTTTTGTTGATGACTGCCAGTTCAGCTGAAAATGGAAATCCATCTGAAGCAAATTTCTCTTTTTTCTTTCTCTGTCTCTCTCTCCCCATTCAGAATAAAAAAACCCAATATTTTTGTTCTTCATACTGTTCTTCATACTGGAGTCGCCTGCTGAGTTTAAGAAAGCAGAAATCTTTCTGTGGTCTCGCTCAAGCAAACCATTGTTCCCTAAGAGAACACAGGAAAAATTTGAAAGTATACTTTTGCATTTACTCACTCTGGAGCTTTGATTGGGATCACAGTGAAGAGAAAGTGCTGGTGGATACAAAATAATATGGACATCTATGAAACTTCTGGACACGTTCTTGTTAGCAGAGAAGTGAAAGCAACTCATACTGGGACGATGAGAAGATTTTCAACCAAAGTATACAACTAATACTTCTTTGTTAGATCGTCTCTCTGATTTGGTATCTAGTCCCAGCAATCCTTGTTTATGTCCAGCTTTTGTTCCTATGAGTTACTGTTCTTCTTGATTATTTATGTCCAATCATGACCTGATCCTATAAATTCTTCCTTGCCACAATACTTCCACCCACCCACCTATCTCCACTGTTTTTCCAAATTCTTCCTGTTTTCCAACCGTTTCCTCATATCCCCAATGGACATTTGCAACTTTAACTGTACCCATCTTGCCACCGCCTGACCTTCTCTCCACTCCATTTTCTCAAAGTTCATATGGGAAGAGGCTGTCTTGAGGTACTGCGGTCCTGAGCTGTTTAAGGCTTTATAGGTCAAAACCAGCACTTTGAATTGGACCTGGAAACCATGGCAGCCAGTGCAGATGAGCTAGGATCAGTGTAATATGCTCAAAGCTGAGCAGCAGCAGCTGTAGACCCAAGGGCTGGCTGATAGGATGACCACAGTTCCCCAGGTTAGAGGAGGCACTGGCACATAGTATTTCTCATTGCTAGTGATGCTACGATACTGTCATCATGCCGAGTGGCCAACTGTATGACTTTCCTTCGTGACTCTTCTCTGTAGTAGCCAATCCTAATGTGATGGACTTTGAAGACACTCAAACTCAGGATGAAAGGGAGAAACATGCTAAGAGGAAGGTACGTTTGACAAACCCTCACCGTGATCAACTCCTGCTCAGAAACCTATGTCCCCACTGTGGAAGAATGTGTGGATCCACAGTCACTTACAGACTCACAGTTAAGACTGTGTTCGTGGAAGACAATCTTACTCGGCTGTGAGTGATCGCCAAAGAAGAAGAAAGAAAGATATATCACGTTAGAGCAGAGAGAACCAGGATATTTCTGGTCAGTGCCAAATCATCTATATCTGAGTAAGAATTGGCTTGCTCTGTCTGATAACATTTACCTCTATTGTCTCATTTGTTTACCTGACCTGCCACTGCTCAATGTATTGCCATCTGTTTAGAAAACAACGTTGTTGACAACTTATTGTTTAATCATGGTGGCACTGTTTGCTTCATAACCTGGCAGGGACTTTGGGTTGAATTCTAAAACTGTAATTTCATGTGCATAGGTATGCCATCTTGATTGCCCTAAACTTTGGCAGTATTCATCCAGATTTATGCCAGCGAGCATATTGCTTTTCCATTTAAAGGATACTGTGGTGATCACAAGAGGCCATTTTTTGGAATGTGCGATTTTTTTTTCTCTGCATGTCTATGTAGACAGAGCATTAAATCTTACCTTTTCTATTTGCTGGGTCCCTGTAGGCCAGCACGATACCTAATTATCTCCAAAATGATTGATTTCACTTATGCAGGTGGAATGTGTGTTGTAATTTCCCATTCTTCAATTTATCTCCCTTTTACAGCTGATTGTTGCTTTGCGCATGGGATCGTGATAAGCTTTTCTAAAGGAAATATTTGGATAAATAAAAAAAATTATAATCAGAACTGCATGATAGAGAGGCTTTTTGTTTGCTTCCCTCGTTCCCTCCGTCCCCCACCATCTCTCACTCTTTAGCATGGAAATTGATTGGCTTCTATTGGCTAGTCTGCAGGAGGCTTTTTAGTAAGGAGATGAGTGGGCACTTCAGAGAATCTTGAATGCTCCATCAGGTGGTGACGGGAATTAAACACAATAGTTTAAAAGTTAAAGAGACAGATGTGAGGAGGAGAAACAGCTTTTGCTTACTTCCTTTTGTCTATAATGAATGGGCAATGCATTATAACATGGTATTAATATTTGCCAGTTACACAGTCAGGCAGAAATATATTATCATTCAAACCGTATGAGGATTTTTCCTTAATTCCCTTCTTATTGCTATAATATTAGGTCCAGATTGTCAGAGTTGCTAGCCATCCATCATCTTCCATTCTTCCAAAAAAAGGGGGTGGTGGAGGAAAAGCACAACAGAGCAAATTGCATTGTGTTTTCCTGACCTGAACCCCCTGGGTACTCTGTTTCACTTCCCACTCAATATACTAGCTGCCAATTCTGACATTTTGTAGTCTTCCCTTAAGAACCTTGACCCACCTGTCTGTAACTCTCTAGCCAGACAGCCACCTGAACCAAATCCCAATGAAGCTGACTGCATTGTAGTGGTTTTGAAAAGGTCACCGTGTTTACTGTAACACGGCTATCATTAAAAATAAAATGCATGACTTTTTGTTCAGTTTCACCAAAGAAAAGTGGACTTTTTTTTGTAAATGGCATTCAGCTCCCATAATATAAGATAATGGACACTGACAAAAATAATCACATTGAGGTTGCAATCCTTGGGTGGGGCAGGGGGGTGGGTTGAAGGTTGGTCACCCGCCATCCACCTGACTCTTGCCAATAGAACACAAGTAAGGCTTGTTATAATGTGGTCCAAGGAAATGGGGGCAATTGGCAGGCCCCCAGCTGGCTCCAGCCCACCGGCCAGCAGCTGGGTGAACTCCAGTCCTTAGAACAGCATGTAACTGCGACTCAAGCCTCAGAAACCCTTATAGGCTGAGCATGCAAGCCAGCAGAGATCTTTGCAACCGAAGGGCAGATTGGAGGCTGTGTAAAGCGTATTTACAGGCATTTTATTCAGCATCAGGACAAAGGAAAAACATGCTTTCTCCCCTTCGTGTCCAAGCAAGCAGCATAAGCAAAAGCTACACACAAACGGAAGTTCCCAGCAGGCTGTGCTGGAATGTAAACAGACATGTGACATACAACTCCACATATCTGTTAAGGTGGAACGGAATATCGTAACAAGGCTAGAGAAGCATCCTCACATTCCTCTGTCCTTTCTCCATTTACTGAAAAAATTCCCCTCCCATTGAAAGCTGCGTTAACTCCTGGGCTGGCATAAGTCCCTGGGTTAAGGGCATATTATAACCAGTAATATGTCGGATCCTTCAGATGCAAGCTTCCTGCCCAACATGACCCATTTTGGACCAACAAGATCAAAGTTCTGACATCTATAGAGCCAGGGTTGTGAAATTAGCCATGGCAGCAAAGAAGGAATCTGGCATAAGATCTCCATTTCTGAGACTGGGGGTAGGGTCTCTCTGCAACTTTGAGCAGGGAGATTACATGTATCCTAGTCCCTTTGACCTACAGAATTGCAGCCCCCCCCCCCCGCAATAATCTTAAAATTGCATCACCATTAGTTCTACCGCTGCTAAATTCTATTCACATTTGCCATTTCACCACAACTGCTGATGGCCAGGTTCAGTTTCATACATGCATGCTCATTATTTGATCGCTGCAACATTGTGTGAGATTACTCGCATGTGTGGATGGACCGTCACAGAAAGAACTTTCATATCTTGCCACATCATCTCTGACACAAAACTTTTCAATGGAGTTTGCTTTCACATTAATCGAGCAGAGAAATCCTATACACCCATGCACCTGTAAACTGTTGTCTATATCTGACTTCAATGAAAAGCATGTTTGTAGGTCTAAAATCCAGATTAAAGCTCCCGTTGCAGATCCCTTGATTGTGTTGCCATGTATGCAGGATTCAACCAATAATCAGCAACAGAGCAGACATCAGTTTGAGCACTTACCTGAGGATGTTTCAAGAAGGGGAAATGCACTGTGGATATAACAATTGCTTGCTGTGATATACTCTGTAAAGACTGGATACAATCTAACCTCCGCATAAACTCTGTGCAAGCAAATCAGAATGAAAGCTCAGTTAAACAGATTGTTAGGAAGAGTATTGAGTACTAAATGGTTGCATACTGCTTCAGCCCTAGAGGGAAGGCTACACTTAGGACATCTGGAGGAGCCCTGTTTATTGAGCATTCATCCTAATTTGCTTGCACAGAGATTATGCGGAGGTTAGATTGTATCCGGTCTTTATGGAGCACCTGTTCTGATTTGTTTCCAGGGAGTTATACAACAATAACCATTCATCTTACATTCATCACTATTTGTTTGTGTGGTCTTTGTATGCTTTCCTGTTAATCATTCATTCATTTATTCCACACTTTGCAATGCATTTCCCTATCTCTTTCCTAACTCCCCCAACCCTCCCATTTCTTTTAAAAAGTTGATTTGTTGTGCTTTATATGCGCAAACCTAAACTTCCTGCTATGTGCTTGAATTCCACCTGGAGAATGCTGACAGTCCTGAGTCCTAATTGGCTGTATACTGCTTCAGGGATCCCTTCCAGACTGTCACTATTTTGCGAGTGGGATTCAGTCATAGTACAGGCAGATTTAGTTTGTGAAATTAAGGTGGATTTGGTTCTCTTGTGTAACAAACCCAAACAGCTAAAAATAAAACTTGGGATTTGTTTTGAGGTAAGGGATATGATAGGGACGCGGGTGGCGCTGTGGGTTAAACCACAGAGCCTAGGACTTGCCGATCAGAAGGTCGGCGGTTCGAATCACCGCAATGGGGGTGAGCTCCTGTTGCTCAGTCCCTGCTCCTGCCAACCTACTAGTTTGAAAGCACATCAAAGTGCAAGTACATAAATAGGTACCGCTCTGGCGGGAAAGTAAACGGCGTTTTCATGTGCTGCTCTGGTTTGCCAGAAGCAGCTTAGTCATGCTGGCCACATGACCCGGAAGCTGTACGCCGGCTCCCTCGGCCAACAAAGAGAGATGAGCGCCGCAACCACAGAGTCGGTCACGACTGGACCTAATGGTCAGGGGTCCCTTTACCTTTACCTTAAGGGATATGCTGGGAAAATGCGCTAGAAAATTTGGGATAGCAATCATTGCGAAAGGTGTTGCAATGTAGTTAAGGATGCTGCTGCCTCTGGTTTTAGATTTGGCCTATATGTCTTATGCCTTAATTTCCATTTGCTTGCTTTTATGGTTATGGATCTAAAAATGTTGATTTCAGCTCTTTCCTAGTTTGGTTGGTGTGGCACAAGCATGCCGGTCAAATTGGCTCTTTGGATCATGCTAACTAGTGGCAGAGTTTGCTGCATGGGCGCCTGGAGAGGCAGCCATGCCGCGCACCTGGGGGGTGGCAGAACGATCCGCTGCACGGGGGCGGGGCAATCCTCTGTGCCTGAGGGCGGCAGGGTGAGCCCCCCTCTGTGATGTGCCTTTTTGTCACTCCCCTCAGAGAGGGCAACTGGGGCGGCCCCCCCTACCTTCCCACGCCCCTGATGCTAACCTCCATGCTCTCCTTTCCACTCACTTTTACCTCCCAGTATGCAGTAGTGATGCGACTGCCCAGAGGTCAAGTGAATGACACTGCCCCCTAATGCCATCTGCTACTGACTATAACATGTGTTAGAACTCACAGCAAGTACAGTGGTACCTTGGGTTACAGATGCTTCAGGTTACAGACTCCGCAAACCCAGAAATAGTACCTTGGGTTAAGAACTTTGCTTCAGGATGAGAACAGAAATTGTGCGCCGGCGGTGCAGTGGCAGCGGGAGGCCCCATTAGCTAAAGTGGTATCTCAGGTTAAGAACAGTTTCAGGTTAATAATGGACCTCCAGAACGAATTAAGTTCTTAACCTGAGTTACCACTGTAATAAAAGAACCCAGTCTGTTGCAGCCAATATGTGCTGCTCGGATGTGTCCTCTCCCCTCTGAACCACCCCGAGGTCTTTGGAGGTGTGACTGGTGACATCAGTTTCCTGCCTCAGCCTCATCTCTCACTGCTGAACAGCTATTATGACACAGAATATTCTCAGGTGAAACTTCACACGGAGTTTAGGGATAGAAGGAATTGATAATCTGTTTTCGGTGCTAGTGGAAAGGGATGGAAAGAGGCAAGGGTGTGTGGGTGAATTTCACATGTGTCATCTGTTTGCCTGCTTGCTTAATTGAATAATTAAAAGCCCCTGCATAAACTCATGCGATAGTCTCATATTTACAGCAAAGCTTGAGGCACTGAAAAGCACCCAATGAATTAGGCTTTTGAGACAAACAGGGATGGCAAAAAGGAAATTCAATTCCATTAAAACATTAGCGATAACATAGAATGTTTCAATGCTTTTCTTTTTGTTGTTGTATTTTGCCTTTATTTATGCAACCCCCCCAGGTCATCTTGCTTATCATGCTATTTTCCCCCTCTCCAGGAGATGGTAACTTTTTCCTCTTTTTTTTAAGTTTACAGTCTCTGTGGTCCTTTTGTGGAATTTTTTTTAGCAAGGATACATCTACTTAATTGACGAACAGCTTTGTATCGGGTGATTTTTGTAATCCCATGGCTATTTATCTTCTGAGGGATTGCGGTGTTTGTAATTGCGTTAAAAGGATTAATAAAAAAACAAACAAACTGGGAACAAGCAAGTTACACAGCAAAGATAAAGCATTACAAAACAACTGTTTATTCGCTTTTTGAGGATAGGATTATGCTTCTGAATTAATCTTCAATTAAATTTATGAATTTTATTTATAGCCCTTGTTGTTAGTTTAACCAGTTTAAACTGACATGGAGGCAACCGCTGCTAACAGGATCTATGGCATTGTAATAAATATGATTAGAAAAATCCCCACTGGCCTATTTCCCCCCAGCATTAGCTAGTTTAAGTATGTATTTAGCTTTGGCTATCAGAAATTCATGCATTATATATAGGATACTAAAATTGTCATTGTGAAAATGGACAGCCTTAAGTGGTCCCCAAACTGGCAGTGAATGAGAAAAGCAGAAATGACAACAGAGGGACTTGTGTGTGTATTGTGTGTGTCCACACTTCAGTGGCCAGGATTGTGCCTTCCTTCCTTCCTCCCTTCCTCCCTTCCTTCCTTCCTTCCTTCCTTCCTTCCTTCCTTCCTTCCTTCTCCTCCTCCTGTAATAACAGGTACAAATCACGCCATACATCAATGAAACAACTGTAGAGTGCTGCATAATTGGCTGTACAATATTAAAGTCATATTGTATGTTGCAATAACATTTTGGGCTGTGCGCATATTACCAGCCTCCAGCCTATCTACCATGTAGCCTTACTACGCCAAAGAGAAACATGCATTTATGTGGTGTGTGTGTGTGAAACAATGGCAAATTCCTTCCCTTTGGTGTTGACCCTTTAGGATTGGCATGACAGGGACCACTACGTTCAGTTTTTAATTTTTGAATGTCATTGTCCAGTAGGAGGGATTAATGAAAAGTGAGTACTATTGGATGGTCACGGAAATGTTGTGCTTATGTTTTGTCCTATCCCAGGGTAAGTGTCTGGGTTGTAATATTTCTGAGTGTTCTGAAGCTGCTTAATGTCACTGAATGTGAAAGACTGAACCAGTGTAGAGTAAGGAGCTCTCAGAATGGGAGACATTGAGGAAGTGATTATGTTTCTGGTTTTTTGATAGTGAGCTGCCCTAGATGTAGGTGGCTGAATGAGTTGGTTGGAAATTATGCTTAATTTCACCAGGGATTTTTTTGGGAAGGTGTGGGACTGTGAGTGAAACTTCTCTTTCATTTATTTTGTTTTGTCATTATTGATATTTATATGTGCAATTTTTATTGTATGATTGTATTTGATTTGTATTTGCTTTTTTAAAAAAGGTTAAGGTAATAGTTTGATTTCCTGTTAATTATGCTTCTATAAATTGGGATCATTATTGTATTGTTACTGTAGTGTATAATGTTTTATTTTTATATTCTGTAATGTTATATTTGATTATATAAGACAGGGTGCAAACCGCTTAGGTTTTCCTTTGGAAATGTGAAGTACAGTGGTGCCTCGCAAGACGAAATTAATTCGTTCCGCGAGTTTTGTTGTCTTGCGATTTTTTTTCGTCTTGCGAAGCACGGTGTCGGGAAAGTTTTGGAAAAGCTTCAAAGATCACCAAAGTCTTTAAAAACCTCAGAAAAGGCTACCACACTGCGTTCTATGAGTTGCTCCTCGAAGTCAAGTCGCAACTGTATTAACGGTGTTAAGAAAAAGGAAACAAACTTGCAAGATGTTTCCATCTTGCGAAGCAAGCCCATAGGGAAACTCGTCTTGCGAAGCAGCTCAAAAAACAAAAAACCCTTTTGTCTAGCGAGTTTTTTGTCTTGCGAGGCATTCGTCTTGCGAGGTACCACTGTATGGAATTTGATTTAAGGAAAATAAATAAAAATAAATATTCACAAAGGTCATGAAAGGAAACCATAGCTTCTTGTTTATCAGCTCCCCGACTACTCTACTGTGATGCATTAAGCAATCTCCCAAACTGTACAAATTCACCCTTTCACTGAAAAGCCTTCACTGGTCTTTTGATGTTCAGCTGTTTCCATGCAGGCAGCCACCAGCAGGAAATTAACCAGATCCATGTGAAGGACATCAGAACCAATTTGCCTAGATACCCACAGCAAAGCCAACACCACATTAAGAACTATGATCTGATTTGTCATTTCAGAATTCACTCCCATCTGTACGAAGCAGTTGGAATCTAGGGCCTAAATCCAAGGACAGAGAGGGGCAAATCTTTGCTGCTCCTCCATTTTTTAAAAAATTAAAAAACACAAATAATCTTCCTGACTAAAATACAGTGGTACCTCGGGTTACAGATGCTTCAGGTTACATACGCTTCAGGTTACAGACTCCGCTAACCCAGAAATAGTACCTCGGGTTAAGAACTTTGCTTCAGGATGAGAACAGAAATCGTGCGGCGGCAGCGGGAGGCCCCATTAGCTAAAGTGGTGCTTCAGGTTAATAACAGTTTCAGGTTAAGAGTGGACCTCCGGAACGAATTAAGCACTTAACCCAAGGTACCACTGTACTGAGATAATTTGGAGGGGTGGGTCTCTGACTGGAAATGGAACTCTTCAAAGTTTAGGGCCAACATGGATCAACCAGCTGACAGCTAATCTACAGCTGAGAGCCATGGTGGAGAACCCTTTGGCTTTTGCTCTTTGGCTTTCACCTCTGGCTCCCATGAATACCTGAAGGGTGGGAAGAACAGACACAAGCTCAGAATACAGACTGCAGCCTTCCAGGTGTTTTCTTTCTTTCCCCCTCCAGTCCACTGCTCCAAACCTACACTGAAAGCCCTCCTCCAGGTTACTGTGGAGCAGGCTTCTGAGATGTTTGGAACTTGAAGGAGAAACTCTCCACAGACCACAGTGACCTGCTGGGTCTACAAGGAATATATTTTATGTGCTGCATGAGTGACAACTTCTAGTAACTGCTTTTAAGAACTGTCTTTAAAACCACTCATTCTGTCAGCGTTCCTTCATTCTCCCCTTCGCCCAGCTTAAAGCAACTCTTGTCCCCTCCCACCCCCCCATGGAAGTGATAAAAAAAACCCTCTAGAAGTTTTCAATCTAAGCCACTTTTTTTAAATTCCAAAGCAACACACAATGTCTCCCTTGAATTCAGTGACCTTTCCCCCCGCTTTTGCCTGCAAGAAGCATTTGTCAAGAAGGCAGCAGGAGCCCACCTCATACTAGTGAACCTATTGTTTGCAGACTTGCTCTTTCGCTGTGTACTGCGGCCAGCTGTGAACTCTCACCTGAATGAGAGCTTGATTGACAGCTGTTGGGCAGCGGCAGGGGAAGGGAATCCACAAATCTCAATAGCACATGGAGGAATGAGAAAGTTGTTCAACACACACGAATGTTGGGCAATATCCATTCTTATGAAGAGCTTTAAGCAAGCCGTTCTTAAAATTCAGAAGGTATGTTTGGTGTGATTGTCCACTAACATTGAATGAAGCTCACAGGGCCAGTCCAAAGCTTAAGAACATATGGATGGTCTGCTGGATCAGGCCAGTGGCCCATCTGGTCCAACATCCTGCTTTTACAGTGGTCAACCAAATGTCTATGGAAAACTTGAGCACAACAGCACTCTCCCCTCATGTGGTTTCCAGTAACTTGGTATTCAGAAACTTACTGTCTCCAACAGTAGGGCAGAGGCAGTTTTAGGGTAGTGTGACCATTGTGGTCACATTGGGTGCCAACCTGTAAAGGGCGCCCAAACAATTCTCCAGAACAGAGCACAAGAGGCAAGGGAGTGCTGAACTTTGACAGCCTACTGAGTGGAGGTTTCAGAGCATGACCTTCGGGGCTGGTAGGGACAGATGGCCATATCCTCCATGAATTTGCTTAATCCTCTTAAAGCCATGCAAATTGGTTACCATCACTACCTCTTGTGGTAAACATTTTCTGCCTGAGGTGAAGGACAACATCACAGGTCTTTCTTCACCTTCTGTAGCCACCTCCTTCTCCACCTTCCTTCTAGCTGTGCTAGCCCCACTCTATCTGACACACATTGACTGCCCTCCCCCAGCATCTGTACCTGGAATCGACCACCTCACTGTGCCTAATGGGAGGACCAGACCCAGCAACCCACTGTCCAGGTTGTTGTTGTTTAGTCGTTTAGTCGTGTCTGACTTTTCGTGACCCCATGGACCAGAGCACACCAGGCACTTCTGTCTTCCACTGCCTCCCGCAGTTTGGTCAAACTCATGTTGGTAACTTTGAGAACACTGTCCAACCACCTCGTCCTCTGCCATCCCCTTCTCCTAGTGTCCTCAATCTTTCCCAGCATCAGGGTCTTTTCCAGGGAGTCTTCTTTTGTCATGATGTGGCCAAAGTATTGGAGCCTCAGCTTCAGGATCTGTCCTTCCAGTGAGCACTCAGGGCTGATTTCCTTCAGAGTGGATAGTCCATGGGACTCTCCACCACCATAATTCAAAAGCATCAATTCTTTGGTGATCGGCCTTCTTTATGGTCCATCTCTCACTTCCACTGGGAAAACTATAGCTTTAACTATATGGACCTTCGTCGGCAAGGTGATATCCCTGCTTTTTAAGATGCTGTCCAGGTACAGAACCAAATAGGAACAAAACAAGCCTCCAGGTTTTGCTGTTATCTTACAAGGCTGGGGGACGGTTAGGTACAGTGAGCCACAGCTAGTACAGACCTGATTTGGGGGGAGGATTCTGGGCCCAGCACACTATAAGTGGATTGGACCCTCCGACTCACTCACAAAAAAGAACACAGATTTAAATATGCTTTGCACCGTTGACAAATTTGTATCCTCTTTTCCAAGGAGAGTGAAAGTCTCCCCCCCCCCCCGTCAAATAAAGCAGTGACCACAAACAGAATAAAAGACCTGGCACAAGAATGTGAACAGAAAAAAAGGTTTACAGAATAAAAGGTGAACAGAAAAAAAGATTTCTTCCTGCCACATGGCTGTTAAAGGCCATGTGGTATGCCTTGCCAACTGAGCTTTGTCAAACCTTACATTTAGACTTTCAGGCAGTTGGTGAAAATGGGCTCTTAAAAAGGCCCTTGGCTGACTGACTAAATGATTCACTGGCTGAGTTTTGTGTTTATTTGATGGCTGCTTTGGAATTCCTATATTGGTTTTATAGTTTGTGATAGCATGGTTTGATTTAATTTGGGAAGCACTGTCTGTTTATGCCTTCTTCTGTGTTATGGATTTGTTAGCCATCTTGAATTCCCTTGGAAAATTAAGGAAACTGTTTTAAAGGCACAATTTATTTTTCAGTAATATTTAAAACAAAACTAAATGAAATAAATGAAAACAACCCCTTAAGTATTCCCCACAAGAAAGTTAAGCCCCTGCCCCCACAATATGTGAAGTGTGCCCCTCCCTTGCCAGTCTACAAGTCATATTCCTCTGCAAAAAAAGTCACCTGGGGAACACAGGATGTATAGTTCTTTTGCTTCCCATCTGATTTGGGAGGAAGGGAAAATTTAAAATCCCATGCCTCCCAATAGGAAAGGATGTTCCTAATAAGAGTTTTTCCCATTGGCTACTTCTGAATGTTGTTGTTTTTGGTCTGAGAAGGAACAAGAGAACTGATGAAGGGCTGGGCGGGCAGAGAGAGCGAAGAGGGGGCAGGGTGACTGAGAAGACTGGCTGCTTGAGGAATAACATTTTGACCTAAATCAGAGGAATCTGGGCCCAGCTTGAAATGGAATGACACTTCTCATATGATATGACAGCCATGTTCAAATATATAAAAGGATGTCACATAGAGGAGGGAGAAAGGTTGTTTTCTGCTGCTCCAGAGAAGCGGACACGGAGCAATGGATCCAAACTACAAGAAAGAAGATTCCACCTAAACATTAGGAAGAACTTCCTGACAGTAAGAGCTGTTTGACAGTGGAATTTGCTGCCAAGGAGTGTGGTGGAGTCTCCTACTTTGGAGGTCTTTAAGCAGAGGCTTGACAACCATATGTCAGGAGTGCTCTGATGGTGTTTCCTGCTTGGCAGGGGGTTGGACTCGATGGCCCTTGTGGTCTCTTCCAATTCTATGATTCTATGATATTTTCAGCCCTCCAAATTCTACAAGCATGCTTATCAATACTTAAAAATGGATATGTTCTCCTCATGAAAAAATGTTCCAGTTTTACAAGTATTGGGTAAATGTTACTTTGGTCACAATCTAGAGATGCACATTTACATGGTTACAATTTCCAGAAACCATGCTAGTCTCCTGCAGCATAAGCAGAAAAAGGGCCCTGAAGGTGCTGCAAGACTCGTCGTTGCTCAGATTTACATGGAGCCCCCATTGTTAGCAACCACATCGCTCCATAAATGCATGAGGCTTTTTCATAGCCGGCAATTGCCAAGTCCCACTTAACATATTTTATTTATATCCTGCCGTTTGAGTAGCTTAGGGTAAAAACAAAGCAAAAATATTACGTATGGAAACTGAGCCACAATTAAATTATAAAAGGCAGCGTAATTAAAACTGCCTTTCAGCAGCAAGCCACCTAAAACCAGGAGCTGCCTGCTCAAACCAGCCCCACTTCTGTGCAGGGAACAGACACACAGTCCTTGGCCACGTTCATACCACACATTTAAAGCACTATGATACCACTTTAAACAGTAATGGCTTGTCCCAAAAAATTCTGGGAGCTGTGGTTTGTTAAGAGTGCTACAGTTGCTAGGAGACCCTTCTTTCCCTCACAGAGCTACAGCCCCCAGAGTGGTTTAACAATCTTCCAGGGAACTCTGGGAGTGAACAGGGGTCTCCTAACAACTCTCAGCACCCTTAATAAGCTGCATTTCCCAGAACTCTTTGGGGGAAACCATGACTGTTTAAAGTGGTATCACAGTGCTTTAAATGTATGGTTTGAATGTAGTCTTTGTGGCACATATTGGAGTGGAGTTTCTGGGCAGTAGAGAAGGAATTCACTCAGTTCGCATTTCAGTGTTAGCTTCCTAGTCTGCATTTCCTGACTCTGAATTTTGTAATGTGGGAGTCCGACCAAACAGCATGCACAAAAATGCATTTATTAGCTAAATAAATAAATAAAACTACTGTGTTAGTCAATACTGCTTACAAAAATGCGTATATTAGCAAAATTGCATTCCATATTGCTAACATTAGGAGAGATATGCCCCCCCCCGATGCACGTGAATCTTCATGAGAACTTTTAAAAGAAAAATTCGCAAGAAGTGGGACAGAACCAAATTTATGGTGGAGGAAATCTGAAATGGAAAGGAAAGGAAATTACTTGGTTCATCCAACACTAGCTTGTGGTGGCTTCGATTCTGAAAACTCAGCCAAGTGGCATAAATTTCTACTTTTCAATTTTCTGGTAGTTTGAGAGTTTGACATTCTAATTGTGAGGTTTCTTTATGGGCCTATGTTAATATTTTATCACACAAATGCTTCATTATATTATGAAAGAGTGTCCGTGCCTGTGCAAATTTGATTTACATTCCTAATGGACCCTGCTACAAATTGACCTACCCCTAATGGAACTGCAGATTGCTGTGTGCAGAGTATAAATGTTGGCTACTACAGCGTGACCCTGATATAACCTTCCATAGCTACTCTATTTAAAAAAGAAACGGGGGGGGGGAAGACCCAGGAAAAGGGCAGCCAAACACATGCATTAGTGACCATTTCTTCTTAAGGCTTTGCTTTCCCCTTAACTTTCCGACAATATTATCAGTGTTAACTGGCTGCTGTTAAAATGACAAGTGGACATTGCTCTGCAGAAAAAAAAGTATTTCAAGCAAATTGTTATATTGCTATTTATTATTATTTTTAACTCCCCACTAAAAGCCAAGTTTGGAGTCAGAGGCTACAGCGGCATGCTTGATTAATGAGCTGTTTTATTAGTGGTGCAAATAATATGCAATGTCATAAGACCCATATGTTGTGGATTAGAGATGAATTAAATTTACCTGGATGCCAAGCAGAAAAATTTAAGTATGTTTCTGGTCAAATATATAATTCTGTGTTGTTGTTTTTAATGTTACATGCAGGCATTGCCTATATTTATGCATTTGATTAATTTAATGTCATGTTTACTTAACCTGTTATCCAATCAAAATTGATTCCCCACCTCTGCCTTTGTGAGACACCAATCACCCAGCCTGCTTTTAAGCAGGGCTGCTGTGTACATAAAGGCTAGTTTGCTTGGAAGTAAATTGCATTTTGAGACTCTGGACAAGAGCAGAGAAGCTGGATCTGAGAACCAGGCAGAGGGCCTTCTCGGTAGTGGCATCCGCCCTGTGGAACGCCCTCCCACCAGATGTCAAAGGCATAAACAATTATCTGACTTTTAGAAGACATCTGAAGGCAGCCCTGTTTAGGGAAATTTTTTAATGTTTGATGTTTTATTCTGATTTTAATTCTGTTGGGAGCCACCCAGAGTGGCTGGGGAAACCCAGCCAGATGGGCAGGGTAAAAATTATAATAATGATAACAACAACAACTATAACTACAATGGTACCTCGGTTTAAGAACAGCCCTGTTTACGAACTATTCAGTATACAAACTCTGCAAAACCGGAAGTAGTGTTCCAGTTAGCAAACTTTACCTTGGTCTATGAATGGAAGCCGAACAGTGGAAGGGCACAGGCGGCGGGAGGTCTCATTAGGGAAAGCGCACCTTGGTTTAAGAATGGCTTTATTGTAAGAATGGACATCCGGAACGGATTAAGTTCGTAAACTGAGGTATCACTGTATCACAGGGCTATTGACTGTTTGGCTCCGAAGCGCCCTCTCCGATTGCATGGAGCCCGGACAGCCCCGTGGTTTTCCACGGATCTGAGGGCAATGAAACAATCATTGAGACGGCTAGAGCGCCGGTGGCGGATGAGCCATTCTGAAGCTGACCGGACACAGGTTAGAGCTCAATGTTGAGCCTACCAAGTGGCGGTAGCAACGGCGAAGAAGGTTTTCTTCACCGCCTCTATTGCATCTGCAGAAAACAGCAGCAGGAGACTTTTTCAGGTGGTCTGCAATTTAGCGGAACCACCTGCTACATCGGGGCCCAGTATGGGCCACATGATCTCCTGCAATGATTTTGCAAAGTTTTTTGCAGATAAAGTCGCTCAGATTCGGGAAGAGGTAGACGCCACCGTGGGAGCAGGGCCGGGGCGGGAGAGTGCTAGAGTCCTGTCTAGTCAAATTGCGTGGGATCAATTCCAATCTGTTACCTCCGAGGATGTGGACAGGCTGCTTGGACGAGTGAAACCAACCACCTGTCTCCTTGATCCTTGCCCATCCTGGCTTATAAAAGCTAGCCGGGAAGGGCTGGGCGATGGGCTTCGTGGGGTGGTGAATGCTTCCCTCTGTGAGGGAGCCTTCCCAGACCCGCTGAAAGAGGCAGTTATTAAACCGCTTCTTAAAAAACCAGTGTAGTGCCAGTGTAGAGCCAGTGTAGTGTAGTGGTTAAGAGCGGTAGTCACGTAATCTGGGTAACCGGGTTCGCGTCTCCGCTCCTCCACATGCAGCTGCTGGGTGACCTTGGGCCAGTCACACTTCTGTGAAGTCTCTCAGCCCCACTCACCTCACAGTGTGTTTGTTGTGGGGGAGGAAGGGAAAGGAGAATGTTAGCCGCTTTGAGACTCCTGAAGGGGAGTGAAAGGCGGGAGATCAAATCAAAACTCTTCTTCTTCTTCTTCTTCTTCTTCTTCTTCTTCTTCTTCTTCTTCTTCTTCTTTAGATGCGGCCACGATGGCCAACTATCGCCCAGTCTCAAATCTTCCATTCTTGGGCAAGGTGATTGAGCGAGTGGTTGCTGAACAACTCCAGGCACGCCTGGAAGAAGCGGACCATTTGGATCCCTTCCAGTCGGGATTCAGACCTCATCATGGGACTGAAACTGCCTTGGTCGCACTGGTTGATGATCTCCGGTGGGCTAGGGACAAAGGTGAGAGCTGTTTCCTAGTTCTGCTGGATCTCTCAGCGGCGTTTGATACCATCGACCATAACATCCTTCTGGACCGTCTTGAGGGGCTGGGAGCTGGGGGTACTGTCATACAGTGGTTCTGCTCCTTCCTCCTGGGCCGTGTTCAGAAAGTGGTGGTGGGGGATGAGTGTTCAGACCCCTGGGCTCTCACTTGTGGGGTGCCTCAGGGTTCTGTCCTCTCCCCCATGCTTTTCAACATCTACATGCAGCCGCTGGGAGAGATCATCAGGGGGTTTGGGCTGGGCGTTCATCAGTATGCGGATGATACCCAGCTCTACCTCTCTTTCAAATCAGAACCAGTGAAGGCGGTGAAGGTCCTGTGTGAGTGTCTGGAGGCGGTTGGAGGATGGATGGCGGCAAACAGATTGAGGTTGAATCCTGACAAGACAGAAGTTCTGTTTCTGGGGGACAGGAGGCGGGTAGGTGTGGAGGATTCCCTGGTCCTGAATGGGGTAACTGTGCCCCTGAAGGACCAGGTGCGCAGCCTGGGAGTCATTTTGGACTCACAGCTGTCCATGGAGGCACAGGTTAAATCCGTGTCCAGGGCAGCTGTGTACCAGCTCCATCTGGTACGTAGGCTGAGACCCTACCTGCCCGCGGACTGCCTCGCCAGAGTGGTGCATGCTCTGGTTATCTCCCGCTTGGACTACTGCAATGCGCTCTACGTGGGGCTACCTTTGAAGGTGACCCGGAAACTACAACTAATCCAGAATGCAGCAGCCAGACTGGTGACTGGGAGCGGCCTTCGAGACTATATAACACCGGTCTTGAAAGACCTACATTGGCTCCCAGTACGTTTCCGAGCACAATTCAAAGTGTTGGTGCTGACCTTTAAAGCCCTAAACGGCCTCGGTCCAGTATACCTGAAGGAGCGTCTCCACCTCCATCGTTCTACCCGGACACTGAGGTCCAGCACCGAGGGCCTTCCTGCGGCTCCCTCACTGCGAGAAGCCAAGTTACAGGGAACCAGGCAGAGGGCCTTCTCGGTAGTGGCGCCCTTCATGTGGAAAGCCCTCCCACCAGATGTCAAAGAGAACAACAACTACCAGACTTTTAGAAGACATCTGAAGGCAGCCCTGTTTAGGGAAGCTTTTAATGTTTGATGTATCATAGTATTTTAATATTCTTTTGGAAGCCGCCCAGAGTGGCCGGGGAAACCCAGCCAGATGGGCGGGGTATAAATAATAAATTATTATTATTATTATTATTATTATTATTATTATTATTATTATTATTATTAATTATCTGTGCACGCAATTAGGTAGAATGAGGTATTTGCCTCAGGTGGTGCATGCTGCTGTCTGTGTATGGGTGCAGTGGGTGCGTACCCTCCAACATTTCTCCAGTGAAAATAGGGAAATCCTATTCCATAATAAGAATTTAACTATTTATCCCCCACCTACTCTGGGCGGCTTCCAGCATATATAAAAACATAATAAAACCTTTAAAAACTTCCCTATATAGGACTGCCTTCATATGGCTCAGAGGGTCGGATAACTCAATACCCTCTAACATTTCTCTGATGAAAATGGGTACATCTTAAGGAGAAGTGAGAGGCTATGGGATCAAATGAGAAATCAGGACAACTTCTGTAAATCTGGGACTGTCCCTGGAAATTAGGGACACTTGGAGGGTCTGTGGGTGATAGCCCCCAGTCATTCCCTCAGAGCCCTCTGGCTTTTCCCTTCATTTGGAGGGCAGCCCTGTGTGTCCATGAGGCCTTCCTTGCACCCCATACTGGAGCTAGCCTGCTACTCTCAGGTGCAGTGCAAGACGTTGTTCTATCACCAGTGTTAAATGATTCAAATGTCAGTCTGATCAGCTTCTCTTGACACTGTGTGGCAACATCTTGTCTTTCGCCTCAGGCAGCAAAACATCGTGGGCTGGCCCTGGTATGGGGTGTGTGATGGGATTGCTGAATCTGTCAAATTTAGTCTCTTTAATTCTTCCAATCTTAAGATCAATTATCCATATTTCCTGGGTTTTTTTGTTATATATATATTTTTTAAGCCTCAGGAAAAATAGTCAGCCCTTTAGTGCAAACTCCTAATACACATTGCTGTATGCCATTTTTTAAAAAATGGCATTTTTGCATGTCATTTTCACAAACATATGCACATTTATATGCACAATTGACCCAACATATGCATTTATGTGCATAGTACTTTGCTGCAAACTGCATTTTCAAAATTCAGAGAAGTGTGAATTTCAAAGGATGGCTGTGTTCTGGTTCACATATTCTTTTTTAAAAAACATGGTTTTGGTAAGTTTGCCTTTAAATGTGAACTGAATCAAATTTTTCTCCTCCATCTCTAGGAAGCAACATTGCCTTGAAACATTATGAATGCTTATGAAAATCTCCAGTACTTCTGCTGCAATGCCGTTCTGCTGTGGTTCCACAGGGGTGCATTTAACCCATCCAGCTGGGAAGAGAATGTGGCAAGACTGCAGCTCCCATGAGGGGATGGGCTTACGTCGACTTAAGGGACATGCAGCTAGCGATTTAAGCTGGCTCCATCCCTTACTGGCCATCTTTATTAGGTAGAATTGCACCGTCCCATCCTTTTAAGCAGGATGGAATTAGTCAGTTGGGAGTAGGAATTGTTTTAAGGCATTCGTTGATTGGCTGAAGGGATGCGGGTGGCACTGTGGGTTAAACCACAGAGCGTAGGACTTGCCGATTAGAAGGTCAGCGGTTTGAATCCCAGCGACGGGGTGAGCTCCTGTTGCTCGGTCCCTGCTCCTGCCAACCTAGCAGTTCGAAAGCACATCAAAATGTAGATAAATAGGAAGGTAAACGGTGTTTCCGTGCACTGCTCTGGTTCACCAGAAGCGGCTTAGTCATGCTGGCCACATGATCTGGAAGCTCCCTTGGCCAATAAAGCGAGATGAGCGCCGCAACCCCAGAGTCGGTCACGACTGGACCTAATGGTCAGGGGTCCCTTTACCTTTACCTTGATTGGCTGAGAGTTCGCCAAATAATTGGCTTGTTGTTGTTGTCACCAATGGCATGTGGCGCGGACAGGGATGAGGGGATAGTTTAGCTGTTTTGGCAAGCACTCTAGGCTTCACCTCAGAGTAGGGATATTCACTCAACCTGTACTCCCGATTGCCAACAGGGTAGACAGAGCAGAAACAGGCTTTAGGCACTAGGAGGAACTCTGAACAGCAGAGGAGAGGATATGTCTCTTGGATGCCTCCTTCAGCTCTCATTCAGGATAAGTAGAGAAGGAAAGGCACCAGTCATCTGATCTGGTGCCTAAAGTCAAGATGCTGTCACTCAAGTGAAAGGCAGAATCTTCTAGCACTTTCATCAAGTTAGGAGGCCTAATATCCTTGATATCTATAAAGTTGTGGCCTTAAATCTCCATCCTGGATCATGTCACATGTTCACTCTGGTTTGAGGGAGCAACATTGTCTTCTCCTATGCGGTCAGTTATGGAACCAATCAGCTGCTGTGTGATCCATCAAGCCCTAGCCTCAGTGGGGACACAAACACCCATTCCCAACAGCAGATAAGAGCACATTGCCAAGAATTCAAACAAATTAGAGGGCTGTAGAAAGGGAAGGGAGATAAAAGGAATTCATTTTTCATCATGGCCACTGGGGATTGTAAAACTGTCCCACCTGATAAAAAGGCTTGCAAAGTAGCAATTTTCAAGGCATGGTAATGTGTGATCATAAATGTGGGTGCAAATTCAAAAGACCATTTTGCTATTAAAACCAAACCAAACCCAGGGGAATAATCATCTCAATAAAGGCTGTGTGAGTCACCGCTGAGTGTCATTCTTCAAGCTAGTTGCTCCACTGTATCAGGCTCAGGACAGCTCTGCCATACCTTTATGAAATTAATTACAGCTAGATCAATTAACTTTGCAGACAACTGCCTTGACAAGCCCATATCGTGGGCTCCTGTTCTGAGATTGATGCATCCAGAAGAGGAACACAGAGTATGCCTGACCTAGAGAGTGAAAATGTCTCCTTGGAATGCCACTTCTTCCAGTTTCCTTAAGGAGGCTTCTGCAGAAGCAACCCAGTGAGTTTTGCTATCTGTCAAGGTTAATTTGTGCCATCTTAAAAGCTCTCTCTCCCCCGGAACCCCACCACCAATATATGTATCATTCACAGATTACAAGTGTGCTCATATCAAAAGAGCAGACACTGACAATTGGAAATGACTATGTAAATTTACCCAGGATCCAATTAAAATACATATTTTGGAGGAAGCAATTAAAAAACAACAACCCACCACCCCTTAGTGATTGCTGAAGAAGCGATACCTACGAATCTGCACAATATGCTATAAAAAGCTCATTACACATCCAATCTGTCTTTGTGTCAGCGTTGAATTCTCCACCATAGGCATCGCATAAATTCACACTTATAAAATGCTCATTTATATCAGCTGCAGAGCAATGGCATGATCTATTTCTTCTCTCCTCTCCTCTTTCTTTCTTTCTTTCTTTCTTTCTTTCTTTCTTTTATTTTCATCCTTCCATCTTCTTTTCCTTCTCCTTCCTTCCTTCCTTCCTTCCTTCCTTCCTTCCTTCCTTCCTTCCTTCCTTCCTTCCTTCCTTCCTTCTCCCTGTTTCCCACCTACACATCACTGCCCAATAACCATGAAATTGCCAGTGACGGAGAACTATTGTAGAAATAAGACATAGAGAAGCATTCCTGTTATTTTCTTACTGTACTATTTCCTTCAACTGCCTGTGTGCTTGAACTACTAGCCCCATTCATGAGAAGGGGCCCAAGGCAACTTCCCATGTGGCTCCAATGTGCATTCCCGGGCAGGATCAGGGTGGAGTTTGCAGAGGAGCAACTAGATAATGCTGAGGTCATGTGATAGCAACAAGCCCAATCTAGGACTTTTTGTTATTCTAGCCTGGAGGCATATCCCCTCTGCCCATAAACACTGGCATGAGTGTGCTGGGGGGTGGATGCAGTGCTGAGTGCATCTTTCCATCAATGATTTCTACTGCTCGATGGGGGTTAAGATTACCCCCCCTCCCTAGTGAATCCAGTTGTGGCCTCAATCTATTATGTGGGCCCTTCCTTGTGGTGGAGATGCTTTGGATGTTTTATTTTTTTTTAAATAAATTTTTATTGGTTTTTCACAGTTTTTATAAACACAAACATTACACAATACAAACAAACAAACAAACACATAAACAAACATGTATAATTTAAGATCCTTTTTTCTTAAACCTTACTTCACCGACTTCCCCATACCTCCCCTTTCTGCAGCCCAATTTCCAAATTTGTTTCAGCAAATCCTACCCCTTAGTTTTATCAAATTTTCCCTTATTCTTTTCTTTTACTTAGTCTTTTACAGCTGTAACCCCCTTTTTTCCAAAACCTCGACATTTTAACATTCCTCAATTTTACAATGTTTCTTAAGATAAATTTTAAATTTCTTCCAATCTTCATCCGCCGTCTCTTTCCCCTGATCACGGATTCTGCCAGTCATTTCAGCCAGTTCCATATAGTCCATCACCTTCATCTGCCATTCTTCCAAGGTGGGTAGGTCTTGTGTCTTCCAATACTTTGCAATGAGTATTCTTCCTGCTGTTGTAGCATACATAAAAAAGGTTCTGTCTTTCTTGATGCTTTGGATGTTTTAAGGAAGCTGCAGGAGATGAAGTATAAATGACTTTGTTCTTCCAGCTCTGGTGTAAAATGGCCAATCTTTCCCCCAATGCTGGATGGAAACATCTTGCCTCTGTCCCCAACAGAGGGGAGACAAAAACCTTGCAGATGATTCACTGGGCCTATTTTTCCTCACTGCGTCCCTTGAATATCCAAAACGGCGCCAAGTCTCAGCATCTCATAAGACTGAGCCATTAAGTTAGCCAGTTGAAAATTCATCACATCTTGAATTTCAAAGAGCAAGTGCTCACACAAATAGCTTGAAAACAGGCAGCAGCCCAAGCATGTTATAGCAAAACATCAGCAATTTATGTTAGCAAATCACTCGAAGAAAAATAAAAGACAATCTGCCCAAGGTTGGGAAGAGACAAAAGCTACTGAATAAATGATAAGTCATGAATTATTTTCCAGACCATATTATCTACCTGCCGTGCAAAGACACAGAGACCTGCTTGATGGTGCACTTTGCCGCTTTTCTTAATTTGGGGGTTAATTTGAGGACTGCATTTACTGAAACAGTAGGCCGGATCTTCTGTGACCACCCAAATGCCACTTAAAAAAGCAGTCAGTTTCAGGATTTATCTTTTACAGTCTGATGACTGCACGGCATAATCCACTACCTGACTTTTATGCTGGTTTCTATATTGAGCATTTGCTTCACTGGGTTTTCACACTCCCTCGCACCCTTTTATGTCCATATTGCAAACGCCTCTGTTTTTTGCTTTAAATACGTCAAAACTCCCTTTATTGCTTCCTTCAATCATTCCTTCTCACAAACATCTTGTCCTTTGCAAATGATGGCTGATTTATGCTGCTCTTACCTTCCTGGTCGCCGCTCATTTTGCAGCTTGCTTTAATCACACCTTCCCTACTGTGCGTGAAGAAACACTTCGGCATTCAGATAAATTGTGTGTGTGTGTTTCAAAACAAGCTACATTTGCACTGCTCAGATTGCTGCAATATCCACAATTAAGATATCCACAATTAAGATTGCTGCAATATCCACAATTAAGAGAGAGAGAGAGAGAGAGAGAGAGAGAGAAAGAACAGACATGAAAAACTTCTGTTGGAAATTTTGTGGGTTTATTCTGCAACATGCTCTTGACACAACAAGACTGAAATAGTGGTGGGTTTATTCTGCTTCATGGGTAGTTCTGCAATGCTGCCATATTAATGCTGTATGGAAGTGCTATATAGCCCAATGAAAGAAGAACAAAACTCAACCAGAACATTTGTGCTATGAAAAGTTACAGGATTTCAGTGGGATACGCACTGCTTAGAAATGAAGCAGCGTGACTGTCCTGAAACTTTTCCAGGTGCAGAGAGTATTGAAAGTGTGATCACATCTGATTGTCTCAATAGCATCATGAGCACAAATCATAGTGAAGCATTTGAATGGGCAACTGATTACCTTTCTGGAAACCATAAGTGCCAGCTCCTGGGGGCCCAGGCAATTTGGCCTCCTGGGATGTGGGGTGTTCAGATCTGCTCCCCGGCTCTTTGTGATGTCACGGCGGGCCCCCTCAATCATCTAGAGAAGCTGGCATCTTTGCTGGGAACCACTCCACAAAAAAGCAGAAATAATGGTTGACAACTCCCTCCCTGTGTGTTGAAAGAACATGTGATGGGGGCCTAGGACAACACATGCTACCCCTTGGCTGACGTGCCCAGTAAAGATGCCCCCAGCACACCACATGTTCAGTCGATGTGTGAAGAGTCTCTCTCTGTCTCCTCTCTGTCCCCCCCCCTCTCTCTCTCCACACACACACACACACACAGAGAGAGAGAGAGAGAGAGAGAGAGAGGGAGGGAGATTCAGCTCCTTCAGAAGAGTGGAAAGGCAACCAAGAGCCTCATCACATGGAGGAGCTCAACACTTGTACATTGATGTGCACACAAAGTCCTGGCATGCACCAGTTGACTGTGGATGGTGGTTTGCAATGGCTGCCCTGCACATGGAGGTGAGACGGGGGTGGGAAAGAGAGCATGTTGTGCAGCCTCATCTCAAACATACTTTTCTTCTGAACCCTATTCAGGCATTGGTTGTTTGACTTCTCTGCCACATGCATGAGGTCAAATGGAGAAATGCTTCTGTGCCCCATGGTAATTATAACAAACAAACAAATAAACTACTACTACTAATATTAATATTAATAAAATTAGCATACTTCTCTTTCAATGTGTAAACATCATCCAAGACCGTAGTCCTACGCAAGTCTACTCAGAAAGAAAGCCTTTCAGGGCTTAATGCTACATACATGTATATAGAAATACCTCTTTATTCTTAATCTTTGCACATATTATTAAACAAACATGAAGAACAGGAACAAAAAGAACAGTGCATTGAGGGTCCAGTTTCCACCTAGAATCTGAATGTCACCTATTTATTATTGCATCAATAATAAAAAATTTCTTTGTCACTTAGGTTTAATGTTTGTTTCCTGTGCACACCTTAACCTTTTTATTTACTTAATAGAAATACCTCCATGCTGATTTTCAAGCAAGATTGCCCCTCAAAGCAGTCAGATACAGATATACCAGTAAAACATTTAAAATATCCAATCCCACCCTGCCACCTGAAATAAGAAACCAGCATAAGACAATGTAGCCTATTTAAAGCTACAGCCTGACAATCGGCTTTCTAAATGGTCATCTCCATATATGAAAGAAAAACCTTCCATGTACAAGTTCACCTGTGAAGTGCCGCATAAAGGCTTATATTGCAGTCAGCAGCCAGGTATTGAAACCGAGTGGGGGGCCAAACAAAAAAGGATGGGGCTTCTGTCCCATTCCTAATGCTCCTGAATGTGTTTTCTAATATGCTTTGCCTTCATTCATAAAATAGATAAGGGGTGCATCTGAATACTTTGTGACAAATTCTAAGGGGCGAGGCATGAAGTCACAGCCAAGTGAATAGATCTCCTTCATATATTTTTAAAGGAAGCATTTTAAAAGCAGAGGGTGAGCTGGGCTCTTTGGAATGGAGCCATAACACGCTTTTCTCCTGTTCCAATTTAGAGATTTGGATCCCCTCTGTCACATACTCATATGGAACAAAAGGAGGGGAGGGAAAGGAGTCTCGTGGCACCTTAAAAAGCCACTTCACAACCAGAAAATAAAAATACAATGGAAATGGTTTGAAGATTGTATGTCCAAGTACTGCTCAAAAACCAACATGTTGATATTGTTTGGATTGATGTTTTGTAAAGCTGGTTAAAAAATAAATAAATAGTAAGTTAAAACAGTTAAGAAATATAAATTTAGATAAAAATTGCAATGTGAAATGTTATAATATATAGGAGGGTGAGGAACGGGTGTTTTTAGTGTTTGTAACCTCAGGTGGTAGTGCAATATGAATTTTATTTTGTGTCTATGTGTTTGTTTGTAAACACAACACACACACACACACACACACACACAAACCCACTTCACTTGATGCAAAAAAAGTGGCTTTCCAAGTGGCTAGCATGTATGATAAACGATGAGACAGATCTGAATTGGAAGCATGCTATGGCTTAAGAGAAAACTGCATGAAAATGTTATATAGATGGTATCTAACCACTTTACTAACCTGCAGTTTTGTAACAATATATAATTAAAGTAGATGAATAAAAGAATAAGTTAAGTTATTTTAGAATATGCAGGAAATGATAAAAACAAATTTAAGGAACCGCAGCAAGAGGAGGAAGGAAGTCGAGTTTTGAAATGTTAAAATGACTGTAAAAATATTGAAATGTATATAACTGAAAATCATAAATAATATATTTTTAAAGGAAGTTTTGTTTCTCAGCCACATGCAAACAGACACACCTTAGTCTTCTGTCTCCCAAAAAGCAGTTTGATCCTTATTCTCCGATACTTCCAGAAATAGTTTGCTAAGTGTTTTCCATAAGAAACATTGCATGGGGCCCAGATTAAGTTAGTTAGGTTTTGTTGCCATTGAACTCAGTGCCACTGAAATCAACGGGACCACTTAGCTTTTGTCAGATTGCTTTCACTGGGACCTTAGTTCACCTAATTTAGGCTGAAGTCCTCCACAGGCATCCACTATTTAATTCAGTTTAAATTCTTGAGATGCCGAGTATTGGTGGGGACTTTTACATGCCCAGCATGCACACTTTCACAGAGTTATGGCTCCTCTTAGACCACATAGCTTAATAGGAAGGAACAGACATCAGTGGGAGATGCTGCAGGCCTTGGTTCTAAAAAATCTTCTACCAATGGAATCCTACCCCACAGTGACTGTGACCATTTCTTGTTTCAGCCATGAAAAACAGCAGGACTTGGATTGCTTCATTGTTACAAATGCGTTCGTCACAGATTTTGTTGCTTTTATGGGTGCTTCCTTGGCTTCTCTGCATAGTGTCCAATGAAAAACCACATCCCCCCAGTAGATGTGTTAGAAATCCTCCGACTTGCTGCATAATCACTGCTCAGTTGAGTTTGTTAGGGGTTGGTGTCATGACCGAAAGCCACCTTCTTGTGACAGCTCCTTTCTGAATCTAATTGCCTCCTTCTAGCCGGTTGAATATTTGAACGTCCCAGCTGCTGTGACAAATATTCTCAAGACATGCTGGCATTCCACAGACATTAGCAATGCATGATTATGTTAGAAGAGATTGACAGTCTCTTTTTCGCCTCTGTATAAAAAAGCTCCTGAAACATGCTTCTCCGGATGGAACCTTAATGGCAAAGTGGCTTGAAATAGCACCACCTTGCATGCATGCCGTATGTCTGGGAAATAAATCACTTTCCTCCCACCTATATGTTCATGTTTAAATGCACTGCAACATCACCACGAGGGAAAGTTTATCTTTTTTAAACGACATCCATCTTTGCTCCCTCTTGTCCTCTCTGCCACTGTGACCTTGGCCCCTCCTAGCTGGGAAGAGTTTCAGGTCTACATGCTTGTTATAATCTCCTCTGTATTTCTGACTGCCACCTTGATTTATCCTTTGCTAACCAATCAGGATGCGTGACCAAATGCTGCTTTCCAGTCCAACCTTTGATGGAACGTTTGGCTGCATTGTAAATCATAGCTGGGGTTTAAGCAGAGAGGCTATAGAGAGAAGGAAGACAGACGATAGGAAGATTCAGAATTGGGTTTTGTGCCCACTGCACCCCCGAGTCATGAGATTTCAGGGCAGCCCTTCCACATTCCGTCAGAGAGTGGGGTTTATTATGGCATTTTGGTGGAAATTTGATGATAAGCAGGTTGGGAAGGAACAGAACAGAAGCAGCGGTCTGTGCAGGATATGGTAGAATCAGAGCCAATTCACACATGACACTTTAATGAAGTACAACTTCATAACCAAATTCAAATAGCAAAAATGTGTGTATGTGTATTGTTGTCAATTGTGAAAAGTGTCCATATGCATTTAAAGTCATGGGCGGAATCAACATTTGGGAGAGGATCAAACCAGTGGTAGACTTGTGTACTATGCAACCCTGGACGAGGCCAAAATTTGGTGGGCTCCCAGCCCCCATGCTACCTTCCCGAAGACAGGTAAGGAGACACCCAGCTTTGGGAAGGAGGTATGAGGGCTCTGGCGAGGTCCTAGAGCCCTCCCACCTCCTTCCAAAAGCTGGGAATCTGCTAACTAGGCTTTGGAAAGGAGCAGGGAGGACTCTAGGACCCTGTCAGAGCCTCATACTTCCTTCCCAAAGCACAGCACATTGCTTACTGGGTTTTGAGATGACGCACCCTCATCTCAGCACCTAAATCCACCTCTGAACACCTCTGTTCAGCCCTAAATCCACCTCTGAACAAATTTACAAGGAAAGTCCTATTTGATAAGACCAAAGGCCTATCTAGTCCAGAATCCTGTGTCCAAAAGTGATCAGCCAAATGCTTTGTCCCTTACCTAGGAAACCATCAGGTGTTAAACCCTCATAGAGTCGAATTGAATAAGCATAGATTTCTGTTCTAGAAGTGCCTCCTCAGACCTTGAACCTCTGGGCTGGGAATGAGTGGGAAGCCATCGCAGAAAAGCAATACCTTGCTGCAGTTGAACTGTTTACTTTAGGTATCTCCTGCGTCAATAACAGGGAGAGATTTATCTGGTCATGCAGAACCTATCTTCCATGAGAGGATCCTCCTTCAACACTGGTGACAGGACAGTGTCCTCCACAACACCCCAGGGCAGCACAAGAGTTTGTGGGGTTGCGATGCAGACTAGGCTATGTGGCAGCAGCTTTCTGCCACTCTCAACTCCCCGAGCACTTGCTGCCAAAGGCAGCTGCCTCACTCTGCCTAATGGTAGGGATGAGCCCCAGCAAGGATGAAGTTGTCAGTCGCTCCCTGCTTGAATGATTTGCTGAGCTGATGTTCCCCAAAGGCTCCCCCAGATTTGTGACACATCTTGATGGAAATTCAGCCCAATGGTGCACATGTTTCGAGTATTACTGCTCCTCATTAACAGAACAGCTTGTCGTTCCTTCCCATGCCCCTGGTAGACTTCCTTTGCATTTATACCCTGAAGCAACGTAGTAATAGGATGACAAATATGGGAATCAAAGTATCGCCTACCATTAAAATAATTATTTCTGCCCGCAAGCTTGGCATTTCTAGAAAGCGTTCCATCCACATATGTTTGGCTTGGCCCTGACAAATGGAGCTGTGCTCTCCATACTACAGAAAGAACTCTGCTGCCACCCCATCAGATTGCTGTCGAGACACAAATGCCTGCTTTTCACTCTCAATAACCCACTTCTTCATCACAAGCCAATGTTCATCCAAATTAAGGCACGGCAAGTCATTTCTGTGGGAGTGTGTGTGTGGGAATCTTCCAGCTTTTTGCTACCTGATTTATAGTTACAAGACAATATTGGGAACATTAAATTTTAATAACGCTACTGTCGTTTTAATCACAAGGCTCCTGCTGAGCTGCTCAGAAATTCCTTCATTTTTAAAAGGACATTTATGGCACTGTATAGGCAGGTGCGTAATTCCTCATTTTCAAGAAATGGTGGTTTATTTGCCTGGAGAGAAGTCAGAACTTTTTTTGTTGCGGATGTCTTGTATTCTACTTGCACTGAGCAGTGCAGCCAATGTGCAAATGTATAAAGCTGATGTCTGCTGTGGATCTGTCTAAGCTGGTATTGCCTACTCTGAGTGAAAGCAGCTCTCCAAACAATGGATCAGAGAGGCATTTCACAGCCGCGCTGCTGCCAGAGACTCTTTTAGCTGGAGATGCCACGAACTGGGCCTGAGATGTCCAGCGTTCAAAGGATGCACTTCAGCACCTGATGTCAATGGACAGCGACTGAGACTCCAGTACCCTGGCAGGACTCACTGCTGTTGCCAGCCCTGAGTTACCGAGCTGCCGGGTGTAGCAGCCATTAAAGTTTCTCACAGTGCCACCAATGCATCATTGTTTGGAGGGCATCGTGGGAGATATAAATAGGGTCATAAGAATGTGAGGAGAGCTCTCCTGGATTAGGTCAGGTGCAGCAGGCAGGGGGAGGGTGAGCAGATGGAGAGGGCACAAGGAAGTGGGTGGGGTAGGGTGGTGGTGAAGTTGAAGTGGTTTGGACACACTGTTGGGAGTGCTAGATAAGCTTCGCCAGTGTGCCTCACCTGCCCTGATTTTACTGCCAATGTGCTTCACCACCTCACTGTCCCATTACATGACAGCGATGTTGCTGCCTGGAGGCCAGGTCCATGGTGCAACTCCTCCCCACTTCCTGCATTTGGAGTGAGTTTGGAGTGTCTGTCCTGGAACCCCTGTAATATTAGCATTGGTGTGGCACCAGCTGATGGCACCTTTATGTGAAAAATGTACTTTTTGGGTTGCATGAAAACTTTATATATATATATAAGATTAATAGCTCCAAAATACCAGACCTCAAGGAAATACCTTGCACACTGCTACCATCCTGGTAACTTCATACCCTCCAACATTTCTCCGATGAAAATAGGGATGCCCTTTTCAACAGCAGCAGCAGCAGCAGCAACAACAATATTTCTGCCTTGTCCATCTGACTGGCGTGCCCCAGTCACTTTTATTATATAAAAACATACTAAAACATTAAACATTTAAAAACTTCCCTACACAGGACAGCCTTCACATGTCTTCTGAAGTTTGTAGAGCTACTTATCTCCTTGGCTTGAGGGTCACATAACTCCATAGCCTCCATTTCTCTGGTGAAAATAGGGATGTCTCAGGAAAGTGGGACATTCTGGGATCAATCAGAAACTGGGATGGTTTCTGTAAATTTGGGACTGTCCCTGGAACATAGAGACACATGGGGGGGGTCTATAACTTACTTTTTACATCAACAGTGCATTTCTCTACATATCAATGCAGAAGTCAGTCCCTTTGAGTCCAGGTAAATGTGAAGGACTTTAGCCTTTGTATCATACTCATTTTCCTCTGCTAAATGTTGGGAAATGTATGGTTCAATTATTTTGAGCAAATATCAGTGCTATGTGCACATTTGGAATTAAGACTTGTGAGCCTATAGCTCACTGGATCTTTTTAATGGGCTTTGCTCCTATTCTTATTGGAGAAAATAGACTTTTATTGATTTCCTCCAACTTGAATGGAAGTCTTTGCTGAGGATTTTCACTGTGATCTTCTAACAAAGGAAAGAGGTGAGGAGGTCTCACTACCTGATTCAGGTTCATTGTCCAATTGCAAGTATTTAGGCTAACAGAGACAGGTTATTTTAAGTTGCAAAAAAGTAGAACTTAAAATTGCAGTTCCCACATTTGGAAGGAAGGTCAGCCTGCTTCAGAGCCACTCTGCATCACTTTAAAGCCAAATCTAATATCCATTTATCACAATTATATTGCTAAGCATTCTGTGCTGTGCTATTATATACAAAATATAAATGGAAATTATATTACAACAAAAATTCCACTGGGCATATCCAAATCCATATTTGTACCAAAAATACTCTTTGGTTCTAAAATCTTGAAATCTTTGGTTTCAAATCTCTGTTCAAGTCAAAAAGCTTACTGACTGGCCTTGGACAAGAGATATTATTATTACTATTATTATTATTATTCCCCACTCTTCAGTTGTAATGAATACTCAAAGCAGATTTTAAAAGAAACAGAAATCCAATATAAAACATTAAACCAGGGATACAATAATTAAAAGTTGCATTTGTTAACAGCAGTAAAACAAATATTACATTAATTTACAAATCTGTAAGTATCATCACAAAAGAAGAGTGCAACTTGAAACATATACACTTTGCATTGTTAAAGTTTTATTGATTTGTTATTTCTTGCACCTGCAGGTTTATTTCATCTTAAGTTTTGCATCTCTTGCTGGGAGTGCATCTGAGGAATTCTGAGGGAAGCCAAAAGACAGAGGACTAGAGAAACTTAAATGGAACTGTATTTCCGGAAGTGCACTCCCACCAAGAGATGCAAAAGCCAGATAAAATGAAACTAAGCCAGCAGACTGACAAGGAGACTAAACCATTATGCATAAGCATAGCATTCCCAATGATTTTTTTTTAAATAATACTTATTTTATCCTTGCATTGCTATTCTACTATTCAAAATCCTCTCCATTTCAGAAGTCTGAAATTTGGCATGTCTGATTCATTTGAGGAGTAATGGGGTGCTGAAAGTTTTGTGCCAACAGGACTGGAAAACACTGAAGTTTCAGACAGTTGAAGACTGACTGGGCCTCTCACTAAAATATATGGGGGAAATTAATTGGTGGGAATTACAGAAATGAATCAACTGGTTCCCACTAAGTAACAAATGAATGCAGTTCTAGAAAATGAGTTACAGAAAGAACGAGATGCTTAACAGTAAAAATTAAAGGAGAAAAACAGTAAAAATTAAAGGAGAAAAACATTTTCTTGCAGTCTGAGGATGTGCACTGGTATCTCAGAAATCCAACTTAAAATAAGAGCAAATTGTGAGAAAGCTACAGGGCCAAACTCCAAAGGGCTGTTGCGGCTTAAAGGTTCCTTATGCCTCAAAAGTGTCAAAAACAGACTTCGCTGGCCACTTGTCCTTTGTAATAACATCCTGTGTTTCACAAGTTAAATGAAAATGCCCCCTCTATTTCGGCTTCAATTTAGCCTGTGGGAATGAAAATGCCTTCCCAATTTCAAGTGAAGCTTGAGAAGTGAGAAGCAGGATGCGATCCCCTCCCATGTGTTAAATGCGATTCCAGAGGAAGGTCACAAATCCTTGTCCTGTTTCTCACAAACACCTGTTAGATGAGTTTCCAAATTAATGGCTCAGGTTTCTGGGTTTTTTTGTTTTTGTTTTTTGCAGTGGCTGACACCTCCCTCATATCTCACAAGCTAGAGGCTGGGCAGCTGACTTGAAGCTTTTGAAATCATCCATCTGTCATACTGGATATTGATCTTTGTATGCTGTAAGAAGGTTGCCAGCACAAAACATTATTTCAGTTATTGGCCCCAAGCTATACCAACCTGCCACTATTTGTTGTGTGTGTTATTGTAGAATTTTGAAGGTTGATGGACAAGTCATTCGATTATGATTAATTACTATTATGTATTTCCTTTCCACCGGAAAGCGAAACAAAAAATGATGGGGAACACTAATCAATGGCTTGAGAGTTCCAAAACTACACAAACATTATCTCACCCTCTCAGCATTATGCACCCTGGTGATGTATGCTGAAAGTCAGAAAGGGGGCAGAAGGTTTGAAAGACTTTAGGCCCCTAACATGTTGACAGTCGGCACATCAGACAGATGGCACGCCAGCCAACATTTTGCAAAACAGAAATAGGGATGCACTTTAAACTCATTCTCATGGCCAGGACCACTGCCAAGGCCTCCCTTTCCCTCCTATGCCATTTCACATGCCTAAAGGGCCTGTTGCACCATCTGCATTCATAGAACGTTGGAGTTGAAAGGGACTTTTGGTGGGCATCTAGTCCAACTTGCAGCTAAATGCAAGATCTGCAATTTGGATGTAGCTATAGCATTCTTGACCAATCACTGTCCAGACTCTGCTTCATTGCCTCCAGTGAAGGAGAGCCAAAGCTGCATATTCCATGGTCAAACAGCTCTTACTGTTAATTTTTTCCTCTCCGAATGTTTAGCTCAGATCTGCTTCCTCATTGGTTCTAGACTGGACCTGCGGAGCAAGAGAATATGCCTACTCCATCTTCTATGTGATGACCCGTCAGATACCTGAAGGCCACAATCAGAATAATTTTAATAATAATAATTTTATTATTCATACCCCACCCATCTGGCTGGGTTTCCCTAACCACTCTGGGCAGCTGGTCATGTGTTGCCCAAAGGGGCCGCCCAAGACATTTTGACACCTGAGGTGAACCACAAACTGGGGCCTCTTCCCTGCCAGGGAAGAAGGGGTGAGTGAAGTTGTACCTCGGGAACAAGGAAGGAATAAAGATCTGCAATGGGAACAAGTGTGGGAGGAGACCCAGCAGCACCTTCTATTTGCCAAGAGGCAGCATTGGGGTACTGCTGCTGAGGAGATGGCAGTTCTGGCCTCCAAGGAGTGTGCTGCCGCTTTCACTGCCATGACAGAAGCAGCAGGCAATGCATTTCTTGGAGGCTGTTTCTGCTGCCCCTGTGGATCCTGCCACTTGAGGCAGTCACCTCACCTTTTGTGGTGTTCGTACAGAGCCCCCGCTTGTTTCACAGACTATTGACCTGTACACCACTGCTTTATTCTTCCGCTGCCACCAACCAGGTTTCTTCTGGTGAAATACTGAGTCTCAGTCAGGTTGTAAAGTCAACAACAAAGATTAAACAAACAAGTTTTAAATCTATTCAGAACAGTTTCTCAAATGCATGCCCTTAACTAGATGTGGCACTATCTCACACTGTCACTCTTTTCTCTCTCAGTTCTATCCCTGTCTCTCACTCTAGCTGTCACAACCGCTATGTTCGTCTAACTGGCTCTGTCTGACTCTGGCTCCTCTATCTCTCAATGGTAAAACCCCTGGGCTGAGCCTCAAAACCAGGTAGGTTCCACCTCTAAGCTTTCTCATTGGTCAATCTACATTAACCATTTCCACCCCCCTGTACAAACAAATGCAAACGCCACACCTTGCCTCATGCATGGGCTGGCCCTGCTCCCTCAGCCTACCTCTTTAATCTTTTTAAGCTAAACTCACCCAGTGCTTTCCACTATTCCCCACAGGAACCTCACCATCCTAATCAACCTATTCATGATATGTTGAAGAGGCTTGTTCTGTGTGAGGATGGTGCCTGCATGTTTGGAAACTCTGATTCTGCAGGATTCTAGAACATGTGAGGAGGCTCCTTTGGTACAGGAGGTTCCCTGCTGCAGAAGTTCAGTCTTCAAATTGTGGAGAGCTGCTTTGCATGCAAAAGGTCCCCTGTCCGGTCCCTGGCATCTTCAGGTAGGACTGGAACCCTGCCTGAAACCCTGCAGAGCTGCTGGCAGTCAGTGTAGACAACACTGAGCTAGATGGACCCATGAAATGACACAGTATAAGGCAGTTTCCTATGTTCCAATGGTTTACCAGAGGGAGCAGGGCTTGCACTTTCAAGTCTAGAGCTAGAGTCTTCCTGTTTGACCACTCAGTTACCCAGGATGCAAGACGAACAAAAAAGGCTCCTTGGCCCACTGCTGAAGCTTCAGTATTTATTCACAAGAATCTAATTCAGACCATTCATTGGGTAAATACCAAAGACTTCGCTTGACTAATGGCAACATGATGAGCCTGATTTACTTAGACTCCTCGATTAATTCATCCAAATGTCTTCACAAATGGGCATCATCTAGCAATCAATTATCCACCGGCTTTTAATATAGATTGCTATGTCTATTTATTTTCCCCCTCCCTGTGTTGTTAGCATTTTAGGAGTTTAAGACGCTGCAATAATGAGTGGAAAATTATATCCATATTTACAGAGATGTAGATATAGTAGAACAAAAAAGGACTAAATTCATTGCTGGTTCAAATAAATGCCAAGGGCTGGCAGATATAATGAAAATATTCCATTTATTCAACCATTAAAACTTAATGATGTGTATAAGTAATAACGTTAATTCATACGTGTGTGTTTTAATGCTGACTAGGATTATCTACAACAGCTGGAGACAATGAACATTCCAAGTTACAAGGCAGAGAGAGACCTCTGAGGGAATGAGAGTTAGTCTTGGCTCATTCCAAGAGATTGTGTTGGAAGTTGGAAAGGCCTTGGTTTGAATCCTGCCTCTGCCACAAGCTCATTCAGTGACCTTAGACAAGCCACTGTCTCTCAGCCCCTGTGGCTCCCCTTACATTATGTCACTGAGTGTACCTGACAAATCACAGATATAATACAGTTAAATATCTGACACAGAAACACTCATCTTTTCAATATAGCTTCATCTATTGCCTATATATCTCATGACAGGGAAGATATATGTGTTCTTCCATCAGATACGGCAGAAACAATACGTTGTGGTTTGGCCTTCCTGATGTTTGAACCACTCCCAATCCTCAGGCTTCTGGTCTTTATTTAGATGCAAATTTCACTGGATTGAATGAGAACATCGTGTAAGGAATGGATTCCTGGCGCTCTATAGAGTCTTAGGCATCCTAATAATTGCATTACCCATTCATATCCCAGCGTGGAGAGGCTACCCAGCAGTTTTACTGTCCGATGCAGAGAAGTTGTAACCTTTGCAATAAAGTGTGGAAAGTTTCTATCCCTCGGTGGACAGGGGGGTGCTGATGGAAAGAAGCATGCCATCTAATTTTCTCTCCCATCCGCTTCGCTCCTGAGAACAGCACATATTTCCCCTTCAGATTGATTTATCTGTAAAGCAAATAGAGCTTTATTATTCCAATTTTTACAAGTTTGAGTTCATGTCATTGTTTGAGCTGAAATCTTTACCATCTCTGCTCGTTTTGTTTACTCAGCATGAATATCGGGTACACACTGTAATTCAGTTTAGCCTTATCAGACGTGCGGTCCCCTGGTAACAATGGGGGAAATATCTTCATTATTAATAACATTATGAGGATGGCAGCTTGCCCACAGAAGCCGAGTTTGCATATTTGTGGAGTGTGTCGGGTGTTATTATTTGTCCTCTGCTAATTAGAATTTAGCTGACAAAGGGATGAAGTGAACTGGGGAGAAAATTTCATGGCATAGTTGCTGGAGTCCTGGGCCTGTATGTCCTGGACTGTCAATATCACCAGGTCCAAAGATGATACTGGAAAGGAAAGAAGAAAGTAAATAGCCCCTGCTTTTCCTAGATATTTTTTGTTTGTCTGTGCTCTATGCATTTGAATACCACTGAATTTATCATGACTAAATCAAGGAGAAGATTATGGCCAAGTTTGGATCCATAGAATCATAGAGTTGGAATAGACCACAAGGGCCACCGAGTCCAACCCCCTGCCAAGTTGGAAGCCATTTTGAATCAAGATGGCAGGCTGAACTCTTCTTTTCTTTTCTTTTTAATTTTTTATTTGGTTTTTTAAAATACAGAAAGAAAAAGGAAAAATGCCCGTTACACCTGTACATTACAAAAACAAATAGACTTAGTACAAACCGACACAAAGACACAAATGACTTCCCGTCTACTCCTTAATTCAGGTATACAAACTTGCTGCTGATACAAACTATTATCATCATTTAACTGCATCTTAATTTATCTTAGGTCTCACATCATTCTTAAAGCTACTACTGAAGTTAATCAAATGCTGAACTTTTCAAAACTGCACAGATTTTGACCAAATTTTGTTTGATGGTTCCTGAGATCAAGAAGAAGTCTTTTTGTCTACATTTGGATACAATTGGATGTCATTTTGAATCAAGATGAAACTTTCAAAACTGCGCTAATTTATTTCTTTCTGAGGTCCTTCTTTATGTGCCACCTCTAAGGGAGGTCCACAATGTCTCCATGAGAGTATAGGCTTTATCTTTAGTAGCACTCTGTTGGTAGAATGCTTTCCTCAGGCAAATATATCCTCAGAAGCATATTTAATGGCGTGGAGAGTTGAAAGACCCCTCTAAGAGCTACAGTTCTCTAAGTTCCCTGAAAAAGAGGCATTGATTGTTAAACCACTCTGAGAAGTGAGGCTCTGTGAGGGGAATTGGGTCTCCTAACTACCGCCAGCACTCTTAACAAGCTACAGTTCCCAGGATTCCTGTGGGGGTAGCAATGACTGTTAAAGTGGTATAATAGTAACAGAAATGTGTGGTGTGGATGCAGCCTTTCTTAGGCTGAACAAAAGTGCTATTGGTTCGTACAGTCATACCTTGGGTTACAGATGCTTCAGGTTGCGTGTTTTCGGGTTATGGATGCGCCAAAACCCGGAAGTACCAGAATGGGCTACTTCTGGGTTTCGGCACTCATGCATGCGCAAAAACACTAAATCACGCTTTGCACATGCGCAGAAGCACTGAATTGCAACCCTCAAGTGTGCAGACACGGCACTGCAGGTTGCGAACGTACCTCCCACACCGATTGTCGAAATCTCCACTATGACTGAGCTGAAAAGCTCTTCCTCCGGTCGAGTCCTCCGGATTCGCCTCCGACGATGATTAATGACCTGAGCCTTTGGTAAGGCTCCAGGCACGTTCCCCATTCAGCAGAGTATCCAAAACAGCAGAAGGATGAGAAATATGAGCTACATTGCTAAGAGTTTTACTTCTAACTACTTAGATAGAAAATACACCCTCTCTCTGTGAAAGAAAGCAACCGGAACACAAAGGAACATGAAACCAGTAACATCACACCTGTCTCCCATCTTCCGTGAGACTTCCAACAGTCTGGAATGTCTGGAATGCAAAACAGAATCTTGTAACTCCAAGCACTGTGGCAACACACAGAAACCTAACATGGATCATGTTCACAACCCGAGTGTCCACTGTATTAGCCTTCATTTTCAAATTGGAAGTTTGGCGCCATTAAACAACGTTGACCTGATGGTGCTATCAATAACTCAAGCTTTCACCTCAGCATGATCCTGCCTAACAAATCCACCTCTGCTTGGATGTGGGAGCCCCGTCTGGAAGTGAGGAAGCAGCCCAGTAGCTTTCAGCGATTTCGCTGGATTTCTCCACTAAAGAGCAGCTGAGAATGGCTGTGAAGTAGCAAAGTAATCGCCAACTCCCAAAGTCGCAGTATTATCAACTGTCTTTTTTTCTCTCCAGAAAAATTGAAATATAGTGAGAAGTATATTGCAGCTCCGTACAGCCAATATCATGTTGCTCGAATTGATGAAAGGCTCCCTTTCAGATAACAAGTATTAGTACAGGGGAGCATAAAGGGAGGAGGAGAAAGCCTGCTAAGGAAGCAGAACAGCATGTCAGTAGAAATAATGCACAAGGACATTTCAAGCGCAATGCTCAGCAGCTTCTCAACAAAACAACATTGTTTTGCATTACCCACTCTCAGCAAGGAACGAGAACATATGACAAGCTTTTATTTCCGACAAAACTTCTGTAGCTTTGAGATTCCCATGGACGTGAGCTCCCTGAGGGCTGCTTCGCACTTCACACAACAGATAAGTTGTGCTATTTGCCCACTGTGTGACTCCTAATAAAAGCCCCCTAATGTCTGAATGTGGGGGTGGGGAAAAGAGATCTGTATGTGTAAATGCTTGGAGAGATGTGCTACTAAGCTCCACTCAATCCATTGTGCATTCATCGCCACATATTTCCCTTCAACAATCACAATGTTTAGGATATTAATAGACATGAGATAGTGAAAGAGTTGCACCTACTTTTAGCCACACTCAGTGCACAAATGCAGCCCTTGCGGGGCTGGCCAAGGATGAATGGAAGCCTTGGACCAATAAAGTTATCTACCAATAATATAGATATTAACTGGCTACAGTGTATTGACCACCGGGAAGAGCAACAGTCCTCCAGCATCATCTTCTAGAAAGAGTCATCTAGATAGGGATGGAACCAGTGAAGCACAGTGCCCTCAGTACCCACCTTGGACATGTTGAAAAAAGGATACCATGGTTGATGTTATCAAAGGCTGCTAAGAGGTCCAGAGAATTTACAGGGTTGTACTCATTCTGTACTTTTCACAGTCAAGCTCATCTGTTAAGAGGATTTCAGACTCAAACTCAATCTGGTTCAAAGCCAGATTGAAGTAGATCTTGATACTCCATGTCATCCAAGGGTGCCTTGCCACCACTCGCTCAAGCACCTCGCCCAAGAATAATATATCCCTGATTAGCCAGTAGTTGGAATAATCCTCAGGATTCAGAGCAGCCCTTTCCATCCCCCAAGAGTGGCCTGTCATCCATGTCCATCAAGGTAGCTCTCACTAGGGGATTTATAAGCTCATTCCTAGAGACACGCAGAATATAAATAATAATAAGCCATAGTAAACCATTGAATCAGCACTATGTTGATTTTTGTGGTCGTTGTGAATGAAAATATGCATCATTATAGTGCAACAGAAAAGGGAGAGCAGATTGTCTTTCTCCCTCTTTTTCTTTCTGAACAAGGACAGAAGTGTATCAATGAGCAGCTGGTCTGCAGGGACACCCCCCCCCCAATTTAAAAAGGAGTGAGAATGAGCTGTGCACATGCTTGCGGACAGTCTTTTTTGTGTCTTTCCATGAAGCCCTTGGCAGGACTCATCCATTAGGCTACAATGGGTGTAGCCGAAACAATCCATTTTCCGACTCCAGAAAGGCTGGGAATATCAGGGGCTCTCATACGTCTCAGTGCTCATCCTCTGTGTTTTGAAGATAAAGTAGCTGACTGACATTTGCTTCGGGGGGGGGGGGGAAGGAATAAGATGAAACACTTGGATTTCAGATTTACAATTTTGACACTCCTTTTATCCGCTTAGCACACACATCCTTTCCAATAAGGACATAATCAAGGTATTTTACTGTCAAGCCTCCCCAAGAAACAACCCACACCAGGACAAAGGAAGAGCAGAGTAGTATAAATTAATGCCACTTCTAACAGAGAAAAAACAACTCTGACGGCAATGATCGCCTTATTACCCAGCCGCTGTTCCCGAGACTGACATTAATAAAACAAGATGGATGACTTTTGCAATTACTTTTGGAAATATAATTAATAGCAGTGGTTAACTAATGACTAATTGGTTAATAATTGTAAAAAGAAAGCTGAGATTCTTCCTTAGCCTGCTAGATATTACACCGCAAGACTGTGGCTGGCTGGTGATGATATTAATAGATCAGAAAGACATGCAAAATACTTTCCTGATACAGCTATATTCGGCTTAGCAGCACGCACGCACATGCTTATTATACTGTGTTATTTGCTTTTTAGGTATATAGAATACTTCTATACTGCCATGCATTTATTCCATACCCTCCAACATTTCTTCACTGAAAATAGGGGTGTCCTATTCCATCAACATCATCATTTTATTATTTATATCCCATGCATCTGACTGGGTTGCCCCAGTCACTCCGGGTGGCTTCAGATATCTTCTCAAGGTTGCATAGTTACTTATCTCCTTGGCTTGGGGGTTACCTAACTCCAGAGGCGTCGTGAGAGGGGGGCTAGGGAACACAATCGGGTGCCACAGCTGAGGTGCAACAGCAGGCAGGTTGGTCTAGCAGGCAGGTGGATGGAGGCAGCAGGCGAGGAGCCTGTTGGAGGTGGGCTCTGTTCACTCTCCACATGGGCTTCACATGCATGCCCTGGTGCATGCCCCATCCCATCTGCCCAGTCCAGCAGCAGGGACACAACACATGCGCTGCCCTGGGCACCGGCAACCCATGCTACGTTGCTGCATAACTCCATACCCTCCAACATTTCTCCAACAAAAATAGGGCATCCTAAGGAAAAGTGAGACATTCCAGGACAAAACACCACCTCCCTCAGCCTGAAAGCAGAGATGAGTGCCACACCCCATAGTCAAATTTGACTGGACTTAACCATCCAGGGGCCCTTTACCTACCTACGCTATAAGCAGAGCTCTGCTCATGGGAACTTTGGTTCCAAGCCATAGAACAGTCAGTCCAGCTCTGAATCAGGTCTTCTACTTGCTGTTAACAAACGTAAGTGGAAATAATAAGGCCAGATTTTACAGTTGTGAGGTTTCCGCCCACCTTAATCTTCTTTACATTTCTTGGGAGTGCCACACCTTTGTGAAGCAAAAGGTAACAAACAGGAATATTTCCCCACCATGCTATGATATAAATACTTATCAACGTCTCTGGAGGAGACATGAGAAATGTAATAACCAATATTTTAAAAGTGAATTGCAAATTTTAGTGTACAGCAACATTGCATACATAAATATATATTGCAAATCTTCTGAGTGACTACATTGAAGTGATTCATTAAGGGGGGAAAGATTCATCCTTGTCAGCTGAAGCTGAGCGGGATAAATTGCCTGGGAACAGCCTATTATGACTTTTCTTAGCACTTTTAAAATTACACTTGACATTTATTTCTAATAACTGATAATGCAATTGGGTGGACAATATTCAGATCCACCATAATGTAGCAAACACCTTCACCTAATTATAATTTCCAGTTTTCTCATACCTTTAATTCAAGGATTTAATAACCTTTAATAAAGTGTTATAACACCTCATGTCAGGAGGTGGGAGTTTGCTTGCAACCCCGGACATAATGGAACATAGGAAATCTGGAAGACTTCAGCTAATTTGCAGATTTTAAATGACACGTTAAGACAAATTGCATTAAAATTTACATAAGTAGGAAGTGCAGCAGGATGTCACAAATTGAAGTTCTACAGCTCTACAGTCTTTGTACAGTTTAGAAGTGGCATGGCTATTTTGATGTGTTTTGAAAATGGTAATGGATTGAGATCTTGTTTTGCATATATTTTAATTCTACACTGGAAATGTGCTAAGTAATATTGAGGACATCAAAGAGGAGATGGTCTGCTTCTCCCAAATACTCTTAGACCCTCTGGTACCCTCTAGATTGGTAATTCTTACTGATAGCCACACATAGGTATAGATGGACCTGCCAGTTTCAGATCCTCTCACTTTCTCATCTTTCCAGTCTTAAATTAGGTTACCCATATTTCTACAATATCATTTGTGATTATTATGATTTTTTAAAAAAAATTCATGAAACTATATCAGCCTTTTAGTGTAAATTTCTCCTAACACATGTTTTTGTATGCATCTTTGTATGATGTACACATTTTGGGAAGCAAATGATACATTTTAATGTTATTTACACACTTTCTCCATATATATTCATTTTTTGAACACATTATTTGGTTGGAGAACTACATCGGAAAATTCAGAGAACTCTTAATTTTGAAGGATAACTGTGTTGTTGGACTGAAGTTTCTCATTAAAATGAAAAAAGGGAGCCCCCATCCTTTGCTGCAAGCTACCTGGAAGTTCGCTTTCACAAGCTCCACAGACAAAAATGGAAATTGTAGAAGACCTCTTGCACAGCTTCCATTGATTTCACTGGGATTTACAAAGGAAAACACTTTGTTTGGGGCATGTCTCTTTTCACATTCCTGCACCTGGTTGTGTCTATGCCACAACTGGTCCTTTTCCTAGCTTATATATTTGGGAAGCTATGAGGAAATGTAATATTTAGCTTTTCATAAGGCCCCTTCACTTATTTTGCTGTCACCACCTACCCACAATCTGGGTTTGTTAGAAAAGAAGAAGTCCTTCCCAAGAGGTCACCTTGTACATTAATGACTGAAAGCAGATGAAACGTTTATTTTGTATTCCAACATGTTCCTTTGTCTGAACCACTTCGCTGTGCCATGTTCTGTCCTCCAGACAGGTTGATGGGGAGATAAAATGTTCATGTGGGTAAAAAAATCCAGAATACCTACAGTGCTGGCATATGGAGAGTGTAGCTTAGCTCTCAAGCTCTGTATCATCTCTCTCTCAGGCCATATGAACCGCTCGGCCTACATTTAATTAACATTTAAAAAATCTCCTTGAAGATGAAAAGCTCTCTGTAGGTGCTAAGCGCAACGATTATTATTACTACTCACCACAGGTGTGGGCCACCTGAGCAGCTAGAAGAAGGAGACTGTGACTGCGAAGGAGGCGATGACAAACCTGTGTCTGTGATGCATTTACCCAAGATGCATTTGAGTGTCTGTTAAATGTGCATCCCAGATTTCCTTTCTTGTTTTTGTCTTTTTAAGATAAATGCCGTCCTTTTTTCTGTGTGTACTCAAGGGTAAAATGTTTTTTTTTAAAGGGTAAAGGACCCCTGGACGGTTAAGTCCAGTCAAAGGCGACTATGGGGTTGCAGCGCTCATCTCGCTTTCAGGCCGAGGGAGCCAGTGTTTGTCCGCAGAGAGCTTTCCGGGTCATGTGGCCAGCCTGACTAAACTGCTTCTGGCGCAACGGAACACTGTGATGGAAGCCAGAGCACACAGAAAAGCTGTTTACCTTCCCACCACAGGGGTACCTATTTATCTAATTGCAGTGGCATGCTAGGTTGGAAGGGGCTGGGACAGAGCAATGGGAGCTCACTCCATCATGGGATTCAAACCACCAACCTTCTGAATAGCAAGCCCAAGAGGCTCAGTGGTTTAGACCACAGTGCCACTCATGTCCCTGCTCAAGGGTACTCTAGGGTACACAGTACTGGCACTGCCCCCCCCCCCGAAAAGCACTGGTTAAAAGTGTGGCACTTACTGTAACAACTGTGTGGTGAGTACTGGCACCTTTTCTTCTAGAAGAAAAGCACTGGATAAATATATAAGCAGGCAGGCATCTGCTAACAGAATAGCTCGGGATAGCAGAACATCAGCGTTCTACCTCTACCATCAGAGACCATAGGTCTCTAGATGTCATTTTCTGGGAACACAGGCAGGAAGAGTGCTGGTGTGTTTACTTCCTGTTTGTGTGCTTTCAATGAGTGTCTGGTTGGCCTCAGTGAGAACAGGATGCTGGATTAGATCGGCCATTTTATCTTTGCTTTGAATGATGACACTTCTGTGCGTATTGGGAAAGAGAGATAGAGAGATTCATTTGTGTGTGTGAAGTTCAATTTTAAGAGGACCATGGATTTTAGTTGTGTGTTTTTTGTACTCTGTTTGGACAGGGTTCCCCCCCCCTTTTTTAAAAAAATAAGCTGTTTATAAGCCTTCTAGTATTACACTTGGGGTTGTTGTTGTTATTATTATTATTATTATTATTATTATTATTATTATTATTATGTATAATCCCAAACAATGGCTTGGGGTAAGTGGGGCTTGGGGCAGCCAAAGTTGGTTGATGCATACTAGTGGAAAATACAGTAGAAGACCAAGAAAAAGCAGAGTTACATGGCTATATCCTGTATTTACTTACTTACTTACTTACTTACTTACTTACTTACTTAAAAGACGAACATTTGCCTTTTTGGACAAGCGTTCTCACAAGGTGGCATACAGAAACAGTCATATATAAAATTAATAATAGCAACCATTTAAAATCCACAATTCATATTCCTTCTGAGGTATGACGAGCTTGGCAAATTTGTATTCAAAGATAATTATGAGTTTGATGACATCACTAATCCAAGGGTGACTTACACATAACTGCCTATGACTGCAATCGTATTAAACTCAATGAATAGAGAGTAAGTCCCATTGAACTCAATGGTGCTTACTTGGAGCCGATATGTAGATGATTACACTACAAACCATTAGTCTCACCATTTGGTAGTGAAATGAGTATGGGTTGCTCGTGCGTAAGTTGCCGCCTCTCCTGGACAGCCCTTCACTTCGTGGCTGCCTCGGTCGCTAGCAGAATCCGTCAGTGGGTGTTTCTTAAACCTTTTCCAACATAAAAGTTGTTTGACGCCAAGTCTCCTCCTACTCTCCCTGCTCGGAAGTCTTCTGCGCAGGGAGGGCGTGGGTAGCGGAGGACCCGTGCTCTCCCCGCTGGTGTCCGGTGAAGAGTCCTGGAGCCCTCTCGCCAATTCCCCCATCAGCCCCTCTATATCCCTGGTGTTGCGCTGATTTGCTTCCCCATCTGCGGAGCTGCCTCTCTCCCTGCTGGGCCCTTCTCCAGCATCATTTGAGAGCCTTCCCTCCGCCTCTAGCTCCGATGTCAGTTCCCTGACAGGTAGTTTAAGTAAGATTGCCTGAGGTGGCAGATTTTGAGGCAAGCACAACAGCTATTATTTTGTCTCCTATTATATTATATTTTATTTGCAAGGCAGGGAAGAGAGGGTGGTTAACATTTGGATTTTGTGCCTCAGGCATCAAGAGTCTTAATTTGTCTTTACTTGTGTCACATGTCTATTGTTTAGCTATCTTTCCTTAGAGATACAGATCTAGATATAAGCTCTCTTCTATCTTTGTGTAGCATTTGGGTTTCTATGTGCATCTTTCTATCCTCCATCCAACAAAAGGCATTATCAGAGTCCAGCCAGGCAAAATCTCGAGGAGGATGAGGTGCCCTGGTTTGGCGTGGGAGACTCTGGAGTGCCAAATAGAAATAATTCGAGGGCTGCATTTGCCCTGGCCCTAAGGTGTCCAAAGTCCTATACAAAATAACCAGTATGAGAAAACAATAAGGTTTGCTACTCTGCTACAGTTGCTCCTGGCCAAACCCTGGTAGTAATTCATGTGGCTAATATAAAGTGTGAACCAGACACACACACCCCTGCTGCTGCCACACTGCTTCCAGCCATGTCTGAGATCACAGTGGCTTGAAGAACACAACTCTTCATTACAGGAGTTGATTCTGAGAGTCCATCGCTAATGAAACAGCTTCATCTTTGTGTTCCGAAGTTGTATATAAACAGCAGGGTTTATTAATATGCCATTACAAAAAATGCAATTATCGAATTACTGTAAATATATAGCCTGTTAAAAAGTGCTAGCCATTAATATTCATATATTCTACTAGTCCACCATTTAAAGCTTAGTGCATAAATCCAGTCCACCGTTATGTATATATGACTTTGGCAGTAGAGAGTGGAGTGAGCCTTAGCAACAGAAGGAGACCGATTGGAGCAAATAACTTGCCTGATACCCAGCTTCAGGGTGATGGATGCTTGAGGGACCATCCATCAACGTATTATGCAATGGCTGGGGGCTAAGGGAAATGGCTTTAACAGAGGCATATGGCCATATTCAGTCAAGCAAGTGCATCTGGGTGTAACAATCATTACATCTGAAATACAGGGAAAGGGGCCTAGCTTTAAACATTGCTAAAAGAACAGGTTAGAAAATCTCTCTTAACAAAGAACTATTGGGGTGCACAAAAAGCCACCTAATTCATGTTAAAAGGGCCTGATTGCACTTCTTGATCTTTGTTTCCAATGAAATTTAAGAATATAGAGCCCTCTTTGTGCATTGTTAATGCTGTCCAGGGGCCAGTTAATAGGCTTCTAAATTGAATGGGTTTCATTGAAACATCTTCATACAGTTTAAAACATTTTTTTATTAGCGACTGCTTTGCACTGAAATAGCACTTCACTGGAAAGGTCCTCAAGATAATGCTCAGATGTTAAGTGCCTGCACCTCTCTAATAGTTGTCAGTTGTCTGCAGTGGTCTGGTTCTTTTGTTCTCTCTTTGGCATTTAACTGGAAGTGTGAGAAGCAGCAGATTGCTTGAAGTTGTCATCATGAAGGTTGTTGGGAAAACTTGGAGCAGCTGTTGATTGCCAAGTTTAGTCCTCTATGTGATGCTGAACACAGAGGACAGGTGGGATTCTGAATGCCTTGGGCTTGTTCCCAAGAGGGGATGGATATGCATCCATTGCCTGCCTGACTTCTTGCAGAACCCCTTGCAGAATTGTGAGCCTCTTATCCTCTTCCTTTGTTGTAGAACTTGGGTCTCTGCTGGTAAAGGGCCATGAGATACATTTCCCACCCTGCTTTCCAAACATCTAGCCCTGCCCTTTGGATTCCTGAAATCCTGGTTCCATTGTCAAATGTATCAGAATCCAATAGGCCAGCATTCGCCTACCTGGTGTCCCAGAAATGCTTTGGTCTTCTGCTCCTACCTGCCTTTAGCCATCATGGCCATGCTGACTGCAGCTGATGGAAGTTGTAGTCCTATTGAGTCATGGTTTCCTCAAAGAATTCTGGAAGCTGCAGCTTGGCTAAGGGTGCTAAGAGTTGTTAGGAGACCCCCTATTCTACTCCCGGAGCTACAATCCCCAGAGTTCCCTTTGAACAGGGATTGTTAAACCACTCTGTGATAGCGGGGGAGTGAGCCATGCCCATTTGAAGTGGTGTTATAGTGCTTTAAATGTATGCTGTGAATGTGCAGTTCAGTTCAGTTGTTCCAGCCAAAGGTCAAGACAAACTTGCAGCAATATCATTAATAAAATAAAATTCAAAACACACCCAAAATATGTCAACTTCCATGAAAGAGAAGAAGGAAGCTGGTCCTGGAGGAAGAACTGTGAGGGGAAAGACTCCATCAGGCAAGGCCTTGTTCTACCTTCTAGTCTCTGCTTCTCAATGTGTATTGTATTGTTTTATGTATTGTGGATTGCAGTTGTTTTATTGATTATAGTTTAGATATTATTTATTGTAACTGTTGAGTGGATTTCTGTTATGTTTTATTATCACATTTTTTGTATTGCATCAGATTGTTATAAGATGTACATTTTTTGTTTCTTCAGCTTGTAAACCGCCTTGAGTATTGGTAAGATAGAAAGACGGTATACAAATTAAAAATGATGATGATGAAGATACCAGAGGCACCAACAAGCTTAAATCTAGCTTAATTTCAGATTAAACCTCTGAATCACCAAACCAGTTTATAGCAATTTTATCTAAATCCCCTTTCCTGATTATTTATTTATTTATGCATACATGCAGCTGGAGGGCTGCTCTCTTTTGTTATTGCCGCTCCAACAAAACAAAACCAGTCAGGTTCCTTCTATTGTAATAGAACTTCTGTGGTTTTCTGTGCTTTGACTTTCACTGCCTCCCTACGACACTTTCAAGAAAGGGTTTCGCAAAAAAGTACACCCAGTTCTCTGAATAAGCAAGTTTCTTCTATTGCTTACTGAGCTAAACAATGGCGTGAATGTGACCTTCGTCCTGACTTCTGGCTTGCTCATCGAATTGTGGCTCCGTTTTTTCCCTTCATTCTTCTGGTTTGTCAAGATTTATTCTTTGGTCCTGACTAAGGATGGGGGAAGAATTTGGTTCATTTCTTATTTGAAGGTGATCCTACCTAACCTGGACATTCCAAAACCACAAGTGATCCAAAAGATCATTTGGAATGACCGCTCCCCGCTTAAAATGGGGGGCGCCCTTTGCGTGGACGCGTGCAGCCTCTAGATCTGGAGCGGCTCCAACAGCATAGGCTTGGCTTTGCCTTCCCTCAGGTGGGATACCTGGAGGTCTCCGCCTACCTCAGTCAGTTGCCCAATCCCACCTGGGGGAAGCGTTGCCAAGGAGACCAGGCCAGGTAGGGGAGGGATTACCTGCCCACACAATAGAGGGAGGATCTTACCTAGGAATCCTCACTTGGCTCCAGAGCTTCTCCCACCCTACCCACCCTCAGTTAATGTCTTATTTTGCAGGTTAACTTTTCTTCACAGGTCTTGCAGGTTAGCTTTTCTTCACAGGTATGCGGGCGCTGCTACGTTAAGGTCGCTGTTAAAGGGCTGGAAAGGAATTTCCCTGCATTGGCAGGTTTCACCTTTCCCGTAGCAAAACGTCACAACTTTGGCGGTATAAGGCCTTGGGCGGAATCCTTTGTCCATCTTCCTCTTGCGGCGGCGATACCAGGGTTCCCCGTTAAAGGGGTTTTCTGAAGGGAGGCTTTGGCCGTACACCGAAAGGTCGTCATTGCTCTCTCCTGCGGCGGCGGCGTTACAGGGGCGGCCATCTCTGCTTGAACATATGTTCTCCAGAGCCGGCCCATCCCCCCCCCCCACACTGGATAACCCTGATGCTCCCTAGGTCCCCGGCTGGGGACCGGGGAGGGAGAACGCCCAATGCCCGAGCCAAGGTCTACCCACATTTGAAATTTAATAAAGTTGTGGCCAATTTAATCCCATAGCACGTTGTCTTGAGTCGTTATTCCACATGACGGGGGGACCGTGCAGGATCTGGGGACTCCGCCTGTCCACGCAATTCACTCTCCTCCAGATTTTGCAGTGCATTTCTCTAGACAATTAATAAGCACAAAGATTTTTATATTGGGACAAGATGTGCATAAAAATGGGGGAAACTGCATAAAATGTTTATACTGGGAGAAATTCAAACTTTAATGCTGATTAATTTTTATGAGGGCTTTTAAAAATAATAACTACAAATTGATGTGGACATCCATAGACCTGAACTTAAGACTGAGAAACTGATCTTAAGACACATTCACTGATCCATAGTCCTGACTACTGAGTGGATCTACAGCTTCTCATTCTTAGTTTGCCTTAGGCAGGGCATCATGAGAAATTAAGCAACTATTTATTGAACTGGGAGAGCATAAAAAAGAAAAAGAAAACAAGGACCACAGGGCATCAATGGATAGGAGAGCAGAATGGTTGGCTAGGATGTGATATCAATCTTACAAAAGTCCCTCCCTCCACTTCCCATGTACTTCAGAGTTTCCTAACCCGAATCTCATAGGACTGCTTCAGAACTTATGGCTTACACCACAGAGTCTCAGAATGAGTTTAATGCGTTCCTTTCCACAGACCTGCTCATGGAGATTTATAGTGTACATCTTAGAGGTTGCCGAATGGAGGGTTCTTAAGCACAGCTAGTGCAGAGGAGCTACAGTAAATGGATTTATAATAAAGAAAAGAACAAGATCATGTTTAATTAGGGACAACAGCAGTTTAAGTAGCATAAAGTCATTGGGGAGACACAGGACTGGAAACAGGAACTCGACCAAGTCAAATAGCATATACTCTCTCCAGGAAGCTCTACAGTTGAAATGCCACCAAACCAAAAGCAAAATCAGCTTTGTGATATATATGTATGCACACACACACACACACACACACACACACACACACACACAGTGTTTGTGATGGTACTCACATTTTTGTGTGCTGGCACCCACAGCACTTTAATCAAGATATAAGCACCTGGCAAGGACAATGCCTCCTTGAAACATATGTTTGTACAGTGTTCTATACTTACTAAATTTTGGGAGAAAGTGTGGGACAGTGTAACTACAGTATGACTGTGCAGAAAAAGTTAAAAGCAGAGAATATTCTATCGAACTATTGATCTACTGTATGGAAATTAACAACGGGACAACGAAAATGGACCCTGTGCACCCTAATGGTGGTCAAGAGATTGATACTGAAGAACAGGAAAAATAAAGCTATGATACCCTTTCATCAATGGATTGACGATATGACATCACAATATGAACAGGTGCAGACTCTGTTTGGATAAATATGATAACAATTGGAATGAGTTTATACAGAATGTAGTAGGCTATTAACATTTACGTAAGTATTAGGATAGTAGCACTAAATCAATTTATATAAGAATGTATGGGAGCATCTTATATTGCATTTTTGTATATATGTATTTCTTTTTTATATATATCTTTGTTGTTCTTTTCACTCCCCCTCACTTCTCCTTTTTTTCTGTCACTTTATTTCATTTAACTGAAAATACTTCAAATAATAATAATAATAATAATAATCAGAAGAAGAAGAAGAAGAAGATATAAGCACCTGGGACATATATTATGGGGGGCCAGGTGAGCCCTGCATAATCGATTGCACGACACAGTGCACACACACCATTTGAATGGGAATACCAATCAACTTTGTTTGGGCCTCCCCCCCTCAGACATTTTATTGTGGGACCCAAAGCCCCCACAGCTCCTAGGAGTTGGCTCCTATGGCATATACCACTCAATGCCAAAATAGGCTTGCAACCGGTTTTAAAAATATCAGGGTGAGGAGTGGGTGGAGAAGAGGATGGGGCTCCTGTGCCTTTAAGAGCTGTACAGAAGAGGTGCAGAGACCTTGTTTTCTCTTCCACCTGACCACCCTCATCCCTGTGGTGGAAGCAGATTCTGCTTTGCTGCTTCAGTTAAATTCAGTGAGACTAGCTCATTGAAAAGTACAGCCATACCTCATGTTACGTTTGCTTCATGTTACTTTTTTCAGGCTGCGTCCCGCGGCGACCCGGAAGTACCGGAAAGGGTTACTTCCGAGTTTCACCGCTTGCGCATGTGCACAAGTGCCAAATCGCGCTGCGCACCTGCGCAGATACGCCGCTTCAAGTTGTGGGCTTTTCATATTGCAAACGGGCCTCCGGAACGTTCACAGCCAGAGGTACCACTGTATAAGGGATAGCAGGCATACATAACTGTCAACTTATAGATTTGAAAATAAGGGACCAGCAGCCTTGAAAATAAGGGACCAGCAGCCAAAATAAGGGACCTGCAGTCTCACCTGTTCCAGGCACTCCAGTCTTCCTGTCCTCCTGCAGTCTGGTCAAACTCATGCTGGTAGCTTCGAGAACACTGTCCAACCAACTTTGTAACCAGAGGTTCAATTGAATAGAATCTGAATCACATGCACCACAAGGCCTATGCAGCCTCAACTTAAGATGGCTCCCTGGCCTGGCTTTGCACTGCAAAGTTTGCAGCAGCACGTGCAACAAAATGGCGTCCAGCATTCAAAAAACCCCTCAGCTTTCATTAACTAGCCACACACAAGGCATGCAAGCTCCACCCCCCCAGTCGTTCTTAGACTTCTTATAGGGTGAGCAACACAGCCAAGCAACACAGCTGGAGCCTCCCTCCTCCCTAGCTGGGAGGGAGGGAGGGAAAGGAGCTGCTTCCTTTGAAATTTAAGGGACATCATTTAAGGGACATTTAAGGGACATCCATCAATAAGGGACAGCAGCGGGACATGGCGCTGGAATAAGGGACTGTCCCTTCAAATAAGGGACACTTGACAGCTATGGGCATATGAGGAGAAACTGTTAAAAAAACAAAACACAACCAACCACATTTTGTGGCCAATGTATGTGTGATGCTCATTCATGCATAATTTCTCTCTCTGATCTTTTCTTCTTTTTCTGAAATGTAGCTATGGAGAGGCTACAGTCTGCAGCAGAAGACTGGCACAGGGAGAACTGCTTCAGAAGCCCCTTTCTGCCTCCTCTCCCTTCCTCTTTTGGAGAAACGTTCCAATGAATGCACCATCACTGGAGGGCAAAGAATTAAGGAACCTCTTCCCCCCTCCTACCCCCATCTTCTGAGTTTCTCTGACTGCGTTTTGTAAAAGACAAGTATGTTGGAATGGCGGGGGGCGGGAGAACCTACAGACGACTGAACATCATGTGTAGTTCGGCCCTTAGGAGGCAGATGATTGATGGGCAGGGTTGCAGCTGCTGACCCACAGGAGCTCACATGCCTTTAATAACTGATTGGCAGGGCACAACACCCTGCTTCAGGTCAGAAGTTAGCAATCCTACTGATGTGGGGATGTGCTTTGAATATAAAGGATGCCAAATGTTGTGGAGAAAGTGCACAGGAAAAATTGTTTACATCTTTTCACCAAAGTAACGAGTTTTTAGGGCTAGGGTTTAGAAATATGCACAAAAGTCTTTTGGAAACTCTCCACCCTGTTTGCAAGCAGAGAATGTGTATTTCATGGTGTTTCTCCAGGGGGAGAAGAAATTTTCCTCAGTTTCTCAGTAGGACTGTTTCTTTCTTCTCTGCTTGCTGTTGTGGAAGCAGCAGCAAATGTATTGGCTGCCTGCCCACCATTTTGCACCCCCCCCCCCAATGTATTGGGTCTAGTGTAATGCTGTTGCTTAGTGGGAGTGAAATGGCAGCTTCCACAAAAATACCTGCTTGGAGAATATCTGGAGAAAATTCTGTGAATGGCTAAGGGTATGAAAAACAAAAACTTACTGGAAGTTTCCTCAGAAAAAAATGTCTTCTGAGCTCAGCTCAAGTTTATACACTCCCCAGACAGAAGCAGCAAAAGGTTGCTTTTTCTGGAATATATATTCTTGAATATATGCAAGAGTGCATGTTTGACCCTTTTGGAAAATTGCATCTGCACTGAAATCTGACTGAAACAGCAAACACCGTTTGTGACAATCTGAGCACACATGCATTGACAATCGGTTGCTCTATAGCAGATGCAATTTTCCAAAAGGGTCAAAGATGTACTCTTGCATATATTCAAGATGGCAACTGGGCTGTGTGTGCTCAGATTTTCCCTCTCTGAGACCACAGTGGCCATTTTGCATGATTTTATGCTGAGATCTCCCCCCCATCTCTTTTTGGGGCCATTATCATGCGTGGTGCCCCCAAATGCACATTTTTGGGCATCATGAGAGCACGGCCCCGAAAAAGCATGTCTTTGGGCTCTGTGATCTTGTGCAGGTGACGTGACTCGCGCAGGAGCACAGACGGCAAGACACGCGTCTTGGTTTTCGGACTCAACATGTTGGAGGTTATGGATGAAGTCATTCATTAGGAGATGCTGGGTGAGCTGTCACCAGTATATTGATGATACCCAGCTCTGTTTCTCTGTAGCATTTGGATCAATAGAGGTGTGGTGGTAGGCTGGATGGAGGCTAACAAACTGAGTCTGAATCCTGGGAAGATGGGGTGTGTGCGTGTGCTGTGGGTGAGTGTTTTCTGAGTCCAAACAATTGGTCAATTGCCCACTTGCCCTGATGGAGCAAGTTCATGATTAGGAGGTGCCCCTGGATCTAGTATCTGTCATGGGAGGACCAGGTGACCTCCATGACTAGGAGTGGCTTCTACCAGCTTTGGCTGGCAAGAGAGCTATAGCCATTTCTAGACTGGGATCACCTGATCACTGTAATCAATATGCTGGTATCCTCGAAGTTGAACTAAGTGCTTTATGTGTAGTTGCCCCTCAGCTTGGCCTGGAAGCTGGAGCTAGTGCAAAACACAGTGGCTTGACTGCTTACTGTAGCAGAATATCCCCAACATGTTATGCCACTGCTGAAAGAATTGAACTGGTTGCCAATGAGCTGCTGGACTGAGTCCAAAGTGCTGGTACCAGTGTACAAAGCCCTATGCAGGATACCTAAAAGATTATCTCACCCCTTATATACCCAGTTGATCACTGCTCTGCAGGAAAGTGCTTCCTGCAGATACCAACTCATTAGGAGGTCTGTTCCATATGATGTAGAAATTGGACTTTTAGTGTAGTGACATCTGCATTTTGGACATCCCAACCATATCAGGCAGGCACCACCTCTATTTTTCTCTTTTTCTTTTTGGAAGCTGTTGAAGACCTTCTTCCAAGAAGCCTTTTACACTGAGATTTTTACCCAACTTTAGCTTTGGAATAAAAATTGTATTTAAATATGTTTTTATTGCTTATATGTTTATTGTTAATCATGCAGGAAGATTTTTTTTTTAAAAAAAAGATAGATAAAATAGGAAAAATAGCAGTGTATTTTAAGATAATTTGTTGTGGTAATTTTCTTTAACACATAACAGTAGGGATGTTATCAATACAGGTTACCGTTCTCTTTCTTCCTTTCTTAAAAGGATTTGTGCATTGGGCATAATACATATTGTCTAGAACAATAATAACTCGAGGTGTAGAAATAAATGGGCCACAATTCAACACAAGGCACAATCCAATTTAACCCTTTTGGGATCAAACTCACCACAGTGCTAAAAGCTGCAACTCTATGCACCATATTCAATTTCATTTGACTTACTCCTCACTAGACATGCATAGAATTGCACTGTAAGTGTGATTTACTCTGTTTTGTATTACGGCTCATGTGAGAGGCCACGATCCCTCGCTTTCCTCATTTAAAAGTGGATGAGATGTACAGATCTATGGTGTGACCACATTTGGAGTGTACAGTCCTGGCCACCTCACCTCAAAAATGACTTTGTAACGGTTCAGGAAAAGGCAGCCAAAATGACCAAGGGGACTCTCCTATGAAGAATGTTTGTGGCATTTTGGACTTTTTAGTTTAGAAAGAAGAAAAGGAAGAGGTGACACGATGCAAGTTTATGAAATTATGTATGGCATGGAGAAAGTGGGGAGAGAAAAGTTTTTCTCCGTCTCTCATAACACTAGAACTCGTAGACATCCAATGAAGCCAAATGCTGGAAGATTTAGGACAGATAAGATAAAGGACTTCTTCACCCAGTGCATAGTTAAATTATGGAATGTGCTCTCACAGGAAGCAATGATGGTCATCACCTTTGACGGCTTTAAAAGAGGACTGGACAAATTCATAGAGGAGAGGGCCACCAAGGGCTACTAATCATGATGGCTATGCTCTACCTCCACAGACGGAGGAAGCAATAATTTCAAATACAGTGGTACCTCGGGTTAAGTACTTAATTTGTTTTGGAGGTCTGTTCTTAACCTGAAACTGTTCTTAACCTGAAGCACCACTTTAGCTAATGGGGCCTCCTGCTGCCTCTGTGCCGCCGGAGCACGATTTCTGTTCTCATCCTGAAGCAAAGTTCTTAACCTGAAGCACTATTTCTGGGTTAGCGGAGTCTGTAATCTGAAGCGTATGTAACCTGAAGTGTATGTAACCCGAGGTACCACTGTACCAGCTGCTAGAAACCACAAGAGGGGAGAGTGCTCTTGTGCTCACGTTCTGCTTGCTCGGTTCCCACAGGCATCTCATTAGCCACTGCAAGAACAGGATGCTGGTCTTGATGGGCCATTGGCCTGACCTAGCAGGCTGTTCTTATGTTCAGAGTACTGAAGAATGTGGTTCTGTTAAGGACTTCACTAGACTACCATAGTGATTAAGACAACAAGCTAAGCAGGTCAGTTCAGGTATCATGTCAGTCATTCTCATAGGATTATAGAGCTGAAATTGACCTCAGATGTCACCTAGGCCTACCCCATGCTAATATAGGAAATCCATTACTACAGCATCTCTGCATTCTTATCCCGCCTTCTGCCAAAAAACCCAAGGCAGTGTACAAAGTCTGGGGGTGCTGTTAGACCTAGGAATAGGTTCCCTGCCCATGCTGTAAAGTACAATTTTTTTCATCATCAAACCTTTTATTGGCATCACATACAAACATCCATAGCAAATCAATACAGAATTCCCGCCTTTCCAGTGACACAAAACATTTGTCAAATGAAAGAGGCAAAGCAGTCTAACATTACATCTCTAGGTCTCCAGGGAGATCAGACATCTGCAATGTGTTTCGACGACAAAAAACCAGATAAAGATATTTAGCCACTAACTTGGTGAGCGTAAAGTACAATTATAATGATTATAGGACTTAATAGACTTCTCTATCCCAGGTTTCCTAAACTGAGTAGGACTCTCTCTCTCTCTTTGGTTGGCATCTGTCTATCTCTGGAGACAGTGCAGGAGTGCACCTTTGGGGGTGAAGTCAAACTGTTGGAAGGTTACAGCACCTGCTGCAGCTGTAGAGACCAACACTGGAGAGACATATTTTGTTGCAGCTAGGACAAATGAAGGTGTCCGGATGTACTGCTGCATTGAAGAAGAAGAAGAGTTTGGGTTTGATATCCTGCTTTATCACTACCCAAAGGAGTCTCAAAGCGGCTAACACTCTCGTTTCCCTTCCTCCCCCACAACAAACACTCTGTGAGGTGAGTGGGGCTGAGAGACTTCAAAGAAGTGTGACTGGCCCAAGGTCACCCAGCAGATGCATGTGGAGGAATGGAGACGCGAACCCGGTTCATCAGATTACGAGTCTACCGCTCTTAACCACTACACCACACTGGCTCTCACTGAACACACTCTCACCACACTGGCTCTCACTGAACACACTGCTGCTGAACAATCATCACACATGGGACAATTGCGCATGCATGCATGCATACTTGCGTGCGTGCGTACACACACACACACACACACACACACACACACGAAGGGAGGTGCATCTGATTCCCCCTCCCCTTTTGTGCTAGTATGCTTAAAAAGTAACATCAGAAGATGGCAGTAGAGATTGCTATATAATATTTGTCTTACAGGAAACAAATGCCTCATCTAAAAGAACACAGGGCAAGAAGTCTCTCGTAAGAACATATTGATTCTTAAAAGATGAACTCAGGGAGTGGAAGAGCAAATTCATCACTTCATTTTAAAAACAACAACATGGAAGTGATGTAAAAGTTCTGAAAGTGGCAGGGGGAACATTTGTAATAAATATCACATTCAACACCCACCCCTGAATATCTTTATATCAAGAGGTAGAACAGCAAGATAGACATTATGTAAGACCACAGATCTAAAGCTTCCATTTGCAGTCTTGCTGCTATGTGCCAAATATCTGTGAATGTTGCTGGGAGACTTGGTGACACAAACACAGGAGATGTGAGATTAGGCATGTCTACTAGGCAAAGCAGGTGTGAGAGACTCTGACAATCAGAACAGTACTGATGGGCTAATCTGTCAGTTTCAATTTCTCTCTGTTTCTAATTTTTGCAATATTAAGTTTAGTTTTGTATATTTCAACACAACTTTGCAAATTTCCTTTTCAAAAGTCTCTGTGAAAATTCAGCAACAGTTTTCTTGTAATAGGCATATGATTGTATGAATCCCCCCCTATTTCCCCCTAACATAACACAATCGTTAAATGCCCCCACCCCACCCTGGCACATGTATTTTGTACCTATCACATGGCTGGAAAATTGCAGTGCAAAATTCAGAGAAGCATGAATTTTGAAGGATGGTTGTGTTTTGGCTCATGGACTGTTTCAGAGACAACAAATTAAGTAGGTTTGCCTTTAAATGCAAATAGAATCAAATTTCTCCCACATCCTTTATCTATGGGAAAACATGATTCCATGGAATTGTATGTAGATAACCAGGGGTATTGTTAAAGGGTAGCCCAGGGAACCCAAGCCTCAAGTCTTTTGTTCTGGGCCCTGCAACATCTTTTCATCTCACCCCCTTCTGTTTTAAAACAACAGCAGCAACAACAACAACAACAACTTTGCTTTCAGGGCATGCTGCAAAGCACTAACCATAGGAGATTTCACAGCATTAGCATATCTGTGCCCTGCGTTTCTGCCTCAAGTCTTAAGTGGGCGTGTCAGAGAATAGAGAAAAACCACTCATCTGGCATAATAACAGGGAAAAAATATATGTAACAGTAAGCAGTAACGAATCTCAACCAGCTCCTGGGTGTGGTAGGTCTTTCTGCTTAAAAGGTTTAGGAAAGTGGTGCTGAGCTCTTTGCTGCCTGTCTTCTGATCCATTATGTCTTTCTGGTATGATTTTGTGACCATGGAAAGTTGCTGGGAGGCATTGTGGAAAGAACCCTGTGCTCTTGCGAGCATTCCAACATGGAACTTTGCTCAAATTTTGAGCCTATTTAAGAGGGCCTATTTTGCAAGGTGTGAAGTAAAAAGGAAGGAATAGCCCAAGCATATACATAAGAGCCAGACGTATGCTTGCCATGTATGAGACACAGCAAGCCGTAACAGCAACATTTGAGCTGATCCCTTTCCCTTCTTCTCTGATCCCTATGCCTGATATTCCCCATAGCCAGCACCCCACTCAGACTAGCATCTCCTAGCTTCTGATAACCCTTTCACCCTTCCTTCCTTGTCTTCTGACTAGCAATAAAGTGATACTTGCAGTTTTCATTCTTTACAATAAAGTTTTGTGGATTCAACCTAAGATTCACAACAAAGGTTGTGTTTTTGTTTTACCTAAGGCCAGGATCTTAGACTACTTACGGGAGAAATATAATTTGCATGAATAAGACTCCAGCAGGGTAGCAAACACAACTCTTGACTATGGACCATGCTGGCTGGGGCAAGGGGAGGAGAAGGAACTTAAATTGGTTTGCGTTTAAACCCACCTATTTTGCACTTTCAGAAACAATATGTGAACCAAAACATATCCATCCTTCAAAAGTCACACTTCTCTTAATTTTGTAGCGCAGTTCCCCTTGCAAGTAATGTACCATACTAAGGATAAAAAAGTGCCTATAGATGCACTTATGAGTGAAAATAACATGCAAAACGCATTAAATCACAGAAAATTCAATTGCAAAAGTGAGTATTTTAGACAAAATTCCACAGGTAGAAGAAAATCACAGGGAAATGCTGGTGAATTTACTTGAGGACTTTTTTAAAAAATGCTAATTGATATGGAAATGTGCAAAATTGAAGTTTGGAAAAATTAGAAGCCATAGCTAATAGCTTCTCTCTTATATAGCTTATATTGATGGGAATTGGAATCCAACAATATTTGGAGGACACCCTGTCAGTTTCAAGACTGCCGATCTGCATTCCCTTCCAGAATGGCCCAGAAATGGGAAGAGAAAACACACAAGAGCAATATAACTATTTGTTCACTTCTAATTTCTATGTTCTTTCTGTCCCCCGTGACCTTCCAGAGGTACTGATGCCTTCTTCCTGTGCTTCTGAGCACTCATTGTCAGATGGATGGTGTGAGGTTAAAGGAGACGTTGAGCATGGGAGTAAAAACTTTCATAGCCAAATATTGTTTCTTTTGGCTAATATTGCTTTCTACTAGCATTTCACCCCGGGGAGAAACTTGTAGCCCAGTAAATTCCTAATCATGCCGGCATAGGTCAGGACGTTCACCACTATTGCGTGAACCAGAGAGCAGGAGTTCGCTCAGAGATGTAGCCTCTGGTCTATAAAACATGCCAGTGTTTCTTTTCGACTGAGAGTGGGAATGTTATTTCTACTGAAACCTACCTTAACCCTTGTAGTAGTCTGGCATCTTGTATCTTGAAAATGGTTCAGTATAAGAGTTTGTTTGTGAAGGGGTTTTGTTTTTGCTTAAAATTAAGTTACAACTAACACAGAATGGTAGTGGGAATTAAGGATGGGGAAAGAATTGAACTCAGTTTGGATGTAAAGATGAACTTAGCTAACTTGCACTGTCTGAAATGATATGTGAACTAAAATGCAGCCATCCTTGGAAAGTCACAAATTTTCATGTTTTGTAATGTCGTTTTCCAGTCAAGTAATGTATGCAAAACTGCATGAATTCAGGTAAAGTGTGCATTTAAATGCATATATTCATGACACTAACATACAAAATGCATTATATAAGAGAATAGTGCTTTGAAAACAATTTTAATTTTAGACTGTCAAAATCCATACGTGTACATTTTAAATGTCGAACTTTGTATTAAATCAGCTTTGTAGTTCTCTTGCACAAACTACTTTCAAGTTGTGCAACACATATTGAGAGACAACTTTACTTGAGCTAATTTGAGGTAAGCCTTGAAAATATATTTTTAAAATCCTTAAATCCCCATTGCCAGCTGCCTTTGAATGTCTGGAGAGGTTGCCATATACAAGATAGAGGACTTGTTAATTTGTAGCTGTTTGTGGAGCAGATTTGTTCTCTGATGTCTTTAAAAGCAGATTTGAGAAATTCATGGAGGTTAAGTCTATTGGTGACTACAAGTGTACCTCTAAATATCAGTTGCTGGCCATCACATGTGGGGAGTGTGCTGTTGCACTCAGGTTATGCTTTGGGGCTTGCCATAGGCCTCTGGTTGGCCAGTATGAGAAAAGGATGCTGGGTTCAATAGCCTTTCCATTAATAGTTACAACCTTGTTGTAATTAGTGGAAGCTGGCGCATTAGGACAAATGGGGCACTGCCCCACAAAACTCATTCTGTCCCCAACCAGCCCACAACTTCTTGCCTGCTTACAACTGGTCCAGCATCCAGACCCTCTTCCTCCTCTTCCTTAGGCTCAGTGTTGCCTCTGTAGAATGCAGTAGAAAGGAGGATGAGGACAAACCCAAAAGTTTTGCTCCATCTGTCATTGGTTCTGGCTTCATCTGCCATTGGCTCCAGATCCACCTACTGTTTGTCTCTTTGCCTTCTTCCCTACCAGCCCCAAAGAGCACCAGCCTCCATTGGTTGCAACTGAGGGACATCTATTGATTAAGACATTTGGTTGTGAATATGTATGCACCCAGTTCATTCAAGGCTGTAGGCATTTGGGCTGTAGGCAGAAGCCATACTATGAGTTTTAGCAGGTTTATTTATCATGCTCAGTAAATTAAAACTTAGATCTGATTGGGTTTTAAAGCCTCAGATGCAAGGGGGTGGCAAAAATAGCACACTTCAGCTGCAAATGTCTTCAGTCAGTGAGGTTGAATCCCAGAGGGTCCATCAATACACTGTACCACTTCTCTCTGGTTTTTAATGATCAGTGTCAACTCTGATAAAGATGCACTTGCTATTTCTGAAAGATAATTCTCTCCCTCCTCCTCTATCTCTTTTTTAACTCAGCAACTTTAGCCTGTCACCAGTACAGCAGTGACATCTATACCCCAAGGAGCAATTTGTCTTTCGTCTTCAATGCCTTTCGGATACATTTTGCTCATTTTTTAAATAAAAAATAACTTACATGGATCTGCTGTGAAAGCCTTTCGAAGTAGTACAGTGTCCAATGATGGTGAGCCGCAAATCACCTGAGATCTATAATGAGATGGTGTACAGGTTACTTTCCCTGTGTGATTCCTTGTGGTGAGGTTCTTCCTGCCTGGTGTACCTTCCAGATATGCCGTGCAACTTGGCTCTATTACATTGGGAATGTTCCCAACCCTTCCATCCACCGCCAGTGACTTTCACTAGTTAGCGATTTGTGACATCTTCAGATATCTGAAGGGCTGTCACATGGGGGATGAAGCAAGTTTGTTTCAAATCACAAGGAAGGAAATTCTAACTGAATATTCGGAAGAGCTTTCTGATGGTAAGAGTTCTTTGACAGTGGGATGGACTACCTCAGAAGATGGTGGACTCTCCTCCATTGGAGGTTTTTAAACAGGGGTTGGACAGCTATCTCATTAGGAATTCTTTAGCTGTGATTCCAGCATTGTTGGGGTTTGGACTAGAAAATCCTGGACGTCCCTTCCAACTCCACATTTCTATGATTCTATGACATTTGTATGCTACCCCACAATATAATGTTCTCTGGCTAGCTCACAATATGCTCCTCTTTTGTTTTGCTTACAGTATTCTGGTTTTTTGTTTTGCCTCAGGCTTGACCAAACACAACTCCTCTAAAGGCCAGGTGTGACCCAGGTGCCTCTAAGCTGCCAAACTCTTTCCAACATCAGAGTTTAGGAAACAGGCCTCAAGACTCAGCTTGTGTCTGTATGTGCCTGTATTGTGTCCATAAAAAAGTTACAGGTAATTCAAGTAATGTAGAAAACTTGTGGATTGTTTACTCCTCTCCTCCTTTGTAAACAAATTTGAGTTAAAGTTCAATGAGATGCCATCTATTGTCCATGTTGTTGGTGATATCCCTGTTATGCAATGGGCGGGTCTTCGTGGAAAGACACAAACCATGTTACCAAGGCAAATTCCATCTTCACCCTGAATCCTTCAAGGGAAGCATAGTGTTACAGCTCACAACCATTGACCCCAATAAATGCACCTCAAGATCTACAGGTTTACTTACCAGTCCTCTATTTGAAATATTGTCTAGTAGTTGATGTCCCATTTCAAGATGAAAAACCATGAAGGGAAAAACGGGGGCCAGGAAGTTCCCCATCAATGTTTGGCACCTGGATGAGAAATGCAAGTCATGTGACCACAGTCTTCCCTTTGATGGTGAGATATATTATGTTACTATTTAAATTATAGCAATTATTTATACAATTGCATCAATACAGATAAATATGCATATACAAATATTGTGAAAGTCTGTATCTGTCACCATTTTTGGGGTAATGCATTTCCTCTTTCTTCATGGCACACAAGCAGCTACCCTACTCTTTCTTGCTCCCCACCCCCAGCCCTGTCCTTGACACTTGTCCAGCATTTTTAAATGAAGTGAAAATGGATGCTTTGGCGTTCAGGTGGTGGCACCTCAGCCTCTGTACCCTCCTAACCACATCACTTTGTAGCCCTGAAGATGGTGCAGCATGACAGAAGTGCAGCAGTTTCCTTTGAGACCTCCAGAGAATTGATGCAGTCCTCAGGCCGTATGTTATCCCTGTTCTAGAGGTTTTCTGTAACTCACTACAATGGAAGCAGAAACTTGGAACAACCAAGAGGCAAGAAGGGAAAAGCTCATCTTTCTAGGGTGCAATCCTGGACAGCGTGTATGGAGGTCCTGGGCTGCCCAGATGACAGCCTTGCTGCTGTGGTCCAAAGGAAAGCAGAGCAATACATTGGGCAGCTTGGCAGCAGGAATTGCTGGAAGGAGGCATACAAGACTCTACCCAACTGCCTTAGGGACTTCACATAAGATTTGTGTAGGGTTTACCCCTTAGCCTTTTCTTCTTACGAAGATGCCCCACAAGGCAGGGGGTATGGATTGTTCCTCAGGATTTGCTGCTGGAGCTTTTCTTACAAATCTGTATAGCCGCATGACATCCAAATATTTTGCCTTTCTGATTCTGGATTCCTGGTTTTTGACTCCCAGTTTACCGTGCTACTTCTGAGAGAGAATGAGAGAAAGGAAGGCCACAACCTATTCAACACAGGCCCTTTGTGTTTTCCAACTGCAGTGAGAAGATAGAACACTTGACATTTGTCTGCCAAGTGGGGAAGAAAAAATACCTGACAGATTTTGCTTTAAGTGACTTCTACCTCAACTTTATAATGTTTTAATTTCTAAGCTGTATCAAAGTATCCATGAAAGGCATTAAACTGTTAGTGTGGGAGTCCAGACGCAAAGCAGACACAGCACGGACAGGGGGAACTTGAGCTTCTTTGCATCACTTTGCTGTCAACCTGGAGGTCCATTGTAAAAATCAAAACACAAACCCACAGCATGATTTGCAAGAGCGGAGAGGTGTTAGCTGAGGATGCCAGTCAAATCCCAATGACCTTACATAATTATTTTTGGCTACCATCAACATCCCCTGTGTTGTTGTAGCTGGATAACTTATTCATTGCTTTCTGTCCCAAATTACCACATAAACGGCTTTCTCCCACCCAGGAGACATTTCAGGCAGAAGGAAAAAATGATTTCTGCGTGTGTGTCTGGATGGTGGTGGAGACATGGCTCTGGAGATGTAAGCTTTGTTTTAGTGAGCATCCCCAGGCTAAACAAAAGAAGCTGACATTTCCAGGAATTCAGACAGAACCAGAGTGAGAAGAAGTGTGTAAAGGGAGCCCTTCTGGATCAGACCAAAGACCCACCTAGCCCAGCATTGTGTCCCCACAATTCAGAGGAAGGTAACTTATACTGAGTCAGACCATTGGTCCATCCAGCTCAGTGTTGTCTACTTTGATTGGCTGTGGTTATCCGGCATTTCAGCACGGAGTCCCTAATAATAATAATAATAATGATAATTTATTATTTATTGTTGAATGGTTTCTTTAAATGTAAAGGTTCATCATTGTTCCACCCGATGTGTATGTCTTTAAGGGGCCGGAGCAAGGGCCAGAGCAAAATAACGAGACCCAGCTTTACAGCTGTGAAACATAGCAGGTGCTGCTGAGTTGCATTGATTAAGCTGTGTCAGCAATTGGGTGTAGTATATAAGGAGCAGCACCTAGCTCTCCCATTACCCTGGGGGATGGGTTGGTGGTTGGGTCTGGTTTGTTGTTGATGTATTTAGTGTATAAGGAGTTTTTGTTTTTGTAATTAAAACCTTATTTAAGTTATTTTTGAGTCCCCTTTTAATGCATGGTCTCCCCAGCAAGCTCTCTGCAGCGCTACCATACTGCAAATAGCCAACATTTATACCCCCGCCCATCTGGCTGGGCTTCCCCAGCCACTCTGGGCGGCTTCCAAACAAATATTAAAAGCTTCCCTAAACAGGGCTGCCTTCAGATGTCTTCTAAAAGTCTGGTGGTTGTTGTTCTCTTTGACATCTGGTGAGAGGGCATTCCACAGGGCGGGCATCACTACCGAGAAGGCCCTCTGCCTGGTTCCCTGTAACTTGGCTTCTCGCAGTGAGGGAACCGCCAGAAGGCCCTCGGTGCTGGACCTCAGTGTCCGGGTAGAACGATGGGGGTGGAGACGCTCCTTCAGATATACTGGACCGAGGCCGTTTAGGGCTTTAAAGGTCAGCACCAACACTTTGAATTGTGCTCGGAAACATACTAATGATCAGATGTGTGCTCCGTTCTGAGGTGCAGGCTCGATAGCTGCCTGGTAATGCCCAACTCAGCCTCTAGCCTTGCCTCTAAAATAAAAAAGGAGACTACAACTCAATACAAATATTTACAGGAATATGTACAGGAGCAGGAATGAGATTAATCTGGGGAAGTATCAAACAGCTCTGGACAGAAAGTGCCTTGAAAAAATAGACCAGCATGAATTCAGAAAACATACTTTGCTGAAGACCATGATGCAAAATCTTCTGCATAGGAAGTATGGAGGATTAGGCCGAACAGAAATTGTCAAGACTCTGCGTTTCGTGTTCCTCATGCTGTCACCAGAAAGAACCTGACCAGCGTATTAGCTATGCATTATGCATTTAGGGGAGCCGGCATTTATGGGCTAATCACTCTGCTGTTTGTTCTCTTGCTTTTACACCAGCTAGGAAATAGTTCTGCACTTCAGAGTGTTTGCTGAGAATACCTGAGTGGAATAAGCTGATGAGGCAGAGGTGCTTCACGCCGTTCCTCCTGTTCATGTGAATGCCGCCGTGATTGATTTTTAAAAAAGAAAATGGCTTCTCTTGAGGAGTAGATTACCATTTGCTTGAATTCCTTGATACGCTCTTCTCTGTGTGCGATGAACATGAAGGTCTCCTCCTGAGTAGAAGCAAGATACAGTCTGCAATATTTTTAAAAGAGAAAGCTCCACTGAATAAAAATGCTCTGTGACCTATATGAGCTGGATTGGGTCAGGCAGATTATATGCAGGCTGACATTTAGAGAAAAGTGAGGTGATTTACTGACAGTTGCTATGATATGCATAGGAAATCCAGAAACAATACAGGGGTGAGCTAAGTTTTCAGAGCCTGCGCCCCCGCCACAATACCCATAGCAAAGATTTCATCTAGGAAATGTTTAAGTTTCCTGAAGCCTCTACATGTTTTATCTAGTTGGACTGGATTATTTATAAATCAAATGTCACTGCTTCATGGATCGGAAACGTGTCTTCTTCACTGGGGGATTTGCTGCCTGTGTTTTTTAAACTGTGGAATTTCAAATTAACATGAAATTTGCTGGCAAAAATTTAAACGGTTTTAAATGTCCACCTTTTGCTCTATCTTCAGCAGCACTAAACAAATTGCATCTCCTCATACAGTAGCTGTTTTGAGGACTTATAAACCCTCCCTCTCACAGTTGCTTTGGATCAAGAATGCAATGAGCCAATAGACTCCTTTATCTAGAACTTCTTGGTCAGCTGTACAGTGGTACCTCGGGTTACAGACGCTTCAGGTTACAGACTCCTCTAACCCAGAAATAGTACCTCAGGTTAAGCACTTTGCTTCAGGATGAGAACAGAAATCGCGTAGCAGCGGCGTGGCGGCGGCAGTGGGAGGCCCCCATTAGCTAAAGTGGTATCTCAGGTTAAGAACACTTTCAGGTTAAGAATGGACCTCCAGAATGAATTAAGTTATTAACCCGAGGTACTACTGTATTGTGCTGAGATGTTGCTTGATCAGTAAAAATTCCTGTTGATGGGAGAAAGGTGTGTGTGTCTCTCTCTCTGGTGGAGCCCAAAACTACTGTTTTTCTAGGATTTTGGAGTCTAGAGGAGAGGGAGAAGGTGAAATGGGGAGGAGTAAGGTGACGTTTTTGCCAACCTTCTAGAAATGAGGTAAGATCTCAACAGCACTTAAACTTTAAAATGCACTTAATGATGTGGAGGAAACACGTATTGTTCTGTATGCTCAGGTAGGTCAAAATCTGCTCCATAGGATTACCTGCTGAGAAGCCTCAACTTGGGTCATCCAATTGTGCTGCCCATCTTTATCAATACCTGTTTTATTGCAACACCGCACTGATACAGGTCAGAAAGTAGAAAGGTAAAAGGTGAAGGGGGAGTGGTGATTTCCCAGTCTGCCTCACTGGTTTTGCCACCTTTCTGTCCAGTATCCTGAACCAAAAAATGGGCTGCCAGGGGCCTGCCATGTTGCAAACTCCCGTTCACAGATTGCACCATACCAGACTTTAAAAAAGAAAATGTCAGAATCCAGAAAGAAACGAAGGCACATGTTCTGTTCCATATTCCAATAATCCCGAAGGGGATGTGGGTGCCTCCCCCCCCATAAAGTCAATTAGACTCTGGATCTATAATAATATTTACAATAACAATAACAACAACAAACTGTTGTAATTACTAGATTTGGTGCACAAGAGGAGCTAAATGAGCTAAACACATCGGGAAGATTTAAAGACGTCAGTTAGCAACCTTTTGAGCCAATTAAGAATTCATTCAGTAGACATTCTCTGTATGAGGAAAGTCAGCTAATTAGCAGAGTAATTGGCACACACTATGGAAGCCGCTGCCCTGTCTTTGCAGAGAGCTCCATGGGTATTTTAATGAGCGCAAGTGACCATGACCTCAGTGTTGTGGCTCATTGAAAGACAGAACTCCACATGTTTCATAGATGGCCTCTTGCATTCTAATAGATCCGTTCTTGGAGGTTACTCATACTTTAGATTTTACCCTCTAGCTTATATGCTACACACTGTGTTTATCTCTGTGTTGTTATAGGTTTACCTCTAAAGGTTGTTCAGGAAAGCAAAATTTCCCATGTTTCAAGCTTTGTGTTGAAGTGTTCCCTTTCAATAAGCAGATTTCCCCCCTCATCAACTCAGTCTATTATAGGGACTGCACACCTCTCTTATGCTGAGGCTCACTGAAGCATGTGAAGTTATTTCCAGAAAATTAATGACTCAGTATTTTTAAAAACGACTCCGTTTTTTAAAAGACTCAGTTTAACGCCACACACAGTTACCTAGAAGCAGTGCTTTTTTTTTAAGAGCTTCTGGTACTTGTATGTTGGTGAAAGCTCTGTGGGCGCCAGCACAAAATGGCTGCCATGGGCAGCAAAAGAAAAGACATGCTGGTACTTCAGTGAGTGCTGTCGCACATGTGTACACACACACACACACACACACACACACACACACACACACACACACACACCTTGTCCAGGTGCAAGTCCCACTGAACAAAATTAGACACTTCTGTGTATACATGTATATAAAAGCACAATAAGGCATTAATAAGGGGTGAGGAAACATTAGTCGGAATTGATCCAGGACAACTTAATCAAAAAGCTAAGATTGATCCAAAAGAGGGTTTCAGTTGAAGAAAGGAACAGATAACAAATATGGAAAATATTGGTTGGAATTCAGTGTAGTACTAAGTTGGGGTATGCAAGCAGGGAATGAAGTCCACTTGTGTAATGAGGCTTTCCCTTCTCTCCTCCCCTGAGCCCCCCCAAACCTATTCTGTGGGTTCCTCAACCACCCAGGGTAGATTTAGATTTAGAGGTGTGTGGAGACGGAGGAGGGAAAGTCCAGATTCTGGACTAGGGCATCTCCTCCTCCTGCTAGGACCAGCTTACTCCCCCCCTGGTCTCTCAGTAGCAGAAGAGGTTCTGAAGAAGGAGTAGCAAAGTCAGGCACAGTGAAAAAGTATTGCTTGGGAAGGACCCAGGGGAGGAGGAAACTTTGGGAACTGTGGGAAGGCAGGGACCTTCAGTGCCCTCAGCTGCCTCATGGGGGCAAGATCTACTGGGACAAGTTGCTGTGCTCAATAGACCTGATCTCCTGAGTCAGCCTTGTTTCCCTGAATGAAGAATTAGCTTCACTGGTGCCATGTGATTTCTTCCTGACACCAACTTCTGACATATGCTCACAATGGCATTCCCTTGCATCCACGGGGTGCCCTCTCCTACTTACTGCTGCTGAAGTTCAGCTTGAAAGAAGCTTTCCATTGTAGCAAGTAGTGTGCACTTGGTTGAGGGATGTCTGTGGTGTCCATGACACTTAAACTAGGAAATGTTCCCACAGGCCCGAAAGGTTGGTAAGCTCAGTTACAGGACAGGGTGAAACAAAGATCAGCCAAGGGTTGCAACCTGCAGCTTATGAAGGAAGAATGAAGCAAAGGTCAGATGCAGACTTAGAAATTATTTGCAATTTAACCTGTAGCATCCCTAAGTCACCATGACATCAGGACACAGGTAAGTTCTACTGACATTATGGAGGGGAATGGCTGACATTCCCTGTGGCAACCACTTGTTTTGTGGTAAGTCCAGTTTCCCTCTTATTCTGCCCCTGGGCCTCTCATCAGAGTTAGAAAACTTTCATTCGTGTTTAACCTAAAGCCAGTTTCCGTTTGCTTAAATTGGAGCCTCTGTTCTGAGCCAAAAAAAATGTTCTGGAAAGAACTTTTGACAGAAACTTAGTTTAAAATCTTCTTGTATGGCAACACACAACATTCCCAGCTTGGCACCATTGTTAAATTTGCAGTTTGAAATAGACATTTGGCTCTTTTGTTTGGTAATTGTCTGAGAAGAATTCCTGGGCAAAAGCTACAAAGCGGGAAGGATGGCATCTCCATTGGAGCAGCATAATTTGATTGATTTGACCTTTCCTGTGGTGTGTATTTTACACGAATGTTAGATGAAACTGGCCATGGGAAGGAAAAAATGGAATTTGAAGGGATGTGAGGCTAATAGGACTTTGGACAATGATGCTATCCTTTGTTCCGACCTACCGGAAAGCAGGAAAGGTGATGTTTGAAAGAGAGCCTTTTTATTTCTGAACAATTCATTCCTACATCTTAATGGTAAATGGCATGTTGGTTTGGGGAGCTGGCCTGCCCTCAGTCTGTAGAGATTGCTGCTCAGCTGGGGTGGCTCATTCTGAAACACAAATGAGAGCCCTCAAAGTGTGCTAAACAGCATGCATTCTCTGAGCTGCTCCCTATCACTGGTTTCCCTGTTGCAACATTATGACCTGCAAGATTCTCTGGCTTTAATGGCATGCTGCTAACTCCCAGGTTCAAAGGCCAGGAAGCTTAGACACAAGTTGAGGATAATGGCTAAAAAACATTTTCAGATCTGCTTGTGTCACAAAGCTCAAGTACAAAGGCCAGAATTTTCTTTGTAGGGACAAAACTCTTAACATTGTTCTAATAGGGGTGAAATAAAATGCACTGAAAATTGAGCACAGAATGCACTGCTTTTAATCATGTGTGTTTAATGAGTATATACCTTACATAAAGTGGGGCTAAACCCTCCCATCCCCATTGCTTGGGTGGAGAAACGCATTGCAAAATTTGGAGAAGTGCAAATTTCGAAGTCTGCGTTTCTCTTTGAACAGTGTTCAGGAAATGTGAATTATGTAGGTAGATTTGCTTTTAAATGTGAACTGAATGCAATTTCTTCCCCCATTCATGGTAGTAAGTGAAATGAATGGGGCTTACTCTCAAGAAAATGTGTACAGGAGGATGTGTCTAAGGCTGCAGTTACTTGGGAGTTAAATGTCATTGAAGTGAATGAGACTAGCATCTGAGTAAACATGCCTAGGGTTCACCTCTATGTTACTTGTCAGGGTGCTGCAACTCTCTTGAGAAATAACAGACCTCCCTCCTCCCTGCCCACTGAACCCATTCATTTTCACCGCAAAGCTGCTCTCCACTTCCCCAACCTCATTGCATTATACTTGGAATATGATCAACACTCAAACTTAATAGTCTGAAAAGCTTTCTATGCTTTGCACTGACCTTTTACATCTGTGAAGGACACATGATAAGCCCTTTAACCTACTGCCAAGCCGAGAATCATTCTATTTCTGTGCTAGTTCCACTCTAATTAAAAGTGGATTTATATGTAAACCACAAGCCTAGGCTCCTTTTTATGAATTCTGAAAATGCTGGCTTCATTATTTATGTCATGCAGCAAAACTAGACCATGACAGATGAGTTTCTGAGCATTTGCTGATCATTCATCTACAAAACATAATAGTTTGATTCTCTCACTTAGGGCTATTTACAGAACCAGAAGTTGATGAATTGGGAGTACCAGTACTCTGCCAAATATCTCTATAGCCTCCCTTCAAACCCAGCATCTCAGAGAAATCTTCAATACCATGGGGTAAATTGGAGATCATTATTCCCACTACTCTTTTTTTGTTGTTGAAAGAAATATAGTAATTCTTTAGCCCCAAGATCAGAACGTTTACAATATGACAGCACATGCCTTGACATAAATCCAGTGAAACCTAGATACAGATTCATAGAACTGTAGAGTTGGAAGGGATCATCTAGTCAACCCCGCAGCAATGAAGGAATCTGAACTAAAGCATCCATGACAGATGGCCACCCAACCTCTGCTTAAAAGCCTCTCATGAAGGAGACTCCACCGCCTTCCAAGGAAGTCTTCTCCACCGTCAAACAGCTCTTACCACCAGAAAGTTCTCCCTGTTGTTTAGTTGGAATCTTGAAGTCATCTTGAAGTCAGGTCCAACCTTCCAGAGCAGGAGAAAACAAGCTTGTTTCATCTTCCATATGGCAGAGTTCAATCCTTGACGGTGGTTTACAGAAATATGTAGCAATATGGACATTTCCAGATCTGGGGTTATATATGTGAGGAGCTATTCAAACATGGCTGCTGTGATAGCTCAGTTGGTTAGAGCATGGTGCTGAGAATGCCAGGCTTGCATGTTTGATCCCCATATGGGACAACTGCATCTTCCTGCATTGCAGGGGGTTGGACAAGATGATCCTCAGAGTCTCTTCCAACTCTAGAATTCTTTGTAACACATTACCTGATGCTACAGCCATAAAGCAAACATATATGGAAACACAAGTGGGGACAGTGCTGTTGTGTTCATTGCCTGATTCTGGGCTTTGCATAGGCATTTGGTTGGCCACTGTGAGACCAGGATGCTGGACTAAGATGGAGCTGACTTACGTTTTTCTGGGTACCCCATTTTTGAGCACCCCTAATCTGAATGCAGGAAAGCAGATGGCACTGTGGTCTAAACCACAGAGCCTAGGGCTTGCCTATCAGAAGGTCGGTGGTTCGGATCCCTGTGACGGGGTGAACTCCCATTGTTTGGTCCCAGCTCCTGCCGACCTAGCAGTTCAAAAGCACGTCAAAGTGCAAGTAGATAAATAGGTACCACTCCAGCGGGAAGGTAAATGGCATTTCCCTGCACTGCTCTGGTTCTCCAGAAGTGGCTTAGCCATGCTGACCACATGACCCGGAAGCTGTCTGTGGACAAATGCCAGCTCCATCGACCTATAGAGTGAGATGAGCGCGCAACCCCAGAGTCGTCCGTGGCTAGACCTAACGGTCAGGGGTACCTTTACCTTTACCTAATCTGAATGCACACAACTTCTCTAATGTGAACAGGCATACAGGTCGTTGTGATTGCCATAGGTGAAAACCAACAATACATTTTTCACAGTTGCAGAAGTGATGCTAGCTGTAAATTTGTACAGCTCAGATTGCACACTGCTGTTCCTTCCATGCATCTGCAAGCACACAGCCAGCTGGCTGTAGGAGAAGTTCACTGTGTGAACCAGCCCTAAGAGAAAATGTGTGCCTTTTCTAATGCTTGACAGTCAACAGATAAATCCCAAGGATGACAATCGGTTTTTGTTGTTGCTAATTTGTGCAGGGTAAACAGACGCTTAGCTGATGTAAACTGATGTTACCAACATAAAAAAGCTAATACTTCCCTCCTAATGATCTCACCCATGTTTATAGAGTCTGGACAGCACTTGGCTGTTTTCATTTCAGAGTGTGGTTCTTGGGGATAAGCACCAAGCTTCAGTGCTTAAGAGCTGCGATCTCTAATAATATAAAATAAATAAGCAGCTTTGAGATAAACCTTTCATTCCTGCCAGCCACCTTAAGCCTAGGTTTCCACAGTATTGTTATCATTGCAACTGGGAAGGTTTAATCTTGAAAAGAAAGTTCTTTATTGTGTGTCACTCACTAAGCATCAGTACGCCAACCCATGAAAGGATTTTATTTTACTTTGCATCCTTCTAGACATGAACAAAAAGAGGCAGTTTGTTTTCCGAATCAACTGCCATCCTGAGAATTAACTAAGTGGAGTCATTCACACCAGATGGACTCCGAGAACATGGACAACAAGAGGGAAATAACATTGGCCTCTTATGGAAGAAGATAAAGTTATATAAGCTTAGACATTTTACAAAATGTAGTTTAGACACCTGTGAGTCCCTGGATTAAAGCTGTGATCCAAAACACCGTGGAATACAGAAATGCATTATACTGAGGCTGCATTCACATGGCAGTTTATTCCATTTCCCTGACATTTTGGTAATTGTTAATTTCTGCACTATATTTGGGCTTCCACATGATGTATAAACCCATTCAAAAGAAACAAAAACAAATGGAACATAGTGCATGCTTAGAATACTATCACTTACCTACTTTTTCATTTCTTTGTCTTCAGCCTCCCCCATTGTCCAAGTTTGGATCTGTGGCCACAGTATCATCCACTGGGCCCATCTGCGGGCTAAAGAATGTGGCTTGGGCTTCAATTTGGGTCTTCCATCAAGGGTTCGAGTTTCCTGGTTTTCAAGGTGCGGCATGCACTGGGAAGAGCTTATGCCATTGCTGAAGGCAAAAGCTGCTTCGTTTGGTTTCCCCAACATTCTAATCATCCAGCTGGGGGAGAATGATTTGACTTTCAGAAAGAGCGTGGACTTGCTTTGGAACATCAAAAAGGATTTTGATGAGCTGGCTGCTCTATTCCCTGGGACAACGTTGTTTTGGTCCAACCTTCTGAAGAGAAGGGTTTGGTGAGGCTTTATGGGTATTCCAGTAAAGGAATCCGGCGGTCGTGGATCCTGTCTGAAGCCCTTGCTGGTGGCTAGGGCTATGGCATGACCCCCGGTGACATCAGGGGGAGCTTTCAGTTGTATTTGCATCAACAGGCTCCTCCCACTGGTGGTTAACCCTTGTTAGACTCACCCATCCCTGAGGGGGTGGAGTCACACTCTGTTGTTTTATCCAATGCCTAAGCCAATACCACTCACATGCTGTAATCAATCAAGTTGTGGCCTTTTTTAGCCCATTAACCTAGTATACTGTGTCCATGTGTCTTTCTTATCCCCAAGCTGGTGGTGGGTCCTTGAATCACAAACCAGAAAATACACAATAAAAACAAAAACAAAGACAACCCAATAATCCCACAACATATTTTAAAAGGGTATCCTCTGTCAAGCAGTCAAAGGCCTGTTTAAAGAGGAACATTTTTGCCTGGCGCCTAAAGGTGTATAATGAAGGCACCAGCTGAGCATTCCACAAATGCAGAGCCACTGCAAAAAACGTCCATTCTTGTGTTGCCTCCCTCTGGACCTCTCACGGAGGAGGCACATGAAGAAGGGCCTCAGATGATCTCAAGATGACTTTAGACATTAATATGTCTAAATCCCTTTTTAAAGTCATCTAAGGTGGTGGCCATCATCACAATTTGTGTTAGTGAGTTCCATAATTTATATACTATGAACCACTTCCTTTTGTCTGTTCTGAATATGTGGTCACACATTAGCCCAGTCTTATGGGTCCACATTTGAGCAGGTTGGGTTGAACTTCTTGTGGTTTTTAGTCTTTTGTCATTCTGTGAGCAAGAAAGAAAACGGTTGCCAAAATGCACCCCCCCACCATCCTGATGAGAATGCAAAGGAAGACAAGCAAAAGGGGGGTGTCAGTCCATCAAATTTTGCTTGGTATAGCCATATGTCATAACAAAGTTGCAAATAAACATAATATTAGGACAAGAGTGCTTGTGGCAGCTCCTGACAAAGAGGAACAAATGATGTGAAAATCCAATTTAAACATCAACAGATTGATCGAAATAGCAGTCAACAAGATTGGTTTCAACAAAAAGACTGTATTCTTGCACAGCTAATTTCCATATTGGCTTTTTGAAAAACAGAATGTATGAATCATTGTTTACTATGTGTTTATTGTTGCTTTAGTGTTTTTATTATATACCATTTTGGACAGTTGGGTTTTGTAAATTATAAAAAAGAACACCAATGTAATGAATGACTAAATAAACCCATAGAATGGTACTCAAATAGGTTTTTCCTAAGAGTAGAGTCATTGAAATTAATGAACATGAGTAAGTTAAATCCATTAATTTAAGTAGCTCTACTCTTAAGGCCTCATTCATACCATAAGTTTAAAGCACTATGATGCCTTTTTAAACAGTCATAGCTCCCCTCAAAGACTTGTGGGAATTGTAGTTTGTGAATGGTGCGAAGGTTCCCACTCATTCCCTCCAAGAGCTATATCCTCAAAGTTGTTAAACAACCAATCTCTCTTCACATGGAACTGTAGGAATCGTAGCTCCTCTGGTGCTGGAGGAGACTCTTGAGAGTCCCATGGACTGCAAGAAGATCAAACCTCTCCATTCTGAAGGAAATCAGCCCTGAGTGCTCACTGGAAGGACAGATCCTGAAGCTGAGGCTCCAATACTTTGGCCACCTCATGAGAAGAGAAGACTCCCTGGAAAAGACCCTGATGTTGGGAAAGATGGAGGGCACAAGGAGAAGGGGACGACAGAGGACGAGATGGTTGGATAGTGTTCTCGAAGCTACCAGCATGAGTTTGACCAAACTGCGGGAGGCAGTGGAAGACAGGAGTGCCTGGCATGCTCTGGTCCATGGGGTCATGAAGAGTCGGACACAACTAAATGACTAAACAACAACAAGCAACCCTCTGCAAGCTTAACAATCTACAGCTTCCAGAATTCTTTGGGGGAAGCCATAACAGCTTAAAGTGGCATTTTTGTGTGAATGTGGCCTGAGTATAACTAAGTTGAATACGGCAATAATTTTCAAAAGATCAGACGTGTTTTGCCCAAAGTGAAAGCTGCCGCCTTATATGTGACCTGCTTATTCTCATTTGTGAGCTGATAATCAAGAGGGAATGTGCTGCTGATGTCAAGACAGCTGACTTGTGTCCCGTAAATTAAAATGCATTGACAATTCAATTCTTAGGAATGGACTGAGCTAGCGGCCTTATCTTTCTTCCAGGACAGTGAGGGCAGGAGAGGAAAGGACACACTCAAGGTAAATGGCATCAAATTGATGACCTGCAAACTGCTTCCTTCCTGTTTCATTAGTCACTTGCTGTGATTCATCTGCAGAGCTCTATAATTAAGCTGATACTCAACCAGAAGAAAAGAGTTGGGGTTTTCAAGAAGCTTTCACACTGGATAAAACACATCAAGAAGTGCAAATAAAACAAGGCCGGCTGCATCTGTGTGGTACGCCTGCTTTATTTACAGTTGCACCGAAGGAGCCATCTCATGTCACAGACAAATGGAGATTATAGAGAGACCCCCCAAAAATGCACCAGAAATTGAGACTGGATTGTGTGAAGGTTCCCTGCCATTTTTCACAAAATGCTTTCCGACTCCCTCAAGCCATAATCAGTTATTTCATTTCAGTGGCTTAGCTCCTGCAAAGTAATGCTTCAAATTAAGGCTCCTAATTATGCATTTAGGTGGAAGATTGGGATTTAAGCTCCCAAAGTTCGTGAATAATATAATTAACCAGGATTAACTGAAGTCTGAGCATATAGAAGTGGCCTCCCGGATTTAGGCAGCTAGGAAGTCATGCTAAGAAAATCCCAAGGTTCTCCTTCTGTGGAAAGACCCGGAGCAATACGCATGGACTTGCTGTAACCATGCTGAATGATATCAGCACACAATGTCTACTTAAAAAGGTAAAGGGACCCCTGACCATTAGGTCCAGTCGTGGTCGACTCTGGGGTTGTGGCGCTCATCTCGCTTTATTGGCCGAGGGAGCTGGCGTACAGCTTCCAGGTTATGTGGCCAGCATGACTAAGCCACTTCTGGCGAACCACAGCAGCGCACGGAAACGCCGTTTACCTTCCCGATGGAGCGGTGCCTATTTATCTACTTGCACTTTGACGTGCTTTCAAACTGCTATGTCTACTTACCTGGTAGCAATTTCGGTTTACCAAATTAATATGTACCAGTGCATTGTCAGCTGTTGTTTCCACAGTGCTTAACATGTACTAGGCATTTTACGATAAATTAAATACACAGCACCCCCCCCCACAATGACAGAGCATCTGAATGTACCTGCAGTACAAATATGAGACAATCACATGTAAATGTTAACGTTACACTTTGTATTTCCTCCCTTTGAGATAGTTTGAAGTTGGGGCCAGGGTGTGCATCTACTGAGCATCTGATTCACATAGCTCACACTACAGTGGTGCTAGTTTTTTTTACTGCATGAACATTGTCAAAGGAGGCAATAACCCACATGCCAGCAGACACTCTCTTAGTGTGGACTCTTCCTGCTGTTACAAGAACAACCTCTGGGGTTCTACCTCTTGCTCCTTTCTGAAATGAGGCAATAATACACGATACATCCCATCTTTGCCCTGGATTATCCCCGTCCTTGTCCAATTGGGGGGGGGGGGCAAAGGATCTCTGCAGAGGCAATGCATGGGAAATGTCCCGGGTTCAATCCCTGCAGTCTCCAGCAGGAAAAGACTTCTGCCTAAAACCACCTATCAGGCAGTAGTATTTCCCATGCCAAAACAAGCTTCTAGGATTATTTACAAGTTTAAAAACCAATTACACAAGCATTAAAATATGAACATCCATAATTAAAACATGCAATTAAGACGCACAATGAAACAATCCTGTTAAAACATTATACAAACATCCATAATTAAAATATGTGATAAAACAATCCCATTCAAACAACACAGTAATTAAACAGGAGACTCAGGCCAAGAGTTCAAGAGAATGCCTGTAGAAACAGGTGCACTTGCAAAACCAGCAGAATGCCAATACAGATGGGACCCCTTGTATTTCTGATGAGAGCTTATTCCGTAAAACAGGGGCCAGCAGTGAAAAGGCCTGGTTCTGTGTCACCAGAAGCTGATAATCATTGGGATGCGGCAAGACAAATGAAATGAATTCTGTAGACAGTACATGGTCAACCATTTGTCATGGCTGGATCTCATGCAAGAAAATAATAATGTAAGAAGTGCTGGCCTTTCAAATGTCAAGGAAGCGCCCAGCACTAGTGTATACTGCCTGGGGTGATGTTAATGGGTCATTCAACCATTGCTCTGCTTTTTTTTGGTGCCTTCTATCCTACACAGTCATGCTTGGTGGGTTGTGCTAGAGTTTTCTATTGGTTGTCTATTGGAGTTACATGAGTCAGCTCATGTTTCTATAACTATTAGGTTGGCTGCTGGGTGTTAACTGGATTGTGGTGGTGATGTTACCTTAGCATTTGTCATGGTGTCACATCTGCTTCTGTAGCAGGACCACAATATCAGCCTGCCCCATTCTGGGAAAACATTTTGGAGAGATAAGCTGCTTTCATTTTACAATTTTACCTAATGCAATGCTGTTTTTCTATATATGCATTTGTAGATTCATGCATATTGTCCTTTTTGGCATTTTGGGTGGAAAAACAGACTGTACAGGCTCCCCCCCCCCTTTTCCTTTAATAAACCTCAAAAAATTCTCTGTAGGAAATTATAGCCATGTGAAGAGATACATACCTGCCTGGCTCTAGCCTTAAAGGCAGTGAAAATTGTTCTGTTATCAGGTACAGGGAGGGCCAAAGCCTTCTCTTGATTATATTATTTGCCTTTCAAGCCTTTTCCAATTTTGTACATGCCAAAAGTAACTTAATTCTTTGCAAACAATCAATAGAATCGATTCGTTTAATGGTCTCCATGAAAAATGGCGCCAGCTAGATGATAAGTGATCTTTGTCTAGGAGGCAGGGGGCGACCCGTGACCTGTAACGCTGAACACGCTGAAATGCCAGCCAGAAGAACTATAAGTGGAGAGATCTATTAGGAGTATATGAGCTAGCATTTCAGCAAGGAAACTGCAGCAAGGGAAGAAAACTTACCCGATCTGGAACCACACTGTGGAAAAGAAAGTTTTCAATGCTATCGACAATGGAAATGTTTACTATACCTAGTGAATTATACCAGTTAGTGGCAGGGCTCTTGAACCCATCAGAGCATTGCACCTCCCTTCCTAAGCCAGGCAGAAGATTCCTGGGCTTTGAGAAGAAGGTGCCAGGGGAACTTGTAGGGGACTAGCCTAGTCCCCCTAGTCCAGTTACCAGTGGGGGCCACAGGTAAATTTACTGTATTCCTTGTGGACTTCACGTAGACATCTGATTGGCCACTATTAGAACAGAATGCTGGATTAGATTGCTCTTCAAACTGATCCCTGTTCTTAAACTACTTGCAAACTTGCAGGAAGCGGCTTGATAAATAGTCTTGCAGCCCCTATGGACGTGGATTGTCCCTTTATGTGAGTAACACCTGAACAGGACTTAGGAAGGTGCCCTACCTAATAGAGATATGCTCCATCTAAAGATTGTGGCTCACAGCTTGCGATTGCTTTTCAAAACAGCATTGCACTCAGATACATAGGTAGTACATACTCACATGTTTAGGCTGGTTTTTAAGTAAAAAGGGAAATGGACTAGCCACTATGATTCACGCGGCATGCAGAATATGGCTTTACGGTGCTATCTGGAGCAGTCCATTTAGAAGCTCCACTTTACAAACTCATGGCATGTATTTATTCTAAAGGCCCATTTTCTGTTACAAATTAGTGACCTTTGAAGACCTAAATTTGAAGACCTAGATCAGGGATGGCTAAGCTTTTCTTGTCCCAAGCATAGCATTCATTGCTGTCCAACCTTTCAAGGGCCACATGTCAATGATGAGTGTGACAAAAGTGGGTGTAGCTGTTTCCCACCTCACACACCACATCTGCAATATATATTCACATACTGCATTTTTCGCTCTATAGGACACACTTTTCCTCCTCCAAAAATTAAGGGGAAATGTATGTGCGTCCTATGGAGCAAATGCTGGCTCCTTGGCTTCAGCGATAGCAACACGAAGCCTCCGAAGTGCAGAGGGAGTGCTCCCTCCGCGCTCCGGAGGCTTCGCGTTGCTTGCGCTGAAGCCTGGAGAGCGAGAGGGGTCGGTGCGCACCGACCCCTCTCACTCTCCAGGCTTCAGGGATAGCTGCCTGAAGCCTTTGGAGCACAACAGGAACTCGCACTGTGCTCCGAAGGCTTCGGGTTCCTTTTGCTGAAGCCAGGAGAGCAAGACTCTCCCGGCTTCAGCAGAGAGGGAGAGCTGCGCAGCGCCCCTTCAGCAAAATGGGAGGAGAAATGGAAGGGGCTCCGTTTCTCCTGCCGCTTCGTTGAAGGGGGGCTGAGCAGAGAGGGGAAGATTTCCTTCCCCCCGTTCTCCCCCTCCTATGGTCCGGAGTGTCCTATGGTCCGGTGCGTCCTATAGAGCGAAAAATACGGTACATGATCGTAAACTGATCAGTTTGCATTCCCAACAGGGCAGTGGACTGAATGGGGAAGTTTAAGCATCTCTGTCCACTCTGAAACATTTTTTCTTTTTTCCCCCACTGCTGAAATTGGTTTAGTCAGGTGGGGAGAAAATTTGATGGGGGGGCTGATTCAGGCCCCAGACCAGGGAGGGGTTTGCCACCCTGTCCCTAAATTGCCTGGGATCAAGCACCATCCACTTCCATATATGGAAAATAATACCTTCAGAAACTACACTGTCTAAAATATATAGGTGAGAATATAAACGATAAGCAGTTGCTTGGTTTTTGAAATTACGCTTAGATTGCTTTTATGACATTGTCGTTGCATTCGTGTTCTAGTTTTAAATGGCATTTGTATCAGTTACATTTTTGGAAGCTGCTTTGTTTATGGAAACCAGTGAGTGTTATTGTGGAAATAAATAGATAAATTGACAGGTTGGTTCCTGTGCACACCCTCTCACTACAGCATTGCAGCGAGATCTCAGATACAATGCGGAAGGTTTCGAAAGCCTGTATGCATAGCTAATTTGCAGGGCCCCTAAGAGATGCGGTGATTAAAGGCTTCATCATTTATATACTGCATGTCTAGTAACACCCAAATTGCAGTTATCAACACAGAAATAATGCCAATCCTTTTCAGACTTGGATATAATGATGAAATATGCTGCCATTCCAATATGGATCATGGAGCTACCCAGGGCCCCTTAACAGCAGAGCAATGCCAAGACTGCCCCCCAGATCTGCTTGATGGGTTGCTTCCATTACGAACCTGTGTTTTCTAGAGCTATTTTGCTTCACATTAACATTACTTTCTGGGCAGAATATTTTTTTGGTAAGGTCGAAACTCAATGGAAACTCGAGATGGGGAACCTGTGCCCTTCTAGATATTGTTGGACTCCAACTCCCATCAGCCCCTTCCAGCATGGTCAATGGTCAGGGATGATAGGAATTGTAGTCCAGCAACAACATCTAGCTGGCCACATATTCTTGATCCCTGATTTATAATATCTCGCGCACCTTTGCTGTCAGAAGTTGGATGTAACTTTCTTTTTTTGCTGCTGCTTTTCATTTTTTTTATAAAATAAAAGTGAAGATGGGAATGCCAGAAGCCTGAAAATGCATGAGATGTCACGCTGGAGGCCAGACTCATCAATCTGTGCAATGATTGCAACCATGCAATAAAGCAGTGTCCCTACCCACAAGTCAACCTCATCCTTAATATCGGTCTGAGGGTGTTGCTGTTTGTCTATCTATCAAAAACTTTATAGTATGTTTCTTTGAGATGACACCAGAAGCCTCAAGTGCTCTCTCTCTCTCTCTCTCTGTCCCCCTCCACCCCTGCCAAACTCTCAGTATATTTTGTACAAATCGTTTTGGGGAATCTCTGGAGGTGATTTGATCCTGCAAGGCTTCAGGTTCAATTGGCAGGCTAGCAGATAAGAGTGGCCGCACTCTAGATTAGCACCCATCATTTGAATCCTTATCTTGCAGCTTGACTCATCATCACTTTTTCTAAAGGTTTTAAAGTGGCATCCATTGCATCAAGTCCCAGTCCCAAATCAATCAGTGTCAACTGTCAACCCTCATCTTATATTCAGCAAATGCGAAGAATCTTTCGATTGTTGACATCCCGTTTGTAATTTTTGACACACATTCAATTCAGAACCTGTTCTACTTTGAATTCTGCCAGCAACATGGCAAAAAAATAAATAAATAAGAGGTAGGTGATTTATAAATGATGGATAGATTAAAGAAACTTCTTTTTTTCTTTTTCTTTTTGCAATAAAATACAGTATGGAGTTATTCTGCAAATTCTCTTGCTCGCTTATCTTCATCATGATAAATTATTTCATACCTAATTACAAACAGACAGACTGAATCATTATGTTCATAGAGAGTTGCTTGACATGGTGGATATACTGCCTTGTTTTATAAACCTTTTAACATTCGGCCCATAAATATGCCACAGCTAAGGAGTACTGTGTCTTTAAGTATATTAAACGCAGTCTTGTGTAACCAAACATAATAGGATTTTTAAATGAATTATAATTGAAGTACTTAACAAACAACTTTTTAAACTTTCAACATGTGTAAAAGCCCTTTGAAACTGACCAATTCAAATTAAATCTAGACATATAAACTTCCTATTATTTGGCAACATGGTCACAAAATTATGTTATCAGATGCTGTCAAATGTGCAGGGAGAGGAATGGTGATGGCTTAATTGTTTTATATTTATTTAATCACCTTTATAGTGGATTTCAAAGTGGAGAGAGGGGGGAACCATATTCTGCCTACAGAAAGGTCACAGTGACATTGCTCCAGCATCTTTAGAGCTTAATATTAAATATACCTTGATTTCACACAGCAAAGATTGGATCCAGAAAAAAATTATAACCAGGATCCTGGGGTTTGTTATTCTCAAACAGCAACCCCTCATGGCAGACCACCCTGAGCCTATTGTATACGGCTTGGATATTTTTTAACTATTAAGTGTTTAACAAATGCTTTAAAACAAACAAGCCATCTGACTTGGAAATAGCATTTTCCTTCATCCTTTCAAGAGTGTGCGCACACACAAACATAAGTTCTTCAGAATTCTGAATTTTCATCTAAAAGAACATGTGAAATAAAAGGGAAAGATGAACTTCTCAGGCATTCAACCATTGTTTTTGGCTGCTCATACAGCCAATGCTGTAATCCTGGTAACCCAATTGATTCTCTTTTTTTGTTTGTTTGCAGGCGAGGGTAGGGGATTACTCATATGCAGTAATACAACTGCAGAAACAAACAGAGCAACTGCAGAATATTTGCAGTAGGAACTTAAAGTGTGTGTCCCTCTTGGGGAATCGTTCTGTGAAGGACCACAGCATATTAATCCAATTAATGTTCTCTTTGCATCATCCTGGCCTATTTAAAGTCTGAGAACATGGCAGCCAGGGAATGAATATATTCTGCCCAGTTACAATTTGGTTCTGCTCTTTATGAGCTTCTCAGTGGGTTTCTGGAATATGTACGAACTGATTAAAATGATGCATCACTGGACATGCAATTCGGGTTGGGTTGCCATGAGAAAATCCAGGCCTGCTTTCGTATTCACAATGTTGATGTGATGCTAAATTCCTGAGTTCTGGGCAAGGCGTAAAGAAAACCAAGCTGGCTAGTACTTGGTGCCTATTGGCCATTTGCCTGGTTCTTTCCATTGCAGACAATGAAGAAAGACCACACACTAGACTGAAGGCTTTGGGTTTGATCTGTCTGGCCCAGTGCAGGCTTGGCCTAAACAAGTTAACCTTTGTCCATTGGTATATTTTTCTGTAACTGACTTAAGCCCTGTTTTGGTGTTACGTTCGCAGGGAAATAGGGATGACCATACTAAACTCTGCCCCTACTTCTCTCCAAATTAAATGGAAAGCAAAGGTTTGAAGCAGGTAACCTCTATAACATATGGGACCTGGTCGCTGTAAAGAAATTGCAGCTGCAGTTACAGACCCTCCAAGTGTCCCTATTTTTCAGGGACAGTCCCAGATTTACAAAAGCCATCCCAGTTTCTGATTTGATATTGGAATGTCCCACTTTTCCTCAGAATGTCGCTATTTTCATTGGAGAAATGTTGGAGGATAAAGAGATATCATAGAATCATAGAGCTGGAAGAGACCACAAGGGCCATCGCGTCCAACCCCCAAGCCACCTGAAGGCAGCCCTGTATAGGGAAGTTTTTTTAATGTTTATTTTTAATGTGTTTATATATATTGGAAGCTGAACAGAGTGGCTAGGGCAATCCAGTCAAATGGACGGGGTATAAATATAATAATAATAATAATAATAATAATAATAATAATAATAATAATAATAATAATAATAATGGTTTAGGATGTCTGTATTCTCATCAGAGAAATGTTGAATGGTCTACAGCATGGATAGGCAAATTAAGGTCCAGGGGACAGATCCAGCCCAATCGCCTTCTAAATCCGGTCCGCGGACGGTGTGGGAATCAGCGTGTTTTTACATGAGTAGAATGTGTCCTTTTATTTTAAATGCATCTCTAGGTTATTTGTGGGGCCTGCCTGGTGTTTTTACATAAGTAGAATGGGTGCTTTTATTTAAAATGCATCTCAGGTTTATTTGTGGGGGCATAGGAATTCATTCATTTTTTAAAAAATATAGTCCGCCCCCCCCACAAGGTCTGAGGGACAGCAGACCAGCCCCCTGCTGAAAAAGTTTGCTGACCCCTGGTCTACAGTTAACATTAAAAGTTGGCACTAGTGACAGTAGAGCTATATAAGACATGCCAAAGAAAGTAAACCAAAGATGACTCATTAACATCAGGCCGTGTGTCTGCTCTTTCTTATATACTACACCCACAATAGGACATTGCAACCTCCTTTACTCATCAGAGTTCCCTGCATAGTTCCAGAACACTGATTATGAAGGGTTTTAAAGCACATGAGAGCCTCCTCCTTCAGACCTTTGCCCTCTACTCACACTGCTCATCAGTAGGTTCTTACATGTGAGCAGAATACCTGCCTAAGCCTTTGATTATTTCTTTCCTTGTGTCAAGCTAGTATTTATTTATTCTTAAAAAATGTATTCCCCACTTTTCACATGTGTCTAAAAATGGTTTACAAAGGAAAACAAAACAAAACAAAAAAGCATGCCTTCTCCAAAGTTTAAAACATCAGAAAATAAGAACATGAAGACAACATTCCTGGTGCAGAGGCCTCCTGAACTGAAAGTGCATTGACCTGAGGTCAGAAACTTTAAGGAGACTGTGTACTATTGCATACTGTTTCATACTGAGATTCTGCTAAGGAAAAGGCGCTTTTCAGTATTCTCCGGTGAAACTCAGCCTCATGAATTTCTCTGTCCATTTTTGGTGCATAGAAATGAAGACTCTGTAGACTGATAATATTAGTCAGTGTGTTACTTTGGTCAAATCACTTGGGGTTCCTTGCAACTCTACAATTCTATGATTCTACATCCAGTTCAGACCTAAAGGCCTGACAGGAATTTCTGGAACTAGAATGAGAATCCTACATTTCTGTTTGTTAGAACTGTAGCTGTGAAAACCATCTCGACAGTGATGTATCATCAAGCCATTGGGCCGTAGACAGGAGATTTCTTTTTCGTGCTACAAGGTCTTCTTGGTTTTGGTGTGCTGACTCTCTCTTGGTTCCCTCCTCTACAGGCTCACTTCTGACAGCTAGGTATGGCTCAGCCAATGACACGGCCAAACAACAGTTTAGCTAATTGTGTGTTGCCCTCATAAAATCCACTTCCCTCTCTGGTTTGTGGTAACCATAGTTTACCACGACACCTGACTCTGGGCAAACTCTTGTTTGTGCAAGCCACGGTTTGCATCCAAAGCAGAACTGGAAAATGCTTTTTTATCCAAAAACGAGGCCTGAGAGTGGATTCTAAAAGCCTTTGGAATGAAATGAGAAGAGGGAGAAGTCTGAATGCCACCTTAAGTACCTTGGATAAAAAAAGGTGGGATATAAATAAATTCAATAAATAAGTTTCATGTGGACTTGGGCTCTTAAGTTGCCAACCTGTGCTGTAACAGTTTGCTTGTAGAACTGTGCCACAGGAATGATCCGGTAGCGAGGGCATTATCTTCGGTTAAAAACAGCAAGCTGGGAATGACATGGGTGACTTATGCTGATCTTATCGTTCTAATTCAATAGTGCCAACTTAAGGAACTAGTTGCTTTGCTAACCATCGACCTGGAAGTGATTAACAGATTGGCCACACTAATTGAGAGTAATGAGGCATGTGCCCTCAGATTCCTGGCTCCGCTGAAGGCATGTGGTGCTCTGCTGGCCTCCCTCCCAAGGGCACCCCTTCGCCTCCTGTCTCCTCTAAGCATTATTCCTCTTCAGCAGAGGTTCCCAAACTTATTTGGCCTACTGCCCTCTTTTTGGGGGAAAACACAAACTCAGCACCCCCCTGGAAATCTACCTTCTTTAAGAGAACAAAGAGAAAGACGCTGCAGCTCGCCTGCCATTGGCCAAATAGGCAGGCAAGCTGCCATCCACTTCCCGGGCCTGCGTGAAGCCAAAAAGGGTTCACCCAAGTCTAGGAAAACTCGTTGCCTCCTGCACTACTGCCAGATCCGGGAGAGGCATTGTTACCATCCCACAACAGCGCCTGACCTGGCGGTAAGTGTCATTGCACAACAGATGAAATGTGTACAAACTCCCCCCCCCCAATTCTCTTCTTTTCTTAATGCTTCCACAGCCCCTTTACTTTTATTCAACGCCCCCCAAATGCACCCAAGGCTACTACAGCCCTCCTGGATCATTTCAAGGCCCCCAGGGGGCAGTATCACCCACTTTGGGAAACACTGTTCTACAGCAAGGAGAATTAGGCCTACGCTCTCACTGGAAGGTCTTTGGAACACCGTGAGCTGCCTTATACTGAGTCAAACCATCATTGGTCCAATAACTCGGTATCATCTACACTTACTGACAGCAGCTCTCCAGGGTTTCAGACAGCCCTACTTGGAGATGCCAGGAACTGAGCCTTCTGCAGGCAAGACAGATGCCCAGCCACTCAGGCCTGGCCCATCTTATTAAAAGGCTTTGGCAGGAGTGATTGCCCCATATGAAGGCTGCACAATTTGTGTCCCGCCAATTCAAATGCAACCCATGACTAAACTAGGGAGGGGCCTGTCCATTTTCACTCCCTGTTGGTTTCACATGTTGTCATTCATCCATTCATTCCATTTCATTTCCCCATCATTCTGTACGAAAGATCACCTTTTTGCAGTATGCAATTTATTATAGAATGCAGCTTTCATCATCATGGCAGCTTCATGTTGGAAATAGCTGGGCCGGTTGAATTTCTGCCTGATAATGCAGCTGTTCATGGCACATGATCCTCTGTCAGAAAAGAGAGAGACAGCTGGCAACCCCTGCTTTTAAACTCAGAAAGAGGCAGGGAAGGGAAGGACAATGGGTAGGGAGCCAGCCTTCTGGGTTGACCACTTCTTGTCTACTTCTTCCCCCAGAGCCTCAGCTGTTTCCGCCCATTTCCAGATTTACTGGTGTGCAGATCAGGCCGGCAATGTGTCTCCTGGTGTAATCCAAAGCTCTGCCTGGTCACACAATGATTTCAGTCACAAAGAGTTAATGGAGGAGAAAATCGGAATGTATTGATTGCTTCTCAGCCTCAGGAAAGAAACATTTCACTATGTTATTTTCTTCTTTCTTTAATGGATTAGATATAAAACCAGAACCTGGTAGGCTACCAGGCAAATGTTTACAGCTTTGGAATCTTTATCTCAGGTTCTCAAAAATCCGTGAGTTTTGCTGAGAAGTCCCATGGTGTGTGGGTGGGAGGGAGAAATCTTTTGCAGCCCCTGCTTTCTCACACCAGCCTCACAACTAGGGAGCGAATAATCTGCAAATGTGGGCATCTCTCAGTTTCTCATTTCCCCCCAGTCTAAATCCAGTTTGCCACATTTCCATAGCAATTTGCACCCCCCCCCTATAAAAATCCCTTGACAATTTATCCAAGTCCAGCATCTTCATTGCACAGCTTTTGCTTTATGCAGAAAACACACCTTTTCACCTCGACCTTTGTTGTTGTTGTTGTTGGCATCTGTTTGTCTTGCGAGACAATGGAAGACTGCGCCATCATGGGTAGAGTCAAACCATTGGAGAGTTACAGTGCCTGCTGTTGCTGCTGAGACTGATACGGGAGAGACCTGTTTTGTTGCAGATGGGGCAGACAAAGGCATTTCATTTTGCTGCTATGGGCGCACCATGAGGCATTTAAAATATTTGTTTTGCGGTACTTGCCTCTTTTGCTGAATCTATACTTTTCTGTTCTTTTTGGAATGGTTTTACTGGTTTTACATTTGTAATGGTTTTTCCTGTTTGGTATAATGGGGAATTCTATTATTGTAACCTGTCCTGGAACCTAATGACAAGGAGCTAATAAAATATCTAATAAGTTGAATTGTGAAAACAAAAGTAAAACACAACTGCATTCGAACTGGACATAAAATCAGAAAAATAATATTTTTTAAAAATCACAGAAGCAGCTGCCACGCAAGAGTGATGAAATTCAACAGAAACTGTAAAGGGCAAAGTGTCCTCTGGTGTCCCTGGGTGTCTGTTGCTGCTGTTATGAATTATCATTTATCAATTTCACCCCATGGAACTCCTCAGAGCGATTTCATACTACAAAACATATAATTCAATTTCATATTTAAAAAGTGTTAAAAAATTGCATATATATACAAAAAATTCAAATCTAATACAGATATTAGATGTCAGGCTAGGGGCACTCTGGGAAATTCAAAGGGATGTCTAGGTCCAATTGCTTGGAACTGACACTGGTCAGAGGCAGTAATGTTTCTGAATATGGTTTCTGCAAACCGCGGGAGGAGATAGTCCTCTGGTTCTTGGGTGCTGCTTGAGGGTTTCCCGTAAGCTCCTGGTTGGTCACTGTGAGAACAGGATGCTGGACTAGATCTGGCACTGCCTGATCCAGCAGGCTCTTCTTATGTTCCCAGGGGGGAAAGCCCACCCAACCGTGGGCTCTGACAGCTGTTCAGGGATGCCAGGTGCCATAGAAGGGGTGGACAAAGTGGCCAAGAGATACCTGCCTCATCTACAAACTGGCGGGCTGAGAAGATTAATTTATCTTACTTTGAGGTTTTGTTGCTGTTGTTTCTGCTTCCAAGAACTTTGCTTTGAAGCTGCTTGGAACAGCTGCAGGAGTCGCTGACATTATCGATGCCTCAAAGGCATTTACAGTATGTGCCAAGGCTACTATTTGAAAATCAAGAGTTCAGCAACTTTGGGGGGTGCTTTCAAAGGAGTAAAGAAAGGGGGGGGGACAACAGAAACAAATAAACAAAGACGGTGCAGTGGATTTTTATCCACATGGTCTAGTGAGTTACTCATGAAGCATCATCATGGCTCCAAGTTTGCAAAGCATATCATGATTAGTCCCTCTTGGACATGGTTCTTGGAGGATGGACTGAGGACATCATTTATATGTGAAGTATAAAGAACAAAAGTCTTGTGGGAATGAGGACTTCAATTAGAAAGAGAGGGAAACAGTGATCATTCCTCCTCTGGTCACTGTTATGGATGCACTACCTGACTGTCTGTCTCCAGACACTGTGGTCTTCCGCAGAGGATTCCCAGACGGTGGGGTTGATGTTGCCAGCCTGCATGTAATGCAGAGTTGGTCTGCCAATGGGCCTGATACCAGAAGCCAGCTCCCCATAGGGCACGTCCTTAGGGATCCTGCCATCTTCCATTGTGTGGACATTGCCAAGCCAGCACAGATGTCACTGGGATCGAAGTGTGAACATGCTGGGAATGTATGCTTGGGAGAACACATCTTTGTCTGAGAATCTATCCTGTCATGTGATGCCCAAAATCTGTTGAGGTGTGTACTTTAAAGGCGTGGTGTTGATCTATTCATTTGAAGCAGAGGTGGGGGACCTGTGGCCCTCCAGATCTTTCTAGAGTAAACTCCCATCATTCTTCACCATTTGCCATGCTGGCTGGGGCTTCTGGGAGCTAGAGTCTAATGGCACATTGAGAGTCATAGGCTACTTATCTCCATATAGAGATCCGCAATCATGGAAATTATTGACCTGGGAAGCCAGACCTCCTGAATGTCAGGTTTTGCAAAGAATTATTTAAGGCAGTTCATAACTCTTTTCTGTTATCCCCCCACTCCTGTATTATGTGACCTAAGTAGCTTATGTTGAATAGGGTAGTGCTGAGATCTAATTTTGTACATTGTGTAGGCCTCAGGCAAAATAATATTTGATACAAGAGAGAAATACTTCACAACCACTCAAGATTACAAACAAATAATACTAGCCATGTAAAAATATGCCTCAAGCAATTCTGTTTAATAATAATAATAACAATAATAATAATAAAAAAAAATTGGTTGACTATCTAAATTAAACTCACCTGCCATCTCCTGATCAGCCATCTGTGACAACTGTATGTGAACGAAGTGTCCAGGCCCTGGAGGAAGGTGGTCGTCTTCCAATCCCACTGACAACGAAATAGCTATTGACATTTTGTCCCTGTCTGGCAATAAAATCTAAACCAAGGAAGCAGGTTACAATCTTGTTTGCAAACTAGCCCTTGTGAAAAGAGCTATCAGTTCTGTAAAACCAAAGTCTCATATGAGCAACTGTCAGTCAAACACAAAACACAGCAGATCAGCTGAGTGTAAATCACCGAGAGATCAATGACAAGTACAGTCTCCATTGATCACTCCTGGGAGTCGATGTCATTCATGTGGAAGAGACTAGTAAAACTTCCTCCTTCGCAGGCAGGGAACCAATTTCTCAGTGTTTAGCTGTCTGCCAGGAGAGGTGGCTATTTTGCTAGAGGTTTTATTTTGTCGGTGGAACTTTCCCTTGACTGTTTGATTGGAGATTGTAAAGGTTTAAGTTGACTTTAAAACTTTGGTATTTTCTGCAGGGTAGGCATTCCTAATAACACGGCAAAGCATCTTCCTTTCTCCCTTTTGGGAGGTAAACACAGCATGCTTTCTAGGCAACACATGGAACATCGTGGAACACATCCACAAACAACACACCTTTGATTATCACTGGGGGTACAAAGTAAAGTTACTGATGTTTTAAGATCCCTCAAGCTTTTCCTGTTGCATATTCTCCAAGTGAAAGAAGGCTACACCTGCTTCTCAACTTCTGTGGTCCTATTCAGGCATTCCTTTTCAAATGAATGGGCCAGAAGGGGTGTGTGTGGATGCTAGCACCACCCTTTCTGTGCTGTTGCTGTCCTTAGGAATGTAAAGCTGTGCTTTCACCTAACAATGTGCTACTAGCCACGATTGCTGTGTTCTGCCTCCATTGTCTTTGAATGCTGCTTGTTTGGAATCACAGGGGTGTAGAGTGCTATTGTGGACAGGTCCTGCTTTTGGTCTCCCCATAGGCATTTGGTTGGCCATTGCGAGAAAAGGATGCTGGACTGGATGGACCATGGGCTTGATGTAGTAATAATAATAATAATAATAATAATAATAATAATAATAATAATCTGCTGGGAGGGCGTTCCACAGGGCAGGTGCTACTACCAAGAAGGCCCTCTGCGTGGTTCCCTTTAACCTTACTTCTCGCAGTGAGGGAACCACCAGAAGGCCCTCGGTACTGGACCTCAGTGTTCAGGCTGGATGATGGGGGTGGAGACGCTCCTTCAGGTATACAGGACCGAGGCCGTCTTATTGTGTTCTTATGCCCATTAGAACTAAAATATTACAATTCAGTCATCACTCCCCCCCCCAAAGAAAAGCAAACCCAGGTAAACAGCTTCTCATTCCTCAGGGGACTGGGAAGCCCTAAGCAAGGACTTGGGAGACCCAGGTCCAAATCGCCATTTGGCCATGAAGCTCACTGGCCACCCTAGGTCACTTCTCCTCCATCACTCTCTCCTATCCTTACCTTCCACAGCAGCTGTGATGATTGTTGTGACATTAAAATCTCAGAGAACCATGCACACCTCCTTGAGGTTTTAGAGGAAAAGTGGAATATAAATGCAACCACAAATAACTACTGTACATATTTTTCTATATCACATGTGCTCAAGCATGCATGCTCAGCATGAGATTGTATTGATCTGAGGTGCATTATTTGTTGCCAGGGCTGTGCAAGGCACCCCTGATTCAGTTCAGGGTCTGATTTGGGGATCCTGATTGGGCCCCAATCCAACTCAGACTGATTATGAACTAGGGGGCCAGTAGGGGCGCATTGGAAGATGGCCGACAATACCATCTCTCCGACCCACACGGGGTAATTAAGAGGCTGTTATGGGAGAAGGCAGCCTCCCTTGTTGCCCCAAGGAAATGGGGAACACTGCCCTTGCCGGCTGTGCCCTTAAATTACCCCCTAATTCGAAAGAAGGGGGTGAGGGCCCTAGGCAGAATGCCCCCGTGTGGACCTCGGCTCTCCTGGACGTTGTCTCTGATCGCGCACTAGCTGCAGCAATTTGGAATAATTAATTACAAAAGAAGCAAATGCACATATTTCAAGTGAAGAAGGGGAGTGAAGTCTGCTAATTTAAGTGACCTCTGCGAAAGAAGACGACGGGTTGGAGAAACAGGAATATTTTACGATGAAGACACACCAAAGGCTGGGTATGTTGACAACGGGACTGAATGGGGGAGGGGGACCTTTTTTACTTTCCTTCTATGTGATTTACAAGAACCCCTCCTCATTAGAATCGTCGGTTGAACTGACCCAAGCAGGATGATTAAGGTCTGTGTGGAGATAAACTTTAACCAAAAGTATGCTTTATGGAGATCAAGAAGCAATAAGAGCTTTTGGAATGGCGCAGCAATTAATTCGGAGTCGCCATCTTGCCAAAGGATTTACAGCCGAGAGAAGGAACGGACTTGTTTTCAGACTGCATTCCTGGTGAATCTCCTCAGAGGTTTTGAGAAAGGAGGCAGATTGGTGAAGATTAATGACGCTAAGACTGTTTTGATGTATGGAAGTGATGTTACATGGAAAACGTCTGGATGGATATGGCTACTGGATAAAAAAAATAATATCCACGCAGGATTACAAACTGTCTAACCAGCTTGTGGAGACTATCAGAGGTCACAAAGAGAAAGGAAAAATATATGAAAATAACAACAAGAGATGTGGAGAAACAAGAATAAAGGACTGGATAGTACTGTGAGCATCATAAGGTTAGATTTTTAGACATTAAAACAGCAGTAAGAAGCAAGAAGTTGATTGGATACCCTTCGGAACTTGAAATATGGGTACCCCCAACAAAAATTTAAAATTTAGCTGTGTAATTTGGAATTTATGTAATTTGGTTTGATTTGATGTGATTGGTCGGTTAATAAAAAATTATTCAGACTGATTATGAACTAAATCAACCCAGGCCTGATCCAGATCCCAGACTGAAAAAGGCCGTTGCACAATCCTAAGTGATTTAATATGTACTTGACAGTGAGGAGAGGGAAGAAAGAGACACAGAGGCAGGGATGCTTGCATTGTCTCCTCCCCTCTCCTCACTGCCTGACAAACCCCCTTTTGATAGCCACAGACTAGCTTGGGGAAATCTAGGGCTGTTGTGACCAAGTCTGAACAAATCCTGTATCGGCCCAAATCAGCCTGATTTGGTTCAGAATCTGAGATTTGTCTGTACTGGATACACATCCCTACTTGTTACATGAGCAAATGAGCAGGGTTTGTACTCAAAAAGGACCTGCTCACTCAGCAGAATGAGCAGAAGCCCCCTCAAACTCCATAGGGCTGGTTTACCACTTCTAAAGGGTGACGGCAGTGGAACAGAGGAAGCTAAGGCTATGAAGTCCAAACTCTAAAATTATCTACCCCTGCCGCTGTTTACACTTATTAAATCTTCCGGCCGGAACATAGCAGAAGAAGCAGTAAATAAACATTCTAAGCTGTAGAGGATTTTGACATTCTTTTCAGTGCACGGAGACCATATACACCAGATAAATATAAGTTGAATGCCTTTTAATGGGATTACCCTCCCAGTGCCGCTACTGAGATTCTGACGCATCCATTCCAGAAGCAGAGGTCTGATGGAGTCCCAGCTTTCTATTAGAAAAAGGGTTTATGCAGATATTCTCACGCATTCTTCGGCACCCCTTATCTCTCCGTGGCTGCTTCACGCAAGACAACTTACAGAAACACAACTCGGCTTTCATTTTCCACTTCATCCCTTAATCCTGCTGAATTCTATTGTGCTTATCACTTCATCAGAAAACCTGAGAGGCTGATTGGGCTGGCAAAATTGTATTTACGATCTTCTCAAGGAAGCATCTCTCCATATATGAATAATAAATCAGCAGGCAAACCTTGTCAGTTTTTGCGAAAATGAGAAATTTGTGAGCCATTTAATGTGATCTTAATAGACCGGGCTTTGCTTTTTGTGAAGTGCACTCACTGTGACTCTTCCCAAAAGGCTAGACCTGAATCTCTATCCCCCCCTTTTTTTGCTTTGGTTCATCAAAATGTATTGTGGCTCTCCAGGAGCAGAAATACTGGAGCAGACCAGTTTTTGCTGCGCTGTGCCAGGGTCAGCAACATTTCTCCTTGCCTTGTGGCTGCCTTCACTCAACCTGCAGGTGGCCTCAGTGGTGGCTTGCTCTATGCTCAGCTTTGCCCCTTCCAGAGGTGGGTTAGCTTCGCCTCAGTTATTCTTGCTCCAATAACCTCACAATTGGATTACTGCATTTCACTCTCCATGGCGCTGCCTCTGAAGATGGTCTGGAAGCTGCAGCTGATGCACAATGTGTCCACCTCATGGTTAAACGAGGCAGCTAGATGGGATTGTATCATAATGGCCCTCAAAGCACTGTATTGTTTTCCTGTAAGCTGCCACGTAGGGAAAGCTTCACCTGTCCATTTCAGCTCCTCTAAGTCTTTCGTCTCTCCCATCTTGATTTCAGTTCTCCACACTTCTCCATCACTTTGTGAATCTGTTATGAAGTCTTCGTGAAAATCTGCCAGCATCTTAGTGTGAATTCCTCCCAATACAAACATTTTTTTATTTGCAATTCTGCCTAATATACACATGAGGCCCATCAAGGCCCACATCCTGTTCTCACAGTGGCCAACCAGAATTCTGTGAGAAGCTTGCAAACAGGAGCCAAGTTCTACAGCACTCTCCCCACAACTGATTCCTAGAAAATGGCTCTGTGGTGTAATGGTTAGAGTGGGGGAGCAGGGTTCGAATCCCTACGTAGCAGTGAAACTCATTGGGTGATCTTGGGCCAGTCACCATCTCTTAGCCTAACCCTACCTCACAGGGTTGTTGTGAGGATGGAATGGGGAGTAGGAGAACCATTTACACCACCTTGAGATCTTTGGGCGATAATCGTGGTATATAAATGTAATAAATAAATAAATAAATAAATAAAAATACTCCAACAGCAGAGGTAGAGCAATAGCCATCACGGCTAGCAGCCATTTCTCTGATCTTCGTTTAGAGCCATCTGAGTTGGTGCCCATCAGTGCATCTTGTGGAGCAAATCCCAAAGTTGCTGTGTGAATAAGGACCTCCCCCTCCCAACTAAAATAGGCCAAGTGTTGTAACCTTCTCTCACAGGATAGTTGCTCCATCCCCTTGATTGTTTTCAGTTGCTGTTTTCTGAATATTTTGCATCTGGCTGTTTTATTTTCAACCCCTTTCCTAATGATCCTTAACCTATTCCAGTTTTTTCCACAGCTGCTGCACACTGGACTGACATTTTCCTGACTCCAAATTGTCAGCCAGTCGTAATCTACAGAGGTTGATGCTGGGGGAGTATTATTTAGTAGGATTGCCATATGTCCGGAATTTTCCAGACATAGCCGGGATTCGGTCATCGTAAACAGTGTCTGGGTGGAAAATGCTGAAATGTCTGGGAAAATCCGGACATATGGCAACCTATGTTGGATGTGTAGCTTTTGGCGAATTTCCTTTAAAAAGCTCAACAACTTTGCCAAGAGCAGCTCAACAACTTTTGTGTCCGGATTTTCACTTTTTGAAATATGGCAACCCTGTATGGACCCTTCAATGTGGAGTTTTAGCATCATGCAGAAAAGACCTCCTGATAATGTATATCTGCAGGATGCCTTCTCCTGGAGAGCAAAGCCATCAACTAGAGATGATGATGATAATAATAATAATAATAATAATAATAATAATAATAATAATAATAATAATAATTTATACCCCACCCATCTGGCTGGGCCTCCCCAGCCACTCTGGGCTGCTTCCAACAAGTAAAATACAGTAATGCATCAAACATTAAAAGCTTCCCTAAACAGGGCTGCCTTCTGATGTCTTCTAAAAGTCTGGTAGTTGTTGTTCTCTTCAACATCTGGTGGGAGGGCGTTCCACAGGGTGGGCGCCACTACCGAGAAGGCCCTGGGCCTGGTTCCCTGTAACTTGACTTCTCTCAGCGAGGGAACCGACAGAAGGCCCACGGCGCTGGACCTCAGTGGCTGGGCAGAACGATGGGGGTGGAGACGCTCCTTCAGATATACTGGACCGAGGCAGTATATAAGGGAGGAGACAATCCTTTAGGTATCCTGGTCCCAAGCTGCATAGGACTTTGTACACCAGGACTAACTCCTTGAGCTTAGCCTGGAAGGCAATTTGCAGCCAGTGCATTTCTTTCAAAAGTGATGTAATATGCTAGAGTCATTCTACTCCAGTGATAATAATAATGCTCCAAGGAAGAGGATGTTCTATAGCATCGGTGCAAAACCAGCTCTGATTCACATTTTTGTTTTCAGCTATGTGGGAGCTGCTTGCTCAGGACTTATTCATACCCCTTCCCTGTAAAACGAAGATGACAGAATCACAGCAAATAACAAAGTTCCTTCCCACGCAACGCCACCTGACAAAACCAAGACTTGTTCCAATACAAGAATGCCGAGGCATGATTGATTTATGTTTAAACATGGATATAGGATGTGAACAGCTAGCAGGTAATCTTTATCCTTTGTCTCTCTGTGTGTCAAAATATCATCAGTTTCTCCTAAAACTGCAAAAGGAAAGTGCTCTATCTAGCACTGTTGATTGTACAGTGGTGCCCCGCAAGACGAATGCCTCACAAAACGAAAAACTCGCTAGACGAAAGGGTTTTTCGGTTTTTGCGTTGCTTCGCTAGACGAATTTCCCTATGGGCTTGCTTCGCAAGACGAAAACGTCTTGCGAGTTTGTTCGCTTTTTTCTTAAAGCCGCTTGAAGAGGCGCAGTTGCGACGGACCGTGCTTCGCAAGACGAAAAACATCGCAAGACGAAAAGACTTGCGGAACGAATTAATTTCGTCTTGCGAGGCACCACTGTATCAGCAGTCTCTGCGTCTATACAGGCATACGTTGAAGATACTTCAGTTCTAGACCACCACAATAAAGCAAATATTACGCTTTTTTACTTTTTGGTTTCCTTGTGCATATAAGAGTTATGTTTACACTATATGGTAGTTTATTAAGCCAGGCCTCCATGGCTACAGGGTCAGGAAGGGGAAAAGCTGGCTGCCGCCTTAGCCAGCTCTGGTAGTTGCATTCAGGCACTGTATGTAGCGAATGTTCATTCTAGAACACTGAAAAGAATAAACTCTTAGAATCCATGCTGACCTCTGTGTGCACGAAAAGAAAATCAGCTAGGCATGGCAGCTGTTATTACTCTTGAATTGTTTTGTCGATAGATGAAAGAGGCTATTGGGAAACATTAAATGAATAGGAAAATTAGTTAAAGGCCTCATCCACATTTACTTTCACTCAAGATATAGATTAGGGCTTTCCAGCTCTGTGTCTGAGCACTTTCTCTCCCTGCCCCCGCCACTTTCCTTATGAAACCTGCTCTTAACTGCTGAATCGGAGCAAACAGCAGTCAGCGGAAAACCCAAATTATCACTGGTGATGATTCAGTGGTAAAGTTTGGGTCTTCTTGGAAGGGCAGGGGGAAGTGCTTGGAAATGGACTGGGAAAACGCGGACTTGAGCCCTGAAGGGGTGGGGCAAAAGGTAAGAATGAATATACCCAAAGTCTTAATAAAAAACAACACCGAAAAATGATTTTATGTAACCACATGATATGGTGAGGGTTGATCTGAAGATCTAAATTATTTTGATTGGTTCAGGATGATGACATTAGGCTGCAATGGCTAAAACTGCTGTGATCCTTTGACTGGTGAACAGAAATCATGTGTGTAATCTGGAAGTGTTGAAGAAACATTGCTTTGGATGTGGTTTTTCACAGCCTCCTTAATTCTGAGGCTGTCCCATTTGTATTTCAATAAAGGCCTGTCTTTTCACTTGGTGCCTGCATCCTTGTCCTTCGGGTTTCGGTTAGGGGTACCAACAGTCTAGGACCCCCTTTTAAATTTCTCCATCCTCCTCCCACCAGGGGTTCTCCCTTACCCAAGTTTCCCTCAAAACTGCCAGCACTCCTGAATCAGCTCTACGCATACTGAAATTAAATCTAAAGTCCGCTCTTAACAAAAGAAGACATTTCATATGTTTTAGCCCTTCCTGATCCACTGGGAACAGGCATCATTGTGTTGGCACTTAAAGCTGCAAGGAAAGGCCATTGCCTTTTAAATGCTTTTTTAAATGTTACCTTCTGATTTTGATTGACTTTTACTACATAATCAATCTCCTCTTTCCGATAAAGTTTTTTCTTTAAAAAAACAAAGCAAAAAAACCTTCACTGCCCAATTCATTTCCAGAAAAATGGGCATAACACTTGCAATTTGCATTGTGATTACTTGTGGGGGGGGGGAATCTAATTCATTTTTTACCATAACTCATTTGTCAGACATAATTAAAATGACCTCAGGTAGGAGGTTAAAGCAGCTCAGTCAATTCGAATAGAATGAAATCAAAAGTTTTCAGGAGAGAAAGTAATGAATTTGAGTTCATGGGCAACATTATTGTTGTCTCCCCATAAATAAGAGAGGACAGAATGGTGCTCAATACTTCTGACATGAAATGATGATGTTGGTGGTGGTGGTGATTATGATATTGATGGCTCGGGGCAAACAATGAACCATTCTTGGCTCTAAACCTGGGTGTAATCCCATTAGAATTTTACCAGGGGTGAATCTGATTCAGTGACTGCTGTTCTAGGAAGAGGAGTGAGAAATCAGGGCACACTTTGATGCCGTTTTTATTGAACAGTGCAACCTCTTTGCCTTAGAAACATCACAAACTGGTTCTTTTTAAAAACAACCTTATATATAAAGTGATGAGCAAACAACATCTAATCTGCAGGGGTGAGGGAAGACATCACAAACCAAGTTTCTGCCTGTGGCTTCCCACCCACATTGCGTCTTTATATATTCAAAAGGGTGCTTGGCAAATTTAAATACAGATGGGGATTGTCAGATGGGGATGGAGCTGCTATGCTAGCACCCAGGCAGGTTGGTCCCTGCTGCATACTGGGGGAGGCAGCGGGGAAATTGGTGCAGTGAAATCAGCATCTGATTTTGTTCCACAAGAAACTCCTTCTGAGGGGCGGTAATGCGATGATACTAGGAAAGCATCACAGAACAACCAACCATCAAAGGAATAATGTGTGGATGGTCCAGCATAAATTTGTCATCAATGCACTATTATTGCATCAGTGACACGTTGTTGTTTATACAGTCATACCTCATGTTACGTCCGCTTCATGTTACGTTCTTTCAGGTTACGTCCCGAGGCGACCCAGAAGTACCTTAAAGGGTTACTTCCGGGTTTCGCCACCTGCGCATGTGCAGACGTCAAAATGATGTCATGCGCATGTGCAGAAGCGGTGAATCGCAACCCGCGCGTGCGCAGATGCGCCACTGCAGGTTGCACTCTTTTCATGTTGCCAACGGGCCTCCGGAATGGATCCCGTTCGCAACCAGAGGTACCACTGTACTTGCAAAAAAGCACACTGGTCTGGAGTGGCTCTTAGTGATAGATCAGGGTTCGGCAACCTAAGGCCCATGGGCTACAAGTGGCCCATGGAGGTCGTTTAACTGGCCCATGGACCCCCGCTGTCTTCTTGGGTACCCCCGCCACCCACTCGGTTGGCTCCCATGCGCCACACTAAACAGGCGCGGAACAGATCGGGGACTGCCTTCCGTGACGCTGGCCGGCTTTCCATTGGCTGCAGGAAGCTCCTGCAGCCAATGGGCAGCTGCGCACGCCTCCTCTGTGCCAGAAGGCATGCCGGAAAAGCATTTGCACATGCATGCGTGTGTGCGCACACACTCTGGCCCACAGTGGTGTCTGCGGGGCCGTGAACCGGCCCAAGCCACAAAAACTTTGCCGACCCCTGTGATAGACAATAATTTGTTTCACTATTTTATAGGAAGAGCCCTGATGGCTTGTTATTGGTTTCAGAACTCACAGGGTTAAGGAGTTCTGTGTGACGTCTCTTACCTGAGGCGTGGTTAGAAACTCTTATGGGAGTGGTTTGACTCTGAGAGTTTCTGTCTGGTTTCGCTTTTGCGGAGAGAGGACGCAAGATGTGTCAGTTCTCGCCAGGTTGATTTAAGAGCTGTTTTACTTCATGATTAAAGGCAAGAGAAGATAAGAAACGCCAGTGTGTCTGAATTTATTACCCACACTGCTGCAATTGCTTCACTGCTGTGTTTACTCTGCTACCGGCAAGAGGCAGAGGCAGGAAGGATCTTTGGATCAGCACGGACAGGCTGCAGAGCTACGCAGGGAAGCGTGCTGGACTCCATGTTTGTTTTTCTTGGCTTTCATGGCAACTTTGGCCTCTGCGTTGCCATAGGTTATGGGTGCTTGCCAACGCTTTGAAGCATTGCAGGAACGTCCCACATGTGGGGAAGCCAGCAGGAAGGTTGCTGGGGCCAGCTGGAGCTCTGGAGCTGTGTCTTTGAAGCTGGAAGGAGCTCGCTGGGAAGAAGCGGTCTGCCTGAGCCGATCTGCCGGAGGCCGGAGGAAGCTGATGCCAGTCGTGAGTACGCTTACCCCGGGGGAGGAGGAGATGGCTCAGTCCCAGGAACATGGCTTTGAGCTTAAGCTGCCATGTGCGAAGTTAACCACTCAAACGTGGCTGGAGTGGAGTTATTTAGCAGAGCTGTCCCTAGTTGGAGCCAAGCTCTGGGAATTGGTGAAGCTGATGTCTACGTCAGCTGGGGCAGTTGCAAGCCAACGTGAAGCTGAGGAGCGTGTGCTTACTTTTCTGGCTGAGAATGTAAGTGCTGAGTTAAGGCCTGTAGTTCTGGATGCAAGGAAGCCTGAGGCCGCGTGGCTAGCTCTCCAGGAAGTGTGTAACGCTGGGGGCGGAAGCAAGGGCCGGGAGATGGCTGCATCGGAACAGGGGAGGCATGAGAGCACTGATCACCTTTGTGGAAGCCGGTGCGCAGCTGGGAAAGGCTGTGGGACCCCTGAGGGGGGCAAAGGGACTATCGCCACTGCTGCTGTTGCTGCCAGTTTTGCAGAGTCTAAAAGCTGCGCAGGTGATGCAACGTGTCTGCGTGAGGAGCTTGGAGAGAGGCAAGCTGCTGGGGGCCCTTTACCCATCACTGGGGGTGCAGGAAAGCGTCCTGGGAGCCCTGGGAGCAGTGGGGGGGCGGTGAGCAGTAAAAGCACAGAAAAGCCTCTTTTTCCAAAGGCTGCCAAGAATTGTTTGCGTCGTAAGTCGAAGCCTGGGAAACAGGACATAGCTAAATGCTTCAAGGCCAGCCATCTGCTGCAGAGGGAGATACGTGCTGCAGAGCTGTCTGGGAACTCTGAGATAAGTCCAGTCTTCAGAGCAACGCAGGATGTTGCGGTTTCGGACGCTGCCAAGGACAGGGGCGGCAGCGGGACATTTGTTGGCATGGCAACGCTACAGAACAATACCAGCAGGGACACAGATGTGAAGTGGGTGTTGGATTCGGGAGCGAGTCATCACCTGATAACGCCATCTGCTGGGGAGCTGCGGAATTGCAGGGCTGTTTCAAGTGGAATGACTGTTACATTAGCTGATGGCACAAAAAAGACTGTTTCTAATGTTGGAAATGTATATGTTTCTGTTTTGCAGGCGGAGCTGGAGTGTTTCATTGTACCAGGGATGAAGTGTTGCCTGTTATCGATACCTGCTCTTGCGAAGCAGGGGTACAAAATTTGTTTTGAAAATGACACCTGTTCTATTTCCAGAGGGGGGAAGCTGCTTGTCAACGTGGAGGGCAAGGACAATCTCTTTGTTCTGGAGACACCTCTGGAGGGTGGGGGGAATGCCGGAAAAGCACAGGCGCAGTGTGCTAGTGTTCCCAGCCATGATTCATGCATCAAGGTTCAAAGGGGCAGGTTTCCCGGAGTAAAGAGGGTAACCACAAAACCTTTTGAGTTGGTTCACACAGACCTTACAGGGCCAATGAAGTGTGAGAGTCTGGGTGGGGCCAGGTATCTGCTAACGATGGCAGATGATTTTTCTCAAAATTTATGGTGTTTCTCTCTCAGGTCGCAGAGAGAGGCGGCGCAACTGATCCAGGATTGGGTTGCGGAGGTGGAACTAAGGTTCTCCACCAAGGTGCAAAAGTTCAGGAGCGACCGTGGGTCACAGTTCACTGGGTCTGCTCTGAAGGAGTTCTTCAAGGAAAATGGAATTCGTCACCAGGTGACGGGTGCAAAGTCTCCTCAAGAGAGAGGCGTGGCAGAGCACAGGAGTGAAGCACTGGCTGAAGCTGTCAGGGTTTTGCTGTGTGACTCTGGGCTGCCTCAGAGCTTTTGGAGTGAAGCTTGGAAATTTGCCAGCTTTGTTTTTAACAGGTCCTACAATCACGATGTAGGTGACACACCGTATTTTCTGTTGCACAAGAGGAAGCCACAGGTGCATTTCTTCCGTTCGTTTGGTTCCAGGGCTTCAGTGCCGATACCAACAGCGCAACGGAAGGAGGGTGGTCCTAGGTACCAGGACATGATCTTCTGTGGGTATGATCCTGCAACAAATGGGTGGAAGTTTGCATACCCAGAGGGTGATCAGACCAAGCTGCTGGTCAGCAAGCATGCTGAGTTCTTTGAGCAGGGTGGTTGGTCACAACCTAGGTATGGTTCTGATTTTCTCTCAGAATGCTTGTCTGATTCTGAGGAGGAAGAAAGGGAGGAAGGAGAGGCAGAGGCGGAGCCTGTTGCTGAAGACCAGGTTACTGATGATGGTCAAGCACAGGGGTGGGTTTCTCCACAGGTTAAGAGGGAACCCAAGAGCGAGCCTTCATCTCCTGTTAGCCAAGTGCAGGAAGCCCGAAGACGCAGCAAGTCAGAGGGGGAGTCCTCTGTGCTGGGAGACACATTTGCTGACCCCAGTGGGTCAGGAGGAGCGCCCGAGGTTGTGCTCCGGCGGTCAACTCGGACCACAAAGGGGATTCCACCTGAGAGGTTTCAGGTCACCAGTGCGTGGGTTGGTTTCGCACAGTGTGATTCTGGGAGTGTGGAAGGGATTCAACAATTGCCTGGGATAGATGCCAGTGGGAGGCGAAAGGCAATGGGAGGTGAGTTGAACTCAAAGAGGTCTGTAAATAGAGGTTCACAGTTTCCCTCAGGGTTCGAGACGAGAGGGGGTGTTATTGGTTTCAGAACTCACAGGGTTAAGGAGTTCTGTGTGACGTCTCTTACCTGAGGCGTGGTTAGAAACTCTTATGGGAGTGGTTTGACTCTGAGAGTTTCTGTCTGGTTTCGCTTTTGCGGAGAGAGGACGCAAGATGTGTCAGTTCTCGCCAGGTTGATTTAAGAGCTGTTTTACTTCATGATTAAAGGCAAGAGAAGATAAGAAACGCCAGTGTGTCTGAATTTATTACCCACACTGCTGCAATTGCTTCACTGCTGTGTTTACTCTGCTACCGGCAAGAGGCAGAGGCAGGAAGGCTCTTTGGATCAGCACGGACAGGCTGCAGAGCTACGCAGCGAAGCGTGCTGGACTCCATGTTTGTTTTTCTTGGCTTTCATGGCAACTTTGGCCTCTGCGTTGCCATATGGCTCAGACCAAGGACCCAGCATGTTGTTCTGAAAGTGGTCAACCAGATTTCTCTGGGAAGTCAACAGGCACGACAGGAGCATGACAGCATTCCTATGCTCATGTTTCCCACCAGCTGGTATTCAGAGGCATATGGCTTTTGATACTGGAGCTAATATAGCCATCAGTGGTTAGAAAGACAAAGGCCAGAGTTGGGAGTTGAGTTATTTGAGAAGGGAGAAGCAAAAGCTGTAGGCTGGGTAGCCAGAAGGAGAGAGCCATGCCTAATTTCTGCTTCAATGCAAGGCTGTGGCTATGGGGGAAGCAAGACCCCCATGGGGTGTTAATGCTGTGAACCCCTTCATCATAGGCTGAGGTTGTATATATTTGCAAATAAACCATATATCAATAATATACCACAGTCTCTGCTATACCTTATTCTGAAGACAAACCCTGGAACTCCTGGAATCTTGCACTGCTTGGCGATTGGGATGGCATACAACAATATGTTTGGAAACCAACAGGGGATCCTTAGTAAGAGAGCTAATAAAACAGCTATTAAACCTTGTTCCCATGCTGCAACGAGAAATCATTTGTCTTAATTTCCAAGTTCATCATAGAATCATAGAGTTGGAATAGACCACAAGGGCCATCGAGTCCAACCCCCTGTCAAGCAGGAAACACCATCAGAGCACTCCTGACATATGGTTGTCAAGCCTCTGCTTAAAGACCTCCAAAGTAGGAGACTCCACCACACTCCTTGGCAGTAAATTCCACTGTCGAACAGCTCTTACTGTCAGGAAGTTCTTCCTAATGTTTAGGTGGAATCTTCTTTCTTGTAGTTTGGATCCATTGCTCCGTGTCCCCTTCTCTGGAGCAGCAGAAAACAACCTTTCTCCCTCCTCTATATGACATCCTTTTATATATTTGAACATGGCTATCATATCACCCCTTAACCTCCTCTTCTCCGGGCTAAACATGCCCAGCTCCCTTAGCCGTTCCTCATAAGGCATCGTTTCCAGGCCTTTGACCATTTTGGTTGCCCTACTCTGGACACATTCCAGTTTGTCAGTGTCCTTCTTGAACTGTGGTGCCCAGAACTGGACACAGTACTCCAGGTGAGGTCTGACCAGAGCAGAATACAGTGGCACTATTACTTCCCTTGATCTAGATGCTATACTCCTATTGATGCAGCCCAGAATTGCATTGGCTTTTTTAGCTGCCGCGTCACACTGTTGGCTCATGTCAAGTTTGTGGTCAACCAAGATTCCTAGATCCTTTTCACATGTACTGCTCTCAAGCCATGAAGACACCATTTTCAAATATTGATTCTGATCTCCTGGAATGTGGAAGTCTTCCCCCTCTTTGAATGCACATGCATGGAATATTTTTTTCTTTTTTAGAGAGGTGGGAAGCATAAATTCGTAAGTGTGTCAAGTTAGCACTGAAGGCAATGTGCAAATAAAGAGGGATGATTTAAAAATAGGCACCCAAAAGAAGGTCCTCTCCTCTCCTCCCTGTGTTTCTCCAAAGTGATTTGGTCTGAACCTGCCTGCATCCCGGCAGCCTTCCCCCAAGCTCACAGTGGGCATTCCATCTCTAGCCTTTTTATATTCCTCCCTTGTTGTACTTGCATTCTGCTTTGTCATCATTTTCGGTGCCATTCATTAGCATGAGCATCCTCTCAACTGGCACATTAGTGCCTGGAAAAAGAAATGTCATCCTGAATGCAGATAACTCTCTGGAACGAAGAGGGGGGAGAAAAGGTGGGAAAGAAAAATTGAACCATCATTCCCAAGGACTATCGTTCCCCTTCCCTCTGCTAGTCCAGTCAATCTTGCAGTTTAATTTCACCGCTTATTAGATTGTCAGTACTTTGGTGCATTATGTATATATTCCCTTTGCCAGCAATTAAAAACAACAACACACCACCCAGGTTTTTCAGTTTCTGGGAGTGAATTCGATACAGAAGCAGCACTTGATGGAATCATCTTTTAGGAGCTTTTTGCAGGGTTTGTGCTTGGGAATGCAAGATTCACACCCCACCTTGATTCTTGACATACACTGAGGGACTTTTGAGCATCTGCCCTGGGAGCACTGTAACTGGGCAAATATTGAGGCACCTTTGCACTGTGCAGTGATCCGCTTTTCTGACGCTGAAATCTTTCTTTATTTGGTTGGGTTAATTTAGACCGCGGTCCTAAATCCACTTACCGAGGAAATGATGATGGTGATGTTCAGTGGGGCTTACTCTCAGGGGGCTGCACAAAGGTCTGCACAAAGGATTGCACCCCAAATCTCCTCACAGTTTAGCAAGTGGAAGGGAAATAAATTCCTCCAAAATGAGTCTTAAAAGTAGTGGGGTGGGGTGGGGGGAATAACGCAGCCAAGAAAAGACTGTCACACTTTAAAGACATGGAAACAAGCCTATGAAGTAAATTGTGCTTGAACGCTTGTGTAAAATGGGTTTCTTGAAAGTTCTATTAAGTGTTTAAGCTTCTTTCTGTACTGGCGATGATAACTCATTGTCAGAATGCATTTTTCCAGCATACACAGATTCTGAATTATAATATCAGACGTATCCTCAGCCCAAAGTTTCCATTTACATTTTCCCAGCGTGGGATGGACAGCAGGATAACGTTTTCAGCAGCCGCAAGTGCCACAAATTGAGGAAACGCTGCCACCTTGAAAATGTAAAAATGAATATTGTTCCCAGTCTCCCCCCCCCCCATTACAACACTCAACAATGTCTCAATAAAAAAAGTAGTAGAAACAGTAAAGAAGAGCAAAGATGCCATTTTAAATCAAGCTGGCATCTGAGCTAACCAGCCACACTGGATCAGAACAAAGGTCCATCTAGATTTGCATACTTTCCTCCAACAGTGACCAGCTGTGAGCTTTTGGGAAGTTCAAAGTCAAGGTATGGAGGCAACAGGACTCTCTTGCTGTTTGCCTCTCCCAAACAGCAGATATTTTGATGGATCCAGCCTCTTGATCTGAGAGTGTTATTTTAGCTACTCGCTTTTTGATAGGGATGGATGAATCAGTCAATTCTGTTTCTCTCATTTCCTGATTTTTGCAGTCTTAAATTCAATTTGCCACATTTCCACATCAGACTGTGTTGTTGTTTTTTTTTTTTAAAAAATCCTCATGAAAATTCACCCACATTTTAGTGTGCATTTCTCTTAATATACACATTTTTGTATGCAGATTTCCATACTATGTACATTTTTTCTGCAAACAAATTCTCCTAACATAGTTCCTTTTTTGGGGAGGCAACTGGGCCAATTCCATTGAAGCTCTTCAATATTCATATCTGGCTTGTGAGTCTTGGTTAGAGTGTAGGCTTTACCTGTTGCAGTCACACACAGAGAGAGATGCTTGTAGGTGATAAAACAACAAAGTTGTTTATTATAGGAAAAACTTGACTATGATAGAAAATACTTCTAACTTTAGTCAAGCTAAATGGTGTAGAGAAGAACGAGGTAGCCATGCTTGCTCCTTTGTTCTTTCAGGGGCTAGCTCAAAAGTTACCTGTCACCTGGAAGTCTGAGAGAGAAGTGTGAGGAGGAGAAGGAAGTTGTAAACAAGATGTAACCTAAGATATATCAGTCTAAAACAACAAAGTGATAGTCAGCATAGATATAAAGGCACAGGGATAGTCTGGGAATTTGTAGTTTTGGTGTACTATCCCTTTAAGATCAATGCACTGCTGGTCAGTACAGGTGAAAAGTAGTTAATCAGCCAGTGCTTTGGTCTGGCATTCCGTCTCTTGCTGTGTGTGTATATACTTGCTTGTCTTTGGATTATTGAATATACCTAAATGCCTAATGTGAGAGATGAGCATCATTGAGTTTGATTCACAGAACCTCTGAGAACCAGATGTTATACAAATTCCCCAAATACAATACATTTTCTTGGTACCTTACATCTACTGGTACATTGTGTTCACAAGTATATGCATTTTAATGCACAGTCCCCCCCTAATATGTGCATATCTGTACACAGGTTGTTGTAGTAGGAGAATTGCATCATACAATTTGGAGATTAGTAGAGTTCCAATAAAAGCTGCATTCTGGTTTGCTCATTGTTTTGGAGAGCTCAGATTAGGTCAGTCTGCCTTGGAATATGAACCAAACTCTACTTCTTCCCCATCCGTACTGTTGATAGACTTATCTTTCAAGCATGTCTCCAGTCTCCTTTTACAGCCGTCTGAGTTTGTGGCCATCAGCATTGTCCTTCACAGCCAACTCTATGCTGCTTATGGGATGTATGAAGAAGAACTTCCCTTTGTCTGTTTAGCTACATTGCCTTTCGGCTTGTATGAACTGATCACTATTTACATTTCCCAGAGTCAGAGCCCATCTTGCCAAGGCCTGTGACAATGTTTTACTCTTCAGTGGCCTTAATATTCAGCTTTCGTGTCTTGGAAGACATCCAGAAACAGAGCCTGACATTTGTTTGCCAAGTTCTAAACACAGCATCAAATCCATTAATGACTCTTCTGCCATTTTCCTCTATGACTTCAGCCTGTAATGTCAAAGAAAGCACCAGTCAGAGCTCCTTTGCTTCTGGTGAATGTAATACTTTACAGCTCATTTGAAGAAGCATCTCTGCAAAGCTTTATAGCAGAGAGGCTGACTGCTGAATCCTCAGATGGCATCTGGCAGATTGTGATACAAAGCAAATAAGGCTGGAGATGGTGATACCCCAGAGTGTTTATGCAAAGGAGCTCAGCTTAAGCAATAGCAACTTTTAAGTGCTGTTGACTCCATGCTGGAGGGTCCTGGCTTTTAAGCTGAATTTCTGAAAGTGGGTTTGGAAAGTAGATACTGATGTTTTCAGTCAATGTTTTTTCTTACCCCCACTTAGTATCAGATGTTAGTATCAAAAGTTTATGTATTAGGGTCTCCAGCAGTGACAGGAGTGGTCTGCAGTCAAAGAATGATGGGTGTAATTAAAGACAGCTTCAGTAAGAAAGGAAGGGCTTTGAGTTTCACCATTTAAAATGGGCAAACTATATTTAACCATATTTAAATGGGCAAACTATATTCATTGAATACTCTGTCTCCCAAAGGAGCCCAGGGCAGTAAACATCAAAATGTTAAAACAGCATAATTTAAAATAATAAAAAGTATTTTAGATATTTCAAAACCATCTAAAAACTTTTTTTTAAAAAAAAAACACCACTTAAAACCATACCCTCAGAATTTAATGGGTGCATGGCAAGGAATTCTCTCATATATATATTCTCCTGCACAACATTTCCATCAGCTATTACCTGATACTTTGTATCAGATGCACCAGGTCTGCCCCCAAGATCAAGGGGTCCTGACAGACATTGGGTGTGTGTGACATCAGAGGCCAAGTACTCTGGAGGAGCTGGCCACTGGGCCTGTGATGCACAACTTGCATTGCACATTTGATGTCTCGCACATGCAACACATGCAGGGGTGTCTCAAAATTGAGGGGCCTTGGCCCCCTTATGTCAGGCAGCCGAGGAACCAACCCCCACGGCAGGTTGCCAAGAATGGACAAGACAAGAGAAAGTCCTTGCCATCTGCTTTTATTCAATCTTCACAGAGAGAGGCTTGGGAATGTGGCCTCTCAGAATAATGGCGTTGCTCCGAGTGAATCTCCACCCCTCCCACTTCCTCATGAGTCATCATTACGGGTGCTGGGAAGTGCCCTCTGCCTATGAGCTCTTTGCTCTCCTACTTTCAAAGCCCATCGTGTTCTGGGAGAAGGAGAGACTGGAATGCTCTCTCAAGACACTGAGTCACTCTTCTTCTTCTTCTTCTTCTTCTTCTTCTTCTTCTTCTTCTTCTTCTTCTTCTTCTTCTTCTTCTTCTTCCCCTTCTCCTCCTCCTCCTCCTCCTCTCCCATTATTTCCCAGCATTTCCCCTCATCTGCCTCTGGGCTGTGACCTCCCTCAAACCCCTGTTGTAATTCTGAACTGTCTCCTTCTTCTCTGGAAGGGTCAGGATGGAGAGGCGGTCTCCACCATTCCTCCTCTGCCCAGTCCCTGACACCTTAAAACACATATTGAGATGGCCGAGGTGGCAGAGAGCAAGTTTTGCCCCGCTTTTTTTTTTTTTGGCTGGCTGCTTTCAAACTCCAACCCAATTCCCCTTTCTTCACACAGGGTTCCCAATGTGTGTATCCAAATCTGAACATATGCAGATAAGCACGGGTGGTGTGAAAACGGATGGGGTGGGAAATAGTTCAACAACCCCTTACATGGAAGCTACGTATTTTGGTAACAAATATGCTGCAGAGGTAGGATTTGAATTTGTTCTCGCAGTGGCTGAACTTGATGACTGCGGGAAACCAGCAAGCAAGATTCGAACACAAGAGCACTCTCTCCTCCTGTGGTTTCCAGCAACGGATATTCAGAAGCATTTCTGCCTCCAACAGAATATATCAGTCCATAGGTCCTGAAGGTAAGAAAGGAAGGTGGAGGGGGGAAATTGGAAAAGAGGGAGAACAAGCATGGCTTTGTTGGCGGCTGCTTATGTTAAACTTAGAAATGACTAATAACTAACTGTCATAGCAGAAATTAAGGAAATCATGCGTTATTGCACAACAATAGGCTGCTTTGCATAAGAAAACATTTTAGTGTGGGTGTATACGAAAAATGGATTGATGAGAGATACAACCCCTTTTAGGGGGAGAAAAAGAAATATGTCACTATTTTATATATATAGAAACAGCATGTGAGCCATCTTTCTATGCTTCAGCATGCAAGGGCTAATTTCACTGCATTTTGGGAAGGCTGTAGAACTGGAATCTGTTGGGTCTACATGCCGTGCTCTCCTTAGAGTGATAACATGTTACATAAAAACATGAACCCCCTTGGGAGATGCTTGGGCTGGGTGGGTTTGGAAATAGCAGATGTGGAAGGATTTGGTGCTTCCATGTTTTCTTCTCTGCGTCTAATAGCAGCTCCAAGGGGATGATTTTGGATTGGGACTGTGGTGTGAAATGGTTAATCCCTCCCTCTTGCAGCTCCAGTCCAGACTAGGTGACCCTGAAGCAGTGGTGTAGCATGTGGAGGCCCACAGGGGTGGTTGCCCCGTGCACAAATTTGTTAGGGGCACAAAATTTCAACTCCCATTACTGTCTCAATACAGCTGTGCGCTTGCTTCACTGGGCTCCATTGAAAATGGCTTCTCCATGTGAAACAGGAAATGACCTCTCCAGACAACGGAAGGACTTTTCTTATTTCTGCGTCTGCGATCTTCTGGGTGATGAGGATGCTGTTAGGCAGTTGAATGCACATGCGTACTCCATCTGTTTCCCTCACTCCCACCCCATCCCCCTATGTGCAGCCCTGGGCGCTGGCAACTCATGCTACGCCACTGCCCTGAAGTTGCTTTCAAAAGCAACAGCACCAAAAAGATAATGGAATTGAAGACGAATGCACACATTTCCATTGACACGTCTCATTTTATTCCAAGATTATCAGGAAGATAATCTCTGTGCCTAATGCTAAATCCCACAACTGTGCAGAAGATACAAATGCCCTGGTTTTTAATTGCTACGTAGCATGCAAACAATACATATGTTTTACTACATTCCTATCTCTAGCTCTTAAAAGAACAAATCAAAAGAATGACGCTTTGTCGTGTGTGCCTCTACCCACAAATTGTAATAAAAGAAAAGACCAGCCCATCTTGTTTTCATTTTGAGTAAGAATGAGTTGCTTAAAAAATAAATTCCTTAAAGCTCATGAACAAATGGATGATGAGTCGTTTTGCAACCAATTGGATTAAATGCAGATTTGGTTGGCTTGTGGGAAATTTAAATTAAGTTACTTTCATCTCTTAAAATCCACCCAATCTCTAATTAGAGAGTGAATATAGTATCTCATATAATAGCTTTTGTGTGCAGAAGTGACTGCTTCACTGTCACTTTCGTAGAATTGCTTTGTTTCCCCATTGGTTCATCTGGCTCCATATTATCTCCACTAGAGATGGGAGGACCAGAGTAATTGCACTAGAGTTCCCATCATCTCCATCCATTGACCCTGTTCACTGGGGATAGTGAGATTTGGAATCCATTGGTATCTGGAGGGCCACAGATTCCCATCCCTGATCTATACTGGCAGCAGTTCTCAAGGGCTTCAGGTAAGGATTTATTCCAGCTCTGCTTGGAGATGCTGGTGGTTGCAACTGGGACCTGCTGCAAGTAAAGCAGACACTCTACCATTTTGCTATGGCCCTTCCATTAAGTGAGCGTTACATTTGCAGTCCTCCTAAAAGCTAGCACTAGGGGAAGGGTAGACAGGCAAACATGCTCTGGGGGATCTACCTCTCTTTTAAATCAGAACCAGTGAAGCCAGTGAAGGTCCTTTGTGAGTATCTGGAGGCAGTTGGAGGATAGATGGTGGCTAACAGATTGAGGTTGAATCCTGACAAGAGAGAAGTTTTGGGGGAGAAAGAGGGCAGGCAGGTGTGGAGCACTCCCTGGTTCTGAATGGGGTAACTGTGCCCCTGAAAGATCAGGTGCACAGCCTGGGAGTCATTTTGGACTCACAGCTGTCCATGGAGGCGCAGGTCAACTGTCTACTAGCTCCATCTGGTACACAGGCTGAGACCCTACCTGTCTGCAGACTGCTTTGCCAGAGTGGTGCATGCCTGGTCATCTCCCAGTTAGACTACTGCAATGCACTCTACGTGGGGCTACCTTTGAAGGTGACTCAGAAACTACAATTAATCAAGAATGCAGCAGCTGGACTGGTGACTGGGAGTGGCCGCAAAGACCATATAATGCTGGTCCTGAAAGACCTACATTGGCTCCCAGTACGTTTCTCAGCACAATTCAAAATGTTGGTGCTGACCTTTAAAGCCCTAAATGGCCTTGGCCCAGTATACCTGAAAGAACGTCTTCACCCCTATTGTTCAGCCCGGACACTGAGTTCCACCTCCGAGGGCCTTCTGGCAGTTCCCTAATTGTAAGGGTATGGGGAACCAGGCAGAGGGCCTTCTTGGTAGTGGTGCCTGTCCTGTGGAATGCTTTCCCATCAGATGTCAAGGAAATATACAACTATCTGACTTTTAGAAGATACCTGAAGGCAGCCCTGTTTAGGGGAGTTTTTAATGTTTGATCTTTTATCGTGTTTTTAATGTTCTGTTGGGAGCTGCCCAACAACAGCAGCAACAACAACATCATCATATTATTATTATTACCTCACACACACCAGAATTGCCCCACAGTTTCACAGACAATGAATTTTGACATAAATGTGAAAGCTTCTTACTTATATGAAACTTCTGCAGAAATTTTTAGGGGAATTAAAAGAATTTGGGTCTGAGGAGTAATACTTGTCAGGGAAGTCAGATCATGAGGTTACATATCTCTGTGTCAAAATGCTATATATATATATATATATATATATATATATATATATATATATATATATATATTACTGCTTCAGGCAAAATTCAGAGATGTGCAAATTTTATACTGGTACAATAGCAGCAATCAGGAAGCTGTTCAACCCCTCCCTTTAAAGCATCCGCTACCTGCATTATGTTAGAGCTCGATGAACTGCTGTTAGTGTTTATGTAACCATATGTCTTGTTCATCGTTTTAAATTAATGCTGCTTCGTGCTGAAATTTTGTAATGCATTGCTCTCTTTGGCACAGGGAAAAGAAAAGACCTGGAGCAGAAATTTAATTTGTGTCAAATATAAAATGGATTTGCTAACTTCTGCTGCTTTAAACTCCTGAGACCCTGAATCAGATGCTCTGATCAGCTTCAAGAAATGGTAGAAAAGAACTTTTCTGCCATAAAAAAAATGTCTTGATGTGTGGGGAAGAAAGCTTTGCTGTACACAGCGCCGTCCTCCTTGGGAGCCAGCAAGCAGCAGCTCGTGTGACTTATTAAGGCCGTTCATTAAAACGCCGTGGCTCATGCTGCAGTTTCAAGCCTGTGCAATGTTCCCGAGGAGGCACAAATTTTGGATTCATGAGTCAGAGCCAGGACAAGTTCCTTCCAAAGTTGAAAAGGCAAAGGTGGGGCTTTCAGGATGAGCTGAATATTCTTTGGTTTTGGTCTTTGATATTAAAAGCTGACCTTACAGTGAGGTGGGGTGTTACATCAAAACAGCAAACTAACTATGGGCTTCTTCAGGCCTTGAATCATAGAATCATAGAGTTGGAATAGACCACAAGGGCCATCGAGTCCAACCCCCTGCCAAGCAGGAAAGAGTGCTTGAGGGTTTGGGATGTGTGCAGTGCCTCCCCCCATGTTAGCCTGCATGCCAGCTTTGCTCATCCAGTCCTGGCTTTTGTGTGTTGAGCACAAAGATTTGGAGAATTCTAACACTGCTTAACTGTTTAGAATCCTCTCCGCAAATTGGAAACCCTTTGCAATTGGTGTCCCTGACTGAAGGGAAGATTCAAACCACATTGATTGATTGATTTCATTTCTATCCCACCGTTTACTTCAAGGACCCATCCATAGTTCTCTTCCCCACTCTGTTTTATTATCCCCACAGCTCGGTGAAGGAGGTTAGGCTGAGATGTTGTGGCTGGCCCATGATCACCCAATAAGCTTCATGGTCAAATGGAGGACTGAGGTCTCCAAGGTCACTATAACACACTGACTTTCATACAGAGTGTGGTTACAATCTTCTGTGCAGTCAGGAGAGAACCACAGGAGAAAGGGCCACATTGCACGCCCTCAGCACCACCCAATCTGAGCCCTCGTGTGCTCTTTTTAAGTGTCTGGAGAGGGCTCAAGTGTCATGTCTATCCCCTTCAGTTGTTCTGATAGTGACAGTTTCCCAGCCTTGGAGCTAAGGATCTTGGACAATGATATTCGGCTGGCAGCTACCATCCAGAGCTGTGAGGCTACAGCACAAGCTGAAGGATGATTGCAAAAGGGCTCTTGACATTCGTGCTCAGGCAGTGGATCAGCTGGCAGCTGAGGAATACCCATTGGCCCTAAACAGTGAAGAGCAGACTCCTCCTCCATAAGCAAGTTAAAGAACAGTTGTATTGATGTGTGTTTTCACCAGCAAGGCTCACCCTTGAGGTGCTCCTGGACATGTCTGTGATATATTTATGGTGTCTGCCATTCCAGGGCAGAAGAGATCTGCTGCTCCTTCAATAATGAATTATATATATGTGCGAGTATAGGAAGCTACAATCATAGATCCTCTAACATAGAAGCTAACTCTAACTTTGAGCTATGTGGCGTTTACCTCTGAATAGATGCATATAGAATCCTATGTATAAGAGGATCCAGTGCCATACAACATGCATTATATTCCCATCAAGGCAGCAAATAGGGAAGGAGAGAGGGTGCAGTAGACAAGGAAGCCTTTCTTAGCAGGAAGAGCCCATGAACAGAAAGAGAACTGGGCACAAAACCTGCTTTGGCAGCAAGGGATGGATAGACAAGTAGCAAGAAGAGCGGCAAAAGCATGTGAGCAAAAGGAAGGGGGGCACTTCCTGGATGCGGAATGAAGTGGGAGCAATCTCTGTTTTGAGCATGATCTTTCTCCAGCTTTGTCATTGTGCCTTCTCCCTCTACCTTTCAGGTTCTGGAGCTGCACTACCTTCCCTTTCAGGATACTGTCCTTGGCAGGTATGGCAAATTTGCTTCCCCCCTCCCACTCCCAGTCCATGAGGCCGCTGTGGTGCCCTTCAGCTCTAGGGTATGGACTGAGCTATGGGGGCAAGGTGCTGCCTCATCACATTTGCCCTTCTGGGCATTTGCCCAGTTTCTCTCTTATAAATATGTTTTTGTGTAGCTTCCAGATTGGGCCGATCCACTCTGTGGGACTTTCCACAGGCATCTGGTTGGCCACTGTGGCAGCAGGCTGCTAGACTAGATGGAGCACTGGTTTGATCAGCAGACTCTTCTTACTCTATTTACTCAAATGTAATGCACACATTTTATGGCCAAATTGCATTGCGAAAATCAGGGTGTGCATTAGATTTGATGGCACCAGCAAATACTTTTTTTGGTTTCAAGGTTTTTGAAAATTGAAGTGTGCATTAGATTCAACGGCAGATTAGATTCACGTAAATATGGTGTGCTCTTAACAAGTTCTGGCCTCAGATTTACCGTACATAAGTATTAGATTTTTCTCACTTGGGTTGGTCCTACGCCAGTGTCATCTGCCATGCCAATACCTCAAGCAATGTGGCAACAGCTGTGATGTCTTGGCATGTATGTCCTTCAAACTGGTCCTACAGAATTGCCAGCAACAGCCAGAAAGGAGCTCTTTAGATGTGCTTGTGAGCTTCTATAGTTGCTTTTCCTAATCAGTAAATGCTGTGGGATGAAGAATGCTCACCTTTTGCATATCTCTGAGCTGTAAAATCTAATTCATTACTGTTTATAAATCTTCAGATGGATGACGCTATAGAAAGAAGGATATTAATTGCTTCCATTAATAAAACAAGAATTAAATGTAGGCGTACATTTTTAATTACATTGTTTCCTGTTGCCTGAACTCACTCATCTTAAACTTCTTAAAGCGCCTGTTTCTTTCAATGGGAGCACGTCGTTCATTGCTCGCTTCTTCATTTTTCATGCACAGCTCTTTATTTTCATCTTGAAACCTAAGTTTTCTTTCATTTTGATGGTGCTGAAAACAGCCATATTGCTGTGTGCATAAATTAAAGTAGATGAACATTAATGATGTCAGACCACAGCTGTTCTTAACTTAAATAATTATTGCTCCCTCATTATGATCAAGATTCTAAATAGCCAAACTATTCAATCAGGAGTTCACAATACTTCCTCTGGTTCTATCTATTATCATTGAAATTAGTTGTTATCTGATAAAGTACCTGGATAAATCACATTTTGAAAAAAATGTGGTAGAGCCGGATGATTTATGAGACGCAGCCATGTTTGAAAGCACATGGGGAGCTCTGTAACTTTGCAAACTTATTACATTTTAAAGCCCCTCAGATTAATGCTACATTAATTACTGATGCTCTGAATTCAACCACATATGCTGCTATTAACGTTACCCATTATCACAAAATAAACACCTCTTTATAAAAACAAATGATGCTTCATCTTAATATTCCTGATTGTGATCTTCCTCCTTCGCAGCTGTTGCTGGTTCTGTCTTGGTGCTTTTTTGTTATAAAGAGGCCCTTGTTGTAATCAACAGTTGGGTTGCTTGCATTTTGCACGCAAAATGCTCAAAGTGCCATGAAAATGAGTAGGTGAATAATCTAAACAATTTGCTGAATTTCCAATAAAGCGGGCCTTTTTACATCATCAAATGATTTGCTTTCAAAGAATGACTGGTGGCTGATCTCTCTCTCTCTCTCTCTCTCTCTCTCTCGCTCTCTCTCTCTCTCTCTCCCCCTCTCCTTCTCCTTCTGTGATGGCCTGGGATTCGTTCGGACTCAGAGGCTGGACCTGAGGAATCCCAGCCTGCACAGGAGTCCCCGCCTCCAGAACCAGCTGAGCCAGGGCTGGGGCTTGAGCCTGAAGGGTCCTCACCTGTGCTGGATCCTCAGGTACAGGCACCTCCTGCAGGAAGTCTGCTCTGGCTCCTGAGATGATGGAATACCCATTGCCTGCAGGTGCTCCACTCTCAGCCCTGTCAGGGGAAGAGGAGGTTGTCTCTGGGTCCGGTAACCCTCCAGCCTCTCCTGAGCTGCAGAGGTTCAGGGCAGAGAGGCGGAGGGAACTAAGTTCCTGCAGGAGGAGTGCTCGCCTCCAGGCCAGGAGAGGTGAGTCACCAGAGGATCAGGGCCACCCTATGCCTCAGGGCAGATAAAAGCCAGTCATCCCCAGTCCCAGGTTGCGGGAGCAATGTTGTTGCTAGCCTGTTCCTGCCTGCACCCTGTCCTGCTCTTCTCCCAGAGTTCCTGCTCCCGCCTGACTCCCTGCCTTGGACCCAGCGACAGCTTTGACGGACAGCCTCCATACTGCACCATCGATCTCGGACTGGACTCGGACCTCATCTCTCGGTTAGCCCCCAGTACCAGCACACCTTCCTTTTCACCCTGATTGTTACATTCCCTTTTGGGAAATCTTATATGGGCCACATGCCAATAGTGTGGTGGGCAGGTCCAGTAGCAAAAATGGGAGGTGCAACAGATGTCTTGTTATTTTTAAAATCTTTGTACACTAGGCACGTTTCTACATACACTCGTACACCCCTTTCATTCTCCATCCACGCAAACAAGAGACTTTATCAGAATTGAAGGACACATTCTAGCCAGCCCAAATCACTTGGGTGATGAAGCATGGCCAGTGGGGTGTGTGGAGAATAGAATAAAAGAATCCTAGAGTTGGAGGGGACCACAGGGGTCATCTAGTCCAACCCCTGCAATGCAGGAATCTTTTTGCCCTAGGTGGGGCTTGAACCCACAACCTGAGATTAAGAGTCTCCTGCTCTACTGACTGGCCTGGGGAAATAACAGGGGTCAGGTGAAGAAGCCTGGAGAGCTGGTTTTAGCCCTCAGACCTAAGGTTCCTGACTCCTGATATATCTATATGCATATATATCCGCAACCCCATAGTCGCCTTTGACTGGACTTAACTGTCCAGGGATCCTTTACCTTTACCTTTTACCTTACCTATCCCCTATCCCTACACTTAGAAAATTACCCCCCCCCCACTCAATTCTGAATATATGGTAGGGTTAGTACCTTGTTGAGAATTGGGAAACAGTCCTTCTAATTTGCATCTGAATGAGAATATTGTATACAGACTTTGAGGGAACAATAAAACATGCATGCTTGATTCCCACACGGGGTCACTAGCCATTGGTTTAGATAAACTGCCATGCCAACTGGCAATCATTTTCAAGAGTCTGCTCCAAATACTTTGTGGAGTGAATGATCACCTAGAATCAGAAAATGGCCTGCACTATTATTAAAGGCATGGGCTGTTCTTTCAGGATATAATGGCTGAGATGAAAACATCTGTTTGGTTATTACTGGTTCCAACAGATTTCCTCCTTACTACGAGAAAAGAATTTTTAGCCATTGTTAGCTTTGGTGGCTGGTATTACCTATATGGCAAAGAGTAGATGAATGTTGCTGGGATATAGATGCCAACTCAGAAACAAAGTTTATTGAATTCAATGAGGCTTACTCTCAGGCAAGTGGGGTTAGACTGCAGCCAAAATTGCTAACGAACCAATTCTTATTATCATTAACATTTGTCAGTTGCTTCATATATAAAGTCTCAAAGTGACTTAACAAGGTAAAATACAAACATTTGAAGCAACCATTGATGTCAGCCTATCCATGCCCTTAAACTGCTAATCTTAAATTATTCCATTAGTTGGGTAGGAGAGCTGAAAATAATGTCAATATATTTCGCATCTGGCAACCTTTGGTTTTAGATAGTACATGGCTAGATGAGTCGAAAAAGCCAGGGCAACAAATTTTCACATTCTTCTAGTGGCTATGGTGCCTCATTTGCTAAAATTGGAGATAAGCTTTTATTCTCAAACAGCAAGCAGAGTATTATCTCCAATCTTAGTGCTGTGGGTTCACAGCACTAAGAACAGAAATAAGCCTCATGGTCCGAAGTTGGAATTACCTAGCATCATATGAAGACAGGTGATTGAGAGATGGGTTACTCTGACCATCCATCAAAGTGGTCCATGGAGGATGTGCCACTTCTGGAACCAGATCCAGTTCCTCACCCCTGCCATAGAATATACAAACAATACAAAGCAAGGAACAGCTTGCTGAATATTTATTAAGGAAATACCTATTGCTGAGCTATCAGCCTTTGCTCTAGATCTAAATACTGCCTAGAGCTATAGAATATTCATCTTTGACAAGCAGCAGAAACCCAATTACTTGAGACATTTAAAATAAGTCTCAAGAAATAATTATTATAATATCCACCTAGGATAAATCACGTATCTCATGGAAACTGGGCTAACTGAACTAATCTATGTTTCTCCTCCATACTTTAATGCATGAAAATTTCTGATCCAATACCTCCTTTACACCAACTAATTTAATCAGGAATTGTTGTTATTACATGCTACTGCAAATATCAAATACAGTCTTTTATTTTGAGCCTAATAAGTCACTTCTGTTACATTATTAAATGCAAATTGGTTGCTAGGAGAGTTCATAGTAGGAGTGGATGGAAAAACCCAGTTGTTATATAATTAACTCCATAATTATAGACCAGCAAATGTATAGGTAAAGTTGCTATTGCTCTACATGCTGAAGTCTAATGATTAACCATAGCAAATTAATCAGGTATTAATTAGCTAAGATAATATGTTACTGTAATCCAACTATATTAATTGACATCTGATTCCAGCCTGTTAGATGTCAATTAAATCAGCCCGCATTGCTGGCACAACAAGAATCAATTAATACACAAGTGGGCTCTGAATTAATGTGCTAGTGGCAGATGGTATCTCTCTACATCACCTGTGCAGTTCTCACCTTTAAATATAGTAATTTACAAAGTGATCCCTCTCTGGCATATTATGATCTGGGTAATATTTAGTGCATAGAAATAAACTTGCCTTCCTCAGCTGTGGGTGGGTCTGCTGAACTGGATGAAATTCTGTTCTGCATTGGGTCCATGCCACTTTCTATTGCTTTAAACGGGTAATATCCAATGGTGACAGAAGCCAAGCAGAAGCATTTCTCCTTGCACAAAGTGGGATTGGGTATCCAAGTTTTGTCAGTCTACCTTACCTACTGCAGTTCTCTGCAACCAAATCCCATATTAATCCACAGAAGCAAATTCTGTTGGTGGGGAGAAATAGTGAAGACCAGGGCCCAGACCAGTGTGAGCTGAAAAGCTTCTTCATGCCTACTGCTGCCATGGGATACAACAGTATGAAATGTTTGGGTGTAAACCTTGTATCAATGGAGGATCTTGCCTAGGGGCTGAATGTGGCTCTCCAGGTCTTCCTATGTGGCCCTTAGAACTCTCTCCAGGTCACAGCCCTACAGGACTCTGCTTTTGCACTCCTAGTGGGTATAAAAGGCTACAGGATGTCAGGGAAAGCTTACAGAACATACACTGGTCAGAAATGAAGTCGTGTGGCTGCCCTGAAACTTTTGCAAGTGCAAACAGTATTAGAAAATGGGATTGCCTATGACCACCCTGATAGCATCATGAATGCATAGCAAAAAAGGATGTCTGGAGGGGCTTAATGGAAATGGTGGGGCAATTCCAGCCATGAACTTTGAATATGCAGCAATGCCTAGGACCGGGCCCTTATCTCCCCGAAGTCAAAGGGACAAAGCCAGCATCCATGATAGTGCAACATCTGAACTAGTTTGTGCCCCGTAACTAGAAGAACACAAAGTCTGTTTTTTTAATGAAACAACACAAGAGAAATGAAGGATTGCACCTTTCTGACTGAACCTGCATTTTGCACATTATAAGAGAAACGAAGGTTTCATAAAATGTAATGAACTCAGCATTGATTTTTTTTTGTTTAAATGAAAGATTGTAACTTGTCATCTGAATGAATTTTTTTTAACATTGGCTTTCTATTTTCATAGCTCTTCTAAATCTCCATTAATGTCATCGGCAGCACTTTCAGAGTTCCTAAATGAAGTCAAGCATACCCAATCCACCTTATAACTGACCTTTCAATTTTTTGCCATGGAAACAAGAATACTCGCTTGATAAACTGGTACTAAACTTCAAAGAACAGAGGAACGTCTGCAGTTTTAGATTGCTATGATGAAATGAAAGCGTTCAAGCTCTTAATTTCTTTTTCCTCTCACTATGGGAAAAAAATATGGTCCATGTCAAATGCAAAAATTATCAGCATCTTGCTTTGGAGGAGGCCATTTTTATTTATCCTTTAGAACATGGGTAGGCAAACTAAGGCCTGGGGGCTGGATCTGGCCCAATCGCCTTCTAAATCCAGCCTGCGGATGGTCCAGAAATCAGCCTGATTTTACATGAGTAGAATGTGTGCTTTTATTTAAAATGCATCTCTAGGTTATTTGTGGGGGGAATAGGAATTCATTCGTTGTTGTTTTTTCAAAATATAGTCTGGCCCCCAACATGGTCTGAGGGACAGTGGACCAGCCCCCTGCTGAAAAAGTTTGCTGATCCCTGCTTTAGAAGAATGAGAATTACTTCAGTGTAACAAGCCAAGCCTCCAGAGCTGATTTTGTGGAGAGGATTGCAGTGGAGGTTTTTTGCATGACTGGAGCTGCAGCATTGGATACAGCCCATGATCTCAAGTTGACCCAGCCTACAGGATTCAACAAGGAGTCAAATGGTTTTCAAAAATAAAAACTGGGAGACAGTTTTTACATGAGTAGTTCAGTGGGCGACTTCTTTTTGTTTGTGGCATATTTGAAAGACAGGATTTAACCAACAGCATCTCCCATTCAAGGATTGTAGATATCAGGGTGGGAAGGAATCTTCAGAAGATTATGGAGAACTTTGTAAAACTGACAGCATAAAACTTCATGGACTATTGGTTGGATTGAGTATGAAGTTGTTGTTGTTTTTTAAAATCAAGTCTACTCTAGCAAAATCCAAAGCAAATTGTATTTTCTTCATATATACATAAAAATGCAAGGCTGTTGTCATGTTGCCGTTGGTATGGCCACCAGTAGGTATGTGCATGAAGCAGATGGTTTAAGAGATGGTAGGAGGTAGTTCACACAGTGGTTTTGCAAACCACTCTGTGAAGTGCCTCCCCCTCCTTTAAAAAGTATTGGGGTAAGCTGTGAAGAGAGGTGCTTCAGTTGGTGGGATAGATGAGAGGGTGGGTGGTTGAGATGTGAAAGGAAGGGATACTGGTCTGGTGTGAGAGAAGGGAATCTGGCAAAGGGGTAGGCAAGGTTGGTGATTCAAGTGAGCAGGGGACTTGTTATTAATATGTATTATATTTATATCTCACCTTTCCCTCATGGCATAGATTCACTCCCCAGATGGAATCCCATCCAGGCATTGCCCCAAGACCTTACTTCTGTTCAACAATTTGTAGAGTGTCAACCATTTGCAAAATCAGCTTGCAGTCATAATAATAGATTCCTAGGTTCTATATTTCTATTTATGGCTCACCAATGCTTCATAAATATGAAATAGCATTTTCAGCATAATTCAGCATATGCCAGTTTTCTATCATCATGAGAGTTTGGCAATGAAGCAATTACTCCTAACACTATTCATTATCAAACTGCTTTTATATAGCAAATAATGGGAATGTCATTTATTTGACATTATAGTTCAGGGGCGGGTGGGGAGGAGTATTCTCCAGTTCCATGTCAGTGTATCTAACCCTCCAATTTACTTCCTGCAAGCACTTCTTATTCCAGATAATCCATGGCACGTCATATGCTTGGATTCCACATGTTTTATGTGTGTTTATTGAATTAATTGATTTTCATTTATTGTAATACTGTTTTATAATGGCCACACAAGGTACTTTATACAAACTAATTGAGCAGGTTGTATTTCAGTTTAATCGCATTAAAACTAAAAAGTAGAATAGATAAAAATTCAGATAGATCACAAAGCCTACATTATGTTATCCAGGGAAATGAAATCATGCCTACATCTCTTTTAACAGGTTGGACACTGTTGTATGCAAGGTTGGAGTTGGTTGGGTGAGATTACGGTGTCAAAACAGGGATGGAGAAACAGTTGTCCTCTATTTGTTGTTGAGCTACAACTTCTGTAATCCTGGAGCGTTGGCCATGCTGGCTGGACATGATGGGAGTTGGAGTCCAACAATATCTGGAGGGCCAAAGCTTTTCCATCCCAGTGTTAGAACAATGAATATTGAACTGTGGTTTCTCTGGTGCAGTGGACTATATACAGTTTCAAGGAAGTCTCCTAAGACTTGGCTACCCAGGGTTCCCAGCAATGGCTCAAAGATGACCATGGCAGGTGAGGCCATAGCCTCTTCCCACAACACTGAAATATTCCATCTCTAGATTTTAGGCTACAATCCTAACTTTTCCCCATGTCCCACATACTGGTAGGGCTTTATGGAGAATTCAACCTCCACCCCAGCATTAGTGGGGGTTTCTTTACTCCAACATAATCCAACTGTGCTAAAGATAAATTAAAACGTACAACACCATCTGTGAATGAAATATTCCTGATAAGTCATGCATGGATGTTTGCTTGTTAATAAAATATCTGTTCTACGTTGACTCTAGAACTTCCTTTTGAAGACGACAAATGGTACTAAGAGTGAAAAACATGACTGTGGGAAGGTACTATGGAATATTTGTGGGCTCTGCATCCTTTATCTCTCAGACATGATGCAGCTGAGGAATGGAAGAGGGAGAAGTTTCTCCTTTCAGTGTTTCTTCCTTTTTGCTGTACTCAAACAACAGCAGAAGCTTGAGCCTTGTGGGGGTAGGGAGAGCAGTTCGTTTTAATGAGGAAAAATAACAGAGTTGGGCACAATGTTTAACATGTTGTAAACTGCTTTGAGATTCCCCTCCCCCCTAAAAATATAAAGCAGTATAGAATTGAAATGAATACTACTACTACTACTACTACTACTACTACTACTACTACTAATAATCAAATATATGTAGTATTAGGATATTCAGATAACATAGAAAGCTGGCAACCAGCTAGTTAACTTGTTTGACTTCCCACTTGCAAAACAATTTATTTCCAGGTTATTATAAGTGTTTAAATCAAGCCTTCTCTCCCCCTGGCAATGCAAACTTCATTGTGGCTCAGTGTCAGTTGAAGAGAAAGGTACAGAGGTGCTTTACATAACAGTGGCTGTCAGATTTACTGAGGGGGATTTCCTAATAACATTAAACCTGCCAGTTCTTCATGACATCTCCTTTGGGTATCCGAATGAAAAGATTTTATTGCATCTGAAAAGAAGATTCCAAGTCTCTTTTGCTGGGATGACTTTATGGCCCTCAGAAGAGAGTTTGCTGAGTCAGCTTCTCTTCAGTGCCTTTTGTGGTATCCACTTGTTTCAACAACCATTCATTCTTCATGATGAAGACATGAGATAGTGACTGGAACAGAAGGAAATGGCCTGATGGCTTCACCAAATATTCCAAAAATCAGAATTATGCTTTAGCTGGCTTACGCTCAAATCTATATTTAACATATATTTAACATATATAAAACGAAATTAGGCTGCTTAGATCCTGCTCACAGATTTACAACGGAAAACTTAGGAAAACAGGCTGAGGAAATGTGGAGGCTGTCCATCAGCATGAGACCATAGCCAGCCTGTTATGTTATAGTTTATTTATACATTGCTATTTGACCCAAAGGCACACACCCTCCAGCAATGAAAACCATATACAGTGGTACCTCGGGTTAAGAAATTAATTCATTCTGGAGGTCTGTTCTTAACCTGAAACTGTTCTTAACCTGAGGTACAACTTTAGCTAATGGGGCCTCCCGCCGCCGCACCGCCGCCACGCGATTTCTGTTCTCATCCTGAAGCAAAGTTCTTAACCCAAGGTACTCTTTCTGAGTTAGTGGAGTCTGTAACCTGAAGCGTCTGTAACCTGAAGCGTCTGTAACCTGAGGTACCACTGTACATACAAAATAAAGGTACTATAAATCAATCAAAAGGAAAACCAGCAAATACCACCAATCATAAGCTATGAAGACTACATTCTATTTCAACTTTGATGGCTACATTCTACCTCCAGTGGAAGTATGCTGGGGGTTAGAGTTGAGGGAGTGTGCTGCTGTGCTCAGGTGCTGCTAGTGGGCTTTTTATAAGCATCTGGTTAGCTACTGGGAGATGGGTCTTTGGCCTGATCCAGAAAGGCTCTTCTTATGCTCTTATGTTCACATTAGTAAGCTGCATTCAGGGTCTCATTACAGATGCAGCTCCTGAGCACTCAACCTTTTAGAACTCAACCCAAAGAACTCAGGATAATGTAGATACTCCAGCAAATATATTGGACTGATATGCTGGCATTTCCCCACGATCTTCCATGTAATATTTTGCAAGTACCGCTTAAGCCTGGAGAAGTCTTCAGGCTGAAACAGGCAGGCTCTGATTTGTAACTAGGAACTGGGAAAGACCAACTATTTTCCCCCCAAAGATCAAGGTTACAAAACCCATGATTTTTGACAGCAGCCGATCTATTGTGTTGTCAGTGCTCTTGGATATATACTATAAGTTCCCCATAAGATCCGTTAATATGTTCTTAAAATATTTTCTTGCTCTTTAATGTCTGCTTGCCAAATGCATGCTTCACAAAAGAAAGAAAAAATAGGTTGTGACCCCAAAGTCCGGTCAGTGTCAGGCATGCCAGCTCCTAAGGGTTGAGGCTGTTCCCCCCACCCCCAAGTATTTTTGGAGGGGGTCAAGCCTCCTCAATATTCAGGGGGCATTTGGCTCTGCCCCATGGCATCACACACACAAAATCAGGGCATTGTGCAGCGCCGCACACATGATGCTGTGACATTGCAAGGCATCCTGCACAGGCCCCCTCAGTCCTCTTAAGAAGATGGCGCCTCTGGTCAGAGTAAAACAATATTGTGCAAGATGGTCCAATAGACTGAGACAATATAAGGCAGGTTCATATGGTAGTTAGACTCACTTCCAGCACATCCTGTGTACACCAGGCAGTGGTTCATCCAGAGTCTTCCAGTTGCTGTTAGATTCCAACTCCTCACCAGCTCCAAAAGCAAGAGTCAGATCAAGACATCTGGAGGGCCACAGGTTAGCCACCCACTGCCTACATTAAGAAATAATGCCACTGTATTTCTCCTTAAATGGCATGCCACCTTTGTTTGAAGGAATACACCTATACACCTATAAACATTAGGAAGAACTTCCTGACAGTAAGAGCTGTTCGACAGTGGAATTTGCTGCCAAGGAGTGTGGTGGAGTCTCCTACTTTGGAGGTCTTTAAGCAGAGGCTTGACAACCATATGTCAGGAGTGCTCTGATGGTGTTTCCTGCTTGGCAGGGGGTTGGACTCGATGGCCCTTGTGGTCTCTTCCAACTCTATGATTCTATGATTCTATGATTCTATTCCAAATGGACCTGATGACTGTGGTCACATTCACACCACTTCGAACAGTCATGGCTTCCTCCAAAGAATTGTGGCAGCTGCATTTTGTTAAGAGTGCTGAGAGTTGTTGTTGTTGTTTAGTCGTTTAGTCGTGTCCGACTCTTCGTGACCCCCTGGACCAGAGCACGCCAGGCACTTCTGTCTTCCACTGCCTCCTGCAGTTTGGTCAAACTCATGCTGGTAGCTTCAAAAACACTGTCCAGCCATCTCGTCCTCTGTGGTCCCCTTCTCCTTGTGCCCTCCATCTTTCCCAACACCAGGGTCTTTTCCAGGGAGTCTTCTCTTCTCATGAGGTGGCTAAAGTACTGGAGCCACAATTCCCAAAGTTCTCTTTGGAAAGCAACTCTGAGAACTGTAGTTCTGGGAGAGCAATAGGGTCTCCTAACATCTCTCAGCACCCTTGACAAACTATACTTCCCAGAACTATTTGGAGGAAGCTGTGACAGTTTAAAATGGTGTCGTAGTGCTTTAAATGTATGGTGTGAATGTGACCTATATCAAATCATTTGAAGAATAGTCTGCTTGGTGTCCTTAGCTCAAATTATGCTCTAAGCTTCCATTTACCTTTTATCTCCTCATGCATAACCAGAAAAAAAATACAGCAATCCATAAAATTTTTCTTTCTCTCTGCTTAGGGCAACAGTATTTATATTCCCTTTTTTTTTCTTTGACCATTTACTATAAACTGACGGAGCAGATAAAAAGATCTAATTCCAGAGATGAAACAAATGCATGTGAACCCCCCCCCCGCCCCGTTTTGTTTCTAACTAAACATCAGGAAATGCTTATTAGTTAATAAGAATGTATTTTCAACTGCTTTATGATCTCCTACGCATTTGTTCCCTGCTACATATTTATTTGCTTGACATGTTTCCTAAATCAGAGACCCGTCTCACGGCACATTTTAATGGTCTCAAATAATTTTCAGAGGAAAATTAATTAAAGACCACATTTTCCGGTTGCTATCCATCAGGCGCAGGAGTCGACAGCTTATTTAGCAATGATAGCTGCATCAGAAATATTTCATGAGCCTGAGGTCTGCTACTAATTTACATATTTGCACACATGTAATTAATGCAATTTGCATAATATTTGGATGTAGCAATAATAATAATAATAATAATAATAATAATAATAATAATAATAATATTCATTATCTCAAAGCCTTTAATATTGAAAAACAGAGCGCAGAGGTGGGGAATGTCAGGCCTGGGGCTGAATTTGGGCCTCCAGACCTCTCTGTGTGGCCCTCTCCCCACAGGCTACACCCATTACTGGTCCTCCTTTGCACCCCACAAGTGTTTGTGCCTGGCTGGAGTGTGTCCCTAAACTCTGACAATACCTCTTGATAGGAAGATAGAGAGGGATGTGCGAGTGTGTGTAGAAAGCAGCCTACTGTAGAAAGCAAAATGCATATTCATTGCTCCACCCACTTTTGCCTCTAGCCCCATCCATCACTGGCATGTGGTCCTTGGGAAGTTGCCCAAAAGGATTTGCAGCTCTCAGGCTCAAAAAGGTCCTCCAACCATTGTCTGGTGCATGGGACTTCTTAAAATGCCCAAATGTTGTCACTCACTAGGCATGATAGGACATGGGTGGCGCTGTGGTTTAAACCACTGAGCCTCTTGGGCTTGCCAGTCAGAAGGTCAGCAGTTTGAATCCTCACGACAGGGTGAGCTCCCGTTGCTTGGTCCCAGCTCCTGCCAACCAGCAGTTTGAAAGCACACCAGTGCAAGTAGATAAATAGGTACCGCTGCAACAGGAAGGTAAATGGCGTTTTCGTGCTCTCTGGTTTCCGTCACGGTGTTCCATTGTGCCAGAAGCGGTTTAGTCATGCTGGCCACATGACCTGAAAATCTGTCTGTGGACAAACGCTGGCTCCCTCGGCCTGAAGTGAGATGAGCACCACAACCCCATTGTTGCCTTTGACTGGACTTAACCATCCAGGGGTCCTTTACGTTTTTACTAGGCAAGATGTTGCCATTGCTCTGTGCCTTTCCCCCCTCTTCCTGGGAATGACTGGTACAACACAGTGCATGAGATGATGTCACAATGGTGTGTGTTTTTCCTACCCCAATGGCCAATCATGTTAGGGAAATGCACAGTGTAATGGAGTCCCTTGATACATTTGTGTTGGACAAGATACAGAGTTGGATCTAGACCAAGTGGAGTTGCACCCAGTTCTTGCTGAAATCAGAGGGACTTAAGACTGTCACAAAGATTTCAGTGGGAATTGATTTTATTTACATCCAACTCATTGGCAGAACTAGTGAACAAGGAGACAAGGACATAAGAATAGCCTGCAGGATCAAGCCAATGGCCCATCTAGATATGGAACAACAGTGTCATGTCCCTCATTGTTTGTGGTGTACAATATGTGATTATCAGGTCATTTCCTTTTAGTCTGGCGATGACCCCTGAGAGTTGTTAGGAGACCCCATCACTGAGAGAAGATTTTGAGCATCCTTACTAACTAGAGCAGGCACAGGCAGACTCGGCCCTCCAGATGTTTTGGGACTACAACTCCCATCATCCCTAGCTAACAGGACCAGTGGTCAGGGATGATGGGAGTTGTAGTCCGAAAACATCTGGAGGGCCGAGTTTGCCTATGCCTGAGCTAGAGCGTCCTGGATTCTTTGGGGAAAGCCATAGCTGTTAATGTGGCACAAGAGTGCTTTAAAAATGTATAGTGTAGTTGTGACTAAAGAGGGACTTCCTTTTAAAAACAGAATCAGGGGGCAGGTTTATGCCGCAAGCCATGGCTAGTTAGCTACAGGTCATGGCTATCTGGCATCTGCCTCCCTAGTGTAGGATAACTCCACAACAGTCATGTTGGTCAGAAATATAAACGTTTCCTTGCTCATCAGCTGCAAGATGCACTCAATCCCTGCTATTGCTTTACCAAAATGCCAAGGAAATAATCCAGAAGCAACTGACTCTAGCATCAGGCTCTGGCATCTAGTGGGGAGAAGCCAAAGAGGGGGAGGGAGGGAGGGGAAGCCAAATAAAGCAAAAACCAGAAACCTCACAAGAAATCTTTCTGTTAACCAAGGTAGGAATATAACCCTCCAGGTGCTGCTGTTGCATTTTAAGGGCGTCTCAGCTTTAATTAAATATGAAGTAGCATTTTACTCCTGCCAGCAAAAACATGCAATGTACTGTACAATAAATCTTAACGTAATGTTAATGCTGCCCAGGTACCTTGCTGACTTCAGAGCTGCCTAATGATATATGATGGCTTGCCACACAGTAACTCCATTGACTCCACTGAGTACAGCAGAGTTACTGCCTTGCAAATCACGAAACCAAGCAATAGATCTTGAGGTTGCTTGGACGTTTGTTCTGCTTGCTATGGTACAATGCATTTAAAGTGGAAATCTTGTAGTATGCAATCACTCTACAGATACAGGCCCCCAGGACATGCATGCATGCAAACAACATGCAAACAACAATAACAACAACAACTTCACTGCAATCTTTTGCTAGCGTTGTCAAAACTCATACGTTTCCATTGGAATTCTTAAGATAGTTTGCCTGACAAAGATTTGCCAAATCCGCCATTTCAGATTATTTTGTTTTCTGTGAAATCTGATGAGAAACTAGGAACCTGCAGAATCTCCCCAACCCTTTCGATAGTGTTATTAAAACTCTTTGGGCTTTCCCTGATATGCTGTAGAGGAACTGGCCAATTCACTTCAAATTCCACTTTAGGCAAAATGTCACCAGCAAGATAAATATGCCCATCCCTCATGCTGGTATAAATATTCAGACTTTGTTTGCATATGCTTTTTATATTTTGCTGGGTATAAATTATAAAATTACTACCACTACTGTTACTATGGGGAAACCAGGGAGGGATAGCTCTTTGTAGGTTTTAAAATGGTCTCTATATGAATAGTTTTCATATGATCTGAGGCCAGGTAGCTTCAAAATTCCTTGTTCTAAGATAGCCAACCTGGTGCCCTAGATGCTCCAGACGACAACTCTCATCGGCCTAAGCAAACATAGCCAGTGGTCAGGGAACTGTGATGGGAGCTGTAATCCAAAACATCAGAAGATCACTAGGTAGGTGAAGGCTGATGCAAGATTCTCTCTTTTCCTCTTAGTTAATGCTTTACCATACCTTAAGAGGATACGTATGTGAAGTACAGAGGTGAACCCTTTTCTGTGTTTTGGAGGTATGTAAAAAGCTAAAAGTAAAGGTGCCCCTGACTGTTAGGCCCAGTGCAGATGACTCTGGGGTTGCGCGTTCATCTTGCTCTATAGGCTGAGGGAGCCGGTGTTTGTCCGCAGACAGCTTCGGGGTCATGTAGTTATACAGTGGTACCTCAGGTTACATATGCTTCAGGTTACAGACTCCGCTAACTCAGAAATATTACCTCAGGTTAAGAACTTTGCTTCAGGATGAGAACAGAAATCATGTAGCGGCGTCGCAGCGGCAGCAGGAGGCCCCATTAGCTAAAGTGGTGCTTCTTCAGGTTAAGAACAGTTTTAGGCTAAGAACAGACCTCCGGAACGAATTAAGTTCTTAACCCAAGGTACCACTGTATAATAGTACCACTGTATAATATGCTTAGGGAAAGGGAAGGGGCATGATTGAGTGGCCTTCCACACTTTTTACTAGACCTGAAAATAAATATCCACAAGTAGATGTTCA